>NC_090450.1:357286629-358010142 GCF_031143425.1 Pleurodeles waltl | reverse complement strand
CTTTCTGAGGGTGGGGTTTTCTGAACATCTGTGTCTTATCCCGGTGACTGGTTGACACCTGTTCGGTATAAGTCAATAAGGACGCTCAATGAAGGACCACACGCCAATTATAAATACAATTTAGCTTTACTAGAATTGCAGGTAAATGTAGACATTTAACACATTAACAATAGTAGAATAAGAATAGCTATGAAAAGCATCTATTTAAATATAAGTACTCTACAAAGAGCATTTATGCATATATATATAAGCAAAGAGTTCATTGACAGATATAAGTTTTGATTAACTATATACCAAAATGCATCACACTACAATATCCAGGAAGCAGAATATAAATGAGTAGAATACTTCAGATAAGCTTTGATTTACTGCACACCAAAATGCATGTTTCAGTTATAGTAGCAGTTCACACTACGAGGTTTAGAAAGCAAAATATAAACGAGCTGAATACTTCAGGTTATAAACACAGTGCAAGCATAAATAATCAGTCATAATAATAGAGCAGAGAAACAAAGGCCTTTCATCCCTGTGTGGAACTTAACTTAGTCCACGAAATGCTGGGAAGCCCTCTACCGCCTGCTTGGACCTCTCTCCCCCTCAAGCATCACGGTCAGCAAACAGGGAGGCAGCGCTGGGCCATGGCAGCTTTCACAACTCCATCTGCGAGCTTCAAATCCCTCACCCACACTTCAGTGCTTAAATAACTCGAAGCTTGGGTTCTATCTCATTCTGGCATTTTCTAGCTATGTTATCAGTACTTGGCTGCTCTGCCCTTCTCCAGCCTTTGTTTTCATTCCATCTTCTCCCTGTACTCTCGTTCTCAAGGTTGAGACGGAGTCTTCTACACAAACAAGATTGAAAATGATATCATGAACTTTTCCACGTTGTTTTGGGGGGGGGTTTCAACAGGCATCACACTCATCTACACTGCTCAAACTAATTAACCCTTCGCGTCACATTGTCTTCCGCACCTTTCCCTATACTGATCAATCTGTTTTCCAACAATGGTACCCAGTTTGTGAGTAAGGAGTTCCAATCTTTCCTTTTTTCAAGTGGTGTCAAGCATTTGAAGAGGTCCCTGTACCACCCACAATCTAATGGCTGTGTTGAAAGAATGAACAGGGGAGTGGGCAAATGCATTATGTGGACTAAGAGCGGTAACCTCAGTGTCATAAAGGCTGCTCGTAGTATGTTATGGTTTTACCCTACAACACCTCATTTTAGCACCAAGGTCTCACCTTTGAACTTCTTAGAGGTAGAAAAGCCAAAACCAGTTTCTGTCCTGTGTGGATGTCAAAATCAACGTGGCTATGAAAGGTCTGAATATATAAGGCTGGTTTCATCAAGGGTGTTTTGGAATGGTTCTGAAGCCAGGAGCCAAAGAACAGTACCTGGTAGTGGATTGTGAGGCCGCAGACAGTGATTGGAGGAAAAAAATCTACCATATTTGGAGACGAGCTGGATAGTATTTTTGTGTTCACGTAAAAAGACAATGTTAAAGAAGGGCCCGATCTTGAAAAATAACTAATTTCTTTGTGAGAAGGAAATTATTCAGCCTGCAGAATCCTCTCTCTGGCTTTCATCCTTAGTGGTGGCATACAAGAGGTGTAGTCAGCTATGCTTTTGTGTGGATCTCAGATCTCTTAACAAAGGGATTTGGGTGGATTCCCATCCATGGCCTAGAATCTCAGATTTATTTGCAAGTACTGCTGGAGCCACATTTTTTCTAAGATTGACATGGCAAGTGCTTAGCATCAGATAGTGCTTCATCCGGACTCCATATATCTTACTGCGTTTGTTTCTCACATTTGTACATTTCAGTATCAGAGGATGCTGTCTAGCCCTTCTTCTGCAGCCTCTGCTTTCCAGAGAGTTATAGACGACATGTTGGGGTATGTTGAAAGGGTTCTGGTTTTCCAGGAAGACATATTGCTGCTTGCCAAGACACTGAGGGGGTTATTACAACTTTGGAGGAGGTGTTAATCCGTCCCAAAAGTGACGGTAAAGTGACGGATATACCACCAGCCGTATTACGAGTTCCATAGAATATAATGGACTCGTAATACGGCTGGTGGTATATCCGTCACTTTACCATCACTTTTGGGACGGATTAACACCTCCTCCAAAGTTGTAATAACCCCCTGAGTCTTACAATGTTGTTCTCCAACAGGTGTTGCAAATTTTCAGGGACCATGATGTGGTTATGAAAAAAGAGAAGTGCAGGTGTCCCTGTAGTGAAGTTAAAAATATTTTGGACATGTTTTTTCCAAAGATGGGCTTGGAACCAGACCTGGTTTAGAGGGGGCTCCACCTCCCTTTGATAAGGCGGGTTTTAAATCATTCCTGGGTGTATGCGAGCTTTACTAATGGTTCATTCCAGATTTTGCCACCAAGGTCAGATCCATCAGTGATATACTAAAAAAGGGGTCTAAATTTGTTTGGGGTAGTGAGTGTGAGCTGGCGTTTCAACATATCAAAACAACATTGGGCCAAAGTGAAGCACTCAAACCATTTGATCCGAATTTGCCTAGTTGTATCACTGCTAATGCTAGTCAAGTCGGATAGATTGAAACAATTACACTGAAAGATGGAGCTAAGGAATGTACTAAAGCATTTGCACCCAGCGTTCATGTGAGGTAGAATTACAATATTTTGTTATTGAAAAAGAGTTGTTGAAATGTTGTAGGGCCATACAGAAGTTTCATCCATGTGCAGAGGAAGGCGCTTTACATTGCTACCCTATCATAAACCCTTAATTAACAATCTTAGTGCAGGTAGAAGCAAGTGCTGCTCTCCTCACGTTTTAAGGTTGTCAGTGAAATTGATGCAATTTCAGTTTGATATTGCTCATATTCCTGATGGTAGGAACAGTGGGGCATATTTTCTGTCCCACTTTCCCTGTACAACTGATAATGATGGTGATGGAAATGTGAATTTGTCAGATTCGCTGGATGAGGATGTTGAAGTTTGCTTGGTGGATTCCTTAGAGATCCCAGAGCTTTGCTCAGAAGGAGAATGGAACGAAGCTCTCTCTAAAGACTAAGACCCCCATTATGACATTGGCGGTAAATTCTGAATTCCGCCATGGTGACTGCCACCAACATACCGCCACAGAGGCACACATCCGTCCGCCAGATTATGACACATACACACAAAACTGACAGAAAAAAGCTGCAACCACAAATCCCCCAGACCCAATGATAGTAATTGTTAGACTTTTCATCCATGTCGTGGTCTCCCTTAAATTTTTGCCTCTGTTTTCCAGGTTGTTGATGTGTGCTCGGCTCTGTTTTTGCTGTTTTTGTTACTCTGGGCACTTTACCACTGCTAACCAGTTCTAAAGTGCAAGTGCTCCTTTACAAAATGTGTGTGTAATTGGCTTATCCATGATTGGCATATTTGATTTACTAGTAAGTCCCTAGTAAAGTGCACAAGAGGTGCCCAGGGCCTGTAAATCAAATGCTACTAGTGGGCCTGCAGCCCTGGTTGTGCCACCCACATAAGTAGCTCTGTAATCATGTCTCAGACCTGCCACTGCAGTGACTGTGTGTGCAGTTTTAACTGTAAATTCTGCTACCCACTGGGACCCTGAAAGGAGAAGCTGGTAGCCCAAGAGTGAGAAATCCACGCACAGACTTCAGTGCAGGGAAAAGATTGACGCAACTCCGACCTGCGGCTGAAAAATTGACGCGCTGCCAGCTTCGCGGCTGAAGATCAATGCTAGCCTGCAACATGACCGGAAGATCGACGCCCAGAGCTGGGAAAATGACGCGCAGTATCACTGACGGAGGCTGGTGAGATCACAACCCACGCTGTGTGGTTTTCGGACCATTGTGCGGCTGAATTTCTGATGCAAACACCGCTGGGTGTGTAAAAACAACACAAGGCCTGCCTGGACCCGAGAGTGCTGACCAGATCGACGCATCGCTCTCCTGCGGAGAGAAGAAATGATGCATGCCAACCCGACTGAAGGAGAAACTACGCAAGGTCTCGCTTGTGAGTGAAATCGACGCATCACAAGCCCTTTTGTACACACACTAGCCCGTGCGGGGTTATTTTTGACGCATCCAAGATACATTTTCACGCTATCAGCGTTAACATTGTGTTTAAAATTACATGAAGACTCTTTTTGTATTTTTAGTGATAACGTGACTTGTGTATTGTGGATTTTTGTCGTTTTGGTCTTGTTTTGTTTAGATAAATATTTTCTATTTTTCTAAACCTGTGTTGTGTCATTTTGTAGTGTTTTCATTAAGTTACTGTGTGTGTTGGTACAAATACTTTACACCTTGCACTCTGAAGTTAAGCCTGCCTAATCGTGCCAAGCTACCAAGGGGATGAGCGGGGGTTAGCTGAGGGTGATTCTCTTTTACCCTGACTAGAGTGAGGGTCCTTGCTTGGACAAGGGGGTAACCTGACTGCCAACCAAAGACCCCATTTTAACATTAATAAACTGATGCAACTACCACCCATACCGTTATGCCACCAAAACAACAACCTCCAAATAATGACCCAAGAATCAACACAGCGGACGTCAACTACGGTAAACCATTGGTGGTGAACACTGCAGCGGTGGATATGGCCACCCAAAAACAAAACAAGACAACATTGGCCAAAACAAAAAACACACACCTGACACAAATACACACAC
Organism: Pleurodeles waltl; assembly: GCF_031143425.1. Taxonomy (NCBI): domain Eukaryota; kingdom Metazoa; phylum Chordata; class Amphibia; order Caudata; family Salamandridae; genus Pleurodeles; species Pleurodeles waltl. Next base: position 358,005,491 of record NC_090450.1, on the reverse strand, counting down.
CTCACACACCCACCAACAGCGCTATAAAACACACACCCACATCACCCACAAACCTCAGCAAACACAAAAAGACAGCTACACTTTGCAAGGACAATCCAAAAGAGAACTGCACACACATCACGATTACCAATTCAGCCACATGCACCACACACCCCACCAGATCACACATCACCCCTGCACAACCCACACACACCACACAACACCCATGTCCCCACAAGGACACCCAGTTTCACCGATGAGGAGTTGCGGTCATGATTGAGGAAATAGGGTAGAGCCACAGCTGTTTGGAGCACAGGTACAGCACATATCCATTGCCAGGAAGATGTGGCTATGGCAGAGGATCGTGGACAGGGACCACATCTATGCACAAGGGACAACATAAGGAAGAGGTGGAATGACCTATAGGGGAAGGTGCGCTCCATTGCAGCAAGGCACCAGCTCGCTATCCAGAAGACCCACCTCCCTCCCAATAGCTGACAGCATGGGAGGAGCAAATCGTAGCAATCCTGCTTCCTGGGGGACTCACAGGAGTTGCTGGAGGACTGGACACTGTTGAGTCAACATTTACTACCTATCACCCCCCATACTTGCCTGCCATCTCAACCCCCACCCTGACTCCCATCACCCCACTTCATCTCACACAGTGCACCACCACAATCAACAAACTGAAACGTCAAGCCCTGCATGCCATGCCCACTCCATGCCATCCCTTCCAGCCCTGCATGTACACCCCCACCAATGCATGCACAGCATGGAGAACTAACAATCCCACAATCCAGCACCATACACAAACAAAGGTAACAGGGTAACAGGAATAATATAGGGGAGGCTAGGGATGCAGAATATGTCACAGACATGTAGCATAATACACCACTTACATCCCCACTGGTGCCCCAGCCAATCTCAGCGGTGAGGAGGTGCAACGGCCACCCAGCTACCACACCAGAAGATGCCCCCAGTGATGACAGCAACTCTGGAGCTCTGGATCTGGATGAACTCCCTGGCCCTTCAGGGACCACTGGTCAGTCGGCTACCCCAGCCCACACCTAGTCGACTACAGAGCTTCCTCATCAGTATCTAACACCACAGCATCCACCCAAGGTCCCCAGACCTCTGTCCCCAGGGCACATCAATCAGCAGAGTGCCCACCTGTACAGGCACGACAGTCCACACCTCACAGGCAAGACAATGAGGGTCCAGGGGTCAGTGGTAGTGGGCACACCATTCAGGGGACACAGGCACAGGAGGCCAGGGACGGTCAGAGGACAGCTGTGCGCCAGCGGGAGGACAGGCCCAGGGAACCACCCAGGAGGCTCTCACTAATGTCCTGGGGGCATGTCAACAATCCCAGGACAAGATCGGTCAGTTGATTAACATCATGCAGGAAAACCAGTGTCTGCAGGGGCAACACCACCAGGAGTTCAAGCAAGAATTGCAGGCCCCAGAACACCACCATGGTCTCCATTGCAGGGGTGCTAGGTGAAGTGGCCAACGTCATGAGGGACTACAAAGCACACCAGTGGGCCCCTTCCACTAGCCAGTGTACTGATCAGCACTCCACCTCTGCTGCAGCTAGTGAACTGGAGGCCCTGCCACAGGACCCACAGGCCATCAGCACCCCTCCCCCTGCAGAAGGTGAACCACCCAGAAAACGATCCCTGCGACCCAGACAGACACCAGAGACACTTGCCAAGACAAAGACCACCACCAGGAAATGAGGCCCTCCTGAATGTTCCCCTTGTGTTCCACTTTGTCACCTTGTCCACTTTAAACTGCCATTGCTCCCCTTCCTATGCCCCTTGGACACTGGCTCTGTGCTACAAACAGACTGGCCCACTACAGTGGACTATTCCCAACCATCACCCCACTCGATTGCACTACTCATTGTTTACCAATTTTCAATAAACACCCTTGGACACAACTTGAGTAATAGGGCTTTATCTACAGGTAATGTACAATGTATTGAACTGTAATGAACTGCATGATCCTGTGTAAATGTCAAGTAACATGTTGAACCATCCTACAAATGTGTCTTAGCAGTGTTTACACAGTTTGTACACATCACACCAGTACACTGTTGGAACAACAGCAAAATCTGCAAAAAGGGAAAGCATAGGTGACAGTCAGGTGGGATGCAAAGGTAATGACTTGCATTATGCTACAGTCACACAGCGCAACACTAAAATGTAGAAATGTTTGGTTCAATAGTCTTACCTGAGTGTCATTGTAACTACTGCAGGTTCATATTTGACCTGTTGTCCACTTCCTCCTCCTCCTCACTGTCCTTAGTGTCCACTGCTGCCACAGCTGCATTGTCACCCGCCCCTCCTACAGATAGGGCACATGCTGTCTGAGGGCCAAATTGTGCAACATGCAGCACACAACAACAATTCTGCATACCTTCTAAGGGGAGTAGCCTAGGGATCCACCTGTCATATGGAGGCACCTGAACCTAGCTTGCAGGAGATCGAAGGTCCTTTCAACAATCCACCTGGTACACCCATGAGCGTCCTTGTACCTATTTTCAGCTCCTGTTCTTGGGCTTCTAACAGGGGTCAGGAGCCAGGACAGATTTGGGTGGTTGGAATCACTTGCAAGACGTAAGGGATACACATTAGCCATGCACAATGGCATGGGCTATGACTCCTGAAGGCATCCACTGACATACATTGGGTGGGGACTCAGGCTCACCTATTAGCCACAGCTGTGGGACACTGCTATTCCTCAGGACAAAGGCATCATGTACCGACCCTGGATACTTGGCAGTGATGTGGGAGATGTACTGGTCAGCAAGGCACACCAACTGGAAACTGAGTGAGTGGAAACTCTTCCGATTCCTGTACACTTGTTCATTGACCCTGGGGGCGACTAAGGCAATATGGATCCCATCAATCGCTCCAATTACATGTAGTATACATCCCATTGCATAGAATCCAGCCTTCACAGTGGGCAATTCATCTATCTGAGGGAATGCGATGTAGCTGCACATGTGTTTGAGCAAGGCATTCATTGCCCTTGCAAGCACAATAGAGAACATTGGCTGTGACATTCCTGCAGCCAAGCCCACTGTCACCTGGAAAGAGACAATTGCCAGGAAATTGAGCACTGAGAGTACCTGCACAAGAGGGGGTATAACTGTGGTGCAACAGATAGCAGGTAGCAGATCAGGCTCCAATTGTGTGCACAGCTCTGTGATTGTGGCCTTGTCCAGACAACATATGAGTTTGATGTGCCTGTCCTCCAGTGTAGCCATGTCCACAAGGGGTCTGTACACGGGTGCTTGCCTCCTCCTCTTATTCCTCCACAGTGGTTGGTACCTAAGGGACGCAAAAGTAAGAAGAGAGTGACAACAGGAACCATGAATACACTACAGCAGTGTACCCAGAGCATGCTTGTATGTTAGACACTGGAATTGTATAGGTGAGAACATTCAACTACAATGACACACTTATCAATCTGTATATTTGTACCAGCATTAGAAAATGGCACCTGCCAGTCCAGTATGCAGGGACAGGTGGAAGTGACCTAACTCCGCTGGCTTTCGCATCATGGCGGGAGGCGGTCTTCACCGCCGTGCTATTTCTCACTGGCTAACATAGTCGTCTATGGAGTATGGGATCCAATGATGATCAACGCTAGCAGTGACGGTGTTCACCACCATGGACGTGACTGCCATTTTATTTCTAACACTTCACTTGATTCCCTGACTTTCCAGAGGACGACATCTCCACTGCGTGTGCTGCTGTGACCTGTGTCTGGGTCCTGCCATGGCTGGTGCAACAGGGGAAAGGGCACCAGCCTTCACGTCGGAGGAGTTGGAGAGGCTCGTGGATGGGGTCCTACCCCTTTATGGGCAGTTTATGGGCCTCCAGAACAGCAGGTGAGTACACCATGGGTGAATTGCATGCTACATGGCTGATGGAGATGTGTGTGTCTGTGCTGGCAGTGTGTCATATGGGTGGGGTATGGCTGGTGGCAGTGCTAATGCAGGGATATGGGTCATGTGTGTGCCTGATGAGGGGATAATGTATTTAGTAGGCCTATGTGTGAGAGGCTGGATTGTCTGGTTAATGTTGTCCCACTATTTGTGTTTGCTCTGCAGGTCAGCGCCCATCAGAATGGGTTGTGGCATGCCAAGGACGTGCAGACCCTAGGGGTCTACAGCAGGCGGTGCACCCACTGCAGGAAACGGTGGGAGGACTTGAGACGCTGCGCCCGGAAGACCGTGGAGGCCCAGCTGGGGATGGCCTCCCAACAAGGGAGGGGTGCCTGTCGAAACCTGATCCCCCCGATGGCCCGCATACTGGCAGTGGCCTACCCAGAGCTTGATGGGTGCTTGAGAGCATCACAGCAGCCACAAGGGAATAAGTACAGTATGTTTGACAACCTTCTCTGTTGCCTGGCATGGGATTTTGGTGCATGGTGCTAGTCAGTGGATGCCCCAATATGCCAGTTTAGACATTGCTGCGTGGTCGAGCTTACGTTAATAGGGTGAATTGCATGTTTTTGATAGCTAGGTAACTGGCTTCCCTTGTAAGACAGGGTTTAGCTGGTCCCAGTTGGTGTGTAGCTGGCAGTGTTTGGCTCCTACTGCTGTGGTACTTAGCCAGTGGTATGCCAGTGTGGTCCATACTGCACATTCTCAGTCTCCGTGTGCCACAGTGATATGTATGCCATTTGTGCTGTTGGTGCTGTGACTGACCCTGTGCTCCCTTTCTTTCAACCCCTCTCTCCTTTTGTCATCCTGTCCATGTGTGCATTTGTATCATCTGGCGAAGGAGCAAGGTCACCGGTGAGTGAGGGAGCTGCAGCTCACGGGACCCAGGAGGCAGAGTCCACTGACACTGAGGGGACCAGTGGGACGGAGGGCAAGGGGAGCTCCATGGCGGGGCAGGAGGTGATACCACTGACTCTGATTCCACCTCCGATGGGAGCTCCCTGGTAGTCACGGACCCCTCTGGGACCACCCCAGCTACAGGTTCTAATGCCACACCCAATACCAACACCGCCCTCCCAGTAGCCCCCCACTGAGTTGCCCATGCCCGCTCACCCAGGAGAGTGGGCATGTCCTTTGCCCCAGGCACCTCAGGCCCTGCCCCAGTCAGCCCTGCTGCCCTCAGGGAGGAGACTATTGACCTCCTGAGATCCATCTCTGTAGGGCAGTCAACAATAGCGAATGCCATCCAGGGGCTGGGATCCCAGCTGCAGCAATACAATGCCTTCCTTGAGGACATTCACGGTGGATTGGTGGCCCTACAGAGATCGCTTCAGGCTCTGGCCTCTTCACTGACGGCAGCCAGTGTCCCTGTTTCATCTGTCCCCCCTCCAAATACCACGTCCCAGTCTCCAAAACAACACACAAGACTCACACAGACCAACACAGGCAGCACAACTCAGTCCATAAGCACTCACACAGCCAGCACCCAGATGCACACACAAAATCATCCACAGACTCCACTGTCTCCCCCTCCTCATCCTCCCTCACAGTCACATCCTCACTCACACCTGCATGCACTACATCAATAGTCCCTGAACCTGCCACCTGCACAGCCTTGCACACAGTCACCACAATAGCACACCCGCAGAAATGCACCCCACACAGCAAGTCACCACCATCACCACCTCATGCAGCACATCCACCTCACTTGCAGACACCCTCATAACATTCATCCACATGTCATGTTTGTCCTCCCCCACCCTGTCTGACCCCCCTCCACAGACACACAAACACTCACACTCAGACCCCCAACAGCCATCCACCTCACACACGCACACTGTCCATTCACCTGCACCCAAGTCCAGCAAAGCTCCTCCTCCTGCAACCACTCCCTCTACCTCCATTCCCATCCCTCCTCCCACATCCTGCCCCATGGGCCCTAAGAAGCTTTTCCTTGCCCGCCTTGACCTCTTCCCTCTCCCTCCCCCCTCCTGCCCCTAAAAGAAAGGTCCCACCCCCTCCAGACCCGTACCTCAGGCACCCAGTCTGACACTGCTCCACCACAAAAGTCTCCAGCTGGCACTAAGGGGCACATGCGTGCAACGCCGGCCCCCTACACAAAGGACACTCCTGTCCCCCTAGAATGGAGGGCTAAAGTCCCAGCCCTTCCCAAACAGACTGCCAACACCATGGAGCCACCTCCAAAACTAGGGTCAAGGAGGCTCCACCCAGATCCCAAGCCAAGGAAGCCCCACCCGAATCCAAGGCCAAGGAGGCCCCACCCAAATCCAAGCCAAGGAGGCCCCACCCAAATCCAAGCTCAAGCAGGCCCTACCCAAATCCAAGGCCAAGGAGGCCCAACCCAAAACTGAGCCCAAGGAGACCTCACCCAAAACCAAGGATAAGAAGGCCCCTCACAAACCTGTGCCCAAGGAGCCCCATCTCGAACCAGAGGTCAAGAAGCCCCCTCCAGAATCAGTGGGCAGGGAGCCCCCTCAGTGACCAGTGGGCAAGGAACCCCCACAGAACCAGTGGGCAAGGAACTCCCTCCAGAACAAGTGGGCAAGGATCCCCCTCCAGAACCTGTGAGCAGGGAGCCCCATACAGAACCAGAGGCAGGGAGCCCCCTCAGTGACCAGTGGGCAAGGAACCCCCTCCAGAGCCAGTGGGCAAGGAGCCTCCTCCAGAATCAGTGGGCAAGGAGCCCCCTCCCAATGATATGCCCCCCATCCTCCACTCCCCCCTGAGGTGCCTGCCCATTTCCAACATGATGCCCATGATCAGTGGAGGCCTGATGTTGTCAGGAGTCAAGTTGGGGCTTGGACTTTGCCCAATGGGCATTTGTGACTTTGGACTGGCCTTTGGGCCTGCATATATGTATATATGCTATTGTGCATGTTTTTGCATTTTGTATATTTATCCCACAGGAATACAGTGGTTGGAACAGTGTATGTGTCCTGGCTTTCTTTGCTCCGGGGTTCTGTTACTGTTGTTTTGCTCTGCAGATGGTTCTGGGTGTGTGTTGTGTGTGTATAGTGTGTGTTGTGCGTGTGTGTGTGTCACTCTCCCCTCACACCCTCCCTCCCTCGTGTGCTAGGGGGATGTACTCACTGTTGTCGTTGGTGCTCCAGGACGGCCATAGCATGGTACAGCACCGGGAAGACTTGCAGTTTAGGTTCCATGGTGGCCGCTGACTCCTGTGTGTCCCTGGAGGTGAGTGTCTCCTTTTATATAATGTGTTTCCGCCAGGCTTTTAGTGTCGTTGTTACCGCCCTGGAAATCCTGGCGGTGTGCTATATCACAATCTGGTGGACGGATCCTTGTCTTCCGCTTGCCTGTAGACTACCACTGTGTTCAGTGTTTGTACCGTGCTGGCGGTTGCTGTGGTACATTGGCTGTCTATGGAAAGGTTCACCGCCATGGCCAATATTTGGCGGTCATTAACGCCACCCTGTCAGAGGTGATACCGCCACTTTAACCCTGGCGGTATTCTGACTGCCAGGGTCATAATGACCACCTAAGTTTTGCAACAAATCATGAAATGGTCAAACATGGCTGGACTAGAGAGAAGGTACTTTACCCATAAAAGCAGCCATATTGCAAAATAAGCAATTACATTTCTGTTGAGGACGGTATGGTGTTGAGGTCAGACAAAGGTTGTTCACCCGCATGTCATAAGGAGTGGCATAATAAATAATGTTCATGAGGGACATCTTGGAGCTTCTCTTACTAAGAGATGCATAGGTGAGTCATTTTGGTGGCCTAGAATAGACTCAGAGGTAGCTGTGGTTGTGGAAAGATATGTGGTTTGAAAGTCTGCTGAAAAAAGTGTGAAGATGACCACTCCAACCCTGATGCCTGTCAAAAGTCCCCCTGGTTCTTGGGTCAAGTTAGGTATAGACATCATGGAACCTTATTATACATTACCAGAAGGTTCCAGATTTATAGGTGTTTTGATAGACTATTTTTCGAAGGCCTGAGCTCAAAGTGGTCATGGATGTTTGTGAGTAAGGAATTCCAATCTTTTCATTTATCACGTGGTGTCAAGCAATTATAGAACTCCCTACACCACCCACAATCTAATGGCCTTGTCGAAAGAATGAATAGGGTCGTGGGAAATGTATTTAGTGGGTCATGAGTGGTAATCTTGATGTCATAAAGGCTGTGCTTAGCATGTTGTGATTTTGCTGTAAAACAGCCCATTCTGCCACCAAGGGCTCACATTTTGAATTTCAAAGAGGTAGAAATGCCAATACCAGTTTCCATCCTGCGTGGTTTTGGAGATGGATTAAAAGTTAGTCTATTGTGCAGCATTTTTTAGAGTTGGTAAAGCAAAGTGTAGGACAAAATCAAGAAAAATAGAACATTTCATTTGACAAAAAAAGTGTCAAAAAATTTAGTAGGTTTGGTTCGCATAAAATCTGCTATTCATGTAAAAAAGCAGAGGAGTAAATTCAGTCTTCCTAACAGAGGAGAGAACGTTTGTGGGAATGCTATCAAAGCCAGTGGTAGACACTGGTGGAATCAGGCAAAAGTTCAGATTGATAACTTACCTGACCATTGTGAGGGATCTCATAATGTTGGCAACATGGTGATACAAGATATTATGGGTTTCTCTCACAATGTAGTGGTCAGTCTCACATTTCTAATAGACAAAATAGTTTCAGAACCATAATGAAACAAAGCTGGTTTTGCTCATGAATGTGTGGGAAAGTCATATTTATTTGTGGGGTTTCCTTCACTTGGTTGTTGTTCTTGTTCGTTTGGTGTCACAGTTTTTGTTTTCTGTGGAAAATATGTGTGCTATTTATTTGTTGGTATTTTGTTTGGAAGAAGGGAAGGTGTGAAAACCCGATATGTAAGTTGGAGAGTTCAGTCCTAATTAACTCTCAGTGCTGTGTATTCTGGTTTAGAATGTTATGATGCAGGTGCTCGTGGAGTCTGGGTTACAATGTTATGCTGTAGAGGCTAACGAAATACACGGTCCATTGGGTTGGCAGTTGAACTGTAGCTGTAAGTGTGCTGGCAGTGGATGGTTCCTTGCATGTTTGCCCTCGGTTATTGTCTAGCGCATATGTCCTAATAAACGTATCTTATCTTGCCTGACACCTAACTCAAAATCTGTTAAACAAATAATTCTCTCCTCACACTGAAACAGCATTAAAGATCTCTAAATAAAACTCTGAAGACTTTAACTTCATTCAGTGTCCTCCCAAATGCCATCACCTATTGCTTGCATTCCTTACACAAAAACTAATCACAAATTAAAAAAGGTTTATCTGCGAGTTCATACAGTCTTTCTATGGATGTCACAATTTATAGCTGTCTGTACTCCAAACTAAATAACATTCACAAAACAAATATGCACCTGCAGCCTTATCAAACTTAATTATACAGAAAATGTGAATTTTTAAACAGAGGCATCATGAAATCAGAAATCTTTAATTTAATCTTGATCTGTAGGAAAGTACCCTCTTTCTTGGTATGGGTACCTCCTCTTTCTGCCTGATGTCAGTGTGTTTGACTGTGTTCACTGGGATCCTGCTAACCAGGACCCCAGTGATTATGCTGTCTCCCAAAACTCTGTATTTCATCCCACAATTGGCACACAAGTTCCCCACTGTAAGTCCATAGTATATGGTACCTTGGTACCCAGGGCATTGGGGTTCCAGGGGATCCCTATGGGATGCAGCATATATTTTGCCACCCATAGGGAGCCCAAGCAAAGGATTCTGCAGGACTGCCACTGCAGCTTGCTTGAAAAGGTTCAAGCACCCTTTCACTGCCACTTTTCACTGCACCAGGTCACTTATAAGTCACCCATGTGGCAGGCCTTCTAGCCCAGAGGGCAGGGGGCAAAGTACCTGTTTGTGAGGGCATCCCTGCACTAACAGAGGTGCCCCCATGAACTCAAGGCCAAATTTTCCCTGACTCTGTGAGTGTGGGGACAACATTTTACAAGTGTACTGGACATAGGTCAATACCTATGTCCAGCTACATAATGGTAACTCTGAACATAGGCATGTTTGGTATCAGACATGTTGCAATAATACTCCAATGTTTTTGCAAGGTGGATTGTATGATTCCATGCACTGCTCCTACAGCCTTCTAAGGTTTTACGGGCAGCCCAAGCTCCTGCCCCCTCACAGATAGGTTTCTGCCCTCCTGTTGCTTGAACATCTCAAGCCCAGGAAGGCAGAACAAAAGATTTCCTTTGGGAGAGGGGGGTTACACCCTCTTCCGTTTAAAATACGTGCTGCAGCTTTGGGAGGAGTAGCCTCCCCAAGCCACTGGTAATGCTTTGAAGGGCACATTTGATGCCCTTCTTGCATAAAAAAATCTACACCGGTTCAAGGAACCCCAGTCCCTGGGTTTTGCCATCTTGGATTCAAGGTTGGCAGGGAACTCTGGGAGCATCTGAGTGGCCAGTGCCAGCAGGTGACGTCATAGCTCCCTCGTGATAAGTGGTCACCCAGCTAGGTGACCAAGCTCCCTTTCAGGGCTATTTAGGGTCTCTCCTTTGGGTGGTTCCTCAGATTCGGCTTGCATGACTCCAGCAGGATTCCTCTGCAACCTCCACTTTGACTTCTAACCGGAAAAACTACATCGGACACCCCAGGAACCAAGAAGCTGCAACAAAGAAGCAAGACTCTGCCTGCAACATTGTATCCACTGCTCCTTCCAGCAACTGCAACGTTTCCCCAGTCGTGCATCCTCTGAGGAGAGCCTGTCTTCAGCCTGCACAAGAAAGAAGAAGGAATCTCCCTTGGAGTGAAGGAGTCACTCCCCTGCATCTACATGCACCAACTGCGATGACGAATGGCTGCGTGGATCCCCTCTCCGGCTGAGCCACGTGTATCCTGCAACACAGGTGGTCCTCTCTTCCAGCTGTCCAACTTGGGTGGAGGTAAGCCCTTGTCTTCCTGCGCAGGACAGTACCCAAGTGCACCGGGTTATTTGCAGCTGCCAAGGCTTGTTGGCATCCTCTCCAAGGGATCTTCAGGCATCTTAAAGTTCCAGCCCACAGCACTCCATCCTGCGATGCACAGATCCCTGAGTAGCTCTCCGGCGGCCTGGGACTCCTTTTCGTAGTGCTGCATGGGCTCCTTCTTTGACTTCTGTGTCCCCGTCCGGTGGGACTCAGGTGGGTGCTGTGTCGCTGAGAGCCCCTCTGATTCTACCTCCTGGGTAGAGTCCACCTGGTCTTTCTTGGTCCCCGGCAGCACCACTTTCCACCAACCACGATTTTTGTGCGTGTGCTTAGGCTTGTGGGTGGAATCCAAAGATGCAAACCTAACTGCAATCCTCCTTCCGGCACGGGACATCACCTGCATCCTCCAACAACTTGACTCCATCTTCTAGGGTGCAGTGCTGACTCTCCTTCCTCACCGTCGACTCATCTCTTGCACTTTCAGTCTCATGGGTAGGGGCTCTTGCACTTCCGGGACTCTGCTGTGCTTGCTGGACTTGGTCCTCTTCTTCCACGGGTCCTCTTGTCCAGGAATCCGCTGTTGGTGCCTTGCAGTCTCTTCTGGGCTTTGCATTCTTCTTCTTCTCTTCTAAGTGGGTGTTGAGGGAAATTTACAATGATTTATTCCTGATTTCCTGGTCACTGGGGGGGTGTTGTGGTACTTACCTTTAGACTTTCCTAGTACTCCTAGCTCCCCTATACACACTCCACTTACCTAGGTTGAGAACCGACTTTCGCATTCCATTTTTTTAGTATATGGTTTGTACTCCCCCTAGGGCCTTTATTCTCTATTGTGATTTTCACTATATTGCACTGTTTTCTAACTGTTTTTATGCCTATGTCTGCATACTAGTGTATATAACTTGGATATTACTTACCTCATAAGGAAGTACAGCCTCTTGTATTTTTGGTATTTGTGTCACCAAAATGAAGTACCTTTATTTTTGTACCACTGAGGTGGTCATTGTGACATTGGGGGTGACTGTTAAAATGGCAGTAATACCGCCAACAGGCTGGTGGTAATTACCGGCTAATTATGACCATGGCGGTGATACCTCCCATAGACAGCCAATGTACTACACCAACTGCCAGGGCGTTAACACCACTGACCACGGCGGTAGCATCAACAGCCAGGCAGAAGACAAGGTACCGCCCACCAAATTATGACATAGCAAACCGCCATGATTTCCAGAGCGGTACCAATGCCATCAAAAGCCTGGCAGAAACATTAGATACAAAAGAAAGACTCACCATCAGAGACACAGAGGAGACCGCCGCCTCCATGGAACCCGAACTTCAAGTCTTCCTGATGCTCTTCTACACCATGGTCCTCCTGGAATACCAACGCCGACGAAGATGATGACGGTGAGTACAGCCGCCTAACACACAAGGGAGGGAGGGAGGGAGGAAAAGGAGAGTGACACACACACGCACAACACACACCATTCACACACACACCATACACACAACCAGCTGCAGAGTAAAACCAATGTCACAGGACCCACGTCTAATTAAAACAAGGACTACATTGAGGTTTAACTGATACTGTAATTTGATGCCAACAGCCACCATATTGTCCATGTGAAAACAAAATCAGGCGTCAATGTCCAGAAAGGGCCAATGGCCAGTCCAAAGCACAAAAGGCCCACATGGCCACGGGGCACAGTCCAAGGCCCAACTTGATTCCTGACATTATCCAGACTCCACTGTGCAGGGGCATCATGTTGGAAATGGGCAGGCACCTCAGGGGGAAGGGGGGTGGGGGACTCCTCAGCTAAAGTTGGCAACATGCCCACTGGTTCTGGAGGGGGCTCCTTGCCCAATTGTCCCTGGTAGGGAGAGTAAGGCCACAGTCTCTGAAGTGGGGAACATGCCCACATGTTCTGGAGGGGGTTCTTTGCCCAATTGTCTCTGGTGGGTGGCCTACATGCCCTCTGCTGGAGGTGAGGGCTGCTGTGCCTCTGCTGGAGGTGAGGGCTGCTATGCCTCTGCTGGATGTGGGGGTTCCTTGCCCTCTGCTGGTGGAGGGGGCCTCTTGCTTCTCTTTGGTGGTGGGGTGGGAACCTTTCCTTTTTTGGGTGGTGGTGTGGGATCCTTTCCGTTCTTGGGTGGTGGAGTGGGAACCTTCCCTTTCTTGGGTGATGGAGTGGGAACCTTTCCTTTCTTGCCTCCATGACTAGGAGGTGCCTCCACTGTCCCTGTCTCATGTTTTCACTACCCTAGTCCTCCCTTTCTGAGGCGGAGGTGTGCTCACAGTAGGCGTGGTAGCCATCACACTCTAGGGCCCCTTTGTGCCAGCAGCTGATGACTTAATGGGAGCAGTGGCAGACTGTTTGGCTGAGGTGCTGTGCTGGGTCATTGGAACCCTGCTCTTACGGGCCGGACGGGGAGTGGAGGGGGAGGGAAGAGGTCAAGATGGGCATGGAAAAGCTTCTTGGGGACGTTGTGGGAGGAAGGATGGGAGTGGAGGTTGAGGGAGTGGTTGTCAGAGGTGTGCATCTGCTGAACTTGGTTGCAGGTGCATGGACAGTGTGCTTGGGTGAGGTGGACGGTTGTTGGGTGTCTGAGTGCATGCGTTTGTGTCCCTTAGGAGGGGGGGCAGACAGGCTGGGAGAGGACAAAGGTGACGTGTGGAGGGATGTTGTGGAGGTGTCTGAAAGTGAGGTGTTTATGCTGCTTGATGTGGTGATGGTGGCATTTGATGCAGTGCATGCATTTGTGAGTGCGGATGTGACTGTGAGGGAGGAGGAGCAGGAGGGGGAGGCAATGGAGGCAGTGGATGTGGTTGTGTGTGCAACTGTCTGTTGTTTGTGTGAGTGCTTGTGGCCTGAAGTGTGTTGTCTGTGTTTGACTGTGCTACTCTTGTGTGATGTTTTGTGTGCATGTTTGTCTGTATCTGTGCCTGGGATGGGTTGGGGTTGAGGAGACTGGGACTGGGAAGTGGTAGTTGGAGGGGGAATGGTAGGTACAGGGACACTGGCTGCCATCACAGAGGAGGCCAGAGCCTGAAACTATCTCTGTGGGACTGTCAACCCACTGTGGATGCCATCCAGGTAGGCATTGCATTGCTGCACCTGGGATGCCAGCCACTGGATGGCATTCACAATGGTAGACTGCCCTACAGAGATGGATCTCAGGAGGTCAATAGCCTCCTTATTCAGTGCAGCAGGGCTCACTGGGGCAGGGCCTGAGGTGGCTGGGGTGAAGGAGATGCCCACCCTCCTGGGTGAGCGGGCACGGGCAACTCGGTGGGGGGCTACTGGGAAGGTGATGCTGGTACGGGGGTGGCGGCTGTACCTGTAGCTGGGGTGGTCCCAGAGGTGTCTGCCACTACCAGGGAGCTTCTATCGGAGGAGGAATCAGAGTCAGTGTTGTCACCTCCTGTCTCCGCCATGGTGCTCCCCTCGCCCTCCATCCCACTAGTCCACTTGGTGTTGGTGGACTCCGCCTCCTGGGTCCTGTGGGATGCAGCTCCCTCAGTCGCCAGTGCCCCTCAGCCAGAGGATGCTAATGTACACATGGACAGGATGACAGAAAATAAAAGGGGGACAGAGAGAAAGGGAGTACTGGCTCAATTACAGCACCATTACTGCAGTTGGCATACACATTACAATCACACACAGGGATCAGGATTGTGTACTATGCATCACACTGGCATTCAATTGGCTAGGAGCCACAGCAAGATGAGAGCCAACCACCTACACCTGCACCCCTCCTGGGACCCACCAAGCCCTGTCTGACATGGAATACAACCTAGCTAGGTTAGTAGATTTTGCTATCCACCAATTTACCTTGAGCTGGATCATGCAGCAATGGCTGAGCTGGCATTAAGGGGCACCCACTAACTGAAAGCCACCACCAGGATCCGATGCCACCTGCCAATAATTGTTGTCAGGCTCACTGTACTCACCCCCTTGTGGCATCCAGCTCCGGGTAGGCCACCGCCAGTATGCTGGCCATCAGGGGGGCCAGGTTCAGATGGGCACCCCGCTCTCGTTGGGCGGCCATCCCCAGCTGGGCCTCCGCCGTCTTCCAGGCCCAGTGTCTCAGGTCCTCCCACCTTTTTCTACAGTGGGTGCTCCGCCTGCTATAGAGCCCCAGGGTCCGCAAGTCTTTGGTGACAGCACCCCACAATCCCTCCTTCTGATGGGCGCTGACCTGCAGAGGTAATACAGACAGGAGGACACCATTAAACATACAATTCAGCCTGTCACACATATGGACCACAAATACCATTTCCCCTCAATTGGCACACACATCACCCAGCTCTCACCATGTACACTACCACCAGCTGACACCACCCAAATGACACGCTGCTAGCACACACATCTCCTTGCAACCTTGTCACATGCATCGTGCCCATGGTGTACTCACCTGTTGGTCTGGAGGCCCATACAGCTGTCCATACAGGGGTAGCACCCCATCCACCAACCGCTCTAACTCCTCTGAAGTGAAGGCAGGGGCCCTTTCCCTGGTAACGCGGGCCATGGCTGGATCCAGACACAGGTCACAGCTGCACACGCAGTAGAGGTGTTGTCCTGTGGAAAGTCAGGAATCAAGTGAGGTTTTAGACAGAAAATAGTGGTCACGTCCACGGCGGTGTACGCCATCACCATGCGCCGGTGATCCCCATTGGTCACTTTACTCCAGAGAGCCCCATTTTAGCCAATGAGAAATAGCACGGTGGTGCAAGACCGCCTTCTGCCATGATGCCCAATGCAGGTGGAGTTACCTCTCTTCCACCTGTCCATATTTACAGGACAGGCAGTCACTATTTTATGGTGGTGGACAACATTCAAAAATGTTAAACTGCGTCCTGGTTGTAAATTGCCATTCACATTGTTCAGTTTGTGACACCCTACTCACTCTTCTCTACCTTAGATACCTACCACTTCAGAGGAATAGGAGGAGGAGAAAAGACCCAGTGTACTGACCCCTGGTGGACTTAGCAACACTGGAGGACAGGCACATAATACTCACCTATAGACTGGACAGGGCCACCATCACAGAGCTGTGTGCACAATTGGAGCCTGATGTGATATCAGCTATCCCTCATCCCACTGGGATCCTCCCTCTTGTGCAAGTTCTATCAGTGCTCCATTTCCTGGCAACTGGTTCTTTCCAAGTGGCAGTGGACTTGGCAGCAAGAATATCACAGCCAATGTTCTCAATCGTACTATCAAGGGTTTTCCTGCCTTGGTCAAACACATGTGCAGCTACATCGCTTTCCCCCATTTGAAGATTTGGCTACTGTGAAGGCAGGATTCTATGCAATGGGACATATACCAAATATCATTGGGGCGATTGACGGAACACATATTGCGTTTGTTCCCCCTCCCCAGCACAACGAACGGGTGTTCAGGAATCGGAAGAGTTTTCACTCACTCAATGTGCAAATGGTGTGCCTGGCATACCACTACATCTCCCACGTCACTGCCAAGTATCCAGGGTCGGTGCATGACAACTTCGTCCTGAGAAATAGCAGCATCCCAAATGTGATGGCACAATTACAGAGGCACAGGGTGTGGCTAATAGGTGAGCCAGAGTCCCCACCCAATGTATGTCAGTGTATGCCTTCACAACTTATCCACCATACTATTGTGTAAGGCTAATGTTTGTCCCTCAATACTTGCAGGTGACTCTGGCTACCCAAAACAATCGTGGCTTCTGACCCCTATGAAGAATGCCAGGACAGGGGATGAGAATCAGTATAATGATGCACATGGGTGAACCAGGCGGATCATAGAACGTACCTTCGACCTCCTGAAGGCCAGGTTCAGATGCCTCTATCTGACAGGTGGATCCCTGTGCTACTCCCCTGAGAAGGTATGCCAGATAGTAGTAGCATGTGCATGTTGCACAACCTGGCCCTCAGATGACATGTGCCTTATCTTCAGGAGGAGGAGATTGGAAATGCCCCTCTGGCAGCAATGGACCCTGAGGACAGTAAGGATGTGGAGGCAGAGGATGAGGATATGGACAACAGAACATCAGTTATACGTCAGTACTTCTAATGACACACAGATGAGACAGTGGAACTGACCATTCCTCTGATTATTTATGTTTTCAGTTTGGCTGTAGCAGGATGACATTCACTTACTTTGCATCTCAAATGAATGTCACCTCTACCTTCTCATTTTGTAGATGTTGGTTTTATAACAACTGTTTATTGATGTGATGGCTACAGACAGCTACAGATCATAATTTTTATGCTATCACAGTGTTCAGGTAATTTGCACAAAATGCAACTGTTGCCATAATTGCACATTTTCATCACATAAAACACTATGGTGGTCATTACAACCCTGGCGGACGGTGTCAAAGCGGCGGTAAGACCGCCAAAGGCCGGTGGAAACAAATCGCAATTATGACCGTGGCCGAAACCACCAACAAAGACAGCCACTTTAACACTCCGACGGCCACGGCGGAACAAACAAACAGCATGGCGGTCACCGCCAACAGACAGGCGGAAGACAATGTACCGCCCACAGTATCACAACCTACCAATCCGCTACCTTTTCCGGGGCGGATTCACCGCGGATAAAAACACGGCGGAAACAGCCATTTCAAAGGGAAAATTCTCACCTCTACACACTCCACGAGAAAGGAGGGCACCATGGAGCCAGAACTCCATATTCTGCCAGCGCTAGTCTTCCTGCTCCTCTACGAGGATAATCAACGCCGGCAGCGAAGACCACGGTGAGTACTGCACCTACGACATAGGGGAGGGGGGAGGCGAAAACGCAGGGACACACACAACCAACATGCCAACCTCCACCCCGACCCTCACCCACTACAAAACACACACCAATGCATATCTATACATTACAGTAACACCCCCCAACCCCACCAGAAGAATGCAAAGACAAAAGGAAATGAGTGGAACCATTGTAATAACTCAAAATACAGTAAGCAAATATATACATATATATATACACAATAAACAAAATATACACCACGATTAGTAGTGCAGGTATTGCACCATTCATAGTCCGTGGACCACTGGGCCCAAAATGCATGGGCGAGGCCCACACAAGATACCCAATCCAAACGGAGAGAACACTGCAGGGGCATCAGATCGAAATACAACAGGCACCTCAGGGGGAAAGGAAGGGGGGCACCTCAGCCGGATGAGTGCACCACGCCAGATCCACGAGGGGGCTCCATGCCCATAGATGTATCCTGGGGAGTGCAAAGCCACAGTCTCTCAAGTCTCACAAGTGGGTGGGTTGCCCACTGCCATATCCTGGGGAGCGCAAAGCCACAGTCTCTCAAGTCTCTACAGTGGATGGGTTGCCCACTGTTCAATCCTGGGGAGTGCAAAGCCACAGTCTCTCAAGTCTCTACAGTGGGTGGCTTGCCCATTGCTATATCCTGGGGAGTGCAAAGCCACAGTCTCTCAAGTCTCACAAGTGGGTGGGTTGCCCACTGCCATATCCTGGGGAGTGCAAAGCCACAGTCTCTCAAGTATATACAGTGGGTGGTTTGCCCACTGTAACATCCTGGGGAGTGCAAAGCCATAGTCTCTCACGTGGATGCTGTTCTCCACTGGTTCTGCAGGGCGACTGGTGCCCAGAGTGCTTCATCCTGCCAAGGACATACGGAGTGGATGCTGTTCTCCACGGGTTCTGGAGGGGGACTGGTGCTCAGAGTGCTTCATCCTGCCAAGGACAGACAGAGTGGATGCTGTTCTCCACTGGTTCTGGAGGGGGACTGGTGCCCAGAGTGCTTCATCCTGCCAAGGACAGACGGAGTGGATGCTGTTCTTCACTGGTTCTGGAGGGGGACTGGTGCCCAGAGTGCAGCACACACCCCGTGACGGTCCCAGTTGCGTCACTGCCCCTGCCGCTAATGGGCTAGCGGTGCTCTCCATGGTGGTCTTTTCCCTGTTCAGCGGTCCTTGGCCTGTTCAGCGGTGCTTGAGTTGCCAGTGCAGACCTGTTCAGCGGTGCTTTCCATGGCGGTCTTTGCCCTGTTCAGCGGTCCTTGGCCTGTTCAGCGGTGCTTGAGTTGCCAGTGTCATACCTGTTCAGCGGTGCTTTCCATGGCGGTCTTTGCCCTGTTCAGCAGGCCTTGGCCTGTTCAGCGGTGCTTGAGTTGCCAGTGTCAGACCTGTTCAGCGGTGCTTTCCATGGCGGTCTTTGCCCTGTTCAGTGGTCCTTGCCACGGCGGTCCTTCAATGCCCAGCAGGGCTGTGGCTGCCGCTCCTTCATGGGTCAGCTGGGCTGTGGCTTGCGGGGCCCTCCTGGCCAACTGGGCTGTGGCTGGCGGTGGCCTCCTGGGCAGTGACTCTGGCGGTGTCCTCCTGGGCAGTGACCCTGGCGGTGGCCTCCTGGCCAGTGATGATGGGGCTGGCGGTGGCCTCCTGGGCAGTGACTCTGGCGGTGGTCTCCTGGCCAGTGACTCTGGCAGTGGCCTCCTGGGCAGTGACTCTGGCGGTGGCCTCCTGGCCAGTGACTCTGGCGGTGGCGTCATGGCCAGTGACGATGGGGCTGGCGGTGGCCTCCTGGCCAGTGACTCTGGGGCTGGCGGTGGCCTCCTGGCCAGTGACTCTGGTGCTGGCAGTGGCCTCCTGGGCAGTGACTCTGGGGCTGGCGGTGGCCTCCTGGGCAGTGACGATGGGGCTAGCGGTGGCCTCCTGGCCAGTGACGATGGGGCTGGCGGTGGCCTCCTGGCCAGTGACAATGGGGCTGGCGGTGGCCTCCTGGCCAGTGACTCTGGCGGTGGCCTCCTGGCCAGTGAGGATGGGGCTGGCGGTGGCCTCCTGGCCAGTGACTCTGGGGCTGGCGGTGGCCTCCTGGCCAGTGACTCTGGGGCTGGCGGTGGCCTCCTGGGCAGTGACGATGGGGCTGGCGGTGGCCTCCTGGGCAGTGACGATGGGGCTGGCGGTGGCCTCCTGGCCAGTGACGATGGGGCTGGCAGGGGCCTCCTGGGCAGCGGGGATGATGGCGGTCTTCTCTGCTGTGCTGCTCCTCCCAGACTTAGGAGATTTCTTCTGCCCCTTCCCCACTTTGGGAGGAGTCACAGCTGAGTCGGCCTTCCCCCCGGGACCCCTGTGAGTGGCTTTTCTGGCTGGAGTCTTCCCCCTCTCCCGCCGGGCACTGTCCAACTTCTGGTGCTTCACAGGGGGGGGACTGGCTGTGCTGTGGCTCCGTGCCACATTGGCTGGCCTGGTGGCTGGTGCACTCTACATACCTGTAACAACAGGCACCACAGGTCCCGGAGATTTTTTGGCTGAGGTGCTAGTACGGGACCTATGAGTTGGACGGGGGGTGGGGGGAAATAGGTTAAGGGTGGACAGGAAAAGTTTTTGGGAGACACTGGGACGGGTAGCTGGAGGGGGTTTGGGAGTGGAGGAAGAGGGGGTGGTTGTAGGAGGTGTAACTTTGTGGATTTGGGTGCAGGTGCATGGGCTGGAGGCTGTCGTGAGGTGGATGGCTGTTGGGTGGGTGTGTGCCTGCATTTGTGTATCTTGGGAGGGGGCGTCACAGACACACTGGGAGAGGACACAGGGGACGTGGAAATGGTAGTGGGGGTGGTGACTGCACGTGAGCGGGGTGTGGTGGTGGGTGTGCTGGAGAGGGACGTAGTGGCTGTAGTGGTAGTGCATGAAGGTGTGAGTGTAGACGAGACTGGGAGGGAGGAGGGAGACGACGAGGAGGGGGACACAGTGGAGGCAGTGGATGTTGGTGTGTCTGTATGTGTGTGATGCTTGCCTGAGTGCCTGTGGGATGTGTGGTGCTTGTGTTTGCCTGAGCTTCCCTTGTGTGGTGAGGTGTGTGCAGGCTGGTCTGATGGTGTGCTTGGGATAGGCTGGGGTACAGGGGATTGGGTCTGGGTGGAAGCCTGACCAGAATGAATGCCCTCCAGGAATGCATTTGTGTGTTGCAACTCCCTTTCTACACCCTGGATGGCATTCAAAATGGTAGACTGCCCAACAGTGAGGGACCTGAGGAGGTCAATGGCCTCCTCACTGAGGGCAGCAGAGGTGACAGGGGCAGGGGCTGAGGTGCCTGGGGCAAAGGTGATGCCCACCCTCCTGGGTGAGCGGGCACGGGCGAAGGCTGAGGGGCTGCTGGGAGGGCGGTGCTGGTAGGGGGGGTGGCGGCTGTACCTGTAGAAGTAGGGGGCACAGATGTTGCCGCCACCACAAGGGAGCTCCCATCGGAGGACAAGTCCGTGTCGCTGGTTGCAGATCCTGTGACTGCCGTGGTGCTCCCCTCGTCCTCCGTCCCACTGGTGTATTCTGAGTCCATGGTGTGGCCCTCCATGGCCATGTGGGATGCAGCTCCCTCATGCTCCGGTGCCACCGTACCTCCGCCTGATGATGCTAATGCACACAAGAACAGGGAGACCACAAAAAGGGGGGGGACGACAAAAGAAAGACAGGTTGAGTGCATGGCTTACCGCTACTGTTGGCAGACAATACAGACACAGCAGCCCCCTGCACTACGTCGCACTGTTGGGCTCTACAGATGCAATTCCTGGGAAATGGCCTACATGGCTATGTCCGACATCTGCACACATAGATGACACAGGGGTATGAATACCTGTACTTGGCACTCTACAGAGGTAGGGTAGGGTGCCACATGGCCTACATTACGGAGGGGCCTAGCATACGGAACTCGCCCTGGCCTAGGGAAACCCACAGCCCTCCTCCCCCACCCAGACACCTTCACTGCGCACAAAGTCCACTGAATGAGAATGTACTCACCCCCTTGTGTCTGCTGTGATGCCCTCAAGCGCCCATCCAACTCAGGGTAGGCACCGCGAGGATCCAGAACATCAGGGAGGTCATGGTTCGACGGGCACCCCGCCCACGTTGGGAGTCCATCCCCAGCTGAGCCTCCGCCGTCTTCCTGCTCCAGCAGCGAATGTCCTCCCATCTTTTCCGGCAGTGGATGCTCCGTCTGTGGTGGACCCCCAGGGTCCGGACATCCTTGGCGATGGCACGCCAAATATCCTTCTTCTGGTAGGCGCTGACCTACATGACATGTACAGGGGAAGAAGAGAAGTCATTACCAACTGCACCGTCAAAGTGAGTGGCCCACATCCCTAAACTTGCCATGTGGCACATGCATTCACAGTCCTTCATGCACGCAGAACTGTGCCCCCTTCCTTCTTACAACCAGCCCTCTCCCCACAGGCATAGCCCATACAACATGCTCCCTGTGTACTTACCTATTGGTCTGGGGGACCGTAGAGTAGCGTGTACTGGGGGAGGACCCCGTCGACGAGCTTCTCCAACTCCTCTGCAGTGAAGGCAGGGGCCCTTTCCCCAGACGCACGAGCCATTGTCTCTTCCAGACCGAGGTCACAGCAGCACTTGCAGTGTAGGTCCTCTCCTGTCGAAGATCAGGTATCAAGTGATTTAACAGATAGAAAATGGTGGTCACGTCCGCGGCGGTGACGTCCACGGCGGTGCGTACCATCACCGCCGGCGTACATCGTCATTGGCTCCTGGGACCCATAGGGTCCAATGTTAACCAATGCAGCATTGCTCCGCGGTCTTCGACCGCCTACCGCGACGGTGTACAACGCCAGCACAGTTACCTCACATCCCATTGTCCCAGTTCAGAGGTCAGACAGCCGCCATTTCAGGGGCCCACATGGCCTAATTACCAACTGCGTCACACATACCTAGCCTTGTCTCACAACACAAATACAGGCCACATTTTCTGTATGAATGGTGTTCTGTGTAGACTGTGGGTACATACCTCTGAGTTTTTTGACTCTGTGGTAGCTGTTGTCCTTCATAGGCACCGTCCGCTGGGACATGTGAGGAGATGGCGGAATCCTCCGGTGTACCGACCGCTGGTGGACCTGTCGACAATGGAGGAAAGAAGTTTGATCATCACCTACAGGTATGACCGTGCCACAATCCAGGAACTGTGTACCCAGTTGGAGCCTGACCCGATGTCAGCAATCCGCCATCCCACAGGAATCCCCCCTTAAGTGCAGGTGCTATCAGTGCTTCATTTCCTGGCAAGTGGGTCATTTCAAACAACAGTGGCCATTGCATCAGGGATGTCCCAGCCTATGTTTTCCAACGTGTTGTCCAGAGTGTTGTCTGCCCTTCTGAAACACATGCAGAGCTATTTCGCTTTCCCTCAGGTGGAGGATTTGCCTACAGTGAAAGGTGACTTCTGTGCCCTTGGACATATCCCCAATATCACAGGTGCCATTGATGGGACCCATGTAGCTCTGCCCCCCCCCCCACAGGAGTGAACAGGTGTACAGGAACCGGAAGAGTTATCATTCCATGAATGTACAGATGGTATGTTTGGCAGACCAGTACATCTCCCAGGTAAATGCTATGTTCCCTGGCTCTGTGCATGACGCATACATCCTGCGGAATAGCAGCATCCCTTATGTGATGGGTCAACTCCAGAGTCACCAGGTGTGGCTATTAGGGGACTCTGGTTACCTTAACCTGTCATGGCTACTGACCCCAGTGAGGAATCCCAGGACCAGGGCAGAGGAACGCTACAATGAGGCCCATGGGCGGACTAGGAGGGTGATCGAATGCACCTTTGCCCTCCTGAAGGCCAGGTTCAGGGGCCTCCATATGACAGGTGGTTCCCTATTCTACTCACCAAAGAAGGTGTGCCAGATCATCGTGGCCTGCTGTATGCTTCACAACTTGGCTTTGCGACGACAGGTGCCTTTTCTGCAGGAGGATGGTCCAGATGGCGGTGTTGTGGCAGCTGTGGAGCCTGTGGACAGTGATGAGGAGGAAGCAGAGGAAGAAGACATTGACAACAGGGACTCAGTCATCCAGCAATATTTCCAGTGACACACAGGTGAGAAAACATTCCTGCCTACTACAAGTACTTTAACACTTCTACCGCTATCCTGTCTGTCGATTTCAACCAGTATATGGTCACTGAGTTGTACATTTCTCTTACGGTTTCACAGGTGTGGTTTCCAACGTGTGTCATCTGCTTAGATCCCTCATGGACTTGAGATGTGTGACATAGGTATGTTGACATTAAATTAGAAAAAGCATTTTGTCACTGTCATTGCTAATACACAACTTCGAAATCACAGACTGACTCCAGATTGTTTTGTGCTTCAAGGGTGTTTATTAAGTGCTCAATATTGGAGGGGGTTGTAAAATGGTGAGGGGTGATGGTGGAGGAATGTCCATGGCAGAGTCCAGTCTATTCGTCTCACAGGTACATTGCCCATATGGGTATAGGAAGTGAAGATGGGGCAGTTCCAATATGGACAGGGTTACAAAGTGGGACAGTGGTTTGACAATCAGGGTGGTCTCATTTCTTTGGGGGGGTCTTGGCATCGTGCTCTGTCTTGTTCCTGGATCTCAGGGACCGCTTGCGGGGTGGTTCTCCGTCTGCAGGGGGGGGGGTGCTGGTATGGTGGTCCTGTGGCGGTGCCTCCTGTCCACCAGCGCCAGCAGAGGTGGTGGGAAGTTCATCGTCCATGCTAGTGTCAGGGGCCCCTTGTAGTGCCACAGTGTCCCTCCTGGTGTTAAGTATTTCCTTCAGCACCCCTACGATGGTGCCCAGGGCGGAGCTGATGGTTCTGAGTTCCTCCCTGAACCCCAAATACTGTTCCTCCTGCAGGCGCTGGGTCTCATGAAACTTGGCCAGGACCGTTGACATAATCTCCTGGGAGTGGTGGTATGCTCCCATGATGGAGGAGAGGACCTTGTGGAGAGTGGGTTCCCTTGGCCTGTCCGCCCCCTGTCGCACAGCAGCCCTCCCAGTTCCCCTGTGTTCATGTGCCTCCGTCCCCTGGACCGTGTGCCCACTGCCACTGCCACCAGGTCCCTGTTGTTGTTGGGGTGGTGGGTTATCCTGGGTTCCCTGTAGTGGTGGACACACAGCTGATTGACGTGTCCTGGGGACGGAGGTATGGGCCCGCTGGGTGGGTGCTGTGCTGGTGTTACCAGAGGGTGGAAGGTCTGTGGTGGGCTGTGCCTGTGTGAGGGGAACCGGCTGTCCCGAGGCCCACGATGGTCCGGGCTGGTCATCTGGATCCAGTTGGACAGAGCTGCTGTCATCACTGTGGGCCTCTTCTGTGGGTGGGGTGGAGATGTCTGGACCCTCCTGTCTGGTGACGTTGGGTAGTGGTCCTGCAGGGGTGTAAAAGCATGATTATTGCATCTGTGTGTGTCATGGTGTGCAATGGGTGGGTGACTGTGTACCCCAGTGCTAGCATTCCTGTGTGGGGGCTTGTGTGGTGATGGTTGAGGGGGGTGTTATGGGTATGTGCAGTAGGAATGCTTTAGTGATGGGTGTCCATGCTTTGTTGTGTCATGCAGGACTTGGTGTTGGGATGTGTGGTTTGTGTTATTAGTACATTTGTGAGGAGTTGGAGTGATAGGAGAGGGGGTGAGGGTGGGTGTCTGTGATAGCATGCAGGTAGGGTGGGGGATATGATAGTTAAAGGTTTGACTCACCAGAGTCCATTCCTCCACTGACTCATGCGAGGCCCTCAGGATGCAGAATCGCCAAGACCTGCTCCTCCCATGTTGTTAGTTGTGGGTGAGGAGGTGGGGGTCCGCTGCCAGTCCGCTGTACTGCCAGGTGGTGTCTTGAGAGCACGGAACGCACCTTCCCCCGTAGGTCATTCCACCTCTTCCTGATGTCGTCCCAATTTCTTGGGTGCTGTCCCACTGCGTTGACCCTGTCGACTATTCTTTGCCATAGCTCCATCTTCCTAGGTATGGAGGTGTGCTGCACCTGTGATCCGAATAGCTGTGGTCTACCCGGACGATTTCCTTCACCATGACCCTGAGCTCAACCTCCGAGAACCTGGGGTGTCTTTGCCGTGCCATGGGGTGGTGTGAGTGATGTGTGGGGTGGTGTGTGTGGTGATAAGTGTGGTGATATGTAGTGGTGTGTGGTGTTTTGTGTGTGGAAGTTGTGTGGGTGATGGTGTTGAGTGCCTGTGGCTGCTAGATTGTGGATGGTGGTATCTCTCTCTGGCCTTCTTTCGCAATTTTTGGTAGTAGGGGTTTGTGGGTGATGTGGGTGTGTGTTTTATATTGTATTGAGTTTTTGGGAGTTGTTTGTGTATGTGTATCAGGTGTGTGTATTTGGAATTGTCCAATGTGGGGGTGTTTTGTATGTGTGTGTGTATTTTGAGCGCAGTGGTGTGTACCGCCAATGGAATACTGCGGTTGAAAGACCGCCACATGGATTCGTGGGTCGTGATAGCATGGGCGTATTTCTGTTGGCGTGACGGTGGAGGTTTTGTTTTCGCCAGTTTATCACTGACCTTTGGTGTGGTGGACTTGTGTAGGTGTCTAAATTTTGTCGGATTTCGAGATGTGGGTCGTAATAGCTGTGGCGGAATTCCGAGGCCGTGGCGGTGTGTTGGCGGTCTCCTGCACGGCGGTAAGCGGCTTTTACCGCCAATGTTGTAATGACCCCCTATCACTCAAGTTGTGTTCAAGGATGTTTATTGTAGTGAAATTTATAGATGGAATAGTGCAGTGGAATGGGGTGATGGTAGAGGTAAGTCCAGGGTATTGGTCCAGTCTGTTTGTTGCACAGGTCCATTGTCCAAGGGGCCATAGGAAGCGGAGCAAAGGCAGTTCAAAGTGGACAGGTGACAATGAGGGACACCAGTGGTACAATCAGGAGGGTCTCATTTTCTGGCAATGGTCTTGGTCTTGGTCTTGGCAAGTGTCTCTGGCTTCTGTTTGGATCACAGGGAACGTTTGCAGGATGGTTCACCTTCCGCACGGGGAGGGGTGCTGGTGGCCTGTGGGTCCTCTGGTAGGTCCTCCTCTCCACTAGCTGCAGCAGATGTGGTTGGCTGTTCAGTTGACTGGCTAGTGGAAGGGGCCCGCTGGTGTGCTGTCATTTCCCTCGTGATGTTAACCATATCAGGCAGCACCCCTTCTATGGAGACCATGGTGGTGTTGAGGGCCTGCAAATCTTTCCTGATCTCCTGATGGTGTACCTCCTGCAGCCACTTGTTCTCCTGCATTTTGTTGAGGATCTGGCCCATCTTGTCCTGAGATTGTTTGTAAACCCCAGGACATTAATGAGTGCCTCATGGAGAGTCGGTTCCCTGGGCCTGTCCTTCCACTGGTGCACAGCTGTCCTCCGAGTGTCCCTGTACCTCTGTGCCTGTGTCCCCTGAACAGTGTGCCCACTGCCACTGACCCCAGGACCCTGATTATCTTGGTTGTGAGGTGGGGACTGGGGTCCCTGTACAGGTGGGCACAGTGCTGGTTGATGTGTCCTAGGGACCAAGGTGTCTGGACATTGGGTGGGTGCTGTAGTATTGGATACTTAGGGGGAAGGCTCTCTTGTAGACTGGGAGTGGGCTGGGGTGGCCGACTGATAGACCAGGTAGTTCATCCAGATCCAGAAGTCTAGAGTTACTGTCATCACAGGGGGCATCTTCTGTTGGGGGACTGGATAGTCGTGGCACCTCCTCGCCACTGGAATTGGCTGGGACACCTGTTGGGGTATAAGTAATGTATTATGCTTCATGTCATATTGTACATCCCTAGCTTTTCATATATATTTGCTGTTGCCCTTCCACCTTTGTTTGTGTGTGGTGATGTATTGTGGGATTGTTAGTTCTCCATCCTGTGCATGCTTTGGTGATGGGTGTACATGCAGGGCTGGTAGGGCTGTACATGCATTGGTATGGCATGCAGGGCTTGGCATTGGGGTTAGTCACATGTGTAGGTGCACTCTGTGGGATGGAGTTGAGTGATGGAGTCGGGGTTAGGTGTTGATATGGCATGCAGGTATGGGGGGTGATAAGTAGTAAATATTGCCTCGCCAGTGACCAGTGTTAGTTGATCTTGGATATCCAAGAAGTCCCCTCATGATTCTTCATATGAACCCCCTAAAGCCCTACTACGACAGGGCTGACTTAACCCTGCTCATGGCCACTGATGAGGGACAGGAAGAAGAGAGTGATCCTCTCCCTGATCTATTCTCATACTCTGCAGCTGATGGCTCAGTGGAGGGGTAGTCTTAGCAGATTGCATCTCTGAGTCTCAAAATCTACCTGTTAAGAGCAAAATCTATAGGCAGCCTTACTGTGTAAGAGACTGCATCAAAGCAAAGGTGCAAAAGATGCTGGACCTAGGAATCATTGAGCACTCTGGTAGCCCCTGGGCTAGCCCAGTGGTGCTGGTCCCAAACCCCGACTCTCAGAATGGATAAAGTGAGATGAGGTTTAGTGTCGACTATAGAGGGATCAATACAGTAACCAAAACTGATGCTCATCCTATTCCCAGGGCAAATTAGCTCATAGATACACTGGCATTTGGCAAGTATCTTAGCACTTTTGACCTTACTGCTGGTTATTGGCAGATTAAGTTGTCAGAAGAGGCTAAACCCAAAACTGCATTTTCCACCACTGGAGGGCACTATCAATTCACAGTAATGACTGTTAATCTGAAACAGGCACCTGACACTTTTCAGAGGCTGGTGAACACAGTCCTTCAAGGTCTGGAAGCCTATAGTGCAGAATATCTAGATGATATACCTGTCTTTAGCTCCACCTGGGATGATCACCTGGTCCACCTCTGGAATGGTTTGGAGGCTCTGCAAAAATCAGGCCTCACTATCAAGGCTTCAAAGTGCCTGATAGGGCAAGGGAAGGTGGTTTATCTGGGACACGTAGTAGGTTAGTAACAGATTCAGCCACTACAAGAGAAGGTCCAAAAAGTTTGGATGAGACTCCCACTACTATACAAATTCAGGTCAGAGCCTTCTTAAGCCTAACTGGGAATTACAGGAGGTTTATTATGAACTATGGCACCATTGTAGCCCCTTTTAATGGCCTCACATCTAAGAAAATACCTAAAAAGGTATCATGGACAGCAGGCTGTTAAAAAGCTTTTGACGAAGTTAAACAGTCCCTGTGCTGTGCACCTGTTTTAAAAAGTCCTAACTATTCCAAGAAGTTCATACTACAAACTGATGTTTCAGAAGTCGGGGTTGTGGCAGTTCTCTAACAACTCAATACAGAGTGCCAGGATTAACCAGTAGCATTCATTAGCAGCAGGTAGACCCCTAGAGCAAAGCATTGGTCAGCCATGGAGAGGGAGGCCTTTGCTGTGGTCCGGGCCTTGAAGAAGTTGAGACCATACCTCTTTGGTACTCACTTCACTGTTCAGACAGACCACAAACCTCTCTTATGGCTGAAATAGATGAAAGGAGAAAACTCCAAATTGTTAAGGTGGTCCATTTCCCTACATGGGATGGACTTTACAGTAAAACATAGATCGGGGAGTAACCACTCCAATGCAGATGGACTCTCCAGATATTTCCACTTAGACAATGAAGACTCATCTGGGCTAGCCTTCTTATCCTTCATTTGGGTGGGGGGGGGTTTGTGTAGGAAAGTACCCTCTTTCTTTGTTTAGTTACCCCCTCTTTCTGCCGGCAGAAGGTGTGTTTGACTGTGTTCACTGGGATCATGCTAACCAGGACCCCAGTGATAAGCACTCTCCCAACACTTTGAATTTCATCCCACAATTGGCACCCTGGTGCCCCACTGTAAGTCCCTAGTATATGGTACCTAGATACCCAGGGCATTGGGGTTCCAGGGGATCCCTATGGGCTGCAGCATATATTTTGCCACCCATAGGGAGCCCAAGCAAAGGGTTCTGCAGGACTGCCGTTGCAGCGTGCGTGAAAAGGTACAAGCACCCTTTCACTGCCACTTTTCAATGCACCAGGTCCCTTATAAGTCACCTCTATGGCAAGCCTTCTAGCCCAGAGGGCAGGGTGCAAAGTACCTGTTTGATAGGGCATCACTGCACTAGCGGATGTGCCCCCACGAACTCCAGGCCCATTTTGTGAGTGCGGGGACACCATTTTATGCGTGTACTGGACACAGGTCAATACCTATGTCCAGCTACATAATGGTAACTCCGAACATATACGTGTTTGTAATCAACATGTTGGAATCATACCCCAATACTTTTGCAATCATTAGTTGTATGATTCCATGCACTCTGGGGGCTCCTTAGGGGACACCCAGCATTGCTCCTACAGCCTTCTGAGGGTTTCTGGGCAGCCCAAGCTGCTGCCACCTCACAGACAGGTTTCTGCCCTCCTGTTGCTTGAACAGCTCAAGCCCAGGAAGGCAGAGCAAATGATTTATTTTGGGGTAGGGGTGCTACACCCTCCTTTTTTGATAATAGGTGTAACAGGCTTGGGAGAGGTAGCCGCCCCATGCCAATGATAATGCTTTGAAGGGCACATTTTGTGCCCTCCTTGTATAAACCAGTCTACACCAGTTCAGGGGCCCCCAGTCCCTGCTCTGGTGCAAAACTGGACAATGAAAAGGGGAGTGACCACTCCCCTGTTCATCACCACCCATGGGTGGTGCTCAGAGCTCCTCTACAGGGTCCCTGGGTTTTGCCATCTTGGATTCAAGGTTGGCAGGGAACTCTGGGAGCATCTGAGTGACCAGTGCAGGCAGGTGACGTCAGAGCCCCCTCCTGATAGGTGGTCACCCAGCTAGGTGACCAATTGTTCTTTAGGGCTATTTAGGGTCTCTCTCTTGGGTGGTTTCTCAGATTCAGCTTGCAAGACTCCAACAGGATTCCTCTGCAACCTCTACTTTGACTTCTGACCGAAGAAACTACATCTGGACGCTCCAGGACCCAACAAGCTGCAACAAAGAAGCAAGACTCTGCCTGCCCGCGGCTCCTTCCAACAACTGCAACGTTTCCCCGATCGTGCATCCTCTGAGGACAGCCTTTCTTCAGCCTGCATAAGAAAGAAGAAGGAATCTCCCTTGGAGTGAAAGAGTCACTCCCCTGCATCTGTAGGCACCAACTGCAACAACAGCTTGCTGTGTGGATCCCCTACCCCTGCTGAGCCTCATGGATTCTGCAACACAGGTGGTGGACTGAAATGGTCCAGATGGTCCTCTCTTCCAGCTGTCCAACTTGGGTGGAGGTAAGCCCTTGCCTTCCCACGCAGGATAGTACCCCAGTGCACTGCATCATTTGCAGCTGCCAAGGCTTGTTGGCATCCTCTCTAAGGGATAGTGAGGCATCTTGAAGCTCCAGCCCCTAGCACTCCATCCTGTGATGCACAGCTCCCTGAGTGGTTCTCCGGCGGTGTTGGACTCCTTCTTGTAGGGCAGCATGGGCTCCTTCGACTTCGGTGTCCCTGTCCTGTGAGACTCCTGTGGGTGCTGCCTGTGCTTCTGTCGGTTCTCTGTGTCGCTGAGGCCCCCCTCTGACTCCCTCACCTGAGTAAAGTCCACCTGGCCTTTCCTATTCCCCGGCAGCACCACTTTCCGCCAACCGCAACTTTTGCATGTACCAAGGCTTGTTGGTGGAATCCGAAGACACAAACCTGACTGCAATCCTTGGGACATCACCTGTATCCTCCAGGAACTCGACTCTGTCTTCTAAGGTTCAGTGCTGACTCACTTTCCTCTCTGTGGACTCATCTCTTGCACCTTCAGTCTGGTGGGTAGGGGCTCCTGCCCTTCCTGGACTCTGCTGTGCTTGCTGGACTTGATCCCCTTCTTCCACAGGTCCTCTTGTCCAGGAATCCCCTGTTGGTGTCTTGTAGTATCTTCTGGGCTTTGCATTCTTCTTCTTCTCTCTTAGTGGGTGTTTTGGGAACTTTACAGTGATTTACTCCTGCTTTCCTGGTTGCTGGGGGATGTTGTGGTACTTTCCTTTGGGCTTTCATAGCACTCCCAGCTCCCCTCTATACACTCCACTTACCTGGGGGACCAACTCTCGCATTCCACTTTTTTAATATATGGTTTGTGCTTCGACATGACAATTTTTCTCTATTGTGGTTTTGATGAATTGCACTGTTTTCCAACTGTTTTTATTACTATTTCTGCATACTAGTGTATATAATTTAGTGTATATAATTTGTGTCTTACTTACCTCCCAAGGGAGTATAGCCTCAATGGTATTTTTGGTATTTGTGTCACCAAAATAAAGTATCTTTATTTTTGTAACACTGAGGGGGTCATTCTGGGAGCCGCCATATGGCCGCTCCGCGGTCGAAAGACCGCGGAGGCCATTCTGGCTTTCCCGCTGAGCCGGCGGAGTGGGTAGGTGCGACGGGTGCAGTGGCACCCGTCGCGTATTTCAGTGTCTGCAAAGCAGACACTGAAATACAAAGTGGGGCCCTCTTACGGGGGCTCCTGCAGTGCCCATGCCATTGGCATGGCATGGGCATTGCAGGGGCCCCCAGGGGCCCCACGACACCCCTCACCGCCATCCTGTTCCTGGCGGTCGGAGCCGCCAGGAACAGGATGGCGGTGAGGGGGTCGGAATCCCCCATGGCGGCGCAGCAAGCTGCGCCGCCATGGGGGATTCCCAGGGCAGCGGAAAACCGGCGGGAGACCGCCGGTTTTCCTGCTCTGAACGCGGCCAAACCGCCGCGGTCAGAATGCCCTGCGGGGCACCGCCAGCCTGTTGGCGGTGCTCCCGCATCCCCGGCCCCGGCGGTCCTTGACCGCCGGGGTCGGAATGACCCCCTGAGTGTTTTCTTTCATGTGTGTAAGTACTGAGTGTGATTGCAGTGGTATTGCATGAGCTTTGCATGTCCCCTAGATAAGGCTTGGCTGCTTATCCACACTTCAAGAGAGCCTGGATTCTAGATACTGATTACACTACACTAATAAGGGATACCTGGACCTATTATAAGGTGTAAGTACCTTGGGTACCAACCACACACCAGGCCAGCCTCCTAAATGATCCAATTACTGAAGGTTTACACATCCAACTCTTTACCAGAAAGAATTCAAAACAATTCTAACATGTCTCTCCGGTTCAAGGTTACAAAACAGGAAAACACAAAATGATATCTTCCACTTGAAAGTTCTTTTGAAGCACACAAGAAATCATAGTCCAAGGAAAGGGATTAACTGGTTTGAGAAGCAGGCACCCTCCTGAACTGTTGTCTTGATATAACTCTCAAATTGACTACTCTCACCAGCATCTTCTGAGACAAATCGGACTTCCTGAAAAATTTGTCTTTGGCTTTCCCACCAATTCATCAACTTTTATGCACCATGTTGAAAGTATTTTCTTGCAACATGTTATTAATGTAATCAAATGTCACAACACCTCAGTTATTTTTATAATTATGTGTTGCAGAAAAACGCAAAGTTAAAAAAAGACATGACTCCTCTCTGCAAGGCAAACATAGCTCTTTACTGTAGCGGCAGGGCGAGTAGCTATCTCCATATAGGGAAACGTCTGGCCTAACTTAGCTGCTTCACTTGCAACCACTTAATCTTAGTGTCAGATTCAAACTCAGATGTCATGGCAGTCTGGGCCACCAAAACAGGAACATTTTATGAAGCTGATTATGCAGGTGGGGTGTGTGTCTAGCTGTATCTTTATCGACCCAATCTGCTAGTGCATTTTCTTATGACACAAAATCCTGTCAGTTTGTATGTGCTGCACACTTTGGGGGTCATTCTGACCCTGGCGGCCGGTGGCCGCCAGGGCCACCGACCACGGGAGCACCGCCAACAGGCTGGCGGTGCTCCCACGAGCATTCTGACCGCGGCGGTTCAGCCGCGGTCAGAAGCGGCAAGTCGGCGGGCTCCCGCCGACTTACCGCTGCTCGGGGGAATCCTTCATGGCGGCGGAGCGCGCTCCGCCGCCATGAGGATTCTGACCCCCCCTACCGCCATCCTGTTCATGGCGGGAAAGCCGCCATGAACAGGATGGCGGTAGGGGGGGTCGCGGGGCCCCCGTAAGAGGGCCCCGCAAAGTATTTCAGTGTCTGCCTTGCAGACACTGAAATACGCGACGGGTGCCACTGCACCCGTCGCACCTTCCCACTCCGCCGGCTCGATTACGAGCCGGCATCCTCGTGGGAAGGGAGTTTTTCCCTGGGCTGGCGGGCGGTCTTTTGGAGACCGCCCACCAGCCCAGGGAAAAACTCATAATACCCTCCGCGGTCTTCTGACCGCGGAGCGGTATAATGGGGGCGGAATTCTGGCGGGCGGCCTCCGCCGCCGGCCAGAATCAGAATCACCCCCTTTATGTCTTCCACTGTCTATGGTAGTGCAAGCGCCTCTAAAAGATTCCTATGCATAACAGGACTTCTGTCTGACTTGAGAAAACCTGTCCTGCTCCATCTCATAATGCTAGAATGTACAACTGTAGTTACATAAGCCAAATCTGAATATATTGTGATGACGTTTCCTGCTCTTTGCTTAAGACCCACAACCAAGGCTATTAACTCTGCTGCTTGTGGAGAATAATGTGCTGGTAGTGTCAACTGCTCTTCTATGTGAAGGGTCTGTGAAGAATCATGCTGTTGTGCTCTGACTACTGATGCTCCTGTGTGCCTCACTCCGGTATCTTGTTCAATAGTAGTTTAACCATCAACAGAATAGACAATACTACGTGGAATAGTATCCTCTGTTGCTTGACTAGATTCATTAGGGATATATGTTGCACAATCACGTGCATCATCCTCAAAGTCTAATATAGGATGGGCAAATAATGTGGCAGGGGTCACTGTATACCACTTCACAACCTTCACAGGTGGCAGTGACAGTATTACCTCATATCCTGACACTCTCTGTGTAGTTACCGTAGTCTTAGCCTTCTGAATGGTAGCAAACCTGAATGTTTCGCATAGCGCGTCAAAGGTGCCCCCATATCAATGAGGGTACTTTTCTGCACTGCAAAGGCTGCAGAAGTGACAGCTTGCTCACAAGGACAATGTCCTCTCATCAGTGAATCCAACTGTCCACTAAAATATGCAATGGGTTTGTGTCCTAAGGGAGTATTTCTCCATAAGGACAGCTGTCATCACTTGGCCACTGCAATATCAAAAGAGATAAAACTCTTATATGTAACCAGGAATCCCCAAAACTGGAGCATGTGTTGTCTCAGTCTTCTATTTCTGAAACGTTTTCTTAATTTCTGATGTGCATGTTATCTTATTGTTTCTCTCTTTTGCCTGTTTAATAGAAGGCAACAAATATGCTTTTAAAGTGCTGGAGTCAAAATCCCATTGTCTCACATAGTTACAGAGGCCAAGAAACGTTTGCATTGCTTCAACAGTTTCAGGCTCTGTCATTTGATGTATAGCTGCTGCTCTTTCAAGAGTCGCTCTTCGACCACAAAATGACAGTAATTGTCCGTTCCCCCAACAGAATACCGCTACGCGGTCAGAAGACCGCCGCGGTTATTCTGTGTTTCCCGCTGGGCTGGCGGGCGACCGCCAGAAGGCCGCCCGCCAGCCCAGCGGGAAACCCCTTCCCACGAGGAAGCCGGCTCCGAATGAAGCCGGCGGAGTGGGAAGGGTGCGACGGGTGCAGTAGCACCCGTCGCGATTTTCAGTGTCTGCATTGCAGACACTGAAAATCTTTTAGGGGCCCTCTTACGGGGGCCCCTGCAGTGCCCATGCCATTGGCATGGGCACTGCAGGGGCCCCCAGGGGCCCCACGACACCCCTCACCGCCATCCTGTTCCTGGCGGTCACAACCACCAGGAACAGGATGGCGGTGAGGGGGTCGGAATCCCCATGGCGGCGCAGCAAGCTGCGCCGCCATGGAGGATTCCTCAGGGCAGCAGAAAACCGGCGGTAGACCGCCGGTTTTCCGTTTCTGACCGCGGCCATACCGCCGCGGTCAGAATGCCCTTGGGAGCACCGCCAGCCTGTTGGCGGTGCTCCCGCGGTCGTTGACCCTGGCGGTCAATGACCGCCAGGGTCAGAATGACCCCCTTTGTCTTTTTCTACTTTGTATCCTCTCTGTGCGATAGTAACCAAAAGAGATATGGTATATTTTCTACACTGTTGTTCTGTAGGATTGCAAACTAGTATGTCATCAATATACTGCAACAAGGTACTGTCAAGCTAGAAGTTTGACAGATCATTTTTCACTACTCTGTTGAAAATGCTAAGGGACTCACAATACCATTGAGGTAAACGAGGATGAAAATACTGAGCCCTGCGATAGGAAAACACTAATGATGGCTGTATGGATGAAGAGGGATGCTAAAAAAAGCATTCTTGAGATCTATAAAGGAGAAATATATAATATTCTGAGGAGTATTTATCAAAATGATGGAAGGATCAGGGACAATTTAAAATTCTGGTACTACTACATCATTCAAGGGGCGCAGGTCTTGAACCATACTCCAAGTATTACCCTTAGATTTTTCAACCAGATAAAGAGGAGTATTACATGGAGATACTCCAGGATAAATTACTCTTTTCTCTGGCAACACCTGTATAGTAGGGGTGATGCCCTCATCTGCATTTTACAAAAAGGATACTGTCTCACCCTAGGTACTATAACAACTTCCTTCAGTGTAATTCGAAATGGAGTAGCAGTACCAACATGACATATATCCACAAGGTGTTTGGTACTTGGGACAGATCTACATCCTTGACAGAATCAAAAGCTCTAGCTGGTGTGGGCATCCTTACTGCCAATACTGTTCTCAATGGTATATCATTCTGAAGGACTTCAACTGTTTTTTTTAAATCATCATCAAACAGTTGATTATCAAATATTTCCCTAACCATTTTACCGGGCTCAATGAATATTACACATGCCCACAAGATATGGTTAGAATCACTGGCTATCAGAGCACCATAGGTGGTGTTATCTCTAAGGCCTCTATTTGTAATATCTACTTATAGTCTGGTAGCCACAAATCCTGCCCTTGTAGCTGTAAAAGAAACTCTTTAGGTAACTGGGCCTCTCTTCCCAGTAACTCTGATGTTTCTGCTATTATTGTATACACTGCTGTTATGAATGCTTCTATATTAGTGGGTCGAGCTCTAATTTGATCTCTAGTAGAAGAATATACTGTTACAGCAATGATCCTGGGGAGTAGAACTCCAGAGGTAAAACAAATCATAGTTCCATTGGGCTTAAAATGAACAGTCATATTTTATTTGGCCATACGATCTCTCCCCAATGAGTAGCTGGGGCAGCTGGAGAGATAATAAACAGTCATCAATGTACCTCCCTCCTATTTCCATTATTTCCATCTCCACTGGTTTAGTAAATAGAACCCTCATTACTGCCCCAGAAACCGTGTGTGTTCATTGATCTATTAGAAATTGGAAGGCTCTCTCTCTCTCTAATACAAGATTGGGTTGCTCCCGTATCTGTGAGCAATGCATACCTCTTGTCCATAATCGCTACAATCACAGTGGGTTCCTCATCTGGCTTGTGCAACACTAACAATACTGGACACATGGAACTACTCTCTGGACACCATCATTACATGTATCCTCCCACATAATTTGTCTGGAAAGGATTTCCTCCTCTCACAATCACACCTCCTTGTCCACTTTGAGGTGGAGATGCCATTGGGGGTGCCTGGTAACTTTGCTGTGGTAGCATTTTTTACACCTGAGGCGTTGCTGGTTGCTGCACATTTTGTAGTGGCATCTGAGATACATACATTATTTGCAGGTTTGACTGTGGCAGCCCTACTGTATTTTCTGGCTGATTGTCCTTCCATTTTTTTCTTCCCATCTCTTAGTCCTTCAATCTCTAATGAAATGTCCACATATGTGACAGTAATAGCATGTTTGATCCATCCTTTGGGGACTTATCCTTCCTCTTCCTATTCCTCTTCGTCCTCCTCTGCTAATTCCTTGTGCCCTTATATTATCCTGCCTTTGTGATTACTGTTGTTGGGTGGTTCCTGGGACCGATCACACAGACACTGCAGTCATATGAGTGGTGGCTGCTACAACAGCTTCTACCACTGTTCCTTTCTTTGCCAACTTTTGCTGCACTAACATAGCTGCTGCTTCCTGTGTCACCTCCTGCTTGGTTCTCTTTTTCTTCTGCTTCTTTTTGCAAAAATGGATTATATGTGCCTGTATCTCTGTCTGGGGCTTGGCTTCCATTTCCACTATGGGCCTCATTTAGATTTGGAGGAGGAGAAGATTCTGTCACAAACGTGACTGATATCCCGTCCGCTGTATTACAATCCCATTATAGCCTGTGGAGATCGTAATATGGTGGACAGGATAGCCATCACATTTGTGATGGAGTATCCCCTCCACCAAGATCTAAATCTGACCCTATATTATCAAGGTTGCCTTGTACATCAGAGGGGAACCCTTTTTTACTACATTATAAAACAACACATCCTTTCCCCTCCTTACTTCCAATCCTGACCTTCTTGAGTCCACTTTGCTTTCTTGGCTGCATTGATTGAACCATGAGGTTGTCCTGTTAGGATATATTTTCCTCAACTGTTCCCAAACGACTGACCAAACTAAATTAAATGGGGAATCATCATCCAACTTTCTGAAAAACAGTATCTGTCTTATCTCATATAAGAGAGCTAAGCAACCTCTTTATTTCACCCACTGCCAGTGTAATACCTGCAGTTTGCTTTTCAAAAGACATAATCCATTTTCCCTCTCCCTCTCTAAGTGGTGGCAACAACGTTTCAAGATTCACCTTGTCCATCTGCGCCGAGGAACATAATGAGGTGCCCCCATCTCTCATATGTATCGGGGGCATCTGATGTATGGGAGTGACAGAATATTGAGGGTTGTGTTGTCTGCCATATTTTTGTCACATGCCCAAACATTTCCTCATGTAGGGGGTAATCCCAGTCTGGATCTCCCTCACCATAAAGAATACAATCCCCAGCATTTGCAATGTCACGTGGATCTAAGGACTTCTCATGGCCATGGACTCATCTATGGGGCTAAACCTTCAGTCCTTCCTGCTAAATTATCCACATAAGGTACAAACCTGTATCAACTATTTTCTCCTTTAGCAACTATTTCCCTAAGGGTGAAATCAATGCTGCACAAAACTGATTGTACACTCATATGCTGCATTGCATCATGTAGTGTAAATCCCCCCATAGCTTCACAAGATCCCATGCTGGGGTCTAGCTGACCATGTGTTCCCTGAAACCAAAACCACTCAAGCTCAGTTGCTCAGGGTTTCCTAGCCTTAGAGGACAGCTCTCTTTCTATAGTGTCAGTGCAATCAGGCAATTCCGTCGCTCCCTTTGTAAGACCAAGATCAATTAGGGGCCTTTCTTGAGTACTAATATCATAAGTAGAGTGCCTAACATCTGGAGATCATACCATTTCACCCATGCTATCTACATGCATATCTATTTACTCTACTCTATCTTCCCTGAAAGCTTTTCATAATATCCTTGTCTCCTTGTTGTTTTTCTCGCATCCCTTCTGTCCTCACTTCATGATAACCATTCCTGAGTGCTTTCTGGTGAAATTATTACATTCCCCTTCTCCTTCTGCCAAGGCGGTAAAATATCTACAGTATTCTTAAAATCCTCATCTCTTTCCTGGGATGCTGGCCATCATGCCATACTACCAGCCCTTTCTAAATAGTCATTCCATCTAGCATCATCTGCAAATCTTCATTGTGGGGTATACATCCGTTCCCTAACTACCCTTCTTTTTACATTTCTCTTGTGTAATAAGTGTGATGCTGCTGATGAAACATGCAACTGATTGTTACAGTCTCCTGGACCCTCCTCTTCACCTCTACCCTCCTTGGGAGAAGCAGGATTTAAATGCAGTGTAAACTGCGCTTCTAAATGTGAAGAGAGTCAGCCACCCCTACTTATTGTCCCGAAGTACTTGTGTGTCTTGGCATCCATGGGGCAACATTAGGGGGGCCCTCTGGGGATTGTGAAGGGGTCTCAACTTCAGGATTCTCAAATCCCACTGTGGCTTTCTGTAGCCCTGTCAGTGGATAAGTGCCAGGTACCTTAGGGGAAGTACTCATTGAGTCATAAGGAGGTGTGGAGGAGATGGGGCAGTAGGGGTATAATTTGAGGAGTCCTTAGACTTCTCACAAAAAAACTCAGCATACGACTAAGGTGGCTTCGTGCTTCTGAAATTTAGCTCCTACATATTTGCGCTTCAGGTGTGTAACAATGTGCTCTAATATTTTGTCATCAAATGTCCTTTCCTTTGGCCAGGGATACGTCTGCTTCTGAGTAGCCTTAAACCACTCCAGACAATGTTTCTGCAATTTTTTTCTGATTACCTGGAAAGGTCTTCTGCGTGTGCTCTAAAGGAGTCTCTGTAATCCCCGGTATTTCTAACAAATTTTGCAATTTAACTTTTATCTGTCAACACAATATTTCACCTTTTAAATTTTAACACTAGTCCTTACAAACAAGAAATCTGACAATTTTGCTTTTCACTCATATGTTAAACATTATATATCATAATAACACAATGCAATATTAAATTAACATCACTCTGTGGCCATATTTCCATACACATGCATACACATACAGTTATCATCCGCATTTTAAAAATATGAGCACTAAAACTACTTTCAAATTTGAATCATATTGTTTTGACTCTAAACTGTAAATACTGTTGGCAGAAACTGTCGACTTCCTCTTGGCTCAAGAGATGATAAGCCTCAAACCATACATCTCATACACCATTGAATGGCTTTTGAACATTGGGTCCAAGATGGTAATTTGAGTGTTCAGATTGTATTTCGAGGTAAAGTTTAACGACAAAGGCGTTTTAGTCATCTATGTCAAAATATTATAACACATTGGAAACTCAACTTCAAATCACCCACATTGACCACTTCCAATTTTTGTATTGGGATAAACACTTTATGAGCCTTCACAATCTTGCATGCAATAACCTTATATCCTTATATTCACATTATATCTGTGTTTACCATTGCCAGACAGACAAGTCATACAATATACATGAAACATGGAACAAAATCCCCATTGCCTTCAACTTAGAAGTTGCCAGTCGCCGAGTCCCACCCACTCCATGAATAGGCAGAACTTCGGGAACACAATGTTGCTTACCCCTTCAAAGATGTGCATAGATCTATGCAACGGAGTTAGGTGGTAATCTGGTGGCAGCAGTTGGTTGAGGGCCAAAAGGGACTCCTAGGCTGGCTCCCCAAATGTTTGGGGAAACTTAGGATAAAAAAAAGAGAAGACTCCTCTCGGCACGGCAAACATAGCTCTTTACTGTCACAACAAGAAGAGTAACTATCTCCATACCGCTAAACAGCTGGTCACAATTTTCTGATTCACAGGCAGCCACTTATATAGCAACATGAACAATGCTTATTGTAAAAGGTGAAATAATAAGTTACTTTGCAGTTACATGTTTGTTACAAGATGTCACATCACTGGTGTCACAAAACCTTTAACCTATTTCTTACACATTCTTTATTGCAGTTCTCACAACGCATAACAAACTAACTATTCTCTGCTTCTGAATACATGTGTATTTACATGAATGTTTTATCGATCTGCTCCAAAGTCCTCTCATGAGATTCTTTGTACCTTTGGCTAATTCAACCTCCTGCTCCTATTGTTCAATTATGTTTTTAATTTCCTGATACAACAGAATACATGCCTGAGTCCTAAGACTATAAATTCCTTCAAGCTTGCAAACACAGGGTTTTCTTTAACCAAGACCTTGCTAGTCATGCATTCCATTCTCAAGTGAACTCTTCAACTCTGTCATCAGCATACATTTTAGGCCTACACTGCTCTTTCACCACATATACTTTTATATTGTTTCCCATCAATGTCTGATATAGTGTGATTTCTTCACATTTCTCTTTCTTTCCCACAATAGACAATGAATTAACCATTCAGTTTAATTATTTCCTGTGCCAGCCACAATCTGCAAATTTGCATCTTAATTAACAATACTGACAATATAGTTTTGGTATATGCATAGTGGTCATTTTTAGAAGACCAAGAACTCCTAAGAATATTTCTTCTAGATCTTACTGCTAGGTCTTCATTTTTCATTTTTCATTTGTCTAAAAGAGTGGTCTACACCTTTTGTTATTTTGTAAGCTTCCGCACATCATCCTCAGTTTCAGATGTAACATTGCCATTTGTGTGCTCATCTTGTCCACTCTTTCCTTCATATCACCATGGCGACTAGTTAGAGTCTCCTTTTTTCCATCTATTGAGGCCAAGCTGCTGCTCATTTCTAAAAGTGTTTTTTTAAAGTCATGTTCTGAACATGCTCCCGCAGTTTGGTCTGCCACATTTTCATCAACTGACAACAGTTCGCCATTTTATGATCTTGTGGCTTTTCTGGTTTCTAAATGCAAGTTCTATTGGCAATTGTTGGTTTTACCCTTCTTGACTTATTGTGTGATTGGTACCAAGTTTTCTCTTCTCTACAGCACCATGTGCACACTGTCTCCAGAGGTACACAACACCTCTCGGCAGCTGGCGCCCAAGTAGCAGTGTGCAATTGGTTATTCGTGATATCCCTAAGGTGGCTAAAGGTGCAATCCAAACATGGTTTACTTTACGTTTGCCTCCAGTCAGGCTTTTACTACTAATAGTATCTGCAGTCTTGGATTCTCACAGTGAGGGCAGCAGTTTGCTGTCTCAGACCAAGTATATTTCTGTGTTGCCCA
Organism: Pleurodeles waltl; assembly: GCF_031143425.1. Lineage (NCBI taxonomy): Eukaryota > Metazoa > Chordata > Amphibia > Caudata > Salamandridae > Pleurodeles > Pleurodeles waltl. Next base: position 357,963,213 of record NC_090450.1, on the reverse strand, counting down.
GCTGACTGTTAAATTTTCAATATCTGTATCTCTGCCTCCTATTTTGTGCGCTTTTATTCATTAAATTTGCCAACTTCTTCTGGTACTGGGTCTGTTTATCAGGTCTCTAGCTTGATGTCTAGTCTGTTTTAAGGGTTGATGTTATTTATGTGATATCTGGTTCATCCTTATGATCACTAGTCTTTCAATGGATATTTCTCACCTGCCATCCTTTACTGCATTACAAGGCCAGGGATCTTCCTTTTCTGGGGCTCCAAGCAACCATCAACATGCTAATTCCACAGTATTTCATTTACTTGCCGGGTCCCACGCCTTACCTCAGCATCTAAGACAGTGTGTCATTCTTACCCATTCTGTGTTAAAACTGGCAGTGCCCTCCGGCCTTCACATCACTTCTTTTCCCTCTGCGTGGGCTGTGCCTCTGCTAGTCTCATGGCAAGCGGTCCAGGTAGACTCTGTAATGGGCCCAGCTCCATTCAGGTGTCTGTGGTTTTCACCATCCGTGTTTGTACTCTAGCTGTCTGCTCTGTGCTTTCGCACCAGGGATCGTATATGATACCTGAAGGCCCTCACCTCTATGGTGGTGACACATACAGGCCCTTGCAGAGCTGCTTGTCTTCCTCCTGAGATTTGTGGAGCCAGTGGATGTAATCACCCAGAGAGAGCAGTGGTATTCGGTGCCGGGGCTCTTGCTGTGCAGCATATTCTTTATGTTAGAGCAGATATTGCAGATTTATAGTGATTGTTTTACTACTTATTTGTTCTAGCCGTGCTAGTGCTGTCAAAGTGCAGTCACCTTCTCCAGTGCCAGGTAGCACCCCTAAACTGCAGTAAAACTTGGTTGGATCCTTGGGCTTAGAATGATTATTGGCTAAATCCTCTACTGATCCCTCCCAATGGTACTAGAATTGATACATCTAGATATTGGGAGTCAGTACTTGGAAAATGGTTATCTAATACTCCAAATGGAGGACTCACTGACTGTATTTCAACAATCAGATGTGATGTAAAATTTGAGGACTTTTAGACTATGGTAGCCCTCTTTTATTGCGTTTTTCATATATAATATTTAGGCTTAGTATTCTTCCACTACCTAGTTTTATCTACAAGTGGTCATTTTAAGTGAATCTTTGCCTTGTGTGCAATTCTGCTAAAGAAAACCAGGAGCATTTACTATTTTTTCTGCAGTGCCAAATGAAATCCAAGAAATAAACGGATTGTCCCAATATATCAGTGTTAGGAATGTGGTCTCTAGTAGGCAGTCAGTTTACACCCTGTCCAAGTAGAGATTCTCACTCTAGTATGGGTAAGGGAGCCACACACCTAAGATAACCCCTGCTCAAACCCTTGGTAGCTTGGCACAAGCAGTCAGGCTTATCTCAGAGGAAATGTGTAAAGTATGTGTACAGACACACAAAGTAACACAGTGAAAACACCACAAAAGTGCTCAACTTAGCAAAGCCATTAATTTTCAAAGATTAAACTTCAATAAAGCACTTAGAAACACAATAGCTCCAACTGAGGCTATCACAGCATCATTGACGGAGTCGTTCCTAACAGTCTGACACCACTCGCAAGGAGGGCAGCGCCAGTCAAGAACAGTACATTTGGTAGTGAGGAAACAAGCAGGTGCATGGAGTCGTGGAAGTGAGGCGGCGCTGGATCTGGTGTGGTGTTGGCTCCTTACTGCAGAACAGGGGAGGTGATGCAGCATCGGGGCGAGACATCGGTTCCCTCTGATCCAGCGGGGTTGATCAATCCAGCAGGTGAAGATGTAGTGGGGCAACCTCTCTGGGTCATTCCACAAGACTACAGGCTACAGCTGCCATGGTGGAGTCGGGTGTCACGGACATCAGTGACACAGCACTCGGGACTCACAGTGTCACAGGACTTCAGCGGGGCTAAGGTGGCATCGGCCTGCGGCGTCGGTCGAGGTTGTCTCACTCTAATGGGGACCACACCTTCAGGATGCAGGAAGTGGCTCGGAGTCATGCAGCGGCACAGGTTCTGGAGTAGTCTGAGTCGATGTGCTTGTTTTTTCCTGGTTTCATGCCAGCTTCCACTCCCAAGGGCCCAGGAACTGGATTGGCACCACTTGGCAAGGCAGGGTCTTAAGCAAGAGTACTCAGGTGCTGGCAGGTGAAGTCTTTGCTGTCCCTGAGACTTCTTAACATGAGGTAAGCTCAGTGCAAGCCCTTGGAAAAACTTCACAAGCAGGACACACAGTCTAGTCTTTGTCCTCTCCAATGCAGAAGCAGCAATTGCAGGCCAACCCAGCAAAGCACACTCCTCCTTATAGCTCTTCAGCTATTCTCTTTGGCAGAGGTTTCTCTTGATCCAGAAGTGTTCTGCAATTGTGGGGTCAGCAGTCTAATACTTATACTCATTTCTGCCTTTGAAGTAGGTAAGCTTCAAAGGAAAACCTTTGTAGTGCACAAGAACCTGCCTCTTCCTTGTCCTGCCCCAGACACGCTCTAGGGTTTTGGAGTCTGCATTGTTGAGGACAGGCACAGACCTTTCAGGTACAGATGTCAGCTAATTCCTTCCACTCAAGCCCAGGAAGACCCATCAGGATATACAGGACACACCTCAGCTCCCTTTGTGTCACTGTCTAGAGTGAATTCACAAACATCCCAACTGTCAGTCTGACCCAGATGTGTATTCAGCAGCCAGGCCGAGGCACAGATTGGTTAAGCAAGAAAATGCCCACTATCTAAAAGTGCCATTTTCAAACGTACATCTTAAAAAACAACTTCACTAAAAGATGTAATTTTCAATTGTGAGTTCAGAGACTCCAAACGCCTTACCCTATCTGCTCCCAATGGGAAACTGCACTTAAAAGATATTTAAAGGCAATATCCATGTTAACCTATGGGAGAGATAGGCCTTGCAATAGTGAAAAACTAATTTGCCAGTATTTCACTATCAGGACATGTAAAACACACCAGTACATGTCCTGCCTTCTAGATACACTGCACTCTGCCCATGGGGCTGCCTTGGGCCTACCTAGGGGTGCCTTATATGTAGTAAAAGGGAAGGTCTGGGCCTGGCAACTGGGTGCATTTGCCAGGTCGAAATGGCAGTACAAAACTGCACACACAGACACTGCATTGGCAGGTCTGCAGCAGATTTACAGGGATACTCGTGTGGGTGGCACAATCAGTGCTGCAGGCCCGCTAGTAGCATTTGAGTTACAGGCCCTGGGCATCTCTAGGGCACTTACAAGTAAATAAAATATGCCAATCATGGAAAAGCCAATTACCATTACATTTTGGATAGAGAGCACTTGCACTTTCACACTGGTCAGCAGTGGTAAAGTGCTCAGAGTACCAAAACCAGCAAAAATGATGTCCAGCACACAGTCAAAAATACCAGGAGCAGAGGCCAAAAGACAGGGAAAACCACGCAAAGGATGCCAGGTCCAACAGTCAGCTATTGGGAATCAAACATTATGGGACTGCACTAAAGCTATGTAGGGTGGGCACTAGTACTCAAGTAGTATTTGTTGGTTCAATGTTTTATAGTCAATTTGGTATATAAGACCCAAATTTATCTCATGAATTACGTTTGTAATGTACTACATATGCAACACTGTTTTATTTTTAAATGTTTCTTCTACTGAATGAATTCAGTGACTTGAGCCATTCTTGTATATATTTTAGACTTATTTTTAAAGTATTTTTGACTTGTTTTATGTGTTGATGGTTTATATAACCTAAGCTAACAATAACATTGAAATTGAAATGTACTTGCCTAATGGAATATGTTAACAATGAAGTCTGACATGGAATAATATGTTAATCCTTCAGCAGGAGAGTAACGTCCATTGTGACACTTCTACAGGCTGTATATTTTCTGCAGTGGCCCAATGTGGCATTTTATAGTAAATTTACTTATATAAAACAATAAAATGTTTTACACAAAAAAATAGAATGATACTCATCTGAACTTTCAACCACATCAAAATGTTACAATGGAACTACATATATTTGTGTTAGAATTTGAGTACTCTATAGTGTGCCCAGCAACTCTAGACCTTGACATTAGCACGCAGTGACTCTATTTTTACAAAACTTCTCTTCCCGGCAATAGGTTTGTCCCTGTTCTGGACATCAGCAACTCAAAGGGGATTCAGCCTACATGACTTAGTTCGGGTAATGTGTGCAAATCCAGCAAAGTTGTGCCAGCTGGAGGAACGCAAAGGGGTTCTCCGCCCAGGGTGGGATGCCGACTTGGTCATTTGGGACCCCTACAAGGAATTTGAGGTGAGTGTAAATTCTCAGATTCTGGTGCACTATAAACTGTTTGAATGTTGTTGTTCTCTTAGCCAAAAATAAAATAAACAATTAGCCTTATTAGCCATATTTCTTTATAGAGCAAGTTAGTATTGGTTGACATTGCTAGGTTTAAGAAATCAGTCTATGATAGAGATATTTCCTAGATGTATGAATTATTTAAAACATAAATTGAAAAATGATCTCACCTGTATAAACTTATGGCTTGGTGTTTCATAATTTATACTCTGACCCATAAAATTGATTATACGTTTAAATAGCAGACGTCTGCCAACAGTCAGTCAATGCAGTGGAGATATAATCATTTTACCAGAAAGGTGTAGATAAATTCAGTTCTTGGCTTTCTCATTCATTACAAGTATCATAGTTACATTATACATGTTCAATTTTTAATTCCACTAGAGTGGGTGAATTGAATAGGATTGTTCCTTCTAAGCAAGAATGTATAAAATAAGAATTTAAAGGCTTGGGAGAAATGTTCTTAGTTTTTATGCTAGATAATGACTTTAAGCACTCTAATGCCCCTTGAGTTCCAGTAGCACACTTGTTAACCTGGAAGTTTTTAAGTATGCCATACACAAAACATTTTAGGGTGAATTAAAGGTACATTTTTGAAAATCCACGTATATCATTCCAGCCAAAGACTATGACAAAAAGACTCTTAGGGCTAGAGTGACAATCGTATTGGGCCTTCCTTCTTCAGGTTAGGGACAACCACTGTTCATTCTCTCTTAATGACCCGTACAGACATTCATGTAGTAGTTTTTCCTATGAAAGGGATTGTAACCCTCTCCCGCACCATGCACCATGCATCACTGGGTTCCTCCTCACCATGACTGGATTTCTTCGTACACAGTGGTCTCCAAGGGGAGCTCTTAAGCAAGGTTATAAGTGTTTTGATCGCAAATGGTCACACTTGGAAACTGAGTTAACTCTGTAAAAATATGTAGATATGTAGCAATGCTTCCCTACTACTGAGGTTTAAATTCGGACCTATGGTAAAATGTGTTGGGGTGGTAATAGATTATTGAGTTTGAATGTTCGCCTCCCTTTCATGTGATTTCTATCATAAAAACGTGGGGTTAAATAAAGAGCCTTTACAGTCAGTGTATTCTACATGCTTCTGCCCTCTCTAGCCCTGGGTCAGGGGCATTCTTCAGAAGAGGTCTTAACTAGTGTGATCTCCAACCAATGTTCTGCTTAGCCCTGCAATAGGTGTGGAAATAGGAAACATAATACACTTTATTCATATAGCTGAACATCTTCGGCAGTGAACCAAAGAGAGAAAATCCCTCCTGCTCCTGGTTTATGTGCCTTGAAATTGACGAAAAACTATTTTTATTAGTCTGCATTCTGTTTTAAAATGTTCAGTGACTGCCTATTTCTTTTTTTTAATTTCTTAATGATTATTGTGTTTGTTATACAATTCAATGTATATGGTAATCACCCATTCGCTTGTAAGCAATCTACTGTCTGTAATCTCTTATTCTTTCAAAAAGTAAAAGACAGCACAAACCACAGTGAAACCCATGGCACTGCAAATTCATGTAAATGTGCATATCAGCCACCTCACGGGATGTTCAGTTATTCTATGTCACCTAGTTGAGATTCTGACACATAATGGAACATTGTGAGTCGGTTCGTGTGTCAGTGTTGGTCAGAGAGCATCCTACATCATTTTATTAGGAATTTCCTATCCAGGTTTCACATCACCCATGTTCCCTTGAAGTATGTCCGCTTGCCCAGTCATGGTGTTGATTCGCTGGAAGATGGTGAACCTCCTTGATTTGCAGATTGCAGTACCATCTTTCTTGACATGTTACCCCCAATTTCTACCTGTTTGTTGGTATGTTTTGCCTGTCTCACTGGGATCCTGCTGGTCAGGACCCCTGTGCTCATAGTTTGTGGCCTAATGTGTGTGTTGTCAGTAGAGCTTAACTGTGTCACTGAAGTTCTGCTAACCTGAACTTCAGTGCTTATACTCTCTCTGCTTCCAAATTAGTCACTATAGTTTAGTGACTACATATTCCAATTCCAATTGGCACACTGGACCCCCCCCCCCCCCCTTATAAGCCCCTAGTACATTGTACCTAAGAACCCAGGGCATTGGGGTTCCAGGATATCCTTATGGGCTGCAGCATTTTTTTCCCACCCATAAGGAGCTCAGACAAACCCTTCTTCAGGACTGCCACTTCAGCCTGCCGGAAATAGTGCACACACTATTTCACAGCCATTTTCACTGCACTTAAGTAACTTAGAAGTCACCTATATGTCTAACCTTCATTTACTGAAGGCTAGGTGCAAAGTTACTAATTGTGATGGCACCCTTGCATTAGCAAAGGTGCCCCCACGCTGTTCAGGGCCAATTCCCCAGACTTCGTGAGTGCGGGGATACCATTACACACGTGCAATACATATAGGTCAATGCCTATATGTAGTTTCACAATGGTAACTCTGAATATGGCCATGCAAGGTGTCCAAGATCATGGAATTGTTCTCCCATGCATCCTGGGGGATCCACCATTGACCCCCCAGTACTGCCAAACCAGCTCTCTGAGGCTTACACTGAAGCTACAGCTGCTGCCGCCTCACAGACAGGATTCTGCCCTCCTGGGGTCCAAGCAGCTCAGTCCCAGGAAGGCAGAACAAAGCATTTCCTTTGGGAGGAGGGTGTTACACACTCTACCTTTGGAAATAGGTGTTACTGGCTTGGGAGGGGTAGCCTCCAAGAGCCTCTGGAAATGCTTTGAAGGGCACAGATGGTGCCCTCCTTCCATAGGCCAGTCTACACCATTTCAGGGACCCCCAGTCCCTGCTCTGGTGCGAAACTGGACACAGGAAAGGGGAGAGACCACTCCCCTGTCCATCACCACCCCAGGGGTGGTGCCCAGAGCTCCTCCAGTGTGTCCCTGGAGTTAGCCATCTTGTTTTCCAAGGTGTGGGGACACTGTGGATACCTCTGAGTGGCCGTGCCAGCAGGTGACGTCAGAGATCCCGCCTGATAGGTGCATACCTGGTTATGTAGCCAATCCCCCTCTCAGGACTATTTAGGGTCTCTCCTGTGGGTTCCTCTTCAGATTCAGCTTGCAAGTTTCCTCCAGGAATCCTCTGCATCCTCTGCTTCAGCTTCTGACAGTCGGATCAACCACAGACTGCTCCAGGAATTGCTGGAACTGCAACAAAGTATCCAGAAAGGCTAATGTGAACCTACAACTTCAGCTCAGCCAGCAACTGCAACAGTTTCCACGGTGTGCACACTCTGAGCACGCCCTGCCTTCACCCTGCACCAGAAGAACCCAAGGAATCTCCCGTGGAGTGACGGAGTCACTTCCCTGCTCCAGCAGGCACCTTCCAAGATGATGACCTGTTCTCTGGGACTCCTCTCCTGGCGACGAGCGTGCTCCCTTGAACACAGGTGGTGGACCCCTTGTCGAAGTAAGCCTCAGCAAGGCCTACTAGTCCAAGGGGTTCGCCCTTCTCGGCACAAAGTCCTCAGACCATATAGGAAGAAGTTGGCACAGAAACTGAAATAAAAGACAAAGTTTATTAAACCTCATGAGGTGGTACTACAGTTCAAACAGCACCCTTTGGTAATGTTTGAAGTAGCACACTGAACTAAGAGAGCATGGTCCTTTTATACCCACGCAGGGGCTAAAAGAAGGTGGTACAATTATAGAAGCAAGACTTACATACATATAAGGTCATATGGAAATGCACAGTCGACAGGTAGGAGGGGCTAACAGTTTTCAAGGACTAGTTGACACATTCCTGTCTGTTACTGATTACTAACAGCTGCAGATCTTACTGGGCATGTGCGAAAGTGGGAGATGCTAAATATAACTTGTCACTAGACAGATTTTCAAGAGTAGTTAACAGAATGGCAGGACAGAGCACATGGCGGGCACATGGCAGAGAAAATGGCTGCCATGAATACAAAATGGAATCCGCGAAATGTTCACAATAGTTGCTAAATACAGGATGTCTTCTGCTAATGCTTAATCTAATCGCTAATAACTTACAACACCCTTTGACCCAGACTGTCCTAAGGTCCAGCTGTCCAAATTTGACAGAGGTAAGAGCTTGCCTTCCCAGTTTGCAACAGTACCCCTGTGCATCGCATCAACTCTAGCTCCTGGGGCCTCTGTGCACTTTTTCCAAGAATCCTTCATGCACAGTGTAGCCCATGTCTCCAGCACTCCATCCTGTGATGCACAACTCGCTGAGTTGTTCTCCGGTGACGTGGGACCTTCTTTTGTTGTGCTGCAGCAACTGCAATATTCACCTTCTTTGTCCCCGTGTCCTGGGACTCCCCTGGGTGCTGCCTTGTCATCTGTTGGCTCTCTCCAGTGTTGGGAGCCCCATCTGCCTCCTCAGTCTGAGTTAAGGCCCCCAGGTCCTTCCTGGGCCCAGGCAGCACAATTTTGACACAAAACGCAACCTTGCTTAAACCAAGGCTTGTTGGACGAATCCAGCGACGCAATCAGCCTACGTCCAACATCTCGACGTGGGACATCTCCTGCACCATGCAGGAACCCGCTGCCATCTTCTTTAGTGCTCTTCTGCAGACGTCTTCTAACCAGAGAATCCTGTTTTGCACCATCTTCCATGTTGGCAGGGGCTCCTGCCATTCCTGGAATCTTCTGCGACTTCTGGACTTGGTCTCCTGTCTTCAGGTCCAGGAATTCACCATTTGTTGCTTGCAGTCTTGCTTGGTTCTTGCAATAACTCTTATCACGACTTGTAGTGTGTCCTGGGAAAACTTGCAGTACTTTACTCATACTTTCCTGGGCCCTGGGGTGGGGTATTTTACTTACCATTGGTGTTTTCTTACACTCCTAGCGCCCCTCTACACACTACACTTGCCTAGGGTGGGAATTTGTGATTTGAATTCTACTTTCTTAGTATACGGTTTGTGTTGCCCCCAGGCCTATTTCATTCTATTGAATTTTCTACTGTTTGCACTATTTTGTGACTATTTACTTACCTGATTTTGGTCTCTAGTGTATATATTGTGTATAATACTTACCTCCAGAAGGAGTATTGCCTCTAAGATACCTTTATTTTTGGTAACACTGAAAATTGTCTTTTATTGTGTGTAAGTACTGTGTAACTATGGTGGTATTGCAGGAGCTTGCATGTCTCCTAGTTCAGCCTAAGCTGCTCTGCTACAGCTACCTCTAGACAGCCTAAGCTGCTAGAACACTGACTACATTTCACTAATAAGGGATAACTGGGTGTAAGTGCCTAGGGTAACCACTACAAACCAGGCCAGCCTCCTACACAGATGAAGCAACACTTTGGATGCAAATGTCATGTGATGCATGAATATCACCACAGATGCATTCTGGGAATGGACATTCTCTGTTCGTAGGCTTTAGTATGCCGAGTTAGGTGTAACTCTTGAGACTTAAAAGTCAAATTGGATCCATCATTGTAATATTGTGTGCTAAAGATGCATTTCTGTGAAGTTCAATGTGAAGTGTTATATGTATTATGAAAACAATCCATTTGGAGGTCTATATGAGTGATTCTGAACTTAGCCTACTCTGATTATACTAACCCATGTGTAAGTGAGCTATACTTCGATGTGGACAATCTAAGGTAAAGGGAAATCAGTAATTGGGAATGTCAGTTACGTTTGCCTCGGTCAATCTCATTGTTCAGACCCTGTATAGGGACCGAGAGTCTGGAAATTCATCTATGTTCTTTGTGGTGAAGTATGTGTGTTGCTTGCTCCTGACTATTACCCATTTTTACTTTTTTTAATGAATGTCCATGTCAAGTCATTTCCATGTGACCCTTTCCTGAGAAGTCACACAAAAAAATGGCAACCTTTTATAGAGATCCCCACAGGCCACTCGCTGGAGTTGTTAAACGTCAGATACACCATATAGAAAAAATAAAATAAGATAGGTGAATTTCGTCCAACATGAATGAGAACGAGTGGAGTCTGAAACAGGACGTGGCACAAAGAAAACCAAAAGTGTCCCCAGTTCCAAATATGAAAATAATGTCGTAAAACGTATATGCTTGTCGCAGGCTTATAAAACATGCCCCCAGTTATTATACTCCTTTTTTAACCTCAAGATGACAAAACGAATGCTGACTCGGCCACTTTTGAATTAAAAAGTTGACCTTATCGCAGCAAACAGCATATATTAGCTGTTCAGCGCTGTTTTCTATAGAAATACTTAAGCCTACAAATCACAGCAGCGGACTGCAACCCACCGAGACACCTTGCTAAGTATAAAACAAATACATGCACTGTACTACTTTGGGGGGGCATTAACAGATGTGAGGAAATAAACAAATTCAGTGTCTACCTCCAACGTTGAAATACTGACGTGAATATATGAAGGCTCGCCCCATCTCACGCTGCAGCCTATCATTATAAAGATAATCAACCCGCCCAGAGGATGGTGACATAAAAGATGGTTGAGAACGTTGAGAGCCATAGCGCACCTCCAGCCCTGTTTCCCCTACCATGGTGCTCCTCTATCCTCAGTCCTGAGCAGAGAACCTCCTGAAGACCACTGAGCGATGAGCCATCATATGCAGTTGCTTAATTACAGCTACTCTTGCATTTCATTATGTTTTTTTGTTCCTTTTTTTAAATTAAGCTGAGCATAAACCTGCCACCGTCTACCCCTTCCCGATCCCAGGGGACTCACCAGGTTCAAGTGTGGCCTTTCCCTACATTCTGAAACACAACAATATACAATAAGCAAGACTTCTGAACAGCCTCGGTAAACCGAGTAACACTAGTAAATAGCAGCTGCTTCCAGGATCCTAGATGTAGGAGGCTGGCCTGGCTTGTAGTGGGTACCAGAGGTACTTACACCTTGTGCCAGGTCCAGTTATCCCTTATTAGTGCAGAAGAGGTGTTTCTAGCAGCTTAGGCTGATAGAAGGCAGCTATGGCAAAGCAGCTTAGGCTGAACTAGGAGACATGTAAAGCTCCAACTATACCACTGGTGTCATATACACAATATCATAAGAAAACACAATAAACAGATGTACTAAAAATAAAGGTACTTTATTTTTATGACAATATGCCAAAAGTATCTCAGTGAGTACCCTCAGTATGAGGATATGATATATACACAAGATATATGTACACAAACCAAAATTATACAAATAATAGCAAGAAAAGTAATGCAAGCAGTGTAAAGTTACAATAGATTGCAATAGGAGCACATAGGTATGGGGCAACACAAACCATGTACTCCAAAAGTGGAATGCGAACCATGAATGGACCCCAAACCTATGTGAGCTTGTAGAGGGTCGCTGGGACTGTAAGAAAACAGAGAGGGTTAGAAAAATAGCCCACCCCAAGACCCTGAAAGGTAGGTGTAAAGTGCACCTACTACCCCCAGAGAGCACAGAAGTCGTGATAGGGGGATTCTGCAGGAAGAACAAACACCAGCAATGGAACAACAGTGGATTTCCAGGCCTGAGTACCTTTAAGACAAGGGGACCAAGTCCAATAGTCGCGACAGTGTCGAGAGTGGGCAGGAGCCCAGGAAATGCCAGCTGAGGGTACAAGGAAGCTGCCACCTGTTGGAAGAAGCTTGGAGTTCTGCAAGAAAGAAGAGGACTAGGAACTTCCCCTTTGGTGGATGGATGTCCCACGTCGCGATGAAGCTTGCAGAGGTGTTCCCACGCAGAAATACCACCAACAAGCCTTGCTAGCTGCAAGGGTCACGGTAGAAGTTTTTGGGTGCTGCTATGGCCCAGGAGGGACCAGGATATCGCCACTTGGAGGAGGAGACAGACGGGGCACCCAGCAAGTTAGGGAGCCCTCACAGAAGCAGGCAGCACCCACAGAAGTACCTGAACAAGCACTTAGAAGAAAAGTAAACCGGAGTCCACCTGAAGTCATAAAAGGGAGTCTCACGACGCCGGAGGACAACTCAGAAGGTTGTGCACTGCAGGAAGGAGTGTTGGGGACACAGGCTTGGCTCTGCACAAAGGAAATCCTGGAAGAGTGCACAGGAGCCGGAGCAGCTGCAAATCATGCGGTACCCAGCAATGCAGTCTAGCGTGGGGAGGCAAGGACTTACCTCCACCAAACTTGGACTGAAGAGTCACTGGACTGTGGGAGTCACTTGGACAGAGTTGCTGAGTTCCAGGGACAACGCTTGTTGTGCTGAGAGGGGACCCAGAGGACCAGTGATGCAGTCTTTTGGTGCCTGCGGTTGCAGGGGGAAGATTCTGTCGACCCACAGGAGATTTCTTCAGAGCTCCTGGTGCAGAGAGGAGGCAGGCTACCTCCAGAGCATGCACCACCTGGAAACAGTTGAGAAAGCCGACAGGATGAAGCGATACAAGGTTGCTAGTAGTCGTCTTGCTACTATGTTGCGGTTTTGCAGGCGTCTTGAGCAGTCAGCAGTCGATCCTTTGGCAGAAGGTGAAGAGGGAGATGCAGAGGAACTCTGGTGAGCTCTTGCATTCGTTATCTGAAGAATTCCCCAAAGCAGAGACCCTAAATAGCCAGGAAAGGAGGTTTGGCTACCAAGGAAGGAGGATTGGCTACCAAGAGAGGTAAGAGCCTATCAGAAGGAGCCTCTGACGTCACCTGCTGGAACTGGCCACTCAGAGCAGTCCAGTGTGCCACAAATACCTCTGTTTCCAAGATGGCAGAGGTCTGGGACACACTGGAGGAGCTCTGGGCACCTCCCCTGGGAGGTGCAGGTCAGAGGAGTGGTTACTCCCCTTTCCTTTGTCCAGTTTCACGCCAGCGCAGGGCTGGGGGATCCCTAAACCGGTGTATACTGGCTTATGCAGAGATCGGCATCATCAGTGCCCATCAAAGCATTTCCAGAGGCTGGAGGAGGCTACTCCTCCCCAGCCTTCACACCTATTTCCAAAGGGAGAGGGTGTTACACCCTCTCTCAGAGGAAATCCTTTGTTCTGCCTTCCTGGGCCAGGGCTGCCCTGACCCCAGGAGGGCAGAAACCTGTCTGAGGGGTTGGCAGCAGCAGCAGCTGCGGTGGAGACCCCGGAAAGGCAGTTTGGCAGTACCTTAGTTCTGTGCTAGAGACCCGGGGGATCATGGAATTGTCTCCCCAATGCCAGAATGGCATTAGGGTGACAATTCCATGATCTTAGACATGTTACATGGCCACGTTCGGAGTTACCATTGTGACGCTGTAAATAGGTAGTGACCTATGTACAGTGCACACGTGTAATGGTGTCCCCGCACTCACAAAGTCCGGGGAATTTGTCCTGAACGATGTGGGGGCACCTTGGCTAGTGCCAGGGTGCCCACACACTAAGTAACTTTGCACCCAACCTTCACCAGGTGAAAATTAGACATATAGGTGACTTATAAGTTACTTAAGTGCAGTGGTAAATGGCTGTGAAATAACGTGGACGTTATTTCACGCAGGCTGCAGTGGCAGGCCTGTGTAAGAATTGTCAGAGCTCCCTATGGGTGGCAAAATAAATGCTGCAGCCCACAGGGATCTCCTGGAACCCCAATACCTTGGGTACCTCAGTACCATATACTAGGGAAGTATATGGGTGTACCAGTATGCCAATGTGAATTGGTAAATTTAGTCACTAGCCTGTTAGTGACAAATCTGGAAAGCAGAGAGAGCATAACCACTGAGGTTCTGGTTAGCAGAGCCTCAGTGAGACAGTTAGGCATCACACAGGGAACACATACATATAGGCCACAAACTTATGAGCACTGGGGTCCTGGCTAGCAGGGTCCCAGTGACACAGTGAAAACACCCTGACACATATTCACAAACAGGCCAAAAGTGGGGGTAACAAGGCTCGAAAGAGGCTACTTTCTCACACTAGACCTATATTTTCACACAAGTTACACGATCAACTCATAAATTTTCTAAAGTGTATACGATCCTTTCTTTGACTTGTGCTGCCATTGAAATGTCAGTCCTGAAGAACGGGCGTTGTAAAAATCGTAGCAGAAACATCTTTGCAACACTTACATTCAATTGTTTTCCTGACATCAAGACCTACTGATTTGTTTCTCCAAGGTGTGTATAAACGCTCACAGTTTAATCTACCACATCTCAGTCATGGGCACAGTAAAGATAAAAAGTTGTTTTCCGTGATCAAAGATCATTTTTGCTGTTCATGTTATACAAGCAAAGTTAAAGTACAAATTCTACAAATACCCTAGGCTTTCTTGCCATATTCTGGGGAAATCACTTCCTTATTCTCCTCCTATTTTACAACTGAACTTATGTGAAGACACACTATATGCACTAAAACACCCACGTGTAAAAACCTTCAGCACATGCTTGCTTCTCGAACACCTGCTAAAATGTCGTTCTATTTTAGGCTAGAAATGTAACAGCTTAATTTTGTTTGGCCCAAATGAGGTCTCAATGCACCATAAACCAACATTTAATGGTGTCAGATTTTCACTGTTGAGCCCTGCAAAACACTGTTGAATGGAATAGGGAAATGGCTGGAATTTACAACGGGTGAGAGTAGAATTGAAAAAGAGAAGTCGGCAACTAGATAAGAAGATAACATATGAATCCGTAAGTGAACATGCCAATGTAAAATCATTCTAGCTCTTATCTTCTATACCCTACTATCCATCAAATGGCAATGCTCAGGAACAACTAATCAGCAGCTCTTTATTAACAAGCTCCTCAATTGATTTATAAGAGTAGCCTGTCCCCATTCTCTCACTTTGGAGCCTGGGTCTCCAAACTCAAGCCATAGGAAAACAATCTGTACACTTCCACTTTCTTGGGAAGCTGTTTCCTGACTCGTCTTGTGCCATTCTAAATCAAAGGCCATTCAGAATGGATCCCTCCAGTCCCAGTACTCAGGCTGTTGCGAAACTCGGAGTCTTACTGCCATACTTGTGCTTTTCACTCTCGATGCACCTACACACATGCAACATGACAGTGGATTGTCAGCACAAGGATCTGTGGCTCACATAGAAGCAGAACCTTACACACAATAAATCAATAGGCAACACTCTCCTTGACGTAGTGAAAAGTTCTGGTAACACTGAGGGTTCACAAAAACTCAGCCACCACACGTCTATATCACTTACCCTGGACATGGGCCATAGTGTCTTATTTCCATTATGTGTGACACTACAGGTTACAAAACAGGTTCTGGACATTACATTAAGAGAGACAGGCTTAGATCTCTGCACACATGATAGACTAGCATGGTGCTAGGGCCAAACAAAAAGTCAGGATACCAATTTCACATTCAATCAGGCATTCCCTTTCAAACACCGGAAAAATCCCCATGAAAGCATAGGTGGAGTAGCACTAAGTCATCACTATTCTATCACCTGCAGAGAAGTGCAGTGTTCAGATTATGACTCCTTTGAATGCTTATTAGTCTCTTCTTCAGTGTATGTTATCATGTACCAGTCATGAAAAAAGAGCTTACTAACTTATACAGACACATTATATCCCTATTTAAGAGAGCGAGCACCATAGATAACAGGAACATCTAGGCAAACAATCTTAACTAATGAATGGCATGCACTCCTGACTCAAAAAATCATTAAAGCATTCAGGAGGCTAATCTCTGAATTCTAATCCACAAATTGCCAAAAATTCTCTTGGAAAGATCATATTCTACTAAAACATCCACGTAAATGATGAGTTCAGCATCAAAGCTATTCAGGCACCTAACAGAACTTCCTACTTGCTATACAGAAAGTTGAAAACTATCAACTTACATTCTTTCCTTCCAAGTTTCAATACCATAAATGATCCAATTATGAAACCCAGCAAATTTCCTTAGAAAACTAAAAAATAAAGCCATTGTAGCATTCCATTAACTGGCCCAACTTAGGCCCAGGGGCGTAGCTGTGGTCAATAAGATTGCGGGATGTGAGCTTCAGCTTTCCCAACAGTGGATATCTTGTTAAAGCACTTATATGAGAAGGACATACAAGGGGCTTAAGAGGTAGTGGTAGGAGAGGAGGGTGGATTGTTAGGGGCACCTAAAGTCCAACTTTTTTCAAACTAATAAACATTTTTAAGGCCTTCGAAACAGAAACAAGAGGGAGTGTGTGTGTATGTTTTTATCAGTGTGGGCATGTAACAATTCCAGATGAATTCCAACAGAGACATCATCACACCCGGCTGAAAGCTGCTGTACCCAACTATTTACTGCAGAATACATTTTTAGGGGGTGTAACACCCAAACACCCCTCCTGAAGCTATGCCCCTGCTTAGAGCACACCAAGCTATCAAGAAGTATGAGAGGAGAAATTATCTTGTAGACCACTGAGGTCCACTACTTGAAACAAATAGTCAGGGCCCTTGAAAAAAGTTTAATGAAAGCTGAACTTACAGCTTTTCTCACCATCTGTCAGATAAACTCCAGAGGCTATGACACAACAGAGACAAGAAGGGCATTTCTCTATGTCCACCTTGTAGGAGGCTGGCCTGGTGTGTAGTGGGTACCTATGGTACTTACACCTTACAACAGCTCCAGTTATCCCTTATTAGTGTAGTGTAGGCAGTGTCTAGAAGCCAGGGCTTATCTAGGAGACATGCAAAACTCATGCAATAACACTGTAGTCACATAGTACTCACACACATGAAAGAAAATACTTAGGCCCTCATTACAACCCTGGCGGATGGTGGTAAAGCAGGTGTAATACCGCCAATAGGCCAGCGGAAAACAAAATGGAATCATAACCATGGCGGAAACCGCCAACATAGACAGCCACTTTAGCACTCCGACCCCCACGGCGGTAGAAACAAACACTGCAGCGGTAACCGCCAACAGACAGGCAGAGGACAAAGTACCGCCCACTGTATTACAAAATGCCTATCAGCCACCTTTTCCGGGGAGGAACCAACGCTATCAAAAGCAAAACGGAAACAGTACACAGAAGGGAAACCACTCACCTCTCGACACCCAACGAGGAACCAGGACGCCATGGAGCCCGAGTTACACGTACTGCCCATGCTGGTCTTCCTCCTGCTGTATCAGGAGCAGGACAGATGCCGTTGATGACCACGGTGAGTACTGCACCTACAACACAGGGGAGGGGGGAGGGAAAAGAGAGTGACACACACACACAACATGCAATAACCCCCCCCCACCCTCACCCACAACACCATACACTCAAATACATGCAGCAACATTACATATACACCCCCTCCCCCCGGAAGAACGCAAGGACAAAATTAAATGATTGTAACGATTGTAATCATGAAAAATCAGATAGTGAAAGTTCAAAAATCAGTATATACAAATATGTACACCAACTACACAAGTCCGGATAGTGTAGCAATCATTGTCCGTGGACCAGTGGTCCCAAAATGCATGGGCAAAGCCCACACATGATACCTGACTCAAAACGGAGAGAACACTGCAAGGGCATCAGATTGAAAATAAATAGGCACCTCAGGGGGAAGGGGAGGGGGGCACCTCAGCCGGATGAAAGCACAACGCCCCTGCTCCTCGAGGGGGCTCCAAGCCCATTGCTGTATCTTGGGGAGTGCAAAGCCACAGTGTCTCAAGTCTTTCCAGTGGGTGGGTTGCCCACTGCTTTATCCTGGGGAGTGCAAAGCCACAGTCTCTCAAGTCTTTCCAGTGGGTGGTTTGCCCACTGCTGTATCCTGGGGAGTGCAAAGCCACAGTCTCTCAAGTCTTTCCAGTGGGTGGTTTGCCCACTGCTTTATCCTGGGGAGTGCAAAGCCACAGTCTCTCAAGTCTTTCAGTGGGTGGTTTACCCACTGCTTTATCCTGGGGAGTGCAAAGCCAAAGTCTCTCAAGTGGATAATAGTCTCCACTGGTTCTGGAGGGGGCTTGGTGCCCAGAGTGCTTCATCCTGCCAAGGACTGAGGTAGTGGATGCTTTTCTCCACTGGTTCTGGAGGGGGCATTGTGCCCAGAGTGCTTAATCCTGACAAGGACTGAGGTAGTGGATGCTTTTCTCCACTGGTTCTGGAGGAGGCATTGTGCACAGAGTGCTTCATCCTGGAAAGGACTGAGGTAGTGGATGTGATTCTCCACTGGGTCTGGAGGGGGCCTTGTGCCCAGCGTGCTTCATCCTGCCAAGGACTGAGGTACTGGATGCTTTTCTCCACTGGTTCTGGAGGGGGCCTTGTGCCCAGAGTGCTTCATCCTGCCAAGGACAGAGGTAGTGGATGTGATTCTCCAGTGGTTCTGGAGGGGGCCTTATGCCCAGAGTGCTTCATCCTGCCAACGACTGAGGTAGTGGATGTCATTCTCCACTGGTTCTGGAGGGGGCATTGTGCCCAGAGTGCTCCACATGCAGTGTCGCAGGTCCCATTCCCTCACCTGGGTGTGTGCGCTATGAGATTGCCAGGGAACAGGTAGCATGATACGCCATGGAGGCAGGGACATACCCCACCCTGCTAAGGCTTCACCTTCCACCTACAGGTGCAAACGGTGATGAGAGTCATGCCTCATGGAAGCTGGGCAGGGTCCAGGAAGTCTCCTCCAGCCTCGGACGGCTGCCCACTGGGGATGGTAGCCATGTCAGCTGTGGTGCCACTGTCCGAGCACGTCGCGGGGCTTGTGGCAGTGCTTGCGGCGGTGTATGTGTCGGCGGTGGTGGTGCATGTGTCAGCACCTGTTGAGGGACACAGCAAGACGTCTCCTGCAGCCTCGGACGGCTGCCCACCAGGGAAGATGCTGGGGACTGTTGCTGAGGCTGCAGACGTGCAGGTGGCGGTGCAGATGGCTGTGCAGGTGGTGGTTCAGGTGGCGGTGCAGGTGACAGTGATGGGGGCGGGACAGGTTGTGGTGTTTGACGTTGTACAGGTTGGTGTAGTCGTTGACAGAAGGGGTGACACTAGTCCCTCAGTCGGTGCCACTGTGCCCTGTCCTGACCTGCTCTTCTGCTTTTGTCCCTTCCCCACCTTTGATGGTGCCGCAGGTGTCTTGCCACTGTCCCCTTTTGTTTTAGCAGAGCCCTTGGTGGCTGGTAGGTGCGGCTTCTCCCTCCGGGATGTGGGCACCTTCTTCACCTTGGCAGGTGGCGAAATGTCTTTGGCCTCGCAAGGTGGCACACTGGCAGCCCTGATGGGTGGCGCACTCGATGACTCCGCAGTTGCTGGCACCACTGTGCCTGGGGATTTGGTGGCTGAGGTGCTGGGCTGGGACCTGGAAAGCCTGGCCCTAGGGAAAGGACAGGGGGGAGGTGTAGGGAAGAGGTCAATGTTAGCCAGGAAAAGCTTCTTAGACACCCTGGGATGGGATGATGGAGGGGGTTTGGGAGTGGAGGAAGACGTAGTGGTTGTAGGAAGTGGACGTTTGGTTAATTTGGGTGAAGGTGCATGTGCCGGAGGCTGTTGTGAGGTGGATGGCTGTTGGGTGGGTGTGTGCCTGCATTTGTGTACTTTGGGAGGAGGGCTCACAGACACACTGGGAGAAGACACTGGGGATGTGTGCATGGTAGTGGGGGTGGTGATCGAACGTGAGCGGTGTGTGGTGATGGGCGTGCTGGTGATGGAGGTAGTGGCTGATGATGTAGTGCATGCAGTGAGTGGAGACGAGACAGGGAGGGAGGAGAAGGACGTGGAGACACAGTGGAGGCAGTGGATGTTGCTGTGTCTTCATGGGGATGGTGCTTGTGTGAGTGCTTGTGGGATGTGTGGTGCTTATTTTTGCAATGTCCACTCTTGTGTGTTGATGAGTGTGCATGCTGGTCTGATGGTGTGCTTGGGATAGGCTGAGGTACAGGGGATTGGGTCTTGGTGGAGGAAGTTGGAGGGAGGAGGTTGGACACAGGGACAATGTCTGCCATCAGTGCTGAGGTCAGAGCCTGAAATGCTCTCTGTTGGGCCGCCTGCCCAGAATGAATGCCCTCCAGGTATGCATTTGTTTGTTGCACATGCCTCTCAACACCCTGGATAGCATTCAAAATGGTAGATTGCCCAACAGTGAGGGATCTCAGGAGGTCAATAGCTTCCTCACGGAGGGCAGCAGGGCTGACTGTGGCAGGGCCTGAGGTGCCTGGGGCAAAGGAGATGCCCACCCTCCTGAGGGGTTGCTTGGAGGGCGGTGCTGGTGGGGGGGGTGGTGGCTGTACCTGTTGATGCGGTGGGCACAGAGGTGCCCGCCACCGCAAGGGAGCTCCTATCAGAGGGGTTGCTGGTGGATGCTCCTGTCCCCGTCGTGGAGCTCCCCTCGCCCTCCATCCCACTGGTGGCTTCAGACTCCTTTGCTTCACCCTCCAAGGCCAAGTAGGTTGCAGCTCCCTCCTGCTCCGGTGCCACTGCTGCTCCGCCAGATGATGCTATTGCACGCAAGAACAGGGAGACAAAACAAAAAGGGGGGGGAGACAGAATAAACACATGTTCAGTGCATACAACACCACTACCGTTGGCGGACACAACACACAGGGAGCAGCCCTCTGCACTAAGCCATGCACTAACAGTTCCTAGCAAATTCACATGCCCATGGGGGACAAGGCCTAAGCCCAATTGCTGCACACCTGGAAGTCACAGGAGCCTGACTATGTGTAGATGGCTATTACCAGTAGTGGGATTGGGGTGCCAAAGAACCTGGCTAACAAGGGACCTAGCCTTCCAAGTTTGCCCTGGCCTAGGGGAACCCACAGCCCACTTTGACCACCCAGACTCCTCGTAAAGCATGCAGAGTCAGCTGAATTAGAGTGTACTCACCCCCTTGTGGCTGCTGTGATGCCCTCAAGCGCCCATCCAACTCCGGATAGGCCACCATCTTTTACGCCAGTGGGTGCTCCGTCTATGGTAGACGCCCAGGGTCCGGACGTTCTTGCCAATGGCACGCCAAATATCCTTCTTCTGGTGGGCGCTGACCTAGAGGAAAAGTGAAGTAAAAATGGATATTTCTAGCCCATACATTTCATTTCACGCATTGCCAAACACCTCCAACCCTGGCCCAGCCATATATACACACACAATCCTGACATGCTGGCCTGTCCCCCTCCTCTTCCATCCACGACACTCCATACACTCAGGTGCCATCCACCATGTTCACAGTGTACTCACCTGTTTGTCTGGTGGACCGTACAGTTGCGTGTACTGGGGGAGGACCCCATCCACCAGTTTCTCCAAGTCCTCTGAAGTGAAGGCAGGGGCCCTTTCCCCAAACACTGTAGCCATTGTCACTTCCAGACACAGTTCACAGCTGCACTTGCAGTGTAGATCCTCTCCTGTTGAAGGTCAGGTATCAAGTGAGTGAACAGTAAGAAAATGGCGGTCATGTCCGTGGCGGTGCATACCGTCACTGCTGGCGTACATCGTCATTGGCTCCTGGGACCCATAGGGCCCAATGTTAACCAATGCTAAATTGCGCTGTGGTCTTCGGCCGCCCACCGTGATGCTGTACAACGCCAGCGCAGTTACCTCATTTCCCCTTGTCCCATCTTACAGGTCAGGCAGACGCAATTTCAGGGGGCCACATGGGATGGAAAAAAACTGCGTCACACCTATCTAGGCCTGGAATACAGACAGATACCGGCACATTGCGATTTTCCAACATTTTAGCAAATAACACATTGTGATACCTAAGTGTTGGATGACCCTCTGCTCGCTGTTCTCCTCCATAGGGCATGTCTGCTGGGGCAGGTGATGAGATGGCGGCATCTTCCGGTGCACAGACCCCTGGTAGACCTGTCGACAATGGAAGAGAGACACATCATTATCACATACAGACTTGATCGTGCAACAATCCTGGAACTGTGTGCCCAGATGGAGCCAGACCTGATTTCAGCTATCTGCCATCCCACAGGAATCCCCCCTCTAGTGCAGGTCCTGTCTGTACTCCATTTCCTGGCCAGTGGGTCCTTTCAAACAACAGTGGCCATGGCATCAGGAATGTTCCAGCCAATGTTCCCTAACGTGTTGTCCAGAGTGTTATCTGTCCTGCTGAAACACATGCTCAGCTACACGTTTTCCCTCAGGTGGAGGATTTGCCCATAGTGAAAGGTGACTTCTATGCCCTGGGACATATCCCCAACATCAATGGTGCCATTGATGGTACACATATGGCATTTGTCCCCCCGCAGGAATGAACAGGTGTACAGAAACCGGAAAAGCTACCATTCCATGAATGTGCAGATGGTGTGTTTGGCAGACCAGTACATCTCCTATGTGAATGCGAAGTATCCTGGCTCTGTGCATGACGCTTACATTTTGAGGACCAGCAGCATCCCTTATGTGATGGGGCAACTCCTGAGGCACCATGTGTGGCTAATATGTGAGCCCAAGGTCCCAACACAGTTGACATAGGTGTCTGGGTATGGGGTTGTCCCTAAGGGTTAGTGTCTGTCTAACAGTTGTCCCTCGACATTTGCAGGTGACTCTGGTTAACCCAACCTGTCATGGCTACTGACCCCAGAGAGGAATCCCAGGACAAGGCCAGAGGAACGCTACAATAAGGCACATGGGTGAACTAGGAGGATTATAGAATGCACCTTTGGCCTCCTGAAGGCCAGATTCCGGTGCCTCCATCCTACAGGTGGCTCCCTATACTACTCACCGAAGAAGGTGTGCCAGATAATTGTGGCCTGCTGTATGCTGCACAACCTGGCTTTACGACACCAGGTGCCTTTTCTGCAGGAGGATGGGCCAGATGGTGGTCTTGTGGCAGCTGTGGAGCCTGTGGACAGTGAAGAAGAGGAGGCAGAAGAAGAAGATGTGGACAACCGAAACAACATCATCATGCAATACTTCCAGTGAGACACAGGTAAGGAGATGTAACTGCTTCCCAGATCTCATACTATTGTTGGAGCTAGCATAAGTCTGTCATGTTCACTCAGTATATGGAACCTGACTTGTTACTTTGCCTTTCCATTTCACAGATCTGGGTCCCACTTTGTGCCCTCTGCTATGTTTACTGCTGGCCTACAGCTGTGTTACATTGGTATGTGGACAAGTACATTGACATTGCTATATTCCAGAGGTTTTGCAATTACACATTAGTGAAAGCACAGACAGACTCCAGATTGTTTTTTGATTCAAGTGTGTTTATTTCTGTGCAAATAAGTGGAGGGGTGTGTGAAATGGGCTTGGGTGATGGTGGAGGAATGTCCATGGCTGAGTCCAGTCTTTGTTTCACAGGTGCATTGTCCAATGGGGCATAGGAAGTGCAGCAATGGCAGTTTAAGGTGGACAGGGTGACAAAGTGGGACAGAAGGGTTATATTCAGGGGGGTCTTATTTCCTGGCGGGGGTCTTGGCAATGTTCTCTGTCTTGTTCCTGGATGGCAGGGACCGTTTGCGGGGTGGTTCTCCTTCTGCAGGGGGTGGGGTGCTGGTGGCCTGTTGTTTCTGTGTCGTGCCTCCTGTTCAATAGCACCAGCGGAGGTGGAGGGCTATTCTTCATCCAGGCTATTGTCAGGGGCCCATTGGTGTGCCACTGTGTCCCTCCTGGTGTTGAGAAGGTCTGCCAGTACCCCTGCAATAGTGACCAGGGTGATGTTGATGGACTTCAAGTTCTCCCTGATCCCCAGGTCATGTTCCTCCTGCTGCTGCTGGGTCTCCTGAAACTTGGCCAGTACCATGCCCATGGTCTCCTGGGAATGGTGGTAAGCTCCCATGATGTTGGAGAGTGCATCGTGGAGAGTGGGTTCCCTGGGCCTGTCCTCCCCCTGTCACGCAGCAGTCCTCCCAGCTTCCCTGTTATCCTGTGCCTCTGTCCCCTGAACCGTGTGCCCACTGCCACTGCCCCCAGGTCCCTGATCGTCTTGTGTTAGTGGGGTTGCCTGGGTTCCCTGTAGTGGTGGACACACTTCTGATTGACGTGTCCTGGGGACAGAGGGATGGGCCCGCTGGGTGGGTGCTGTGCTGGTGTTTCCTGAGGGGGGAGGTTCTGTGGTGGTTTGTGACTGCGTCAGGGGAACTGACTGTCCTGAGGTCCCTGATGGGCCAGGCTGGTTATCTTGATCCAGGTGTGCAGAGCTGCTGTCATCACTATGGGCCTCTTCTGTGGGGGGACTGGATATGTCTGGCACCTCCTGTCCGGTGACATTGGGTGTGGGTCCTGTTGGGGTGTAAATGCATAGTTATTGTATCTGTGTGTGCCATCTTGTGCAATGGGTGAGTTACCCTCTACCCCTGTGCTTGCATTATTGCCGTGGCCCTTGTGTGATTGGTGATTTTGGGGCATGAGTGAGTCTCTCTACTGGACATGCTTTGGTGATGGGTGTCCATGCATTGGTGTTACATGCAGGGCTTGATTTTTGGATTTGTGGGCTGTATTAGTGGGGTATCTGTGGGTTGTTGGGGTGATGGGTGTGAGGGTGAGGGTGGGAGTATGTGATGGCATGCAGGTGGGGTGGGGGGATAAAGTAGTAAAGATTTGCCTTACCAGAGTCCGGTCCTCCTGCTACTCCTGCGAGGCCCTCAGGATGCATTATTGCCAAGACTTGCTCCCATGTTGTTAGCTGTGGGGGGGAGGGGTGTCCACCGCCAGTCCTCTGTACAGCAATCTGGTGACTGGATACCACAGAACGTACCTTCCCCCGTAGGTCGTTCCACCTCTTCCTGATGTCATCCCGTGTTCTTGGATGCTGTCCCACTGCGTTGACCCTGTCAACAATTCTCCACCATAGCTCCATCTTCCTTGCAATGGACGTCTGTTGCACCTGTGATCCGAATAGCTGTGGCTCTACCAGGACGATTTCCTCCACCATGACCCTGAGCTCCTCCTCAGAGAACCTGGGTTGTCTTTGAGGTGCCATGATGTGGGGCGGGTGATGTGTGAGGTGCTGTCTGTTGTGATGTGTGAGGGTATTTGTTGGTGTGTGTTGTTTGAGATGCGTGGATTTTGTTTAAGTGATGGTGTTGTGTGTCTGTGGATGCTGGTGTTGTGTTAGGTAGTCTCTCTCTCTGACCTTCTTTCAGAATTTTGGTTGTAAGGGTTTGTGGGTGATGTGGGTGTGTGCTTTATATTGGATTGGGTGTGTGGGTGTGGTGTGCGTATGTGTGTCAGGTGTGTGAATTTTGAATTGTCCGATGTGGTTGTGTTTTGTAAATGTGTGTGTATTTTGAGCGCGGCGGTGTGTACCGCCAATGGATTACCGCGGTTGAAAGACCGCTGCATTGATTCGTGGGTCGTGATACTGTGGGCGTATTCCTGTTGGCATGACGGTGTAGGTTTTGGGATCGCCAGTGGGTGTCTGTATTGTGGTGGATTCCGAGCTGTGAGTCGTAATACCTGTAGCGGAATTCCGCTGCTGCAACAGTATGTTGGCAGTCTTCTGAACGGCGGAAAGCGGGATTTACCACTAGGGTTGTAATGAGGGCCTTAGTGTTACACAAATAAAGGTGCTTTAGTTCGGTGCCACAAACACTAAAAATACCATAGAGACTATACTCCCATAGGCGGTAAGTAATACACAAATTATATACACTGGTGTGCAGAAATAGGCATAAAAACAGTTAGAAAACAATGCAATTAGTGAAAGTCACAATAGTTTGAAATGGGCCTGGGGGAGCACAAACCATATACTAAGAAAGTAGAATGCGAAAGTCAGTCCCCCACCTAGGCAAGTACAGTGTGTTGAGGGGAGCTGGGAGTACTAGAAAACCCCAAAGGTAAGTACCAGAACCTACCCCAGTGAGCAGGAAAGCAGGAGTAAATCATAGTAACTTTCCCAGAACATACACAGAAACGAGAAGAATTATGCAAAACCCAGAATAGACTGCAAGACACCAACAGTGGATTCCTGGACAAGAATACCTGTGGAAGAAGGGGACCAAGTAGGAGAACCACCGGTGAAGAAGAAAAGTCAGCACTGCACCCAAGAAGATGAAGTCGGGTTTCTGGAGGGTGCAGGTGATGTCCCATGCCAGACGGAGGATTGCAGTAGGGTTTGCATCGTCAGAGTCCGCCAACAAGCCTTGGCACACGCAAAGCTCGTGGTTAGTGGTAAATGGCCCTGCCGGGGACCAGGAAGGACCAGTTTGGACTCTACCCAGGAGGGGGAGTCAGAGGGGGCCCTCAGAAACTCAGAGAGCCCACAGAAGACCAGGCAGTGCACACAGGAGTCCCACAGCAAGTTGACAAGAAAGTTACAGAAGAGGCCCATGCACACTATGACAAAAGTTCCTACGCCACTGGAGAACCACTCAGGAAGCTGTGCATCACAGGATAGAGTGCTGGGGGCCAGAGCTACAAGATGCATAAAGGACTTGGAGGAAGGATGCCAATAAGCTTTGGCAGCTGCAAAGCACGTGGTACACAGGGGTACTGTCTTGCGTGGGGAGGCAAGGTCCTCCCTCCATCAAAGTTGGACCGCCAGAAGAGAGGACCGTCGGAACCACTTCAGTCACCCACCGATGATGCAGGATCCACGCAGCTCAGCAGGAGAGGGGATCCATGCAGCCAGTCGTCGTCGCAGTTGGTACCTGCAGAAGCAGGGGAGTGACTCCTTCACCCCAAGGGAGATTCCTTCGCTCTTCTGATGCAGGCTGGAGTCAGTTGCAGGGAAGCCTCTGGAAGCTTGTTGTGTCCTTGTAGATCAGATTGGACGTCAGCCAACTCAGCCTTGGAGTCACTTTGGGCAGCTTGGGATCCAGACAATCAGGTTGAGTCTTCCTTCTTCAGACAGCAAGACAGTCCTTCCAGCAGCAGAGCACTCCTTTCAACATCAGAGCAATTCTTCTTCTGAATCTTCCACAAGAGTAGGAGTGTTTGGATGAGTAGTTCTAAAGTTCTTGCTTATAAAAGCGAGTGCCAACCTTTGTGTGTGGTAATTCCCTGGCCTGCCCTGAATACTGGTTCTGGTCAGTTTTTTCACTAGGTTCAGAACCCAAAATGTCATGAGTGCCCAAAGACGAGGCAGACTTGGTGTCAGGTTTCTTTGTGTGTAGCCGGGAGAGCCCTTTGAAGTGTAATCAAGGCAGAGGACACCTTTTTCCTAGTCATCCTTTCAGGAAGACCCCTCACAACTAGGTCTTTTCTATTTTCATGCCTGGAAGCAATACATAAACCTCAACAGCTTAGCCATTCACAGTCATGTGACCCAGGACGCTGGCAGAAAGGCACAGTTGGTTTGGACATGAAAATGCCAACTTTCTAAAAGTGGCATTTTCAAAATTAAAATCTGACTTCCCCATTAAAGAAGTTTTGAAATTACAATTAATTAGAGTGGTAAACAGTATAATTCTATCTGTTCCTAATCCAGAGTTGCATCTATTAAATGTAGTAAGGAAACCGAGTGTTAGTCTATGGAGAGTTAGGCCTTGTAAGAGTGAAAAAAGCCTTTAGGAGTTTGTCTTTGCCAGGTGTAAATCTTAAGCATATAAGTCCTTCTTTTTAAAAACCTTTCACCCTACCCTAGGGGTGGTTAGAGTCTACCTTAGGGGTGACTTAAAAGTTTTAAAAAGGAAGGTTTAGGTCTGAAAAAGTGTTTATTTGGCAGGTTGAAATGGCTGTTTTAAACTACACCGGAGGTTGCAGTGGCAGCCTGAGACATGTTTTAAAGGGCTACTTAAGTGGGTGGCTCAATGAGTGCTGAAGCCCAGTAGTATCATTTAATCTACCGGCCTGGGTACATGTAATAAGGTTTACTAGGGACAAACAAGTAAATTAAATGTGCCAATTAGTTGTAGGCTGATTGTACTATGTTTTAATGCTAGAGCACCAGCACTTAAGCACTGGTTATCAGGAGTAAAGTGCACAGAGTCTTAATGCCAACAAAAGGTAGTTTAGTAAAGTAAGGGAGTGAAGTAAAATGCTTAGGGGCATACCATACCAAGGATGTCAAGTCTAATAAAAACACATTGCCTTATGTTGTCCTTCTCTTTCTTTAAGGTGATGTTCGTCACAAGCTTACTGTCGAAACTACTTTGGATCAAGGAACTCTTTCTAACTACTGCTCCCTCCCAGACTTTCACTTCACTTCAAAGGCGCCAGAAATAGATGCCAACACAATTCCTATCACATTCAGATGCTAACAACCTGTTAAGTGACCTTCAATCATCTCTCTTTCAGCTTTCCTTGAGAGATAGCAACAGGGCTACTTAACACTAGTGCAGAGCTGCTGATCACCTATGATCAAGACCTATGCTCTAATTCAGTGGTTCTTAACTTTTTCACTTCTTTAGACCTCCACTAAATCATTACTGGAATCCGAGGACCTTTACTGAATTATTATTACAATCGGGGAAATCTCATTTGTTGCAAGGGCAGATGGGTACCTATACTAAGCAACAGGCCACAATCCCCCACTAGGTCCAGTCAAGGTCTCACTAAATTAATCCTTGCTCAACCCTTAGTAGCTTGCCCACAAGCAGTTAGTTTTAACTTAGGATACAGGTGCGTAAAGCATTTAATATCAATAAAACAGCAAATAAGTAAAATACAACACACAATAAAAATCCAACACCTTTTTATTGAAATAGGAATTATTTTCATATTTAAAATGACATCAAAATTACAAAAATCCAATGTAGGGTACAGGAGATATGAATTTTTAAAGGTTAAATGTAAATAAATGCTGTCTTGTGCCTGAAAACCAAAAGAGCCAACAGGGGACATCTGGTCGCCTTGGACCAGGGCAAAGTCAAAGGTTAAGGCCTACTGTGATGGAATATTGCTCAGGTACACTGAGATGGAGGCCTGGGTCACAGTTTTACATTCGCGCTTAGAAACTTTTCTGGAGCTTTTAGTCCTCTCCATCAATCCTATTTCGATGCAGCAGCAGCGGATGGCCTTTACGCGAGCACCTGGTCAAATCCTGCAAGTCTGGGGCTCCAGAGCTTTCAGTGGGACGAGTCTGAAATTCACACCAGGTGGCTTTGAGGGTAGCCGGCCTGGCTCACGACATTGAGTAGGTCCACTTATGGAGCTTTTTTCAAAGTTTCTCCAAACTTCTAGATCTTTTTCGGGAAGTTCTTTTTGTGTCCTTGAAGTGTCCACAAACCTGATCCAAGGTTCCAGAAGCTCTGAGTTACTCCTTGCAAGTTGGGACTACAGTTCCCAGAATTCACCTGGTCAGAATCCTCAAATGGGCACTGGATGCTGGTCAGCTGTGCTCTTCTTGCAGAACTTGATGCAGGGGACTATGGCTCCTTTGTACCTGTAGCTTACACGGAGTACACTCCTAAAGTTCCAGAAGCAAGGCAAAGTCCTTTGAAGCCCAAAGTGTGCAACTAACTGTCAAGCACTAACCTGTTTGTCCCACGGAGACACAATATTGGCCAAGTTGTTTATTCCCAACTCCTCCTAGACGTTACCTGCCTCCCACTTAATTGCACATGATAGGCATAGGAATTCCCTGGGAAAAAGGGGGTGGATGAAAGAGAGAGAGAGACACTGGAGCCACATGTCCGGATCTGAACGAATGGTGATGGTCCTTAAAGAGCTGCGATTTCCTATGATAAATTACATATCAGTCAAACAGCTCATAACTTGTACCCATGTGTAATGCTATCTGTATTTAACCCCTGATTCCATCTTGACCACTGATTCCATTTTTGTACTTAGCTTAGCTTCAAATGCCATCACATCAGTGGCGCAGGTATTCTTTCAAGCATAACTTGTTACCTACATTGAACGCATTTTCACTTTTCTCACCAGGGAAGGGAACATAAAATGGGGGATGCAACAATGATAATAGTGTACAAGGATGAGAATGTTTACAGCAGAGAAGGGTACAGTTCTGTCTTGGAAATACACCTTGGGACATGGCCAATTCTTTTGTGTGTGTTGTCAACAGTGACCCAGCAGAGGGAGTGCTTGAATTTAACAACTTACTCGAAGAAAGGGAGGTTACCAGAACCTTCCTCTTAAGTTTGTTTAAAGTATATAAGGTGGGGAAACCTAATGCTGAGGCAGAAGGAACTCATTTCTGAGGGGGACGCATTTCTCCGAAACTTCAGAGTCCCATTGGGCAAAAATTATCCTGTTTCAGCTGACCAGGGTTCCACAGCTTGACATTGGTACAGACAAAGATGATGCTGGATTCAATTCCCATGGTGATGCATTTGTAATTCTTAATTATCTAGATTTGCGGTGTGCATGCATAAATATATATATTCACTGCATACATATCCATTGTTGATATATTGCATTTGTTCTGATTATTATTATTCTACTACTGTGATTATTTTAGTAGCTGCATGTGTTTTGCTGCATTCAAGTTAAATGTTCATGTTAATATTTTTGTATACTTTTGTTTGAACCCTGGGAAGTGCCATAATAAATTAATTACTCAGACTGAGTGCTGCATTCTTTGCATTCTTTAGCCCATTCCCTCTTATTTGAAGCTAAGCAGAACACCATGTATATACTAGACTCTAACTAGCATGTGCAAGCTAGGTGTACTTGTTAGGTTCCTCTTTCCTGCTTTTTATCTCTAGGCATTTTTGGGAAATGATGTGGATCACCTGAAATTAAATAGGAACCTCCTACAATATCTATAACTACTCCCACTGTGACCCCAGATTGATCCCATGTCACCTTAATTAATGCCTACCTAAATATACTTGTAGTTCATTGGATATCTTGTTTGATGACCTTGCTGAGATTTCCTAAGATGCTGACTCACTCGACTCTATAGACACTTCATTAGTTAATGACGACACATTCTCTGGTATTTAGGTTTGCAGACATTCATGGGTTAATTTACGCACTGTACTTAGAATTCCAAGGAACACACATTTGATATATTTTGATCACACTGAAAACATAGGGTTAATATCAAAAGGTTACAGTGCAAACTTTGGATCACTCTGGAAACATAGGGTTAATACCAAGAGATCACAGTGCAATGTTTTGACCACTCTGGGAACATAGGGTCAATATCAAAAGATCACAGTACAATGTATGTAAGACTCTGGGAACATAGGGTTAATATCAGAAGATCACAGTGCAATGTTTGTATCACTCTGGGAACATGGGGTTAATATCAATAACACAAGTGATCGGTTTTAACACTGTTACATCACAGCGTAAGTTGAGCATAGCAATGAAACTTTCAGACCATCTATAGAATGGTCCGTATCACCAGCACCAATTATGCAAATGTCATATTAAATTTAGCGATAAAAAACATATCCACAACACTTTGTGCAATATATAGCAAGCAGCAACGATAAGCATTACTACACTACTGACAGCGAGCATCCGAATGACATTAAATGCCAATGATGTGCCTTCTTAGGTGCATCGCGCTCCGAAACATCTGACTTTCGAATATCAAGTCAACAAGTATCAATTTGTCACAAATACAAGCTTTTTGAGCGCGCACAGTGCGATACTGCCTTTTTAGTACTCACTTATCTCAATCTCTTCAACTCCTCAGAAGCGGCATCCAGGATACTGCACTAAACATGAAGATCAAACTTGGAGAAGCAGAGACTCCTTCTCTGCAGCCGGTGACCTTTACAGCAAACAATTCACTCATGTTGGGTGTGGTTTACATACCTGCTGCATTGAGCCACACCCAGTCTGAGTCATAGAGAGCCACACCCAGTCTGAGTCATAGGGATGCTGGAGGCATGAGCAATACAACAATAATTGTTTTTTGTAAACAAGCATTGGTATCTGTAAAACATTCTTGTAGGGTCACAACAAACATTGGTCCCTGCAAAGGCAGATGATTGCCTTAAGAGTTCTTTGCCAGAGCACATCCAGATTTGCAGTCCCGACAGTACACCCCTCCCAATTGGTTGTGGTTTGTTAGGATATTGATGGTGGAACTGATGAACCAATCTGGGAGCATGCACATGTCCTGTTGGTGCCCATGAATGATCGTCCGGCACATAACCTTTCCAGTCCAACAAGTACTAAAGTTTATTACATACTCCTTTAGAGTTTAATATGGCCTTGACCTCATATTCCGGCTGATTATCCACTGAGATTGGATGGGGTATTTTTGGGCGGTGCATAGAGTATGTTACTGATTTTAATAAGGAGATGTGAAACACTGGGTAAATCGGTAATGAAGTAGGAATTTCTAGCTTCACTGCCACCTCGCTAATCTTTTTAATGATAGTAAAAGCACCCACAAACCTTGGATGAAACTTTCGTGCTCCCTTCAAATTTAAGTGTTTAGTTGATAACCACACCTTTTGTCCCGCTTCATCGTTTGGTCCCTGATGTCTATTTCTGTCTGCATATATTTTGTATGTCTGTTTTGCTAATTTTAGGTTGTCTTGCCCTTTTTTTTAATGTCACTCAATTGTTGTAAAAAGTCTTGTAGAGCGGTTAACTGAGGTACTGCACTCAAATCCAACATTTCAAGGATGATACCCATAACTGCACTAAAAGGGTGAATATTTAGTGGATACATGTATTACATTGCTATATGAAAATTTGGCTGCCCACAAGCACTCAGCCCAATCCAGTTCTGAATTTAGGAGATAACAAGCAAATATTACTCCATACACTCTTTCAGTTTTCCGATCTGAATGTGGGTGGTGACTTGATGACAAAGTGACATACATATCCAATTCCTAAAAAAGACATTTCCAAAATTTGGACACAAACTACATTCCTCGGTCAGATGCAACTACTGAAGGAAGACCATGTGGATGGACTATTGATTGTAGGAATGCATGGGCTAATTGTATAGCTGAGGGTAAAGCTTTTAGAGGGATAAAATGTGCCATTTTGGTCAAATTATCTACCACTACTAGAACAGTCGTGAACCCAGCCTGAGATTTTGGTAATTCTACCATGAAATCTAAAGATACGGTGTGCTAATGCGCAGGTGGTGTGGGCAAGGGTCGCAAAAGACCAGCAGGGGCTTGATGTGAACTCTTCCCTTGTGTGCAGGTTACACAGTTTGCTGCAAAGGCCTTTGCATCTTTGGATATGGATAGCCACCAAAAGTTTAATTGAAGGATCTCTAGAGTCTTTTTCTCCCATCAGTGACCAGCAAGTTTACTAACATGGTGCCACTCACAAGCTTTTTCTTGCAGTGTTTTGTGGGTAGGTATAACATTTGTGCTACATACTTCAATCCCCCATGACTAGTAATGTCAGTAGTGTGGTGTTGCAGAATTTCCATGGCTACTGTACTTTCCTGCTCTCATTTCACCTCTTGCAAGAAATCCAGATCTAAAGTAATGGTCCCAACTATCTTGTCTGATGGCATAATAAAAGGTGGTTCTTCCACTTGTTCAGTAATGGTGTGAGCTGACCTAGAAAGTGTGTCTGTTTTTCCATTTTTGCGACCTGGTAGTGTGGGAAAGTACTGTAGGAGGCTGGACTGGCTTGTAGTGAGTACCAAGGGGTACTTGCACCTTGCACCAGGCCCAGTTATCCCTTATTAGTGTATAGGGTGTCTAGCAGCTTAGGCTGATAGATAATGGTAGCTTAGCAGAGCAGCTTAGGCTGAACTAGGAGACGTGTGAAGCTACTACAGTACCACTTAGTGTCATATGCACAATATCATAAGAAAATACAATACACAGTTATACTAAAAATAAAGGTACTTTATTTTTATGACAATATGCCAAAGTATCTTAGAGTGTACCCTCAGTGAGAGGATAGGAAATATACACAATATATATATACACAATAGCAAAAATATGCAGTATAGTCTTAGAAAACAGCGCAAACAACGTATAGTTACAATAGGATGCAATGGGGAAACATAGGGATAGGGGCAACACAAACCATATACTCCAAAAGTGGAATGCGAACCACGAATGGACCCCAAACCTATGTGACCTTGTAGAGGGTCACTGGGACTATTAGAAAATAGTGAGAGTTAGAAAAATAACCCTCCCCAAGACCCTGAAAAGTGAGTGCAAAGTGCACTAAAGTTCCCCTAAGGACAAAGAAGTCGTGTTAGAGGAATAATGCAGGAAAGACACAAACCAGCAATGCAACAACTGTGGATTTCCAATCTAGGGTACCTGTGGAACAAGGGGACCAAGTCCAAAAGTCACAAGCAAGTCGGAGATGGGCAGATGCCCAGGAAATGCCAGCTGCGGGTGCAAAGAAGCTTCTACTGGACAGAAGAAGCTGAGGTTTTTGCAAGAACGAAAAGGGCTAGAGACTTCCCCTTTGGTGGATGGATCCCACTTGCCGTGGAGAGTCGTGCAAAAGTGTTTTCCTGCCGAAAAAACGCCAACAAGCCTTGCTAGCTGCAAATCGTGCAGTTAGCGTTTTTGGACGCTGCTGAGGCCCAGGAGGAACCAGGAGGTCGCAAATTGGACCAGCAGAGAGAGGGGACGTCGGGCAAGACAAAGAGTCCTCTCTGAAGCCAGTAGCACCTGGAGAAGTGCCAGAAACAGGCACTACGAGGATGCATGAAACGGTGCTCGGGGAAGTTGCACAAAGGAGTCCCACGTCGCCGGAGACCAACTTAGAAAGTCGTGCAATGCAGGTTAGAGTGCCGTGGACCCAGGCTTGGCTGTGCACAAAGGATTTCCGCCGGAAGTGCACAGGGGCCGGAGTAGCTGCAAAGTCGCGGTTCCCAGCAATGCAGCCCAGCGAGGTGAGGCAAGGACTTACCTCCACCAAACTTGGACTGAAGAGTCACTGGACTGTGGGGGTCACTTGGACAGAGTCGCTGGATTCGAGGGACCTCGCTCATCGTGCTGAGAGGAGACCCAAGGGACCGGTAATGCAGCTTTTTGGTGCCTGCGGTTGCAGGGGGAAGATTCCGTCGACCCACGGGAGATTTCTTCGGAGCTTCTGGTGCAGAGAGGAGGCAGACTACCCCCACAGCATACACAAGCAGGAAAACAGTCGAGAAGGCGGCAGGATCAGCGTTACAGAGTTGCAGTAGTCGTCTTTGCTACTATGTTGCAGGTTTGCAGGCTTCCAGCGCGGTCAGCAGTCGATTCCTTATCAGAAGGTGAAGAGAGAGATGCAGAGGAACTCGGATGAGCTCTTTCATTCGTTATCTGCCGTTTCCCCAGAGACAGAGACCCTAAATAGCCAGAAAAGAGGGTTTGGCTACCTAGGAGAGAGGATAGGCTACTAACACCTGAAGGAGCCTATCAGAAGGAGTCTCTGACGTCACCTGGTGGCACTGGCCACTCAGAGCAGTCCAGTGTGCCAGCAGCACCTCTGTTTCCAAGATGGCAGAGGTCTGGAGCACACTGGAGGAGCTCTGGACACCTCCCAGGGGAGGTGCAGGTCAGGGGAGTGGTCACTCCCCTTTCCTTTGTCCAGTTTCGCGCCAGAGCAGGGCTAAGGGGTCTCCTGAACCGGTGTAGACTGGCTTATGCAGAATTGGGCACCTCTGTGCCCAACAAAGCATTTCCAGAGGCTGGGGGAGGCTACTCTTCCCCTGCCTTCACACCATTTTCCAAAGGGAGAGGGTGTCACACCCTCTCTCAGATGAAGTTCTTTGTTCTGCCATCCTGGGCCAGGCCTGGCTTGGCCCCAGGAGGGCAGATGCCTGTCTGAGGGGTTGGCAGCAGCAGCAGCTGCAGTGAAACCCCAGGAAGGGCAGTTTGGCAGTACCAGGGTCTGTGCTACAGACCACTGGGATCATGGAATTGTACCAACAATGCCAGGATGGCATAGAGGGGGCAATTCCATGATCATAGACATGTTACATGGCCATATTCGGAGTTACCATTGTGAAGCTACATATAGGTAGTGACCTATATGTAGTGCACGCGTGTAATGGTGTCCCCGCACTCACAAAGTTCAGGGAATTGGCTCTGAACAATGTGGGGGCACCTTGGCTAGTGCCAGGGTGCCCTCACACTAAGTAACTTTGCACCTAACCTTTACCAGGTAAAGGTTAGACATATAAGTGACTTATAAGTTACTTAAGTGCAGTGTAAAATGGCTGTAAAATAACGTGGACGTTATTTCACTCAGGCTGCAGTGGCAGGCCTGTGTAAAAATTGTCAGAGCTCCCTATGGGTGGCAAAAGAAATGCT
The DNA here is from genome assembly GCF_031143425.1 of Pleurodeles waltl. Taxonomy (NCBI): domain Eukaryota; kingdom Metazoa; phylum Chordata; class Amphibia; order Caudata; family Salamandridae; genus Pleurodeles; species Pleurodeles waltl. The sequence continues at coordinate 357,927,128 of NC_090450.1, read as the reverse complement.
GCAGCCCATAGGGATCTCCTGGAACCCCAATACCCTGGGTACCTCAGTACCATATACTAGGGAATTATAAGGGTGTTCCAGTAAGCCAATGTAAATTGGTAAAAATGGTCACTAGCCTGTTAGTGACAATTTGGAAAGAAATGAGAGAGCATAACCACTGAGGTTCTGATTAGCAGAGCCTCAGTGAGACAGTTAGTCACTACACAGGTAACACATTCAGGCACACTTATGAGCACTGGGGCCCTGGGTTACCAGGGTCCCAGTGACACATACAACTAAAATAACATATATACAGTGAAAAATGGGGGTAACATGCCTGGCAAGATGGTACTTTCCATCTTGCCTGGCATGTTACCCCCATATTTCACTGTATATATGTTGTTTTAGTTGTATGTGTCACTGGGACCCTGCCAGCCAAGGCCCCAGTGCTCATAAGTGTGCCCTGTATGTGTTACCTGTGTGATGACTAACTGTCTCACTGAGGCTCTGCTAACCAGAAACTCAGTGGTTATGCTCTCTCATTTCTTTCCAAATTGTCACTAACAGGCTAGTGACCAATTTCACCAATTTACATTGGCATACTGGAACACCCTTATAATTCACTAGTATATGGTACTGAGGTACCCAGGGTATTGGGGTTCCAGGAGATCCCTATGGGCTGCAGCATTTCTTTTGCCACCCATAGGGAGCTCTGACAATTCTTACACAGTCCTGCCACTGCAGCCTGAGTGAAATAACGTCCACAATATTTCACAGCCATTTACCACTGCACTTAAGTAACTTATAAGTCACCTATATGTCTAACCTCTTTGTCTTGCTGGACGCCCCCAATGTCTCCTCACACAATTGGCGACATCCTGGTCCCTCCTGGGCCACAGCAGCATCCAAAAACCCTAACCGTGACCCTTGCAGCTAGCAAGGCTTGTTTGCGGTCTTTCTGCACGGAAACACCTCTGCAAGCTTCTTCACGACGTGGGACATCCATCCTCCAAAGGGGAAGTTCCTAGTCCTCTTCGTTCTTGCAGAATCCACAGCTTCTACCATCCGGTGGCAGCTTCTTTGCACCCACAGCTGGCATTTCCTGGGCATCTGCCCACTCCCGACTTGAGCGTGACTCTTGGACTTGGTCCCCTTGTTCCACAGGTACTCTCGTCTGGAAATCCATCATTGTTGCATTGCTGGTGTTGGTCTTCCTTGCAGAATTCCCCTATCACGACTTCTGTGCTCTCTGGGGAACTTAGGTGCACTTTGCACCCACTTTTCAGGGTCTTGGGGTGGGCTATTTTTCTAACCCTCACTGTTTTCTTACAGTCCGAGCGACCCTCTACAAGCTCACATAGGTTTGGGGTCCATTCGTGGTTCGCATTCCACTTCTAGAGTATATGGTTTGTGTTGCCCCTATACCTATGTGCTCTCATTGCAATCTATTGTGACTGTACATTGCTTGCATTGCTTTCTATTGCTATTATTGCATATTTTTGGTATTGTGTACATATATCTTGTGTATATTTGCTATCCTCATACTGAGGGTACTCACTGAGATACTTTTGGCATATTGTCATAAAAATAAAGTACCTTTATTTTTAGTATATCTGTGTATTGTGTTTTCTTATGATATTGTGCATATGACACCAGTGGTATAGTAGGAGCTTTACACATCTCCTAGTTCAGCCTAAGCTGCTCTGCTAAGCTACCCTTTTCTATCAGCCTAAGCTGCTAGACACCTCTTCTACACTAATAAGGGATAACTGGACCTGGTGCAGAGTGTAAGTACCCCTTGCTACCACTACAAACCAGGCCAGCCTCCTACATTGGTTGTGCAGCGGTGGGATAAGTACTTGTAACTACTTACCACTTTGTCATTTTGTACTTTTCATAAGAGAAAAATATACAAAACAAGTTCAGTGTATGTACACATAACCAAAACGTTTTGCTTTTCTCCTCTTACTCTTTTACAAAGTGCTGAAAAGTACCTCTAAACTTTCAAAAAGTTTCTTAAAAATTGAAAAAGTTTTTTTTCTGTTCCTTAAAAAGTTCTGAAACTTTTTCTTTCTTTTTCTGTCCCTTAAACCTTTTTCTATCATGTCTGGTACAGGTCAAACTCTGGATCTGACCAGCACTGCTTATGACCACCTTAGCTGGAAAGGTGCAAGGAGTCTCTGCATTGATAGAGGTTTAGGGGTAGGGAAGAATCCCTCTAGAGAATTGTTAGTTAATATGCTCATTGAACATGATAAGACCATAGCTGGCACATCTGGTGAGAGATTAGCTGATGGTTCACACTCTGATTCTGGGGTAGCCCCAGTAAAAGTGTTAGAAGGGACCTTCCCAACCTGCCCCTTAGCAGGCCACCTAGCAGGGCTGGTACTGATGTGAGTTCACATCACAGTAGGGAGATTACTCCTTTAGGCCAGGTTGTTAGAGTGCCATCTGTTAGGGACAGGTCTCCCTCTGTCCATTCACACCATTCTTCTGTGTCTAAGCGTGCCCAACCCACCCACCCTGATGACAGAGTGTTAGAAAGGGAACTCAATAGATTGAGAGTGGAAGAGTCCAGGCTGAAGCTGAAAAAGCAACAGCTGGATCTAGACAGGGAAGCATTTGACTTAGAAAAAGAAAGGCAGAGGTTGGGGTTTGGACCCCATGGTGGCAGCAGCAGTATTACAGATAGTAATCCTGTAAAAGAGCATGATTCTAGAAATCTGCACAAGATAGTTCCCCCTTACAAGGAGGGGGATGACATTAACAAGTGGTTTGCTGCACTTGAAAGGGCCTGTGTTGTACAGGGGGTCCCTCAAAGGCAGTGGGCTGCTATCCTATGGCTATCTTTCAGTGGAAAGGGTAGGGATAGGCTCCTTACTGTGAAGGAAAGTGATGCCAATAATTTTACAGTTCTTAAGAATGCGCTCCTAGATGGTTATGGCTTAACCACTGAACAGTACATGATCAAGTTCAGAGAAACCAAAAAGGAGCCTCCACAAGACTGGGTAGGCTTTGTTGACCATTCAGTGAAGGCCTTGGAGGGGTGGTTACATGGCAGTAAAGTTTCTGACTATGAAAGCCTGTATACCTTAATCCTGAGAGAGCATATTCTTAATAATTGTGTGTCTGATTTGTTGCACCAGTATCTAGTGGACTCAGATCTGACCTCTCCCCAAGAATTGGGAAAGAAGGCAGAAAAATGGGTCAGAACAAGAAGGAACAGAAAAGTTCATACAGGGGGTGACAAGGATGGCAAGAAGAAGGATGGTAAGTCTTCAGACAAGGGTGGGGACAAATCTAAAAATGAGTCTTCATCAGGCCCACAAAAACACTCTGGTGGGGGTGGTGGGCCCAAATCCTCTTCTAATCAAGTAAAGAAACCATGGTGCTATTTATGTAAAGTAAAAGGCCACTGGACAACTGATCCCAGTTGTCCAAAGAAAAGCACCAAGCCTCCCACTACCACAACCCCTACTGCTACACATAGTGCCCCTAGTAATAGCAGTGGTGGTGGGAGCAAACCTACTAATAGCCAATCCAAGGGAGTAGCTGGGCTCACTTTTGATAATTTAGTTGGGGTTGGTCTTGTTAGGGAGACCACAGAGGCTGTGTTAGTCTCTGAAGGTGCCATTGATTTGGCCAACTTGGTTGCTTGTCCCCTTAATATGGATAAGTACAAGCAACTTCCCCTAATAAATGGTGTTGAGGTTCAGGCCTACAGGGACACAGGTGCCAGTGTTACCATGGTAATAGAGAAACTGGTCCACCCTGAACAACACCTACTTGGTCACCAGTACCAAGTGACTGATGCTCATAACAACACTCTTAGCCACCCCATGGCTGTTGTGAATCTCAACTGCGGGGGGTTACTGGTCCAAAGAAAGTTGTGGTTGCCTCAGATTTACCTGTGGACTGTCTACTAGGGAACGATTTAGAGACATCAGCTTGGGCAGACTTGGATCCTGGAACAATGGACCAAGTGCTCCCTAAAGCTAGGGTTAGTAAAGGTAAAACACTACCTACTATCCCTCCCTCTACAGTGGATTCTACTTCTGAGGAAGAAGAATTTCCACCCTGTGCAGAACCTACACCAGAGGAGCTGGAATCAGACACTGCTGAGCTTTTGGGTGGAGGGGGGCCTGCCAGGGAGGAGCTGAGTGTGGCACAGCAGACCTGTCCCACACTAGAGGGTCTAAGACAGCAAGCTGTCAAACAGCAAAATGGGGATGTCAGTGACTCTCACAGAGTTTACTGGGAGGACAACCTCTTGTATACTGAGGCAAGGGACCCTAAACCTGGAGCAGCAAGGAGATTGGTCATTCCCCTGCAATACAGAGAGTTCCTCCTAACTCTAGCCCACGACATTCCCTTGGCTGGACATTTGGGGCAGATGAAAACATGGGACAGGCTTGTTCCCTTGTTTCATTGGCCTAGAATGTCAGAGGACACAAAGGAATTTTGTAAGTCCTGTGTCACCTGTCAAGCCAGTGGCAAAACAGGTGGCACACCAAAGGCACCCCTTATTCCACTGCCTGTGGTTGGGGTTCCCTTTGAAAGGGTAGGGGTTGACATAGTCGGCCCCCTTGACCCTCCTACTGCTTCAGGCAATAGGTTTATCTTGGTGATAGTGGACCATGCCACCAGATATCCTGAAGCAATTCCTCTAAGGACCACTACAGCTCCTGCAGTGGCAAAGGTCCTCCTGGGAATCTTTTCCAGGGTGGGCTTCCCAAAAGAGCTGGTATCAGACAGGGGTAGCAACTTTATGTCTGCTTACTTAAAGGCCATGTGGAAGGAATGTGGTGTGACATACAAGTTCACCACACCCTATCATCCACAAACAAATGGACTGGTTGAGAGGTTTAATAAAACTCTCAAAGGAATGATAATGGGACTCCCTGAAAAACTCCGGAGGAGATGGGATGGCCTGTTACCTTGCCTCCTTTTTGCTTACAGGGAGGTACCCCAAAAAGGAGTGGGCTTCAGCCCCTTTGAACTCCTATTTGGACACCCTGTAAGAGGTCCTCTAACACTTGTGAAGGAGGGTTGGGAACAACCTTTAAAAGCTCCTAAACAAGTCATAGTGGACTATGTACTTGGCCTAAGATCCAGAATGGCTGAGTACATGAAAAAGGCCAGTAAAAAGCTTCAGGCCAGCCAAGAGCTCCAAAAGCAATGGCATGACCAGAAGGCTGTTCTGTTTCAGTACTAACCAGGGCAGAAAGTGTGGGTCTTGGAGCCTGTGGCCCCAAGAGCACTCCAAGACAAATGGAGTGGTCCCCACATTATTGTTGAGAAAAAGGGAGAAGTCACCTACTTGGTTGACTTGGGCACTGCCAGGAGTCCCCTTAGGGTGCTCCATGTCAATCGCCTGAAACCCTACTATGACAGGGCTGATCTCACCCTGCTCATGGCAACAGATGAAGGAAGAAGAGAGTGACCCTCTCCCTGATCTTTTCTCTTCCACAGAACAAGATGCTCTAGTGGAAGGTGTAGTTCTTGCAGATTGTCTTGCTGCTGAGCAGAAAGACCACTGCATAAATCTCCTGGGTCAGTTTTCTGAACTCTTTTCTACTGTGCCAGGCACCACTTCTTGGTGTGAGCACACTATAGATACTGGAGGCAGCTCGCCTGTCAAAAGTAAGATCTATAGGCAGCCTGACCATGTCAGGGACTGCATAAAACAAGAGGTTCAGAAAATGGTTGAACTGGGATTGGTTGAGCACTCTGAAAGTCCATGGGCCTCTCCTGTGGTACTTGTACCAAAACCTAATTCCAAAGATGGGAAAAGGGAAATGAGATTTTGTGTAGACTACAGAGGTCTCAACCAGGTAACTAAAACCGATGCTAACCCTATACCCAGGGCAGATGAGCTAATAGATACACTGGCATCTGCCAAGTTTCTAAGCACCTTTGATTTGACTGCAGGGTATTGGCAGATCAAGTTATCAGAGGATGCAAAAGCAAAAACTGCATTTTCCACCATTGGAGGGCACTACCAATTCACAGTAATGCCCTTTGGTTTGAAAAATGCACCTGCCACTTTTCAGAGGTTGGTGAATACAGTCCTGCAAGGGTTGGAGGCTTTTATTGCAGCATATCTAGATAATATAGCTGTCTTTAGCTCCACCTGGGATGATCACCTGGTCCACCTGTGGAAAGTTTTGGAGGCCCTGCAAAAGGCAGGCCTCACTATCAAGGCTTCAAATTGCCAGATAGGGCAGGGGAAAGTGGTTTATCTGGGACACCTGGTAGGTGGAGAACAGATTGCACCACTTCAGGGGAAAATCCAAACTATCATAGATTGGGTTCCCCCTAGAACTCAGACTCAGGTGAGAGCCTTCTTAGGCCTCACTGGGTACTACAGGAGGTTCATAAAGAACTATGGCTCCATAGCAGCCCCTCTTAATGACCTCACTTCAAGGAAAATGCCTAAAAAGGTATTGTGGACAACTAACTGTCAGAAAGCTTTTGAGTAGCTGAAGCAGGCCATGTGCTCTGCACCTGTCCTGAAAAGCCCCTGTTACTCCAAAAAATTAATTGTCCAAACTGATGCATCTGAATTAGGGGTAGGGGCAGTCTTATCACAACTTAATTCTGAGGGCCAGGATCAACCTGTTGCTTTTATCAGCAGGAGGTTGACCCCTAGAGAAAAGCGTTGGTCTGCCATAGAGAGGGAGGCCTTTGCTGTGGTCTGGGCACTGAAGAAGTTGAGGCCATACCTGTTTGGCACTCACTTCATTGTTCAGACAGACCACAAACCTCTACTTCGGCTAAAACAAATGAAAGGTGAAAACCCTAAATTGTTGAGGTGGTCTATATCCCTACAGGGAATGGACTATACAGTGGAACGTAGACCTGGGAGTACCCACTCCAATGCAGATGGACTCTCCAGATATTTCCACTTAGACAATGAAGACTCATCAGGTCATGGCTAGTCTCATTGTCCTTCGTTTGGGGGGGGGTTGTGTAGGAAAGTACCATCTTGCCTGGCATTTTACCCCCATATTTCACTGTATATATGTTGTTTTAGTTGTATGTGTCACTGGGACCCTGCCAGCCAGGGCCCCAGTGCTCATAAGTGTGCCCTGTATGTGTTACCTGTGTGATGACTAACTGTCTCACTGAGGCTCTGCTAACCAGAACCTCAGTGGTTATGCTCTCTCATTTCTTTCCAAATTGTCACTAACAGGCTAGTGACCAATTTCACCAGTTTACATTGGCATACTGGAACACCCTTATAATTCCCTAGTATATGGTACTGAGGTACCCAGGGTATTGTGGTTCCAGGAGATCCCTATGGGCTGCAGCATTTCTTTTGCCACCCATAGGGAGCCCTGACAATTCTTACACAGGCCTGCCACTGCAGCCTGAGTGAAATAACGTCAACGTTATTTCACAGCCATTTACCATTGCACTTAAGTAACTTATAAGTCACCTATATGTCTAACCTTTACCTGATAAAGGTTCGGTGCTAAGTTACTTAGTGTGTGGGCACCCTGGCACTAGTCAAGGTGCCCCCACATTGTTCAGGGCAAATTCCCCGGACTTTGTGAGTGCGGGGACACCATTACACGCGTGTACTATACATATGTCACTACATATGTATAGCGTCACAATGGTAACTCCGAACATGGCCATGTAACATGTCTAAGATCATGGAATTGTCACCCCAATGCCATTCTGGCATTGGGGAGACAATTCCATGATCCCCTGCGTCTCTAGCACAGACCCGGGTACTGCCAAAATACCTTTCCCGGGGTTTCACTGCAGCTGCTGCTGCTGCCAACCCCTCAGACAGGTTTCTGCCCTCCTGGGGCCCAGCCAGGCTTGGCCCAGGAAGGCAGAACAAAGGACTTCCTCAGAGAGAGGGTGTTACACCCTCTCCCTTTGGAAAAAGGTGTCAGGGCTGGGGAGGAGTAGCCACCCCCAGCCTCTGGAAATGCTTTGATGGGCACAGATGGTGCCCATCTCTGCATAAGCCGGTCTACACCGGTTCAGGGATCCCCCAGCCCTGCTCTGGCACGAAACTGAACAAAGGAAAGGGGAGTGACCACTCCCCTGACCTGCACCTCCCCTGGGAGGTGCCCAGAGCTCCTCCAGTGTGCTCCAGACCTCTGCCATCTTGGAAACAGAGGTGCTGCTGGCACACTGGACTGCTCTGAGTGGCCAGTGCCAGCAGGTGACGTCAGAGACTCCTTCTGATAGGCTCTTACCTGTGTTGCTAGCCTATCCTCCTTCCTAGGTAGCCAAACCTCCTTTTCTGGCTATTTAGGGTCTCTGCTTTGGGGAATTCTTTAGATAACAAATGCAAAAACTCATCAGAGTTCCTCTGCATCTCTCGCTTCACCTTCTGCCAAGAAATCGAACGCTGACTGCTCTAGACGCCTGCAAAACCGCAACAAAGTAGCAAAGACGACTACTGCAACCTTGTATCGCTGATCCAGCCGCCTTCTCCACTGCTTTCCTCATGGTGCATGCTGTGGGGGTAGTCTGCCTCCTCTCTGCACTAGAAGCTCCGAAGAAATCTTCCGGGGACAATGGAATCCTCCCCCTGCAACCGCAGGCACCAAAAGACTGCATCACTGGTCCTCTGGGCCCCCCTCAGCACGACGAGCGTGGTCCCTGGAACTCAGCAACTCTGTCCAAGTGACTCCCACAGTCCAGTGACTCTTCAGTCCAAGTTTGGTGGAGGTAAGTCCTTGCCTTCCCACGCTAGACTGCATTGCTGGGTACCGCGTGATTTGCAGCTGCTCCGGCTCCTGTGCACTCTTCCAGGATTTCCTTTGTGCACAGCCAAGCCTGGGTCCCCGACACTCTAACCTGCAGTGCACGACCTCCTGAGTTGTCCTCCGGCGTCGTGGGACCTTCTTTTGTGACTTCGGGTGAGCTCCGGTTCAACCCTCTTTGTACTGCCTGTTCCAGCACTTCTGCGGTGCTGCTTGCTTCTGAGTGGGCTCTTTGTCTTGCTGGATGCCCCCTCTGTCTCCTCACGTAATTGGCGACATCCTGGTCCCTCCTGGGCCACAGCAGCATCCAAAAACCCTAACCGTGACCCTTGCAGCTAGCAAGGCTTGTTTGCGGTCTTTCTGCACGAAAACACCTCTGCAAGCTTCTTCACGATGTGGGACATCCATCCTCCTAAGAGGAAGTTCCTAGTCCTCTTCGTTCTTGCAGAATCCACAGCTTCTACCATCCGGTGGCAGCTTCTTTGCACCCACAGCTGGCATTTCCTGGGCATCTGCCCACTCCCGACTTGAGCGCGACTCTTGGACTTAGTCCCCTTGTTCCACAGGTACTCTCGTCTGGAAATCCATCATTGTTGCATTGCTGGTGTTGGTCTTCCTTGCAGAATTCCCCTATCACGACTTCTGTGCTCTCTGGGGAACTTAGGTGCACTTTGCACCCACTTTTCAGGGTCTTGGGGTGGGCTATTTTTCTAACCCTCACTGTTTTCTTACAGTCCGAGCGACCCTCTACAAGCTCACATAGGTTTGGGGTCCATTCGTGGTTCGCATTCCACTTCTAGAGTATATGGTTTGTGTTGCCCCTATACCAATGTGCTCTCATTGCAATCTATTGTGACTGTACATTGCTTGCATTGCTTTCTATTGCTATTACTGCATATTTTTGGTATTGTGTACATATATCTTGTGTATATTTGCTATCCTCATACTGAGGGTACTCACTGAGATACTTTTGGCATACTGTATTGTCATAAAAATAAAGTACCTTTATTTTTAGTATATCTGTGTATTGTGTTTTCTTATGATATTGTGCATATGACACCAGTGGTATAGTAGGAGCTTTACACGTCTCCTAGTTCAGCCTAAGCTGCTCTGCTAAACTACCCTTTTCTATCAGCCTAAGCTGCTAGACACCTCTTCTACACTAATAAGGGATAACTGGACCTGGTGCAGAGTGTAAGTACCCCTTGGTACCACTACAAACCAGGCCAGCCTCCTACAGGTAGGAACTGCATAATAAAGACATAATCATTAAAGAACTGAGACCACTTCAACTGTTGTGTAGACTGAGCACGTGCAGACTTAAGGAATTGCAAGTTCCTATTATCTGTTAAAATGGTAACGGTATGTAAACTCCAGAGGAGATAATGCCTTCATTCCTCAAAGTTCCGTTTCATAGCTAATAATTCTCGATCTGCTACTGAATAGTTAGTTTCAGCTGGGTTCAATTTGTGTGAAAAGTAAGCCACAGGATGGAGCTCACCTGTTCCTGGATCGCTTTGAGACAATACCTCACCTACCGCTACCTGAGAGGCATCCACCCCAACCACAAATGGTTATGTAGGATCCAGGTGTCATAAACTGGGAGCGGTACTAAACTTGTCTGATCTGCCTCTTCTCCCCACTGAAACTTCATTACTTTCCAAAGTAACTTCGTGATGTAAGGTACAATGGTGGAAAAGTGATTAATACAACATGTATAAAAATTGGAAAACCCTAGGAAGCTTTGTACTTCTTTGACACTTTGTGGAGCTTACCACTGAGCAATAGCTTCAACTTTTCTGGGGTCCATTTGTACCCCATTTGGAGTTCGAATATACCCAAGGAATTCCACTTCTTGAACATGGAAACTTCATTTTCTATATCTACTAAGAGGTGATGTTGTCGTAAGGCTTGTAAAATGGCCTTGGCATGCTTGACATGTTCATTATAGGTGTTGGAATAGACCAAATATCGCCAGTATAGACAACAGCACACTGATCAATAAAATCATTGCATCCCATTGCAAAGCATCGTAGATTGCAGTCTTGTTAATAAAACCTATTGAAAACTTCATTGCATCTTCTTCCTTGCCTGTGTTTGACAGAGACTTGTTAATTATGTGAGAAAAGGGCAATCTCCGTTTACCCATGCCCTACCTGAGATGTCACATTCTTGAGCCCATGCATAAAGGCTGCCACAAATCACCTTTTATTGTTTGGGTTTTTGGTGAGGTACTGCTTGTTACCCGGGAGGGGTGGGATGACAGTTGTGACTTGTTGTAGGATTGGCCTAATCACCTACAAACAAATGTGCTGTCATCCTTAAACCAGCAGTCTTGCCTGAAGCAAGAGGCAAACTACGACACTAGTTCCTTGTTGATAAAATTTTGGCAAGCAGCAGGGGCATTGCAGAGTCTGAAAGGCATGACGAGGTACTCATACAAACCATATTAAGTCTGGAAGGTTGTTTTCTACTTGTCACCCTCCTGGACCCTCACAAGATAGTATGCCCCTTGCAAATCCAATTTTGTGTATATGTGTGCATCTTTAACATGATCTATAAGAGCTGATATCAAAAGTAACGGATAGCTATTTTTGATTGTAATCCCCTCCATTCTCCAGGAACAAAAAATAGTGGTGATGAAGCTGGAGACCTAGAAAGTCCTAGAAACCTTATGGTCAGCATGTCATCTAAATACTGTTGCAAATGTGAATTCTCCCTTTCAGTTAGAGCGTAAATTCTACAGCAAGGAATTTGTGAGCCTGGCTGTAAATCTATCCGACAGTCAAAGGGTCGATGTGGTGGTAATGTAGTGGCCTTTCCCTTGTCTAAGACATCTGTAAAATCTCGGTATACTGAAGGTAGCTCAAGTTCTTCTTTCTCTGCATTTCCTACGCTCAAATCAATAACTTTACCTGGTTGGGCTTCTGCCCATCAGTGGTTTTTACAGAACTTGGACCATAAGGTAACACTTTGTGTAGCCCAGTTTATAGTGGGTTCATGCTTTTGTAACCATTGGATTCCTAATATAACATTGAATTGGAGGCCACATATCAGATTGAATTGTATGATTTTGCGATGATTACAATATAAGCACATTACTAACTCACAAGTAGTTTCGGTGATTGGGCCTGAGGACAAAGGGCTCCCATCAATAGTTTTAACTACCTCAGGACTGGGTTCAGGCAAAAGCGGTATCCCAAGTTGTTTCGCAAAGGTGATATCCATGAAATTCCCAGTGGCCCCCGAATCCAACAACAGCTTGAGCAGAACTGGGTGATCTAACGATTGCCAATCCATCTATGCAGACATATATAAGTGATGGAATTCTCTCTAGGAGCTGGTTTGGGCCAAAAAAAGGGAGACTTCTGGTCTTTTCACACCCAAACAACTAGTCTCCACCGTAGTCAGGCTTTCTAGTTTCCCTCAAATGTCTCACTTTCAGTGCCTTCAGTCGCTACGGGCTGTTTTTTAGGCATAACTGTACAATCCTTCAAAAAGTGACCCTTTTTTCCGCAGTACAAACACAACTTTTGGTCACGTATTTATTGTTGTTCTTTTTCAGTAAATGGGCCTCTAACGGTTCCAATTAGCATCGGTTCACCTTTATTAGCGCCTTTGTTTGTGTCTTGTCTCTTATCTTTGATCACTTACAGCTTGTGTTCTGTGCGACCTTTGTCACTCCGCCTCTCCAATAAACGGTATTAGAAATGGGGTCTCTGGTTGGCAGTCAGTTTCCACTCTGTCCAAGCAGACAGCATCACTCCAGTCAGGGCAAAGGAGATACACACTCAAGATAACCCTAGCTCACCCCCTTGGTAGCTTGGCATCAGCAGTCAGGCTTATCTCAAATGCAATATGTTAAATATTTGTATCAACACACACAGCAATACAGTAATACAGTGAAAACACTGCAAAATGGACACTGCATCAGTTTAGAAAAATATATAATATTCATCTAAATGAAACAAAACGACAAAAATCCAACATACACCAGAATAAGAGTCTTACTTCATAGGAAACAATGGAAACTTTTTTTACACAAAGTACCTGGTTTGCATCAAAAATAAAGCTGCACAGGAAAGCGTGTTCCAAAAAAGTCAGCGATGCACCGATTCCTTATTCGAAAGTAAGGCCGTGCATTTCTTCTCCGGTTGGGTAGCCGATGCATCATTTTTCTCTCCCACAAGAGAGCGATGTGTCGCTTTCCAGATTAGCACCTCTGATCCGAGCTGGCTTGCATTGATTTTTGACGCCTAGTGATGATGTGTGAGAAATCCGGTCACACGGTGTTGGAAAACCATGCTGCATGGGGTTTGTGTCATTATTAGCAGCAGCAAGTGGGTGTTGTGTTGTTTCTCAAGCCATGATGCGTCGATCTCCCAGCCGTGATGCAGATGGAGCATTGATTTCTGCCATGAAGCAGGTGGCTCATCGTTTTTTAACCGTGTTGCAGGTGGTGCGCCAAAATATTCCCTGCACAGTGTTCTGTGCGTGGATTTCAGCCCTTGTTCTGCCAACTTTACCTCTCAAGGGCCGAGGCACTGGATGGGACACCGCTTGGCAGGGCAGGTGTCTCAGCAGAGAGTCAAAGTACTGGCAGAGGAAGTCTTTGATGGCCCTGAGACTTCAAAACAGGAGGCAAGTTCAACCCAAGCCCTTGGAGATTCTTCACAAGCAGGAATTTACCACAAAGTTCAGTCTTTGCCCTCTTGCAGGCAAAAGCAGTAACTGCAGGCCAACCCAACAAAGCACAGTCACAGGCAAAGTAGCAGTACTCCTCCTCCAGCTCTTCAGCTCTTCTCCTTCGTAGAGGTTGCTCTTAAATCCAGAAGTAATATAAAAATCTGGGGGTTTAGGTCCACTACTTATACTCCTTTCTGCCTTTGAAGTAGGCAAACCTCAAAGGAAAGTCTGTTGTTCACAAGATCCTGCCCTGCCCAGGTCTGGCTCCAGACACACACCAGGGGGTTGGAGACGGCATTGTGTGAGAGCAGGCACAGCCCATTCAGGTGTAAGTGAACACTCCTCCCCCCACTCTAGCTCAGATGGCTCGTCAAGCTATACAGGCTACACCCCAGCTCCCTTTGTGTCACTGTCTAGAGGGGATTCACAAACAGCCCAACTGTCAGTCTGACCCAGGCAGGGAATACACAAGCAGGCAAAGTCACAGAATGATTTAAGCAAGAAAATACCCACTTTCTAAAAGTGGCATTTTCAAACTGACAATTTAAAAAACAACTTTATCAAAAGATGTATTTTTAAATTGTGAGTTCAGAGACACCAAACTCCACATTTCCATCTGCTCCCAAAGAGAAACTGCTCTTAAAAGATATTTAAAGACAGCCCTCATGTTAACCTATGAGAGAGAAAGGCCTTGCAACAGTGAAAAATGAATTTGGCAGTAATTCACTGTTTGGATGTGTAAAACACATCAGCACATGTTTCACCTTTAACATACCCTGTACCCTGCCCTTGGGTCTACCTATGGCCTACCTTGCATGTGCCTTACATGTATAAAAAGGAAAGGTTTAGGACTCGCAAGTGGGTACACTTGCCAGGTCGAATTGGCCATTTAAAACTGCACACACAGATGATGCAGTGGCAGGTCTGAGCCATGTTTACAGGGCTACTCATGTGGGTGGCACAACCAGTGCTGCCGGCCCACTAGTAGCATTTGATGTGGACATCTCTAGTGCACTTTACTAGGGACTTACTAGTAAATCAAATGTGCCAATAATGGAAAAGCCAATTACACACACAATTTACACAGGGAGCGATTGCACTTTAGCATTGGTTAGCAGTGGTAAATTGCCCAGAGTACCAAAAACAGCAAAAACCAAGTCCAGCACACAGCGAAGACATTGGAAGCAGAGGCAAAAAAGGACATGGGAGACCACACCAAGAATGCCAGGTCTAACAAATTGTGGTCCAATTTGACCACTAAATCAATTAGCTTTTTGCAAGAATCAGGTGGATTAACTACTTGTATTAAAAGATCCTTAAGTTCATCTTTTAACCTCTATTAAACAAGGACCCCTTCTTTTCTATAGGCCAATCAGACTCTGCCACCAGTCTATTAAAGGCAGTTAGATATGTCAGCAAATCACAATTGTCTTGCTTTAGATTAAGCAGTTTAGAGTCTACTGCCTGAATAAATGTATGCTTGTCAAATATTTTTTTCATTTCAGTTTTAAAGGCCTGATAATTGTATAGTAACAGATCATCCCGTTCTACTAAAGGAATAGACCGTGAGGCAGCAGTGCCGGCCAAAAACGAGAGAACAAAAGCCACCTTAGACTGCTAATTGGGGAAAGAGGCTGGTCGGCATAAAAAAGGAAGGTGGCATTGATTTAAAAATATAGTGAACTAAGCAGGATCCCCTGCATAGTGCTCTGTGGGGGGGCCAAAGTTACGGAAATGGTGTAGTGACCTGAATTACTTATTCAGTGATTGTTCTTGAGCAGCACCCACTGAAAACGCTTGAGGCCTTACTCCAAAAAACGCAGGGTTACCCAAAGGAGGCGGTTGGGCTGCAAGCCTGGGCTGAAGAGCATCCAAACGCTGCAACAATACCTGGGGTTTGCATTGCAAACTCCCTAACTTGTGCGGTAAATCCGCTAGGGAAACCTCTTGTGTCTCCATTCAATCAATCAATCAAAGAGACTTATAGAGCGCGCTACTCACCCGTGAGGGTCTCAAGGCGCTGGGGGGGGGGGGCGGGAGGGGAGGGGAGATCACTGTTCAAAAAGCCAGGTTTTAAGGCCCTTTCTGAAGAGTAGGAGGTCCTGGGTCTTGCGGAGGTGGGTGTGGAGGGAGTTCCAGGCTTTGGGGGCCAGATAGGAGAAAGATCTGCCTCCAGTGGTGGTGTGTTTGATGGGAGGAACTGTGGCGAGAGAGAGGTCGGTGGAGCGGAGGTGGCGTGTGGGAGTGTGGAAGGTCACTCTTTCGTTAAGGTACGTTGGGCCGGTGTTGTGGAGGGATTTGTGTGCGTCGATGAGGATCTTAAAGGTGATCCTTTTGTCTATGGGTAGCCAGTGGAGGGATTTGAGGTGTGGTGAGATGTGTTCATGGCGGGGGAGGTTTAGGATGAGGCATGCTGCTGAGTTCTGGATTCGCTGTAGTTTGCGCTTGAGTTTGAGTGTGGTGCCGGCGTAGAAGGCGTTGCCGTAGTCTAGCCTGCTGCTGATGAGTGCGTGGGTGACTGTCTTTCTGGTCTCTGTGGGGATCCATTTGAATGTTTTTTTCAGTGTGCAGAGTGTGTTAAAACATGAGGAGGTGAGGGCGTTGATTTGTTGGGCCATTGAGAGGGAGGGGTCCAGGATGATGCTGAGGTTGCGTGTGTGGTTTGCGGGGGTGGGTGCAGGGCCTAACGTGGTGGGCCACCATGAGGGGTCCCAAGTGTTTTTGTGTGGGCAAAAAATGATTATCTCAGTTTTGTTGGAGTTGAGTTTAAGGTGGTTGGCTGTCATCCAGGCAGCGGTGTCAAGGAGTGCAGCGTGTAGGTTGGTTTTGGCGGTGGTGGGGTTGCGGGTGAGGGAGAAGATGAGTTGTGTGTCATCAGCGTATGAGAGGATGGTGATGCCGTGAGGTTTGAGGATGTTGGCTAGTGGGGCCATGTAGATGTTGAAGAGTGTGGGGCTGAGGGAGGAGCCTTGTGGGACTCCGCAGGTGATTTTGGTGGCGGAGGATTGGAAGGGTGGGAGACGGTCTTTTTGGGTTCTGTCGGTGAGGAAGCAGGTGAGCTAGTCCAGGGCTTTGTGGCAGATCCCAGCGTCGTGAAGTCGTGTGTGGAGTGTGTGGTGGCAGACAGTGTCAAAGGCTGCGGAGAGGTCCAGGAGTATGAGCGCCCATGTCGACTCTGGATCTGATTTCGTCAGTGCATGCGATGAGAGCGGTTTCCGTGCTGTGGCTCTTGTGGAACCCAGATTGTGAGGGGTCGAGTGTGTGGTTTGCCTCGAGGAAGTGGGATAGGCAGGAGTTGACTAGTTTTTCCGTGACCTTGGCTGGGAAAGGGAGGAGGGAGATGGGGCGGCCGTTGGAGAGGTCGTCTGGGTCGGCTTTGGGCTTTTTTAGGAGAGCGGTGACTTCCGCGTGTTTCCAGGGGTCTGGGTGAGAAATTAAAGGTGTGCTTGCTGCACTGTCAAGCACTTACCTGTTTGTCCCACTGAGACAAAATCTTGACCAAGTTGCTTATTCCCAATTCCTCCTAGATGTTACATGCCTCCCACTTAAATGCACATGATCGGCATTGGAACGCCCCAGGGGGAAGGGGATGGATGAAAGAGAGAGAGAGATAGACACTGGAGCCACAGGTTTGGATCCGAACGACTGGTAATGGTCCTTGAAGAGCCGCTATTTCCTATGTTACATTACATATCAGTCAAACAGCTCATAACTCATACCCATGTATATTCTAGTCTCTGACTACTATGTGCAAGCTAAGTGTAACTGTTAGCCACATTCGGTGTCTTTTGATCACACTGAAAACATAGAGTTAATATAAAAAAAATGACGGTGCAAAGTTTACTTCACTCTGAAAACATAGCGTTAATACCAAAAGATAACAGTGCAAAGTTTGCACCACTCTGGAGATAATATCAAAATATCACAGTACAATGTTTGTAACACCTTGGCAACATAGGGCTAATATCAAAAGATCACAGTGCAATGTTTGTAACACTCTGGGAATATAGGGTTACTATCAATACTAAGTTAGTTGAGCATAGCAATGAATAATCCGTATCACCAGCACCAATTATGCAAATGTCATATTAAACTTAGCAACAGCAAACGTATTCTCAATGCATCGTTTTTATGATAATTGCATGAAAGAATTTCCCTTCTGCGATATACAGCAAGCAACAAAGATAAGCATTATTACGCGACTAGCAGCAAGCATCCTAGTGACCTTAAACACCAATGATCTGCCTTCTTAGGTGCATCGTTCTTCGAAACATCCGATTTTCGATTATCAAGTCAGCAAGTGTCAAGTTTTCACAAATAAATGATTTTTGAGCGCATGCATCGCGTTACCTCCTTTTTAGTCTCTTGATCTCTTCAACTCCTCAGAAGAGGCCTCCAGGATACAAGACTGAACAGGAAGATCAAACGTGGAGAAGCAGAGACTCCTCCTCTACAGCAGGTGACCTTTACAGGAAGGTGTGGTTTAAGTATCTGCTGCATCCAGCCACACCCAGTTTGAGTCATTGTGAGCCACACCCAGTCTGAGTCATAGGGATGGTGGAGGCTTGATCAACACGTGTCCTAAACAAGCATTCGTTCAAACAAACATTGGTCTTTGTTAACAAGAATTGGTATCTGTAAAACATTCTTATGGGGTTATAGCAAACATTGGTCCCTGCAGATGATTGGCTTAAGACTTCCTGACTGGAGCATGTCCAAGTTTGCAGGCCTGACACTGGTGCAGTCCTTGTGGGTGCAGTCCTTCGGGTGCAGACCAGGGGTTCAGCAGGGCAGTCCTTCTTCTCCAGTATCTTTTTCCAGCAGGGATCAGGATTGTTGGACAGCTCTGCCATGTGTATCCTTGCTCCTGGTTTGGTAGGCAGGGGGGTAGCCCTGACCAATGGGAAGCAGGTTGCCACTTTCTGAGGTGGCCACTTCCTGTGAAGTGTGGCAAAAATTAATCCCAGAAAGTAACATTCTTTACAAATACAACATGGAGAAAATCTCTCCTTGAAGAATACATCTGGCTGAGCCCACCCACTGATGGGCTAAGTTTCTCTGACACACCCCTTCCAGCCCCTCTCTTAATCTAATTGTGCAGGCTCCCATTAGACAGCTGGAACACGAAATGGGGGAGGTCAATTTTGGCCCAGGTGGCTTTCCCTCCTTAGAAAACCAATTTGGCCACTCTCCCCCATCCTGATCTGCTATCTGCTCCATCAGTCTTCCTCCCACCAGGTGCTTCCTTTGTTTCAGCTCAGGCCACTTCACACCTCATTAAGGCAGCTTGGCCAAGACTGCCAGAGACTGACCAATCAGAAAAGGGCACTACAGGGCTGATTTTGGTAACTTTCAGAAAGAGTTCTAAAACACTTTCTCTATTCTAGTTATTATACTAAATCTAACCATGACAAGTTGTTGGATTTATTTTAACTTTTAATTCAATACCAACCATGGCAGATTTACTCTTTTCTAGTAGAAATAAGACATTATTAATGTTAAATAACGCCTCCCAATGTTAGCCTATGGAGCTAATGCACTACAAAAGGGAAATATTAATTGGGCGGGTTTTCCCCCACCAGGGCTTATAAAACATCTTTTATAAAGTCCCTGTTTATATTCACACCTCATCCAACTTTTGGGGCATGTAGGGCAGACCTTAGAGGTGGCATATATGTAAACATAAGGTAGTTTAGGACTTTGGAGGTACGTTAAATTCCAAAGTCAAATATGGGGTTAGCTTTAGTTTTAAAGCAGACGGAAATGCAGCCATGCCTTTAAAATGACACTGGGCACTACATCAGTGCACCTACCTTTTGGTGCATTAACTGAACTGGGGTCCCTAAACCTATGTGCCCTACCGTATACTAGGGTAGGTAGGTTGTCAGAGCCAATTTTAATTATGCCTAATTTGTACATTACAGTTTAGCACAGGCCCGACTGGTTAGCAGTGCCCAGGACACAATCGGAGTCAGGAAACACCAGTATCAGTTAAAAATTGAGGCATAAAGTCAGGGAATTTCTGCAATCAGCCCAGTTATCATTGTACCTACATCAGAATGTACACAATCCCACAAACATCACTGGGCACATCCTAGATGCCATTTCTGCAAACCCAGAGCTAGTTAATGTTCAAATCATCATACCAGTCACATGATCAGACCACCATTTGCTAGCTTTCAAACATAAAACTGAACAAATCAACGCACCCAATACCACCTTACATATATCCACCTATTGACCATTGGAACACACTAAATTTTGAATTCTTAGAAGCACAACTAACATCCAACACAGATCTAGACACAATGCATTATGTTCAGAAATTTTACAAGTGGCTGCAGGAAGCATTCAATATCCTAATACCACTCAAAAAAAACAGGGCCTAAAAAAACAAGTACCTGGAGAAATACAGAACAGCAAGTCAGAAGGCTGCAACAAACCTGGCTCAAAACAAACAACATTCAATACAAACTTCACCTACGCAAACTTAGAAAATATGTAAATCACCAATCAAAAAAGCTAAAAAAAGGTACTACTCAGACAGAATTAAAAATGCTATATCTCCAAATAAAGAATTTTATAAAATTATCAACAAATTTTGAAAACCTATTGGCATGGAAGGAACTTACCCATTACTCAAGAATTCGCAGACAAACTGGCAAATCATTACCCAACCAAGACAGACACATTGGACTCCATTTAAAACAAAGAAAAAACACCAGCCTTTTTCCAAAAATCCCCTTCAAGAGTAAGCAAACCCAGCCTCTGTACTGCTTCAAACAAATATTGCAAAGTGATCTTATGGATCTGGTGAAAGCAAGCAGGCCTTTCAGCAGCCTTTCTGACCCTTCTCCACCACACGCCTTCAAGAACATTCTTTTATCTCTGCGGCCACACCAGAAACAAGAATCATCAATGATTGCTTCCAAAACAGAAATACTCATGTGGCGATTGGAAAAATTATGGCCCACTCTTCGGCTGAACTGACAACGTGGAACCACCTCCTAAAGTATCCAAGGAAGTTCGAAACCTTGAATTTAACATGGACTCCAAGTTAAAAATTAATGCTCACGTGGACAAATTAGCACAATCAAGCTTCAGCACCATGAAAACTCTCGATTGCATCTTCCCCCACCTCTGATTTCCCACAAGTGTCAGGCTATTATCTCTCTTGTACTATCTAAACTGGATTCTGCCAATGGCCTCTACCATAGATCATCTCTATCTACTATGAAAAAACTACAATGCATTCAGAATTCGGCTGCCAGACTACTCCTTCATGTAATGTCACAAGCCCACATCTTCCCTGCCTTGAGGGCCCTACATTGGTTACCGGTTGCCAGAAGGTCCACCTTCGAGCTGTTTTGCATTACGCACAAAGCAATACCTGGAACAGGACCGCTTTTCATCAGGAACAAAATAACAAATGACATCAAAAAAATAAACCTCTGCTCAGGATTGGCACCCTACCAAAAATCACCACTACACACAAAGAAAACAGTAGGTGGTACATCGTTCTCTGTTCAAGAGGCCAAACTATGGAATTCATTACACTGAAACATAAGATCCACAGATAACTATCTTGTCTTAAAAAGACTAGTCAGAGTTCGCTCTTTCCTACATAACCACCATACTGAAACAGCAATGGACTGCCTATCCCTCTATATGTAAACATTTATAATTTAATTATATGTATATATCTACACATGTGTATTTCCTTATACGAATATGTATAACTAACTATTTTATATTAAAATATATACACACTGTCTACACCTGTTTTAACAAATCTATATTTTACTTACGGTTATAAATATAGTTTATTCGGTCCGAAATTAGACCATTAAAAACGTAAAAATGAACCATACATACAGAGAAAAAATAAAGATCATAAGCATCACGAAAAGAGGGAAACAATAACAGTTAATACACTGCTTGTCCAACGGACCAAATGTTAAATAGAACTCCTCAATTGGTACCTACTAGCTTGTTGGATGCCATTTACCAAGACAGTTTAAAAGAGGATAGATAGTATACCAAATCTTTTCTGGTGTTACCTGCAAAACTACTCTGGAGCAAGTTATACTTAAAAAATGGTTCATAATACTTCGTAAAATACTTCATGCTGACAGTAATTAAAAAACAGACATTTAAAATGGTGCCATAGAGTTAACCTCATGTACTAAGTAAATTGTTCAGGGGAATTAAATCTTACCATTTGCAAAGTGCTATGTGCTAAGATGCTATGAATCGATTTAAAACAGATAGTATACCAAGTCTTTTCTAATGATACCTATAAAAACTATTCTAGAGCAAGTTATACATGAAAATGGATCATAAAACTTCGTAAAATACTTCGTGCTTGTGAAAATTTGAATCCAAACAGTTAAAAGGGTACCATATAGTTAGCCTCATGTCTTGAGTAAATTGTTCGGGGGAATTAAATCTTACCATTTGCAAGGTGCTATGTGCTAAGCTACTATGAATCGATTTAAATAAGAAAACCGAGTAAAAAACACAGACAAGAATAAAATCTAATATCATAAATAAATCAACACAGATAATTATAGTAAAAATCCCTAGCTGTCAGAAAATCCTCGTCCACTAACTGCTTGACCTCTCTTCAGCCAGTAGACTAGGGTCTAAAATAGTCCTGCTACGAATTGTCCATACTGCTGACCGAAATTTAGGAACAGAGCTTACTATCAGCGTGGAAGTATCGTATTTAAATAGTCTGTAGGCACTGATTCGGTTTTGTAATAACAATACCTTGCACAAGGGAATAATCCACTTTCCTCTAGGACATTTATACAAGGGGCAAAAAAATAGAACATGCTCCAGAGTTTCCTTGCAAGAATGGCAGTTTATGCATTTATCAGACCTAGGACTGTTGGTCGGCCAACCGGCTGTAAAGCTGTCAACTGCTAATGTTCCATATCTGAACTGAAGGAATAAGGCTCGGGCATGTGCTGGTATGAAGAGATCCAGGAAGTTTTCGGGCCGGGGTTCGTGCTTGACCAGCAGAAACTCTGCTGTCAGCCGACCTGGCCCATTACAATGAAAGGACTCCTCGTAGATTTTCCCCCAGTATCGTTCTTTAATCAGCAATCTGGCGTTAGCAGGAATCATCTCAGGATTTTCCCAATAGTGGGGAAAGCCCAGCTTAACCCAGGCTGATTTCATCTCTCTCAAACAGCGAACTTTTTCCCATCCCTGGAAAGGTGGTATAAGGTCTTTGATTGCTGTCCTAAAGGGCTCGAGTTCTTCCGTTTTCCATAGTCGAACCCAGTATAGAAGTGGCCTTAAGCATGCTGTATCTTTGATGCTATTTATACCCAGGTCTAATCTTAGGGGAAGCATCGGCGTGCCCTTCCCTAGCCTTGATATGTGTCTGAAGAAATTGTTTTCTTTAGTTTGGATGGCGTCCAGTTGTCTGTATGAACCCCAGAGTTCTGCTCCGTACAGGGCAGCAGCACGGATTTGGACTTTGTAGATTTCAGAAATAGGGATTAGAGAGGGGCTTACTGCAGTATTAGCCTTTCGTTCTAGCACTCCACTTCTTTGGCTGATAATGAGTGCCCCTTTCCTTATGGCTGCATCCCAGCTGCCCTTATCTGATAATCTAATGCCCAGGTAATCGTACTCCGTTACCCTTTCCAAAAGGACTGAATCCATCATTATATTTGCTTTTAACTTCTTTTTCGGGGCACTATATATCATAAGTTTTGTTTTCTTAGTATTGATATCCAGCCCGTAATCTCTACAAAATACACAGAACTGATGAACCAGATTTTGGATTCCCATGGGTGTTTTGGCCAGCAAGATAGTGTCATCCGCATAAAGCAGGCATGGCACTTTATTTCCGGCCAACTTAGGGGAGTCATTGGTGCAGTTTGCTAAATAGTTGATGCAATTGTTTATATATAGGAGGAAAAGGGTAGGGGCTAGGACACAGCCCTGTCTGACTCCTCTTTCAATGGCAACTGGATCTGTTAAATCGCCATCCTTACCACTCCTAATTCGTGCATAAGTGTTTTCGCGTAGTCGGGCCAAAAGTTTCAAGAGACCATTTGGGATGCCCATGTTGGCTAATGTCAACCATAGCTGGTTCCTGGGGACCAGATCAAATGCGGCTCTAAGGTCAATGAAGACCACAAACAGGTTACCCCCTCCTGCTTCCACAGTCTTCCATTTGATTGTTAGGAATCTTAAGACTTGATCTATGGTACTGACTGCTGGCCTAAACCCTGCTTGCAAATTGGAAATAGCATTGGTTTCTAGAATCCATTCTTCAAGATGAAACAAGACTTGCTTTGCAAACATTTTTTTTAAATTATCAACTATCTCCTTGCAGGAGCACGGGACAGGCGCTCCTGCAGCTACTGCATTAGAGACCAAGTTCAGGTATGGGGCCCATATATCTGGGCTTGTCTTGTACAGGTCACCTGGGATTTTATCAAGGCCGGGGGCCTTTCCCCATTTCAATGAGGCAATCGCAGCCTTGGTTTCTGCCAGGGTGAATTTGATTGGGAAGGTCTCAGAGGTCATAATATGGTTCAATTCCCTGGCAGTAACACCTATATTCCCTGAATATAATCGGCCAAAGTGATTTGTCCACTCTACAGGGAGTATTGAGGCACCAGGCAAATGATTAGGTTCTTCACTGGCATCTGCCACCAGTTCCAGAATTTCGAGGTATCATTAGCTTTTGCAGACTCCAGAAGAGAAGCCATCTGAGTTCATCCCATCTCCTGCGGGCTCTACTTAGTTCCTGCTTGTAGTCTTTCCTTGCTTGCCTTATATGCTCTGTCTGGCCCCTCCTAGAGCTCTCAATAGTTTATGATGTGCTTCCCTGCATGCGGCACTAAACCACCTTGCATTTCACTTCTTTTTTGCTTTGCTGGCAATCTCTTTGGTGAAAAGATATTTTAAATAATTAAATAGTTGTGTATGGGCTGCTATAAGCCCTCCGCCATCTTCTAAAAGCAAGGGCATATGCTCCATATGGTCAGCCAACTGGCTATACACGGATATCATAGTACCTGTGTCAGTGCTGACAAATTCCCATTTGACATTTCGTCTATTGTTTGTCAGTGCGAGGTGCTGCTCGTGAATCTTGGGGCAAGGGGCTTCAAGTAGAGGTAATAGACTCCTAACCGATAAAATCAGTGGCTCATGATCACTTTCCTCATGTTCTACAATCTTCATGTCAGCCATGTGACCCCACAACCGAATATCAAGCAAAATATAATCTATCTGGCTCTTCTGGGTTCCACACATAAACGTAGGATGAAGGTCAAAGTCCGAGCGGGAACGACCGTTACAGGCCCGAAGACCATGTGCCAGTGTGATGTCCACAACTTGATGTGTTAATCTGTTCATTCTCGGTCTTTTGCTTGACACCAGTTGGGGGATACCCCAATAAGCATCCTCTTCTTTATATAGTTCCTGGGTGTAGGAGGCTGGACTGGCTTGTAGTGAGTACCAAGGGGTACTTGCACCTTGCACCAGGCCCAGTTATCCCTTATTAGTGTATAGGGTGTCTAGCAGCTTAGGCTGATAGATAATGGTAGCTTAGCAGAGCAGCTTAGGCTGAACTAGGAGACGTGTGAAGCTACTACAGTACCACTTAGTGTCATATGCACAATATCATAAGAAAACACAATACACAGTTATACTAAAAATAAAGGTACTTTATTTTTATGACAATATGCCAAAGTATCTTAGAATGTACCCTCAGTGAGAGGATAGGAAATATACACAAGATATATATACACAATAGCAAAAATATGCAGTATAGTCTTAGAAAACAGTGCAAACAATGTATAGTTACAATAGGATGCAATGGGGAAACATAGGGATAGGGGCAACACAAACCATATACTCCAGAAGTGGAATGCGAACCACGAATGGACCCCAAACCTATGTGACCTTGTAGAGGGTCGCTGGGACTATTAGAAAATAGTGAGAGTTAGCAAAATAACCCTCCCCAAGACCCTGAAAAGTGAGTGCAAAGTGCACCAAAGTTCCCCTAAGGACAAAATAGTCGTGTTAGAGGGAAAATGCAAGGAAAACACAAATCAGCAATGCAACAACGATGGATTCCTGACTGAGGGTACCTGTGGAACAAGGGGACCAAGTCCAAAAGTCACAAGCAACTCGGAGATGGGCAGATGCCCAAGAAATGCCAGCGGTTGGTGCAAAGAAGCTCTTACTAGGCTGAAGAGCTGTGAATACTGCAGGAACGACAAGGGCTAGAGACTTCCCCTTTGGAGGATGGATCCCCCACGCCTTGGAGAGTCGTGCAGAAGTGTTTTCCCGCCGGATGGACGCCAACAAGCTTTGCTACACGCAAATTGTGCGTTTGGCGTTTTTGGACGCTGCTGGGGCCCAGGAGGGACCAGGAGGTCGCAAATTGGACCTGCAGAGAGAAGGGACGTCGAGCAAGACAAAGAGCCCTCACTGAAGCAGGTAGCACCCAGAGAAGTGCCAGAAACAGGCACTACGAGGATGCGTGAAACGGTGCTCGCCGAAGTTGCACAAAGGAGTCCCACGTCGCCGGAGACCAACTTAGAAAGTCGTGCAATGCAGGTTAGAGTGCCGTGGAACCAGGCTTGGCTGTGCACGAAGGATTTCCGCCGGAAATGTACAGGGGCCGGAGTAGCTTGCAAAGTCGCGGTTCCCAGCAATGCAGCCCAGCGAGGTGAGGCAAGGACTTACCTCCACCAAACTTGGGCTGAAGAGTCACTGGACTGTGGGGGTCACTTGGACAGCGTCGCTGGATTCGAGGGACCTCGCTCGTCGTGCTGAGAGGAGACCCAAGGGACCGGTAATGCAGCTTTTTGGTGCCTGCGGTTGCAGGGGGAAGATTCCGTCGACCCACGGGAGATTTCTTCGGAGCTTCTGGTGCAGAGAGGAGGCAGGCTACCCCCACAGCATGCACAAGCAGGAAAACAGTCGAGAAGGCGGCAGGATCAGCGTTACAGAGTTGCAGTAGTCGTCTTTGCTACTATGTTGCAGGTTTGCAGGCTTCCAGCGCGGTCAGCGGTCGTTTCCTTATCAGAAGGTGAAGAGAGAGATGCAGAGGAACTCGGCTGAGCTCATGCATTCGTTATCTAAAGTTTCCCCAGAGACAGAGACCCTAAATAGCCAGAAAAGAGGGTTTGGCTACCTAGGAGAGAGGAAAGGCTACTAACACCTGAAGGAGCCTATCAGCAGGAGTCTCTGACGTCACCTGGTGGCACTGGCCACTCAGAGCAGTCCAGTGTGCCAGCAGCACCTCTGTTTCCAAGATGGCAGAGGTCTGGAGCACACTGGAGGAGCTCTGGACACCTCCCAGGGGAGGTGCAGGTCAGGGGAGTGGTCACTCCCCTTTCCTTTGTCCAGTTTCGCGCCAGAGCAGGGGCTAAGGGGTCCCTGAACCGGTGTAGACTGGCTTATGTAGAATTGGGCACCTCTGTGCCCAACAAAGCATTTCCAGAGGCTGGGGGAGGCTACTCCTCCCCTGCCTTCACACCATTTTCCAAAGGGAGAGGGTGTCACACCCTCTCTCAGAGGAAGTTCTTTGTTCTGCCATCCTGGGCCAGGCCTGGCTGGACCCCAGGAGGGCAGATGCCTGTCTGAGGGGTTGGCAGCAGCAGCAGCTGCAGTGAAACCCCAGGAAGGGCAGTTTGGCAGTACCAGGGTCTGTGCTACAGACCACTGGGATCATGGGATTGTGCCAACTATGCCAGGATGGCATAGAGGGGGTAATTCCATGATCATAGACATGTTACATGGCCATATTCGGAGTTACCATTGTGAAGCTACATATAGGTAGTGACCTATATGTAGTGCACGCGTGTAATGGTGTCCCCGCACTCACAAAGTTCAGGGAATTGGCTCTGAACAATGTGGGGGCACCTTGGCTAGTGCCAGGGTGCCCTCACACTAAGTAACTTTGCACCTAACCTTTACCAGGTAAAGGTTAGACATATAGGTGACTTATAAGTTACTTAAGTGCAGTGTAAAATGGCTGTGAAATAACGTGGACGTTATTTCACTCAGGCTGCAGTGGCAGGCCTGTGTAAGAATTGTCAGAGCTCCCTATAGGTGGCAAAAGAAATGCTGCAGCCCATAGGGATCTCCTGGAACCCCAATACCCTGGGTACCTCAGTACCATATACTAGGGAATTATAAGGGTGTTCCAGTAAGCCAATGTAAATTGGAAAAAATGGTCACTAGCCTGTTAGTGACAATTTGAAAGTAATGAGAGAGCATAACCACTGAGGTTCTGGTTAGCAGAGCCTCAGTGAGACAGTTAGGCAACACACAGGGAACATATACATGCACACCTATGAGCACTGGGGCCCTGTGTGACAGGGTCCCAGTGACACATACATATAGGCCACAAACCTATGAGCACTGGGGTCCTGACCAGCAGGATCCCAGTGACACATAACAAACATACTGAAACCATAGTGTTTTCACTATGAGCACTGAGGCCTGGCTATCAGGATCCCAGTGAGACAGTGAAAACAGTGACAAACATCCTGACATACACTCACAAACAGGCCAAAAGTGGGGGTAACAAGGCTAGAAAGAGGCTACCTTCTCACACTGGGCCAACGAATAGGGCTCGAAGGTAACATTAAAATCCCCTGCGAAAAGAATAAAGTGGGAGAAGGTTTTACAGGAAAGAAAACTATCCAAAATAGTCAAAGCGTCTGACTCATATTTGCTACCCAGGCTCCTGTTATAGATGTTGATTATTAGGAGCGGTTTCTCCTTAAGGGATGGTATTGATAAACCCATCAGATCGGGACAGCCCATATCTAGTGTTTCAACCCGGCATTTGAGGGAGAAGCTAAGCCATATGAGCAGCCCGCCTGAGGGCCTCCCGGAGTTCGCCTTACTTGCTGGAACCCAATAGCTTTCTATTTTATCTTGGGAGACTTTGGCCATAGGGTGCCCTCTTGCAAATGAAATGCCATGGGGAGGTTTGATACCCCTTTCAATCATAGCTAGACCCATTTAGATTTTCCGCTGCATTATCACCCACGGTGTTACTCGCCCCATTTGGGTCGGGCCTAGCATAGTCAGTTCGAATGCCCAAACAGGTGGAGTGGACCCGCGGTTACTGGGACCTGTTAAATCCGGGGCTGTGTTGATCTTGTGCGCCTTACCCTCCTTACTTGCTCCCCAAGTACAGATCTCCATGCTCTGATCACAGAGGGAAAGAGGGGGACTGTTATTCATCCTAGAGAGTTCTATCTGGGCTGGTGAGAGGATTAGTGTGGAGCCTCTGATGTCTATGGTAAAAATCTGATCAGCCTCATGACTGCCTAATCCTCTTTCTTGTGTTTCAGTAGTTTCGGCTATAGGATAATCTTTGTCCCAATTTCTAGTTCCTTGAGGCTTGGGTTGGCCATGCGTGGGGCTGATTTTTAGTCAATCGATTTCAGATAGAGATGGTGAAAGGGAGCTACGTCCTGACTGGGAGACAAGCTTCATCTGGGAACTAGTAGAACCTCTAGGTGGCATTGGCGCCCCCTTGGTAGCTGATGAAACTTTATGAGGGTAGAAAGCCTATAGTCTACACAGAGATACTTCTCCCCCTAGAGGATTAGGTTTGCACACATTCAAAGAGAGCTGTTGAACAAGAGTGGGTGAATCAAAATTGACAACAATACAATCCCCCGTGCCGGGGTTCTTAAGTGGACCCACCCAACCCACCCTCCTCACCATTAATATTGAGGGTACCATAAGGAATGCAAATCTGGCATTACTATGCAACCAATGAATGACCTTATTTTTCAGTTCTGTGAATGATTCGGGAATATTGGTTTTGAGTTTGGGGACACTCGTGATAACAAGAACGTATGGGCAGGCTTCCGGCGGTAGATGTAAAGTTCTCAGATTGGTTCCTTGGTCCCTATACATCCGATCTGTTGGTGAGTAGTTCTGATCAGGACTATCTTTGTAGGATTTAGTTCCCATATTATTGGAATAAGCAGCTCCTCCATTCCCCCTCGAACAGGGAGTGTCAGTCTTAGAACACTTGACTTTTGAGGTGTTAGCCAGCCTAACAGTTGGAGCCCTCACTGGTTGATACAAAGGATCAGGGCAGTTCATTGAAAAGTTGTGATTCATGCCCAATGGTAGGGGGAGGCTACTGGCGCTATTGCCTGGTAGGCTCGAGGGGGGAATTTGGCGGGAATACTGCAAGTCCGGTGAGAAAGGGGTGGTCGTCTGCTTGGACTTGATAAAACCTTCTAGTTTCTCCTCGATGGCTTGTAAACGGGTTGTTATAGGGTGTAGCCTTTTGGAAAGCTCATCTTTTATGTATTCGATTATATAATCAATTGCTGGACGATCATCGATGGATGCATGAGCTAATATATAGTCCTTGTTCCGAATTGGTGTGCCATGATTGGGGGAGCTCAAGATGCGGGCCCTTTTGTTCCTTAGATTTACCTCACCTCGTTTTCTTTTACCCTTTGTGTTATGCTCTGGCTTGGGTGCAGAGCTATCTGGAAGTGGCTGTACAAGTCCTGATGTCTGTGTGGCATTTTCCTGGGTCTCCTCAATAGACTCTTGGGTGATTAGGGGTGAGATAGCCGAGGCAGGCTGTAAATCGGGTGGATGGAGAAATTGTGTTGGAGTTTGCGGTGGGGATAGGGATAGGCAATTAGCTCCCGTCAGTGGGGGGTGAGTTAGACGGCGCTCCACCATTTCAATTTCCTTTTCTAGTGCTCCAACCGCATTTTGGAGAAATCCATCTAGGGTCTTGTTGTTACCAGCCTTTTCCAGGGGCACCCCCCCTTCCGTCTGCCCATCGTGGCTATTTGGACTCTTTTTGTCCAGCAGGTATTTTGGTCAGCCTATTGCTATAGGCACTTTGCCTCCTCTGTTCCCACCCTGTTTCCACCCCACTGGGGCCTTGTAGGAAAGACTAGAACGACAGAAAGGTGCAGATACTGCTCACCTATAGCCGAGTGTTATCCTCACGACAACGGTGGGTTCAACCGCTTGTCACCGACCCCAGTGCCAAGAGGAAAGTAGTGGCCCAGCCCAGCCTCCTCCGGTCGCCGGACGGGCACAGGATGGGCCCGCCCTTGGCCCGGGCTTCGTCCGGGCACGTCCCGCGAAGCGGGCGCGCAAAAGTTTTGAAAGGGGGCTCGTCCCGCCCCTACTGCCGTCACCAGAAGGCGCGTCCCGCCAGGAAGCGTGTGCTAAAGTTTTGAAAGGGGGCTCGTCCCGCCCCTACTGCCGTCACCAGAAGGCGAGTCCCGCCAGAAAGCGGGCACACAAAAGTTTTGAAAGCGGGCTCGTCCCGCCCCTACCACCGTCACCAGAAGGCGCATCGCGCCAGGAAGCTGGCACGCAAAAATTTTGAAAGGGGGCTCGTCCCGCCCCTACCGCGATCACCAGAAGGCGCATCCCCGGTTATATGTATATGTGTATGTATGTGAATATTAAGATGTCTGAATGAGTATATATATATATATCATGTATATGTGTATGTATGTAGATATATATATGTGTATATTATTCTATGCAAAACACTCTTCATAGGTCATTGCATAGTTTCTAAATAAATTTGATTAGATGCTTAAGAATCTTTGTTTTTATTTTATCTATCGCAATAGGTAAATAGTATCTTAACTATTTATCCACAAGCAATTCACTATTGAAATATTGAAATATTGAGGAAAGATAAAATAATGTTATAAAAGTACACAAATAAATTCACAAACAAATTCAAGTACTGCGGCTCTTAAAAGTCTGTGTTTATACAATACATCTTAAATCTCAATATATTATATTCCTTACACATATATTCCATTTCTATGTATCCATGTCTCTATATTTATTACTTTAGTTCTACTGTACAAGAGGAAAAACAAAAAAGTATTCTCTCAAAAGCTTTATTCTGTCTCACCATCACTCTATACCTCTATCCCCACTCTCTGACTCATCCTAAACCCATTCTATTACTATGCTCTTCAATATAACCCGTCCTAGGCTCTACCCTCCTCTACCCCTTCTGGCTCACCCCAAACCTCAGTTTGCTACTATGATCTCCTAAACATATACTCATATTTCCATACACTAATCCACCACTAATTCTTTTGAGTTCCGCAGTAGCATGCTACCTGACGAAACACACTTCGGCACCTCGGCAGGGGTAGTAAGCGCTATATAAATACAATTACAAGTCACATTAGCCGAAGTCCTCGGCTGAAGCAATATTGATGATTTGAACTTCAGACTAATACATAACAATACAGAAACAAGCCTTGACTAAATGATCAACACAGAAATGATTAAATATTCCATTTAATTCTCAAATATAAAAAATCTAAATTCATATTTATATTAATAATAGGAAGGTTGGGGCTTTTCTAACTTCATCTGAGGCCACTAAACAACCATATTATATTCTGTTTCATGCATTGGCAATGCTCCAATTAATTAATCTGAAGACACCAACGTCATTGTTAACCTCCAAATTTTAAATTCCTTCACATTTAAGAAATGTTTTAAAATGTTCAGTTTTACATTTTGCTTCTTTATTTATATTTGCTTTGTTATTTTGTTACTATTTAATTTTCCAAGCAGTTGTGGACCTTTGAGTAGGCAACGTGGACCACAAGGGGTTCCAGGAAAACTGGTTAAGAACAGCTTCTATTGCTCTCCTGGATATATCAGCTTTAGTCACTTTTGACCACAATTCATTGCTTAATCACTCGAAAAAAAAACATTGGTGCAATCTCTTTAAAAATTACTTTGGCCCTCTGCATCCACAAACTATGCTGAGGCTTTAATATGAGCTCATAGTGATAATTACTATGAGCTTTCTATCCTTTGGGGTAGCTTCTCTCCACAGGTGTTCAGGAGATTTTATGGAAATAAGCACACCAGTTTATTTTTTTATATATATATGTAGTTAGTCTTACAAGTTATGAAGTTATACGATCAGTCTTGTTCTGTTTCAATCCAAATGATATCTTCACAATTTTGTAGGAGACATTTTATTTATGTTTTTAAAGCAATTGTATTTTTTTTAGTCAGGACTCCAGTCCAAATATGAAAATGAACTAGTCTTTCTTTCGTTTTAGAGGGCATGTGTGCAATAACATATGTTTCTCTCTGGATTACACCAATATACTTTGTCAAGGCCAATCTGCGCGGGTTTAAGGTTATTGTTGTATATAAATAAAACCTTTAATTCAGAGAGAAAATGAGAATAGTAGTGACTCCCCATCAAAAGTCATTGCAGCTCGAACTTCCATGCTGTCAAAAGCAACGTGGTGGATTCCCAAATTACTTTTGTGTTTTCTCACATATTACAAGCTTGACAAGTAAAGTCAAAATAAAAAAAGGTTATAAACTGACACGTTTATCACTGTTGTTTAATAGAAAGGATTATTAAGCATGTCGCTCAAGTGTGTGAGTGAAGAACTGGGAAATACTTTGACTGTGATCCTTGACTGCATACCTGGCTGTTGGGCCAAATGTACTAAATGTATTTACCTTCTCAAGCAGTCCGAACCGCTGTTTGGGACTCCAGAAACTTTTTTTCTATGCCTTGGTAACTCTCTACCAACTTTGGAAAGATCATGTTTTAGGCATCCCTTCCAAATAGAAATTAGGTATGAGAGGTATCATTGTGTTTAGACTGGAATCCTGTTGCATAACATTGAAAAATGTCTGACTTCCAAGTTAGGGTGGTAATGCATTCACAAAAGAAAAGGGGTCCTCTTGGGACCCTTTCCCATTTGTTGATGGAACAAAAATGTGTTTGGGAGTAGGCAGTGGTGCAGGGGAGCACTGCCAACTCTCAAACAAACTTTTCATGAAAAGAAAACTTTTCTTTTTAAATGTAGAAACATTTACTTTAAGGAAAATGGGCTGTATCTAAAAAAAAAAAAACGTTATTAAAAGGTGATCACAGATATGTTGGTCTGCTGACCGTAGAAGGCCATAATCCATGTGATGGCCATCACTCTGGGTGACTTGCAGTTTGCAACACACCTCATTAATATTCGTGAGGTAGGTTGACATGTGGCTCACTATAAACTGGAGTTTAGCAAACCGACCTATTAGAAAATAGGTAGGTTCTTTTAATTCTGAACTCATTGCAAAGTACTAGGAAAAATACTGGCCACAAATTACAACCAGAATTTTGCGACCACTAATCAGTATATCGAGCCCATTGTGTCACAGCAGTGTCATAGCACTAATGATAATTATATATAACAAGAACAAATATATATATATATATATATATATACTTTACATATCACTTTGGTTTCAAGAAACACTACCAGTGAAAACTCTAACTTTGTTGTTGATTTCACTTTAGGGTTAAATATAGTCAGTAGGAAACGCGTGTTCGTCACAATAAATGGTCACAACCAGTATGCCCCCTCACATGCATAAACATTCTGTTGTATGTCTTTGTGGCCCTTATTTAAAGTCCTTGCGCCTTAACTTCCGTCTGTTGTAAACCTAACTGGGCATATTACAATTTAATTGGTGTTTTGCTCTTTATAAAAGCCAAGAACACAGACCGGTGTTAGTGGTAGCACACTTTCCTGCTTAACATCGCTCTTGAAGAATCGCACCCAGCAGGTCACGTTCAAAGCCTATTTTCGAAATTGTTAGCAGTGACTGAGAGGTTCCCACAGGATCAGCTCTTTCACCATCCTTTTCCAAATTTACCCGAGTTCGTTATGCCAATCACATCATCGCAACATATAAGTAGTTGAAAGTGCCAGACAGCTTAAACCCAAGGAAGAATAATATTCAAAGAAAGGCCCATAGACTGAATGACATCCAACAGTGGATTAAACTATGATGTCTCTGCCTCAATGATCAGAAAACCATGATTCTGCACTGGGGTAGAAGTATTGCTTCTTTCCTACTATTCACTTTACAGTATTAGACGCTATGGGCGGGTCTCCACACCAATATAGAAAAACTGGTATTCAGGTAGCCTGTTTAACAGTGACTAATTCTTGACATATCGACACTGATACGTTTATTAAAATGAGTTTCACCACCTTCAGCTATGTATTATTTTTTAATTTTATTCAGTACTGTGCATCACCTAACAGGTACTTAAGAGCGCTGCTTTATGGAATGTTCGGTCTGCTTCCTTTGCCTCATGAAAGGCGTAGTTCTCAAGGTAGTCGCTTCAGGGCTACATTACCGCAATGCCAACTATGCTGCGTTTCTAAAAAAAAAAAGTTGTAAAACCTCAATGGGTCCAAATCAATTAAGCCCTCCTCATCCTTAATCTAAGTCTCTATGATCACATTTCAACTTTGCTGAAAGCAGTTCTCTGTTTGCCCATTAAAGAAAGTATCCAGTTTGAGGTACTGTTGTTGGTCCATATGTGTAGGAGGCTGGCCTGGCTTATAGTGGGTACCTTGTGGTACTTACACTCTGTGCCAGGTCCAGTTATCCCTTATTAGTAGAACAGAGGTGTTTCTAGCAGCTTAGGCTGATAGAAGGTAGCTATGGCAAAGCAGTTTAGGCTGAACTAGGAGACATGCAAAACTCCTACTATACCACTTATATCATATGCACAATATCATAAGAAAACACAATACTCAGAGTTACTAAAAATAAAGGTACTTTATTTTTATGACAACATGCCACAAGTATCTCAGTGAGTACCCTCATTAAGAAGGTAAGTAATATACACAAGTTATATGTACACAAACCCAAAATAGGTGAGTAATAGTAAGAAAAGTAATGCAAACAGTGTAGAATTACAATAAGATGCAATAGGTGAACATAGGTCTAGGGGCAACACAAACCATGTACTCCAAAAGTGGAATGCGAATCACAAATGGACCCCAGATCTATGGGAGCTTGTAGAGGGTCGCTGGGACTGTAAGAAAACAGTCAGGGTGTCCAAGATACCCCACCCCAAGACCCTGAAAAGTAGGAGTTAAGTACCCCTACTACCCCAATAGGACACAATAGTCGTGATAGGGGGATTCTGCAAGAACCACAAACACCAGCAAAGCACTGAAGATGGATTCCTGGACCTGAGGACCTGCAAGACAAGGGGACCAAGTCCAAGAGTTGCAATAGTGTCCAGGGGGGGCAGGAGCCCAGGAAACTCCGGATCAAGGTGCAAGGAAGCTGCCTCCTGATGAAAGAAGCTTATGATTCTGCAACAACGAAGAGAGCTAGGAACTTCTCCTTTGGTTAAAAGATGTCCCACTGCGTGCTGAAGGCTGTAGAAGTGTTCCCACACAGAAATACTGCAAACAAGCCTTGCTAGCTGCAAGGGTCACAGTAGAGGTTTTTGGATGCTGCTGGGGACCAGGAAGGACCAGGATGTCGCCCCTTGAAGGAGGAGACAGAGGGGGTACTCAGCAACTCAGAGAGCCCCGACAGAAGCCGGCAGCACCCGCAGAAGTACCAGAGCAGCCACTTAGAAGATTTGTGAACCGGAGCTGGCTCAGAATCACAAAGGAGGGTCCCACGACGTTGGAGGCCAACTCAGAGGGTTGAGCATTGCAGGATGGAGTGCTGGGGAACCAGGCTAGGCTGTGCACAAAAGAATCCTTGGAGGAGTGCACAGAAGCCGGAGCAGCTGCAAATCACACAGTACACAGGTTTGCAGTCTAGCGTAAGGAGGCAAGGACTTACCTCCACCAAACTTGGACTGAAGGATCACTGGACTGTGGGAGTCAATTGGATAGATTTCCTGTGTTCCAGGGACCACGCTCGTCAGGATGAGAGGGGACCCAGAGGACCAGTGATGCAGTCTTTTGGTGCCTGCTTTAGCAGGGGGAAGATTCCGTCGACCAATGGGAGATTTCTTCTTAGCTTCCAGTGAAGGGTGAAGGCAGATGATCCTCAGAGCATGCACTACCAGGAAACAGTTGAGAAAGCCGGCAGGATGAGGCGCTACAATGTTGCTGGTAGTCGTCTTGCTACTTTGTTGCAGTTTTGCAGGCGTCCTGGAGCAGTCAGCGGTCGATCCCTGGCAGAAGTCGAAGAGGGAAGTGCAGAGGAACTCTGGTGAGCTCTTGCATTTGTTATCTGAAGAATTCCCCAGAGGAGAGACCCTAAATAGCCAGAAAAGGAGGTTTGCCTACCAAGAAAGGAGGATTGGCTACCAAGAGAGGTAAGAGCCTATCAGAGGGGGTCTCTTACATCACCTGCTGGCACTGGTCACTCAGAGCATTCCAATGTGCCCCCAACACCTCTGTTTCCAAGATGGCAGAGGTCTAGTACACACTGGAGGAACTCTGGGCACCTCCCCTGGGAGGTACTGGTCAGGGGAGTGGTCACTCCCCTTTCCTTTGTCCAGTTCGCACCAGAGCAGGGCTGGGGGATCCCTGAACCGGTGTAGACTGGCTTATGCAGAGATGGGCACCATCTGGGCCCATCAAAGCATTTCCAGAGGCTGGGGGAGGCTACTCCTCCCCAGCCCTTCACACCTATTTCCAAAGGGAGTGGGTGTTACACCCTCTCTCAGAGGAAATCCTTTGTTCTGCCCTCCTGGGCTGGGGCTGCCCAGACCCCAGGAGGGCAGAATCCTGTCTGAGGGGTTGGCAGCAGCTGCAGTGGAAACCCTGGAAAGGCAGTTTGGCAGCACCCGGGTTCTGTGCTAGAGACCCGGGGGATCATGGAATTGTCCCCCCAATACTAGGATGGTATTGGGGGGACAATTCCGTGATCTTAGACATGTTACATGGCCATGTTCGGAGTTACCATTGTGATGCCATACATAGGTAGTGACCTATGTATAGTGCACACGTGTAATGGTGTCCCCGCACTCACAAAGTCCGGGGAATTTGCCCTGAACAATGTGGGAGCACCTTGGCTAGTGCCAGGGTGCCCTCACACTAAGTAACTTGGCACCCAACCTTCAGCCAGTGAAGGTTAGACATATAGGTGACTTATAAGTTACTTATGTGCAGTGAAAAATGGCTGTGAAATAACGTGGTCGTTATTTCACTCAGGCTGTAGTGGCAGGCCTGTGTAAGAATTGTCTGAGCTCCCTATGGGTGGCAAAAGAAATGCTGCAGCCCATAGGGATCTCCTGGAACCCCAATACCCGGGTACCTAAGTACCATATACAAGGGAGTTATATGGGTGTACCAGTGTGCCAATGTGAATTGGTAAATGTAGTCACTAGCCAGCAGTGACAAATTTAGAAAGCAGAGAGAGCATAAACACTGAGGTTCTGGTTAGCAGAGCCTCAGTGATACAGTTAGGCACCACACAGGGAGCACAGACAGGGCACATACTATGAGCACTGGGGTCCTGCCTAGCAGGATCCCAATGACACAGGGGCTAAAACATACATACATACAGTGAAAATGGGGGTAAAATGCCAGGCAAGATGGTACTTTCCTACAATATGGCACAGCAGGGCAATGGATATCATTCGCCCTCTGGCAATCTGAGGTAAGCCAACTAGAAACATCCTGCCACCAGGCCCAAACGATAGGAATAATCCAATGGCAGATCATTCCACACACACGTTTTTCCCTGTGGAACAGTCTACCTGCACAGCTAAGACTCAAACAAATTCATAAAGTTGAGGTGTGCCCCAAGGTTTCCGTTTCACTCTCAACTATGTGGATAAAACTTCACTGCTCCATGGATCAGAATCTTCTACAAACCTTCTCCTTATCCCTGTCAGCCCAAAGCTCTCTTGCAGCGAATAGGTGTGGGAAGCTCTTTAACATTACATTTTATTAGCCTAAATATTAACCTTCAGAGAAGGTCGACAAAAGAGTAAAATCCATATCCTAAATCCCTAAAAGTTTAAACATTCACACAATATAAATATTCAGACGCAAGCTGTCACAATTGATGGAGCCAGCACAAAATGCAAAGCTTGTTTTACTGTACATTGCTATTGGTTAACTTATTTTTGAGAATTCTTCTGTATAAAGGCAAGAATAGTTGGTAGAAAAACTCGATGGGGCCTAAGTCCTAAACCCCACAGTGACACCACTACCATTTTGAATCCCAGTGTTTAAAATGTG
This sequence comes from Pleurodeles waltl, assembly GCF_031143425.1. Lineage (NCBI taxonomy): Eukaryota > Metazoa > Chordata > Amphibia > Caudata > Salamandridae > Pleurodeles > Pleurodeles waltl. Next base: position 357,888,715 of record NC_090450.1, on the reverse strand, counting down.
GTGGTGCCTCACCTATTTTATTCAGTGCCTTCCTCTTTAATATATATATATATATATATATATATATATATATATATATATAAGCTACCCCTAAAGTAAGCCTATCGAGCTATATGGCAAGGTGCTGTATATTAAAAATTAGAACATGTGTTTTGCATGTACTAACAGCAAACATTCTCAGGCTGTAGTTTTTGGTGAAGGAAGGCTAGTAGTCTCATTAATGAGTAGACTGTTACACACTGACAACTCAGCTGTGCTGACTTCTGAATGGGATTACTAAAGCTGATACTTCAAGGTATCGAAATAATCAGGGCATTAAGCCTGACTTCATGATCAAATCAAATTTAATGTAACTTTTAAGTAAACAGCAACTTCATAAAGTTGCCATTCCATTGCCTAAAGTTTTCTAGTGACTATTTACGGTTGCTGGTCACAAAACAGCCTTCTGCCCTGCAAGGGGGAGGTGTGAATGAGGCTGAGAAAGGAACACAAAACGGTCTGGTGTTGGAAGAAGTGTTACCTCTCTGTGGCAGGAAGGACAAACAGGGTGTGAGCCCAAAACGTGAGCATCAAAAGGGAAGCCGGGTTTGAAGGGAAAGTAGTAGACAGACATGAGAATCGCTGCTCTTTTATTCTGGTTGGCAGGTTGGCGTCAGAGACAGAGAGGAGGAAACAGTTGCCAAACCAATTTTCCCATGGGTGTGTAGCCCTTAGGTACCCACACCTCTAGGATGGACTCTCAAGCTCCACACACTGAGAAGGGTTCTGCCTTTTTGGGAGTGGGCAAAATATTGGATTCTGTGATAGGATAGGTAGATGCTGTAATTTGCAGAAAGTCATCATGGGGGGAAAGGGGTCCTGGTATCCCATTGGCTAGCGGTTGTCACATCCCCCAAGGGCCATTTCTGGGCATAGAAGTTGCATCTGACACACCCAGACCTCAGCTCATGACTGCACTGGAGCCGAGACCACAGAAGGACTGCCCTGCTATTTCCTGGACCTGGCACACAGAGGCTGCATCAAAGACTGGACTGCACCTGCTGCTCCTGGGATAGCAAACAAAGGACTGTGCCTGAGGTGCCCACCTCAAGGAAAAGTTGTCTCGAGCACCAGACAAAAGGAGCAACTCCAAGAGTCAATTGACTGACTTATTGTAATCGCAATAGGATCACAAAAGCTAAAAAAGCCTGTCTTGGTGATTTGGTAGCCACAATCACTTGACTGCCACTGACCACCGAAGTGCAGCACAGGAGACCCTTAAAAGTTGCACCTGAGTCTGCTAGTCCTGGGAGAGTCATCAAAGTGAAGTTTTGTGGCCCAAAACAGGCACTACCCTCGGTTAAAGGGAATCCCTGGTTTCACTGTAACTGGAGACCAGTAGTAACTGTTTTTGGGCTGGACTTCAACCGGGCTTCGAGACACATTGACCCCTATGACCAAATTTGCCCCACCATGTATCAAGGAGTAGCCCACGAAGACCCCTGTCACCGGAGCAGCATCCTCAGCATCGTACTGCATCTTCAGTATCAAGTATGCCTAGCATCAGGACCACTCCATTGAAGTCTATGGCAGTTCACCCAAAGAACCTGGAACAGGACAGGAGATTGCTTTGGCTGCAAGATAACTGCCTTACTAAGCCTTATTTAGTTTAATTTCAAATCTATTTGTTTGATATATTACCGACTTGGCAAAGCAAACATTACAATCAGCACATACAATTAAAAAAAATGTAAAAGGAATTAATAATACCATACATCTATAAAGGCTATAAGCTTAAATTACTGAATTACACGTTCATCTAATTTCAAGTTTCGGTAAGTTATTCAATGCAAAGAATAAAACAAAACACAAATCCAATTCATTCTTTTGGATCACATAGATAACATGCCTCAGGATGCCTGCCCACCAACTACACTCTGTACATCATTTCATCATTTTACCAAGCCTTATTGGCCCATGTGACACACTCCCTGCTAGAGTTGGTCGCCTAATGCATGTCGGAGTAGCCAAACCCAACTTAATAAAAGATGTCAAAAGTTTTCAAAGTAACTGCTAACAATAGCAGTTGTTAAAGCTTGTTGGAGATTTGAATGGAAAGCAGTGATTCACCATTTGCTTAATAATTTATATCTCTGGAACCCTTGTGCATTTTGGTGTAAAAAAATTATAAAAATAAGAACTATTTTTTAAAATTGGTGTTGGGTTTTCTTTGTGCAATATTTCTTCCTTATTCAACTGTTGTGGTAGTTTAGAATGCTTTGCACTTATTCCTTCGTTAAAGCCTGACTGCTCGAAGCCAAGATACCCAGGTTTGAGCTAAGGTTTTGCAAATAAGCCTGACTGGACTGTAAAATGTGTTGTCGCCTAGGTTCTCATTATCCTAATGAGGCTACTGGATTTGTGCATCAGAATCGCATAGATTGTGAGGTGCTAAGTACAATTCCACACCATGTGACGCCTGTTGGCCTAATCTGGGTTTTTCCGGCTAACTACAGCGCCTCAGCTCTACCCAAGAGCAGGGATTATTGTGGCAACAGGGCACATGACAAGAAAGACTCCTCAGGGGAATTGTAGTTGATCAGATCTCATCCCTTTCTCTCAGTTACATTAGTCTCACACAGACAAAGACAAACAGAGGCAGAATATAGTTCAATAAGGGTTTATTGAAGTAACTGCATCTTAGATAAACTGGCATGTAATTCAATAACTAAGATGATAAAACACAATAAAAGCAAGATTGTGACAAGGAGAGTGAAACTCAAAAACAGTCCCACCATACTGTCACTAGGAGTGACTTATAGTTTTCCTACCTAAGCAATGTTAGAGCACAGCATAATAAGCCTAATCCGCCCTTCAGGTTTCCCCCCTGGGAAGACATCATTCCCCATACCTGAGCGAGGAAGCCTGTAGTCTAGAGAGTCACCATCCCCATATAGGCCAGGGATTCAGTAGTCTAAGTAAGTAGCTGTGGCGAAGGCAATCAGTAGTCAGCATGCAGTCATGGTCATCTGGCTGAAATCTCGCTCTTATATGTATGGGACACAGGAGTGTTTTTATAATAAAACAGTTGACATTCTAAGAAAGGGTCCCCACGTTGGAGTATGTATGTTTCTGTGAATGTTGGAGACACAGCATACCATTTTTGACGGCAACCCTGTCTAACTGCAGCCTTGAGGAAAGCACAAAGTGAAATGAATGTTATGCTAAGAACGTAATACTTTCCTAGGCGAAACAACAATTAGATACAGAAAATAAAACAGCACCGCAAATGTGGCTATTGCTAGAAAAATAAAGCGATGCTGAATAAAATGTAACTGGGTTAAAGTGCAGAGCGGCAGGCCTAGTTCGCTAAAATAACGTGTCTAAAATATGGCTAAAATAGCTATACAACAGGATTGTGAGTTATTATATGGTGAAGTTGCACTATCACACTATATTCTAATCTGCTTTCCTCACAATGGTGCCTAGTGGTGGGATCCAGAACTTGTGTTTTGCAGAACCATACGGTTAATAAATTTGAAACCACCAAAAATCTGCCAAGTTGACATCTAAGGATAACTTTTTGTCATTTACAATCAAGTTGCCAAGTTTTGGTCCCCTAGAACTGTTTCTGAAAGTTTGCAAACTTTAAAAAAGTTTTAGGAAAGTTTAGAAAAGTTTGCCAAAGTTTTTCAACATTTTTACAAATGGCAAAAAGGGCTTAGAAACATGGAGATCAACTTGGCCACCCTGACCACCCACATAATCAATGGCTTAAGGATTATGTCCAATTACAGGAAGATCCGCTTGGGGGCCTCAGCAAAGAAAAAGGAACTAGAGAAAGCTCTTATGGCCCGGTAAGAGGCCCGCAGAACCCAAGTACCTTTGGAGAATGAGATCACCCCATTGTTATACCTCTGTGTTCCCTGTTAGGCTTGTTTTGTTTTCTTTGCCATTTTGGGGGTGGGCTCAGATAGGGGAGGAGAGTTAGCAGACTAGCGGGCCAACCACCATTATGGATTTAAATGCTGGTGCAGCTCTTCCTGGTAAAACTGCTTTTTCACCCGCTCTGCTTGCTGGCATGTATTTTGCATTGAATAGGCTCCTAATGTGTCTAAATATTTTTTGACTTTGCTATCCTACTTAATTGAGATTTTAGGTGGGCAGGTTCACGGGACATGAAGGCCAGTAGTGTGTTATACCAAGGTAGTCCCTTTTAGATGTATTTTTCTTAGTGTGCACCATCTTGGTGGTGGGTTTGGAAGGGGAGAAGAGTTAGCTGTTTAGTCAGTGGACTGCCATTATAGATATAAATGTGGGATCAAGTTTGTAGTTCGCTAATAGAGAACTTTCCAGCAAAAAAATAATCAAAGGAGGAATCCTGTTGTCACTACTCACAATAGGTGGCATTCATTGAAGTCATACTAACAAAAAATGCTGCTTAATAGAGCCACCAGAGCAACTTATTGGCAGCAACCATATTTGTCAGTAATCTCTTCCCAAAAACACACACTAAAATTCCAGAGAAGGATATATAAACAAGAAATATGTAAAGCAAAATAGGCTTATCATAAGGATTTATGAACTGAATTGCTTCATGCCAATAAGTCAAATGACATCAAGGTATTTTGGGGAATTATTAACGATCTAGAAAATGGCGATAGTAGAGCTAGCAATGCCAATATTTCTGAATCTGGTTGGGAAGATTACAACCCTGGCGGTCGGTGTTAAACCGGCGGTAAGACCGCCAACAGGCCGGCGGTAAAAATTTTGCAATTACGAAACCGCAAACAAAGACAGCCTCTTTCTAGCCTTGTTACCCCCACTTTGGGCCTGTTTGTGAGTGTATGTCAGGGTGTTTTCACTGTCTCACTGGTATCCTGCTTGCCAGGGCCCAGTGGTCATAGTGAAAACCCTATGTTTTCAGTATGTTTGTTATGTGTCACTGGGACCCTGCTAGTCAGGACCCCAGTGCTCATAAGTTTGTGACCTATAGGTATGTGTTCCCTGTGTGATGCCTAACTGTCTCACTGAGGCTCTGCTAATCAGAACCTCAGTGGTTATGCTCTCTGATTTCTTTCAAATTGTCACTAACAGGCTAGTGACCAATTTTACCAATTTACATTGGCTTACTCAAACACCCTTATGATTCCCTAGTATATGGTACTGAGGTACCCAGGGTATTGGGGTTCCAGGAGATCCCTATGGGCTGCAGCATTTCTTTTGCCACCCATAGGGAGCTCTGACAATTCTTACACAGGCCTGCCACTGCAGCCTGAGTGAAATAACGTCCACGTTATTTCACAGCCATTTTACACTGCACTTAAGTAACTTATAAGTCACCTATATGTCTAACCTTTACCTAGTAAAGGTTGGGTGCTAAGTTACTTAGTGTGAGGGCACCCTGGCACTAGCCAAGGTGCCCCCACATTGTTCAGGGCCAATTCCCCGGACTTTGTGAGTGCGGGGACACCATTACACGCGTGCACTACATATAGGTCACTACCTATATGTAGCTTCACAATGGTAACTCCGAATATGGCCATGTAATATGTCTATGATCATGGAATTGCCCCCTCTATACCATCCTGGCATAGTTGGCACAATCCCATGATCCCAGTGGTCTGTAGCACAGACCCTGGTACTGCCAAACTGCCTTTCCCGGGGTTTCACTGCAGCTGCTGCTGCTGCCAACCCCTCAGACAGGCATCTGCCCTCCTGGGGTCCAGCCAGGCCTGGCCCAGGATGGCAGAACAAAGGACTTCCTCTGAGAGAGGGTGTTACACCCTCTCCCTTTGGAAAATGGTGTGAAGGCAGGGGAGGAGTAGCCTCCCCCAGCCTCTGGAAATGCTTTCTTGGGCACAGATGTGCCCAATTCTGCATAAGCCAGTCTACACCGGTTCAGGGGACCCCTTAGCCCTGCTCTGGCGCGAAACTGGACAAAGGAAAGGGGAGTGACCACTCCCCTGACCTGTACCTCCCCTGGGAGGTGCCCAGAGCTCCTCCAGTGTGCTCCAGACCTCTTCCATCTTGGAAACAGAGGTGCTGCTGGCACACTGGACTGCTCTGAGTGGCCAGTGCCACCAGGTGACGTCAGAGACTCCTCCTGATAGGCTCCTTCAGGTGTTGCTAGCCTATTCTCTCTCCTAGGTAGCCAAACCCTCTTTTCTGGCTATTTAGGGTCTCTGTCTCTTGGGATTCCTTAGATAACGAATGCAAGAGCTCATCCGAGTTCCTCTGCATCTCTCTCTTCACCTTCTGCCAAGGAATCGACTGCTGACCGCGCTGGAAGCCTGCAAAACTGCAACATAGCAGCAAAGACGACTACTGCAACTCTGTAACGCTGATCCTGCCACCTTCTCGACTGTTTTCCTGGTGGTGCATGCTGTGGGGGTAGTCTGCCTCCTCTCTGCACTAGAAGCTCTGAAGAAATCTCCCGTGGGTCGACGGAATCGTTCCCCTGCAACCCCAGGCACCAAAAAGCTGCATTACCGATCCCTTGGGTCCCCTCTCAGCACGAAGAGCGAGGTCCCTCGAATCCAGCAACTCTGTCCAAGTGACCCCCACAGTCCAGTGACTCTTCAGTCCAAGTTTGGTGGAGGTAAGTCCTTGCCTCACCTCGCTAGACTGCATTGCTGGGAACCGTGACTTTTGCAGCTACTCCGGCCCCTGTGCACTTCCGGCGGAAATCCTTTGTGCACAGCCAAGCCTGGGTCCACGGCACTCTAACCTGCATTGCACGACTTTCTAAGTTGGTCTCCGGCGACGTGGGACTCCTTTGTGCGACTTCAGGTGAGCACTTTTTCACACATCCTCGTAGTGCCTATTTACGGCACTTCTCCGGGTGCTATCTGCTGCTAAGAGGGCTCCTTGTCTTGCTCGACATCCCCTCTACCTCCTGGTCAAATTTGCAACCTCCTGGTCCCTCCTGGGCCACAGCAGCGTCCAAAACCACTAACCGCACGATTTGCAGCTAGCAAGGCTTGTTAGCATTCTTTCGGCGGGAAAACACTTTTGCACAACTCTACGAGGCAAGTGGGATCCGTCTTCCAAAGGGGAAGTCTCTAGCCCTTTGCGTTCCTGCAGAAACTGCAGCTTCTTCTGTCCAGTAGAAGCTTCTTTGCACCCGCAGCTGGCATTTCCTGGGCATCTGCCCATCTCCGACTTGCTTGTGACTTTTGGACTTGGTCCCCTTGTTCCACAGGTACCCCAGATTGGAAATCCAGTGTTGTTGCATTGTTGGTTTGTGTCTTTCCTGCCTTATTCCCCTATCACGACTTCTTTGTCCTTTGGGGAACTTTAGTGCACTTTGCACTCACTTTTCAGGGTCTTGGGGTGGGCTATTTTTCTAACCCTCACTATTTTCTAATAGTCCCAGCGACCCTCTACAAGGTCACATAGGTTTGGGGTCCATTTGTGGTTCGCATTCCACTTTTGGAGTATATGGTTTGTGTTGCCCCTATCCCTATGTGCCCCCATTGCATCCTATTGTAACTATACATTGTTTGCACTGTTTTCTAAGACTATACTGCATATTTCTGGTATTGTGTATATATATCTTGTGTATATTTCCTATCCTCTCACTGAGGGTACACTCTGAGATACTTTGGCATATTGTCATAAAAATAAAGTACCTTTATTTTTAGTATAACTGTGTATTGTGTTTTCTTATGATATTGTGCATATGACACTAAGTGGTACTGTAGTGGCTTCACACGTCTCCTAGTTCAGCCTAAGCTGCTCTGCTAAGCTACCATTATCTATCAGCCTAAGCTGCTAGACACCCTATACACTAATAAGGGATAACTGGGCCTGGTGCAAGGTGCAAGTACCCCTTGGTACTCACTACAAGCCAGTCCAGCCTCCTACAGAGGCCCACACAAGATCCCCGACCATGACGGAGAGAACACTGCAGGGGAATCAGATAGCAATAAAACAGGCACCTCAGGGGGAGGGAAAGGGGGGGCACCTCAGCAGGTTGAGTGCACGAGGCCAAATCCACGAGGGGGCCACATGCCCACTGTTCAATCCTGGGGAGTGCAAAGCCACAGTCTCTCAAGTCTATACAGTGGGTGGGTTGCCCACTGTTCCATCCTGGGGAGTGCAAAGCCACAGTCTCTCAAGTCTCTACAGTGGGTGGGTTGCCCACTGTTCCATCCTGGGGAGTGCAAAGCCACAGTCTCTCAAGTCTCTACAGTGGGTGGGTCCTCTCTAGCCCAGCGGGGCTTGTGCTGGCGGTTCTCTCTAGCCCAGCGGGGCTTGAGCTGGCGTTCCTCTCTAGCCCAGCGGGGCTTGTGCTGGCGTGCTGGCGGTCCTCTCGGGCCCAGCGGGGCTGGTGCTGGCGGTCCTCTGTAGCCCAGCGGGGCTTGTGCTGGCGGTGCTCTGTAGCCCAGCGGGGCTTGTGCTGGCGGTTCTCTCCGTCCCAGCGGGGATGACGGCTGTGGCCTCCTGGGCAGCAGGGATGACGACTGCGGCCTCCTGGGCAGCGGGGATGACGGCTGTGGCCTCCTGGGCAGCGGGGATGATGGTGGTCGCCTCCTGGGCAGCTGGGCTGGTGCTGGTGGTGGCCTCTTGGGCAGCAGGGCTGGTGGCGGTGGCCTCCTGGGCAGCAGGGCCGGTGCTGGCGGTGGCCTCCTGGGCAGCAGGGCTGGTGGCGGGGGCCTCCTGGGCAGCGGGGATGATGGCAGTCGCCTCCTGGGCAGCTGGGCTGGTGCTGGCTGTGGCCTCCTGGGTAGCAGGGCTGGTGGCGGTGGCATCCTGGGCAGCAGGGCCGGTAGTGGCGGTGGCCTCCTGGGCAGTAGGGCTGGTTGCGGGGGCCTCCTGGGCAGCAGTGCTGGTGCTGGCAGCGGCCTCCTGGCCAGCGAGGATGATGGCGGTCTTCTCCGCTGTGCTGCTTTTCCCAGACTTGCTGAGTTTCTTGTGCCCTCTCAGCTGACTCCACACTCCCATCGGGACCCCTGGGAGCGGCTTTGGTGGCTGGAGTCTTCCCCCTCTTCCGCCGGGCACTGGCCAACTTCTGATGCTTGACATGAGGGGGACTGTCTGTGTGGTGGCTATGTGCCACACTGGCTGCCCTGGTGGCCGGTGCACTCCAGATTCCGGTGACTACAGGCACCACTGGTCCCGGAGATGTTGTGGCTGAGGTGCTAGTTCGAGACCTAGGAGACGGACGGGGTGGGGAGGTATGGGAAAGAGGTCAAGGTTGGACAGGAAGAGTTTTTTGGACACACTGGGACGGGTAGCTGGAGGGGGTTTGGGAGTGGAGGAAGAGGTTGTGGTAGTAGGAGGTGTTCGTTTGCTGACTTTCAGTGAAGGTGCATGCGCTGGAGGCTGTCGTGAGGTGGATGGCCTGCATTTGTGTATCTTGGGAGGGGGCGTCACAGACACACTGGGAGAGGACCCAGGGGATGTGTGAATGGTAGTGGGGTGGTGACTGCACGTGAGTGGGGTGTGGTGGTGGGTGTGCTGGTGATGGTAGTAGTGGCTGTAGAGGTAGTGCATGCAGGTGTGAGTGTAGATGAGACTGGGAGGGAGGAGGGAGACGAGGAGGAGGGGGACACAGTGGAGGCAGTGGATGTTGGTGTGTCTGCATGTGTGTGATGCTTGCGTGAGTGCCTGTGGGATGTGTGGTGCTTATGTTTGCCTGAGCTTCCTTTGTGTGTTGACGTGTGTGCATGCTGGTCTAGAGGTGTGCTTGGGATAGATTGGGGTACAGGGGATTGGGTCTGGGTGGAGGAAGTTGGAGGGGGGAGGCTAGACACAGGGACAATGGCTGCAATCAGTGCTGAGGCCAGAGTCTGAAAAGCTCGCTGAAGGGCCGCCTGACCAGAATGAATGCCCTCCAGGAATGCATTGGTTTTTTGCAACTGCCTATCTACACCCTGGATGGCATTCAAAATGGGAGACTGCCCAACAGTGAGGGACCTGAGGAGGTCAATGGCCTCCTCACTGAGGGCAGCAAGGGTGACTGGGGCAGGGCCTGAGGTGCCTGGGGCGAAGGTGATGCCCACCCTCCCGGGTGAGCGGGCACGGGGCAAAGGCTGAGGGGCTGCTGGGAGGGCGGTGCTGGAAGGGGGGGTGGCGGCTGTACCTGTAGATGGGGGGGGGGGCACAGATGTTGCTGCCACCACAAGGGAGCTCCCATCAGAGGACGAGTCCGTGTCACTGGTCTCAGCTCCTGTCCCCGCCGTGGAGCTCACCTCGCCCTCCTTCCCACTGGTGAAGTCCGATTCTGTAGTGTGGCCCTCCATGGCCATGTGGGATGCAGCCCCCTCATGCTCCGGTGCCACTGCTCCTCCGCCATCCAGACCCCTCCACTGCGCGCACAATCAGCATAATGTGAGTGTACTCACCCCCTTGTGGCTGCTGTGATGCCCTCAAGCGCCCATTCAACTCCGGGTACGCCACCGCCAGGATCCTGAACATCAGGGAGGTTATGGCGCGACGGGCACCCCTCCTACGTTGAGAGGCCATCCCCAGCTGAGCCTCCACTGTCTTCTTGCTCCAGCGGCGAATGTCCTCCCATCTTTTCCGGCAGTGGGTGCTCCGTCTGTGGTAGACCCCCAGGGTCCGGACGTCCTTGGCGATGGCATGCCAAATATATTTTTTCTGGTGGGCACTGACCAACATGATTTGTACAGGGGGAAGAGAAACTTATTACCAACTGCACCGTCACAGTCATTGGCCCCCATCTCTACCCTTGGCATGTGGCACATGCACTCACCGTCGTTTCATGCACGCTGCACTCTGCCCCCTTCCTTCTTACATCCACCCCTCTCCACACAGGCATAGCCCATACAGCATGCTCCCAGTGTACTTACCTGTTTGTCTGGAGGTCCGTAGAGTAGCGTGTACTGGGGGAGGACCCTATCCACGAGTTTCTCCAACTCCTCCGATGTGAAGGCAGGGGCCCTTTCCCCAGACACTCGAGCCATTGTCTCTTCCAGACCGAGGTCACAGCAGCACTTGCAGTGTGGGTCCTCTCCTGTCGAAGATCAGGTATCGAGTGATTGAACAGATAGAAAATGGCGGTCACGTCCGCAGCGGTGCGTACCGTCACCGCCGGCGTACATCGTCATTGCCTCCTGGGACCCATAGGGTCCAATGTTAACCAATGCAGCATTGCGCTGCGGTCTTCGACCGCCTACCACGACGGTGTACAACGCCAGCGCAGTTACCTCACATCCCATTGTCCCACTTTACAGGTCTGGCAGCCACCATTTCAGGTGCCCACATGGCTTCATTTTCAACTGTGTCACAAAGACCTAGGCCTACACTCAACACACATATAGGCCACTTTTTAGATTATGTGGGTCATTCTGACCCCGGCGGTCAGGGTTGGCGGGAGCACCGCCAACAGGCTGGCGGTGCCCCGCAGGGCATTCTGACCGCGGCGGTTTGGCCGCGGTCAGATGCGGAAAACCGGCGGTCTCCCGCCGGTTTTCCGCTGCCCATTAGAATCCTCCATGGCGGCGCAGCTCGCTGCGCCGCCATGGGGATTCTGACAGCCCATACCGCCATCCTGTTCCTGGCGGTTCTCCCGCCAGGAACAGGATGGCGGTATGGGTTGTCGTGGGGCCCCTGGGGGCCCCTGCAGTGCCCATGCCAATGGCATGGGCACTGCAGGGGCCCCTGTAAGAGGGCCCCACTTTGTATTTCAGTGTCTGCTTTGCAGACACTGAAATACGCGACGGGTGCCACTGCACCCGTCGCACCTTCCCACTCCGCCGGCTCAATTCTGAGCCGGCGTCCTCGTGGGAAGGGTGGTTTGCACTGGGCTGGCGGGCGGCCTTTTGGCGGTCGACCGCCAGCCCAGTGCAAAAGCCAAAATACCCTCAGCGGTCTTTCGACCGCGGAGCGGTATTTTGGAGGGGGGAACTCTGGCGGGCGGCCTCCGCCGCCCGCCAGGGTGAGAATCACCCCCTATGATTGGTGTTCTGTATAAGCTGGGGGTGAGTACCTCTGAGTTGTTTGACTCTGTGCTCACTGTTGTCCTTCATAGGCACCATCCGCTGGGACATGTGAGGAGATGGCAGCATCCTCCGGTGTACCGACCGTTGGTGGACCTGTCGACAATGAAGGAAAGACATGTGATCATCATATACAGGCTTGACCGTACCACAATCCAGGAACTGTGTATCCAGTTGGAGCCAGACCTGATGTCAGCTATCCGCCATCCCACAGGAATCCCCCATCAAGTGCAGGTGCTGTCAGTGCTCCATTTCCTTGCAAGTGGGTCATTTCAAACAACAGTGGCCATAGCACCAGGGATGTCCCAGCCTATGTTTTCCAACGTGTTGTCCAGAGTGTTGTCTGCCCTGCTGAAACACATGCGGAGCTACATCGTTTTCCCTCAGGTAGAGGATCTGCCTACAGTGAAAGGTGATTTCTATGCCATGGGACATATCCCCAACATAATAGGTGCCATTGATGGGACACATGTGGCTTTGGTACCCCCCCCCACAGGAGTGAACAGGTGTACAGAAACCTGAAGAGCTATCATTCGATGAATGTACAGATGGTATGTTTGGCCGACCAGTACATCTCCCATGTGAATGCCAAGTTCTCTGGCTCAGTGCATGACGCCTACATCCTGCGGAATAGCAGCATCCCTTATGTGATTGGTCAACTCCAGAGGCACCGTGTGTGGCTATTAGGTTAGCACCTGGAAGCTAGTCAGTGGGAATGGTTGTCTGGGTCTGGGGATATCCCTCCAGGTTAGTGTGTGTCTAACAGTTGTCTCTCGCCATTTGCAGGTGACTCTGGTTACCCCAACCTGTCATGGCTACTGACCCCAGTGAGGAATCCCAGGACAAGGGCAGAGGAACGCTACAATGAGGCCCATGGGCGAACTAGGAGGGTGATCGAGCGGACCTTTGGCCTCCTGAAGGCCAGGTTCAGGTGCCTCCATATGACAGGTGGATCCCTATTCTACTCACCAAAGAAGGTGTGCCAGATCATCGTGGCCTGCTGTATGCTTCACAACTTGGCTTTGCGACAACAGGTGCCTTTTCTGCAGGAGGATGGTCCAGATGGCGGTGTTGTTGCAGCTGTGGATCTTGTGGACAGTGAAGACGAGGAAGCAGAAGAAGAAGACACGGACAACAGGGACTCAGTGATCCAGCAATGTTTCCAGTGAAACACAGGTAAAAATACTAACCGGCCTACTACATGTACTTAAACACTACTACCTCTCTACTGTCTGTCGTTTTCACCCAGTGTATGGTCACTGAGTTGTCACTTTCCCTTACGATTTCACAGATGTGGGTCCCACAGTGTGACATCTGCTTTGACTCCTCATGGACTAGAGCTGTGTGACATAGGTATGTTGACATTACAAATGAAAGAGCTTTTTGCCACAGTAATTGCTAATACAGTATTCCGAAATCACAGACTGACTCCAGATTGTTTTGTGCTTTAAGGGTGTTTATTTTAGTGCTAAAAATTGGAGGGGGTAGCAAAATGGTGAGGGGTGATGGCGGAGGAATGTCCATGGCAGAGTCCTTTCTATTAGTCTCACAGGTGCATTGCCCAAATGGGCATAGGAAGTGGAGCTGGGGCAGTTTAAGAATGGACAGGGTGACAAAGTAGGACAGTAGGATGACAATCAGGGTGGTCTCATTTCTTGGCGGGGGTCTTGGCATCGTTCTCTGTCTTTGTCCTGGATCTTAGGGACCGTTTTGTCAGGGGCACCTTGTAGTGCCACAGTGTCCCACCTGGTGTGGAGTACTTCCTTCAGCACCCCTACGGTGGTGCCCAGGGTGGAATTGATGGTTATGAGTTCCTCCCTGAAGCCCAAATACTGTTCCTCCTGCAGCTGCTTGGTCTCCTGAAACTTGGCCAGTACCGTTGACATCGTCTCCTGGGAGTGGTGGTATGCTCCCATGATGTTGGAGAGGGCCTCGTGGAGAGTGGGTTCCCTGGGCCTGTCCGCCCCCTGTCGCACAGCAGCCCTCCCAGTTCCCCTGTGTTCCTGGGCCTCCGTCCCCTGGACCGTGTGCCCAATACCACTGCCCCCAGGTCCCTGTTGTTGTTGGGGTGGTGGGTTAGCCTGGGTTCCCTGTAGTGGTGGACACACTGCTGATTGACGTGTCCTGGGGACGGAGGTATGGGCCGGCTGGTTGGGTGCTTTGCTGGTGTTTCCAGAGGGGGGAATCTCTGTGGTGGCATGTGACTGGGTGAGGGGAACCGACTGTCCAGAGGTCCCCGATGGGCCAGGCTGGTCATCTAGATCCAGTTGGACAGAGGTGCTGTCATCACTGTGGGCCTCTTCTGTTGGTGGTGTGGACCCTCCTGTCCGGTGACGGGTAGGGGTCCTGCAGGGGTATAAAAGGATGTTTATTACATCTGTGTGTGCCATGGTGTGCAATGGGTGGGTGACCGTGTACCCCAGTGCTTGCATTCCTGTGTGGGACATTGTGTGATGATGGTTTAAGGGGATGTATGTGTATGTGCAGTGGCCATGCTTTAGTCATGGGTGTCCATGCTTTTTTGTTGCATGCAGGGCTTGGGGTTAGGATGTGTGCTTTGTGATGTTGGGACATTTGTGAGGAGTTAGAGTGATGGGGGTGAGGGTGAGGGTAGGGGTATGTGCTGGCATGCAGGTAGGGTATGTAATAGTTAAGATTTGACTTACCAGAGTCCATTCCTCCACCTACTCCTGCGAGGCCCTCAGGATGCAGAATTGCCAAGACCTGCTCCTCCCATGTTGTTAGTTGTGGGGGAGGAGGTGGGGGTCCGCCGCCAGTCCGCTGAACCGCAAGGTGGTGTCTTGAGACCACGGAACGCACCTTCCCCCGTAGGTCGTTCCACCTCTTCCTGATGTCCTCCCAATTTCTTGGGTGCTGTCCCACTGCGTTGACCCTGTCCACTATTCTTCGCCATCGCTCCATCTTCCTTGCAATGGAGGTGTGCTGCACCTGTGATCCGAATAGCTGTAGATCTACCTGGACGATTTCCTCCACCATGACCCTGAGCTCCTCCTGCGAGAACCTGGGGTGTCTTTGCCGTGCAATGGGGTGGTGTAGGTGATGTGTGGGGTGGTGTGTGGGGTGATAAGTGTGCTGATATGTAGTGGTGTGTAGTGTGAGGTGCGTGGAAGTTATGTGGGTGATGGTGTTGTGTGCCTGTGGATGCTAGTATTGTTGATGGTGGTCTCTCTCTCTGGCTTTCGTTTGTGATTTTTGGTCGTAGGGGTTTGTGGGTGATGTTGGTGTGTGCTTTATATTGTATTTGGTGTGTGGGAGTGGTGTGTGTATGTGTATCAGGTGTGTGTAGTTCGAATTGTCCAATGTGGTAGTTTTGTAAGAGTGTGTGTATTTTGAGCGCGGTGGTATGTACCGCCAATGGTTTACCGCGGTTGAAAGACCGCTGCGTGGGTTCGTGTGTCGTGATAGTGTGGGCGTATTTCTGTTGGCGTGACGGTGGAGGATTTGGTTTCGCCAGTTTATCACTGACCTTTGGTGTGGCGGACTTGTGTGGGTTTCTGAATATTGGCGGATTCCGTGCTGTGGGTCATAATAGCTGTAGGAGGCTGGCCTGGCTTGTAGTGGGTACCAAGGGGTACTTACACTCTGTACCAGGTCCAGTTATCCCTTATTAGTGTAGAAGAGGTGTTTCTAGCAGCTTAGGCTGATAGAAGGTAGCTATAGCAGAGCAGCTTAGGCTGAACTAGGAGACATGCAAAGCTCCTACTATACCACTGGTGTCATATGCACAATATCATAAGAAAACACAATACACAGATATACTAAAAATAAAGGTGCTCTATTTTTATGACAATATGCCAAAAGTATCTCAGTGAGTACCCTCAGTATGAGGATGCCAAATATACACAAGATATATGTACACAATACCAAAAATATGCAGTAATAGCAAAAAGAAGTAATGCAAGCAATGTAAAGTTACATTAGATTGCAATAGGAGCACATAGGTATAGGGGCAACACAAACCATATACTCCAAAAGTGGAATGCGAACCACGAATGGACCCCAAACCTATGTGAGCTTGTAGAGGGTCACTGGGGCTGTAAGAAAACAGTGAGGGTTAGAAAAATAGCCCACCCCAAGACCCTGAGAAGTAGGTGTAAAGTGCACCTATGTTCCCCAGAGAGCACAGAAGTCGTGATAGGGGAATTCTGCAAGGAAGACCAACACCAGCAAAGCAACCAAAGTGGATTTCTGGACGAGAGTACCTGTGGAACAAGGGGACCAAGTCCAAGAGTCGCGACAAAGTCGAGAGTGGGCTGATGCCCAGGAAATGCCAGCTGAGGGTGCAAAGAAGCTGCCACTGGTTGGTAGAAGCTGTGGATTCTGCAAGAAAAAAGAGGGCTAGAAACTTCCCCTTTGGAGGATGGATGTCCCACATCGTGAAGAAGCTTGCAGAGGTGTTCCCACGCAGAAAGACCGCAAACAAGCCTTGCTAGCTGCAAGGGTCGCGGTTAGGGTTTTTGGATGCTGCTGTGGCCCAGAAGGGACCAGGATGTTGCCACTTGGATGAGGAGACAGAGGGGGCGCCCAGCATGTCAGGGAGACCTCACAGGAGCAGGCAGCGCCCGCAGAAGTACCGGAACAGGCACTTGGAAGAGGAGTGAACCAGAGCTCACCCGAAGACACAAAAGGGAGTCCCACGACGCCGGAGGGCAAATCAGAAGGTTTTGTACTGCAGGTTAGAGTGTCGGGACCCAGGCTTGGCTGTACACGAAGGAAATCCTGGAAGAGTGCACAGGAGCCGGAGCAGCTGCAAATCACGCGGGACCCAGCAATGCAGTCTAGCGTGGGGAGGCAAGGACTTACCTCCACCAAACTTGGACCGAAGAGTCACTGGACTATGGGAGTCACTTGGTCAGAGTTGCTGAGTTCCAGGGACCACGCTCTTCGTGCTGAGAGGGGACCCAGAGGACCGTGATGCAGTCTTTTGTTGCCTGCGGTTGCAGGGGGAGGATTCCGTCGTCCCACAGGAGATTTCTTCAGAGCTCCTGGTGCAGAAAGGAGGCAGGCTACCCCCAGAGCATGCACCACAAGGAAACAGGTGAGAAAGCAGCAGGAGAAGCGATACAAGGTTGCAGTAGTCGTCTTTGCTACTTTGTTGCGGTTTTGCAGGCGTCCTGAGCAGTCAGCGGTCGATCCTTTGGCAGAAGGTGAAGAGAGAGATGCAGAGGAATTCGGATGAGCACTTGCATTCGTTATCTAAAGAATTCCCCAAAGCAGAGACCCAAAATAGCCAGAAAAGGAGGTTTGGCTACCTAGGAAGGAGGATAGGCTAGCAACACAGGTAAGAGCCTATCAGAAAGAGTCTCTGATGTCACCTGCTGGCACTGGCCACTCAGAGCAGTCCAGTGTGCCAGCAACACCTCTGTTTCCAAGATGGCAGAGGTCTGGAGCACACTGAAGGAGCTCTGGGCACCTCCTCTCGGAGGTGCAGGTCAGGGGAGTGGTCACTCCCCTTTCCTTTGTCCAGTTTCGCGCCAGAGCAGGGCTGGGGGATCCCTGAACCGGTATAGACTGGCTTATGCAGAGATGGGCACCATCTGTGCCCATCAAAGCATTTCCAGAGGCTGGGGGAGGCTACTCCTCCCCAGCCCTGACACCTTTTTCCAAAGGTAGAGGGTGTAACACCCTCTCTCTGAGGAAGTCCTTTGTTCTGCCTTCCTGGGCCAAGCCTGGCTGGACCCCAGGAGGGCAGAAACCTGTCTAAGGGGTTGGCAGCAGCTGCAGTGAAACCCTGGGAAAGGCAGTTTGGCAGTACCCGGGTCTGTGCTAGAGACTCGGGGATGATGGAATTGTCTCCCCAATGTCAGAATGGCATTGGGGTGACAATTCCATGATCTTAGACATGTTACATGGCCATGTTCGGAGTTACCATTGTGACGCTATACATAGGTAGTGACATATGTATAGTGCACGCGTGAAATGGTGTCCCCGCACTCACAAAGTCCGGGGAATTTGCCCTGAACGATGTGGGGGCACCTTGGCTAGTGCCAGGGTGCCCACACACTACGTAACTTAGCACCCAACCTTCACCAGGTGAAGGTTAGACATATAGGTGACTTATAAGTTACTTAAGTGCAGTGGTAAATGGCTGTGAAATAACGTGGACCTTATTTCACTCAGGCTGCAGTGGCAGGCCTGTGTAAGAATTGTCAGAGCTCCCTATGGGTGGCAAAAGAAATGCTGCAGCCCATAGGGATCTACTGGAACCCCAATACCCTGGGTACCTCAGTACCATATACTAGGGAATTATAAGGGTGTTCCAGTATGCCAATGTGAATTGGTAAAATTGGTCACTAGCCTGTTAGTGACAATTTGTAAAGAAGAGAGAGCATAACCACTGAGGTTCTGGTTAGCAGGGCCTCAGTGAGACAGTTAGGCATCACACAGGGAACACATACATATAGGCCACAAACTTATGAGCACTGGGGTCCTGGTTAGCAGGGTCCCAATGACACATAACAAACATACTGAAAACATAGGGTTTTCACTATGAGCACTGGGGCCCTGGCTAGCAGGATCCCAGTGAGACAGTGAAAACACCCTGACATACTCACAAACAGGCCAAAAGTCGGGGTAACAAGGCTAGAAAGAGGCTACTTTCTCACAATAGCTGTGGCGGTTTTCCGCGTCCGCGGCGGTGTGTTGGCGGACTTCTGCACGGCGGTATGTGGCTTTTACCGCTAATGTTGTAATGACCGCCTGAGTGACCAACAGGAAAAAGACATTTTGACAAAGGACCAACTTGCTCTATTACGTTCGTGCTCCTCTATAGAATTAAACACGTCAATGGAGCCACTGAATAAGAAACAGGTATCAACTATTTTTAGGATGAGCAGATTAAACAGCTCACTGGGACCAAAGGTTTCTCCAATGCTATTTTTAAAGCTAATCCTGACTTGTGGTCTGAGATCCTGACCCTCCTATTTAATGAGATCGTATTCATGAGGTCTATTCTGGAATCACGCCAAGGAACATATTGCAGCCTATCTATAAGAGTGGTCCTACTGACAATGCCGCGAATTACCGGCTCATAGCCGTAACAGATGTAGAGGCCAAGGTTGTTGCATCACCCCTACTTGAAGAGCTTAAAGAATGGGCTGCAGTGCAACATATAATTCCAATTTACCAATCAAGGTTTAGAAAAGGCCAGTCAACAGCTACCAATTTATTGACCCTTAACCTAATGGCTGAGAGAGCTATTTATAAAACTACATTTGTTTTGTTGATCTGAAGGTTGCCTTCGATTCTGTTCCATTAGATCTGTTATGGTCAAAGCTTGCTGCTTGGAGAGTGCCGCATAAACTTCTTGATTTGATCATCCTCTTATATACCATCACATGGGACCAGGTGGAGTTAGGGGGTGGCACTAGCCTGACTCAGCATTTTTAACACCTTCAGTGGCCTGAAGCAAGGATGTGTCCTTGCACCCTGTTTATTTAATCTTTTCGTGGCTGATCTTCGTCAACATTTGGATAATGTGAACGCACATGGCCCTAACTTTGCAAGCTGTAACATAAAGTACTTACGATATGCAGACATTACCATACTACTCAGCCTTAGGGCAATTGGCTTACAGTATTTGATTGGGTCCTTTGATGAATATGTAACAGCCAACTGTTTGGAGTTGAATATCAAGAAAACCAAAATTACTACTATGGGGCGTTCCAGTGTGAAACCACATGGTTGGCATGTTAGGGGGAAGCCAATTGAGTCAGTCAGGTCCTACATATATCTAGGCATGAATTTGATGACAGAGTTTCATTTAAAGAGCACTTCAACCACCTAAGGGTCAAAACAGCTTCTTTCATCTTTGCGTTCAAGACTTTTTGGGACAAGCTAATTTGTCCTAGCTACGAGCATCTGGTTGAAATCATGGAGGTGAAACTGGTTCCTGCACTGGCAAATGTCTCAGTCATCTTTCGAGGACAAGATGCTTTATTATTGGATATGTTACAAAAATAGTTTTAAGATCTGTCTTTAACACAGGTCATGCTGAAATTCGTCTTGAGTTCGAACTACAAAGTCAATTTTTAGTGAGAAAGGCTGCCTTTTTAAAAAGAGAAAGATGCCCTCTTAAAAAGCCTCAATGCATAATTACTATCTGAACCTAGATCATTAGAAAATCGGTGTTGGCAAGAGTTTAGCAATTCGGAATATATAAATGTTTGGAGATTCAACCTATCTCAGTGCCTCCACAGCTTTGATTACCAGCCACACGGATTATCAGCAACTAATAAAACCACTCTTAAAATCCTTTTAAACCGTGCAACAAACAATTATCCTTTGCAGCAGATAAAGAAGCCTTAGCAGGGAAAAAAGCATGCTTGTACTGTAATTGACTCACACATAAAACCTTATTTGAGGTTCCCTTTCTGAACTCACTTTAGGGTCTCATTTTTCAAGCTATGATTCGGCAGGTACTTGACTAAGGATGATACACCAAGGTGGATTCAACAATGACCAACTACTTGTTGCAGATTATTTGGTTATATCGAAGAATCATTACAGCACATAATTTTCACTTGCTCGTGCTTAGTACAGGCGTAATAAACCCTGTTAAAACTGTTGCTCTTAGTAGCTGAAATTAGAACCTGTTGTGAAGCCGTTACATTTTGTTTATCTATCAGATTAAGTCCAGTAATCTGCGGACTTGTGAAGTTTCACTGCCTGGCAGAGAGCATGTTAGAATCTGCTCACACTTTGGACAACTTTGACGGCAATGCATAATTGTGCTAAAGTCGGCAGAATGATTTTAGAGGTTGTTTTACTGCATATATGTACCTATTTTTGTTGTTGCCACTTTGTAGCAGTTTACTGGCTTTATGAAATACTCTGCTGTGGCTTGTGTTATAGCAGGTAAAGTTTATAAATCTAGAATAATTACACTAACTTCAAGCACCTTATTATCACCTTATATTGTTTACAGACCTTGATTACCATGTTTATAATAGGCTATTTCTATCCAAAATGGCCTTGAGATCACTGGTGATTTAACCACGTTAGAGGTGTATTAGCATTGGATCCCCTGAACTTGCTGTTTATTGGGAACAAAGCGAATAGTATAATTTTCCTAATCTATGAAATGCTTTTATTGTTTTAGTTGCAATGCTTGGATTAAATGCACGGATTTTATGGGATTATTAATGTCTACTAATGTCTTGTTTGCATCCATGGCTTAAGGTATTTTAGCATTAACTTGCACTAACTTCTGAAACTGCTGCTTTCTGTGTTTATTTGAATTAATTTTGCTGACACTATGTTCTGGTGTATACGATCAATATCGTTTCAAGAGGTACTGTTGGTCTTATTATATAAGGTCTGAAGAAAGGATGGCAATTACTATGCCACTGAATGATTTTGAACATTTTATTATGGTTCGCTTTAGTTTGTTTTTAATGTGCTGTTATGAAACGTGTTGCAATTGTTTTATCTAAACATGTAAAGATTTTTAGTAATCAATCAATACATTTTCACTCACAGTATAATTGTGGGTCCAGTGCTTCTGTGCCAAAGGCAAGCCCGTCTACGTCCGCCCACAACCGGACGCCGCTTGTCCCTAGGACCCCTGCTGGCTTTGATTCCAGTAAAGATACTTTTATTATGTATTCGAGGAACGCATTGCTCACTATGACCCTTAATGCTAGAAACAAGCAAAACTGTTACAAAGGTGCCCAGGGATGATATACGGCGCTTTCTCTTGTGCTAGTTGCAGGTGTGTAGGAGGCTGGCCTGGCTTGTAGTGGGTACCAAGGGGCACTTACACTCTGTACCAGGTCCAGTTATCCCTTATTAGTGTAGAAGAGGTGTTTCTAGCAGCGTAGGCTGATAGAAAGTAGCTATAGCAGAGCAGCTTAGGCTGAACTAGGAGACATGCAAAGCTCCTACTATACCACTGGTGTCATATGCACAATATCATAAGAAAACACAATACACAGATATACTAAAAATAAAGGTACTTTATTTTTAGGACAATATGCCAAAAGTATCTCAGTGAGTACCCTCAGTATGAGGATGCCAAATATACACAAGATATATGTACACAATACCAAAAATATGCAATAATAGCAAAAGGAAGTAATGCAAGCAGTGTAAAGTTACAGTAGATTGCAATAGGCGCACATAGGTATAGGGGCAACACAAACCATATACTCCAAAAGTGGAATGCAAACCACAAATGGACCCCAAACCTATGTGAGCTTATAGAGGGTCGCTGGGACTGTAAGAAAACAGTGAGGGTTAGAAAATAGCCCACCCCAAGACCCTGAAAAGTAGGTGTAAAGTGCACCTATAACCCCCAGAGAGCACAGAAGTCGTGATAGGGGGTTTCTGCAAGGAAGACCAACACCAGCAAAGCAACAATAGTGGATTTCCGGACCTGAGTACCTGTGAAACAAGGGGACCAAGTCCAAGAGTCGCGACAATGTCGAGAGTGGGCAGATGCCCAGGAAATGCCAGCTGAGGGTGCAAAGAAGCTGCCACCGGGTGGTAGAAGCTGTGGATTCTGCAAGAACGAAGAGGGCTAGAAACTTCCCCTTTAGAGGATGGATGTCCCACGTCGTGAAGAAGCTTGCAGAGGTGTTCCCACGCAGAAAGACCGCAAACAAGCCTTGCTAGCTGCAAGGGTCGCGGTTAGGGTTTTTGGATGCTGCTGTGACCAGGATGTCGCCACTTGGATGAGGAGACAGAGGGGGCGCCCAGCAAGTCAGGGAGCCCTCACAGAAGCAGGCAGCACCCACAGAAGTACCGGAACAGACACTTGGAAAAGGAGTGACCCGGAGTCCACCCGAAGACACAAAAGGGAGTCCCACGACGCCGGAGGACAACTCAGAAGGTTGTGCACTGCAGGTTAGAGTGTCGGGGACCCAGGCTTGGCTGTGCACAAAGGAAATCCTGGAAGAGTGCACAGGAGCCGGAGCACCTGCAAATCACACGGTACCCAGCAATGCAGTCTAGCGTGGGGAGGAAAGGAATTACCTCCACCAAACTTGGACTGAAGAGTCACTGGACTGTGGGAGTCACATGGACAGAGTTGCTGAGTTCCAGGGACCACGCTTGTCGTGCTGAGAGGGGACCCAGAGGACCGGTGATGCAGTCTTTTGTTGCCTGCGGTTGCAGGGGGAAGATTCCGTGGACCCACGGGAGATTTCTTCAGAGCTCTTGGTGCAAGAAGGAGGCAGGCTACCCCCAGAGCATGCACCACCAGGAAACAGGCGAGAAAGCCAGCAGGATGAAGCGATACAAGGTTGCAGTAGTCGTCTTTGCTACTTTGTTGCGGTTTTGCAGGCGTCCTGAGCAGTCAGCGGTCAATCCTTTGGCAGAAGGTGAAGAGGGAGATGCAAAGGAACTCTGATGAGCTTTTGCATTCAGTATCTGAAGAATTCCCCAAAGCAGAGACCCTAAATAGCCAGAAAAGGAGGTTTGGCTACCTAGGAAGGAGGATAGGCTAGTAAGAAAGGTAAGAGTCTATCAGAAGGAGTCTCTGACATCACCTGCTGGCACTGGCCACTCAGAGCAGTCCAGTGTGCCAGCAACACCTCTCTTTCCAAGATGGTAGAGGTCTGGAGCACACTGGAGGAGCTCTGGGCACTTCCCCTGGGAGGTGCAGGTCTTTGTCCAGTTTCGCGCCAGAGCAGGGATGGAGGATCCCTGAACCGGTGTAGACTGGCTTATGCAGAGATGGGCACCATCTCTGCCCATCAAAGCATTTCCAGAGGCTGGGGGAGGCTACTCCTCCCCAACCCTGACACCTTTTTCCAAAGGGAGAGGGTGTAACACCCTCTCTCTGTGGAAGTCCTTTGTTCTGCCTTCCTGGGCCAGGCCTGGCTGGACCCCAGCAGGGCAGAAACCTGTCTGAGAGGTTGGCAGCAGCAGCAGCTGCAGTGAAACCCCGGGAAAGGCAGTTTGGCAGTACCCGGGTCTGTGCTAGAGACTCGGGGGATCATGGAATTGTCTCCCCAATGCCAGAATGGCATTGGGGTGACAATTCCATGATCTTAGACATGTTACATGGCCATGTTCGGAGTTACCATTGGGACGCTATACATAGGTAGTGACCTATGTATAGTGCACGCGTGAAATGGTGTCCCCGCACTCACAAAGTCCGGGGAATTTGCCCTGAACGATGTGGGGGCACCTTGGCTAGTGCCAGGGTGCCCACACACTAAGTAACTTTGCACCCAACCTTCACCAGGTGAAGGTTAGACATATAGGTGACTTATAAGTTACTTATGTGCAGTGTAAAATTGCTGTGAAATAATGTGGGCATTATTTCACTCAGGCTGCAGTGGCAGACCTGTGTAAGAATTGTCAGAGCTCCCTATGGGTGGCAAAAGAAACGCTGCAGGCCATAGGGATCTCCTGGAACCCCAATACCCTGGGTACCTCAGTACCATATACTAGGGAATTATAAGGGTGTTCCAGTATGCCAATGTGAATTGGTAAAATTGGTCACTAGCCTGTTAGTGACAATTTGTAAAGAAGAGAGAGCATAACCACTGAGGTTCTGGTTAGCAGAGCCTCAGTGAGACAGTTTGGCATCACACAGGGAATACATACATATAGGCCACAAACTTATGAGCACTGGGGTCCTGGCTAGCAGGGTCCCAGTGACACATAACAAACATACTGAAAACATAGGGTTTTCACTATGAGCACTGGGCCCTGGCTCGCAGGATCCCAGTGAGACAGTGAAAACACCCTGACATATACTCACAAACAGGCCAAAAGTGGGGGTAGCAAGGCTAGAAAGAGGTTACTTTCTCACAAGGTGTCTCTGTACGAACCATATAGGGTCAAGGGAGCCCTTGAAGGGGTCCTAGAGACATAGTTTGTTTGCCAGGGGACAGGCTGGAGGGTGCCCTTATGGGAGGATGCCTCTAAACCTTGAATGGAGCTTAAGGGTGGTAATCTCTCAATCAACTGTCTCTATTTGTACTCTAGATCACTTCTACAACATTATATGGAGTTGTGGAATACTATTTATAGTTTGAGGCAGGATCTAGTATCACGGAAACATGGCTCAATACTTTTACCACCTTGGATCTAGCTATGGCGGTACCACCCAGCTACAGTAAGTTAAAGAGTGTCTGAACTGGAAGGAAAGGTGAGAGATTGATCATCATTTATAGGGATGTGTTTGAGTGTCTTACGCTGAGCCATTCCTTGATGGAGTCTTGCAAAGTTCTGGTTTACCAACTATCATTTAATGCCACTTCCAAATTAGGAGGAGCAGTCTTTTTTTTTTGAAGACTTTAATTTTCACTGCATTCTTTGAGTAGAAATTTGGAGAATAATATTTAGATTTTACAGCTCACTCAAAAGATAAAAGGTCCCACCCATATTGCTGATCACACTCTTGACTTACTATATACCAATTTAAACACAGTGAAAATACAGTTAGCAGACTATATCACCTGATCAAACCACTCTATGATGACATTTTCTATCTCTCTGCTGAGTGCTCTCCTATCCAGTTGTAGGCCAGCTCCAGTAATGCGGAAATCATGTAGGACAATTAACGTCACTAATTTTAATTCTAAGTTCAGTCCTCCTGAGGCTACAGAGAGCAGCTCGGTGGAGACAGCGGAATATGAATTTGTGAATGCTTTGGCTGAGGCCATGTGTCTACGACCCTCTAAAGGAGATCAATTCCTCAAGGCGATCTATTTCGGCAAAGTTGTACTCAGCAGATTTGAGAGAGGGCAAAAAAGTGTAAATCTTTTCAGCGCCACTGTTGTTCCTCTAAAACTACTGTGGACTGGTCCATATTTAAGGAAGCACTGAAAATCTACCATAAGCAACTTAAACAGGAAAAGAGACAGTGATTTGTCAGAAGGTCAGAGGAAATGTGTCAGCCTTATAAATAATTGTTTAAAATTGTTCAGGGCTTAGCTCATTGAATCGTGCTGAACTAGACAGCCACCATCTCGCCCTCATTTGTTAGGGTTTGACCTTGATTTTCAATGATAAAATAAAGACCATGTATTCAGGCTTTGCCATCCAGCCTTCTACCAAGTGGATTTTTTATAAAGGCTCTCGCCCTCATCCTTTGTCTTTATCTGTAGGAGGATGGCCTGGTTTGTAGTGAGTACCCTAGGTACTTACACCTTATACCAGGTCCAGTTATCCCTTATTAGTGAAATGTAGCAGCTTAGGCTGTTCTAGCAGCTTAGGCTGTCTAGAGGTAGCTGTAGCAGAGTAGCTTTGGCTGAACTAGGAGACATGCAGAGCTCCTGCAATACCACTATAGTTACAGAGTACTTATACACAATAAAAGACAATACTCAGTGTTACCAAAAATAAAGGTACTTTTTTTTAGTGACCCAAGGCCAAAAATATCTTAGAGGCAACACTCCTTCTGGAGGTAAGCATTATACACAATATATACACTAGAGACCAAAATCAGGTAAGTAAATAGTCTCAGAATAGTGCAAACAGTAGAAAATATAATAGAATGCAATAAGATGCAATAGGCCTAGGGGCAACACAAACCATATACTAAGAAAGTGGAATGTGAATCACAAATTTCCCCCTAGGCAAGTGTATTGGTGTAGAGGGACGCTGGGAGTGTAAAAAAAACACAAAGGTGAGTAGAATACCCCACCCCAGAGCCCAGGAAAGTAGGAATAAAGTACTGTATGTTTCCTCAGGACACACTACAAGTTGTGATAAGAGTTATTTCCAGAACCAAGCAAGACTGCAAGCAACAAATGGTGGATTCCTGGACCTGAAGACCTGTGAAGAGAGGAGACCAAGTCCAGAAGTCGCAGAAGATTCCAGGAAGGACAGGAGCCCCTGCCAATCTAGTAGATGGTGCAAAAGAGGATTCTCCAGTTAGAAGAAGTCTGCAGAAGAGCACCAAAGAAGATGACTGCATGTTCCTGCATGATGCAAGAGGTGTCCCACATCGAGATGTTGGATGCAAGCAAGTTGCAGCGCTGGATTCGTCCAACAAGCCTTGGTTCAAGCAAAGTCGCGGTTTGCATCAAAATGGCACTGCCGGGACCCAGGAGGGACCTGGGGGCCTCAACTCTAACAGAGGAGGCAGAGGGGGCTCCCAACACTGGAGGGAACCCAAAGAAGACCAGGCAGCACCCACTGGAGTTCCAGGACATGGGGACAAAGAAGGTGCAAATTGCGGTTGCTGCAGCACTACAAAAGAAAGTCCCACGCCGCCGGAGAACAACCCAGTGAGTTGTGCGTCGCAGGATGGAGTGCTGGGGACCTGGCACACTGTGCATGAAGGATTCTTGCAAATAGTGCACAGAGGCCTCAGGAGCTAGAGATGAGATGGTGCACAGGGGTACTGTCGCAAACCGGGTAGGCAAGCTCTTACCTCCACCAAATTTGGACAGCAGGACCTTAGGACCGTCTGGGTCTAAGGGGTCCACCACCAGTGCTCCAGGAGCACGCTCATCACCAGGAGAGGAGTCTCAGAGAACGGGTTGTCACCTTGGAAGGTGCCTTCTGGAGCAGGGAAGTGACTCTGTCACTCCACAGGAGATTCCTTTGGTTCTTCTGGTACAGGGTGAAGGCAGGGAGTCCTCATAGCATGCACACCTTGGAAACTGTTGCAGTTGCTCGCTGGAGCTGAAGTTGCAGGGTCACAGTAGCCTTTCTAGATACTTTGTTGCATTTCCAGCGGCTCCTGGAGCAGTCTGCGGTTGATCCAACGGTCAGAAGCTGAAGCAAAAGTTGCAGAGGATTCCTGGAGGAAGCTTGCAAGCTGAATCTGAAGAGGAACCCACAGGAGAGACCCTAAATAGCCCTGAGAGGGGGATTGGGCACCTAACCAGTTATGCACCTATGATGAGGGGTCTCCAATGTCATCTGCTGGTACTGGCCACTCAGAGATCTCCAGAGTGTCCCCACACCTTGGAAAACAGGTTGGCTAACGCCAGGGACACTCTGGAGGAGCTCTGGGCACCACCCCTGGGGTGGTGATGGACAGAGGAACTCCCCTTTATTTTGTCCAGTTCCGTGCCAGAGCAGTGACTGGGGGTCCCTGAACTGGTGTAGACTGGCTTATGTAAGGAGGGCACCATCTGTGCATTTAAAGCATTTCCAGAGGCTCTGGGAGGCTATCCTTCCCAAGCCTGTAACACCTATTTCCAAAGGGAGAGGGTGTAACCCCCTCCTCCCAAAGGAAATGCTTTGTTCTGCCTTCCTGGGACTGAGCTGCTCAGACCCAAGAAGGGCAGAACCCTGTCTGTGAGGTGGCAGCAGCTGTAGCTGCAGTGCAAGCCTCAGAGAGCTGGTTTGGCAGTACTGGGGGTCCATGGTGGAGCCCCCAGGATGCATGCATGGAATTGGCTCCCCAATATCAAATTTGGAATGGGGGGACAATTCCATGATCTTAGACATGTTACATGGCCATATTCGGAGTTACCATTGTGAAGCTACAAATAGCTACTGACCTATATGTATTGCACGTGTGTAATGGCGTCCCCGCACTCACGAAGTCCGGGGAAATGGCCCTCAACTATGCTAGTGCAAGGGTACCCTCACACTTAGTAACTTTGCACCTAACCTTCAACAAGTGAAGGTTAGACATATAGGTGACTTATAAGTGACTTAAGTGCAATGAAAATGGTCGTGAAATAACGTGTGCATTATTTCACGCAGGCTGTAATGGCAGTCCTGTGTAAGGGTTTGTCTGCGCTCCCTATGGGTGGCAAAAGAAATGCTGCAGCCCATATGGATCTCCTGGAACCCCAATGCCATGGGTACCTAGGTACCATATGCTAGGGACTTATAAGGGGGGTCCAGTATGCCAATTGAAATTGGCAACTGTAGTCACTGGCCTACAGTGACAAATTTTAAAGCAGAGAGAGCATAAGCACTGAGGTTCTGATTAGCAGAGCCTCAGTGACACAGTTATGCACTACACAGGCCTACACAATAGGCCATAAACTATGAGCACTGGGGTCCTTGCTAGCAGGATCCCAGTGACACAGTAAAAACACACTGACACACACTCACAAATAGGACAAAAGGGGGGGTAACCATGCTAGAAAGAGGCTACTTTCCTACACAACCCTCCCCCCAAACGAAGGACAATAAGGCTAACCTTGGCCAGTTGAGACTTTATTGTCTAAGTGGTGATAAGTGGAGAGTAGATCTGCAATAGAGTGGTTACTCCCTTTATCATCCACTATATGGTTACTTCCCTGTGGGGATGCAAACCACCCTGTTTGGAGATTTTTACCTAACCAACAGTGTGAGTGTACATTCTCAGAGTTCCTATTAGTATGTTATAAAGATGGTCAGTGGTCCACTGGGCCTATGTGAAATGCAGGAAATGCTAGACCGGGATGCTGTCTCAATAAAGCCATAGCTGGGCAAAAACATTGTCCATATGGCTGTCAGAGAGAAGAGGGTTGCTGTTTCTCTTGAGTTGGATCAGGGCAGGGCTACTGTCCTATAAGCTCCAAACCAGGACAGGGTGCTGTCCTAAGTGTTTAGAGGCAGAGCAGGGCTGCTGCACTCAAGTTTCTCTGGGAGGGTTGGAGGGATGCTCCATAATTACTAAAATGGTGCAGTTTTGCCCATCTGGATTTGTAGTTCCACAAAGAGGTGCTTTTACCTCTGGGAGTCCAGCTGTGGTAGCTGATGGCTCCTTTGGTACAGGTTCCACCCAGGAGAGGTTTCTCCCACCACAGGAATGGTATCCTTAGTTGCAGGGTGGGGAAGCGATACTTTGATACCCTTTTTACCTGTTGGTGGAGAGGGTTCCTGAGATTTCAGGCCTTTTTCTCTCCTTTGATTTTTCATTTCAACAGAAATGAGAGGAAGGAATTCCTCAGGGATACCCAGCATGGATGCATGGGTACTGAACTCTACCTCAGCCCAACCTGAGGCCTCTAGGTCATTCTTGTGGGAAAGTACCATCTTGCCTGGCAGGCT
This sequence comes from Pleurodeles waltl, assembly GCF_031143425.1. Classification (NCBI taxonomy): domain Eukaryota; kingdom Metazoa; phylum Chordata; class Amphibia; order Caudata; family Salamandridae; genus Pleurodeles; species Pleurodeles waltl. The sequence goes on along the minus strand of NC_090450.1, from coordinate 357,858,842 downwards.
ACCCCCATTTTTACATGTATATACGTTTGTTTTTGCCTGTCTCACTGGGATCCTGTTAGCCTGGACCCCAGTGCTCATAGTTTGTGGCCTGAATGTGTGTACCTGTGTGGTGACTAACTGTGTCACTGAGGCTCTACTAACCAGAACATTAGTGCTTATGCTCTCTCTGCCTTTAAAATCGTCACTATAGGCTAGTGACCATTTTTACCAATTCTAATTGGCACACTGGAACACCCTTATACTTCCCTAGTATATGGTACCTAGGTACCCAAAGTATTGGGGTTCCAGGAGATCCATATGTGCTGCAGCATTTCTTTTACCACCCATAGGGAGCTCAGACAAACGTTACACAGGGCTGCCACTGCAGCCTGAGTGAAATAATGCACGTTATTTAACAGCCATTTATCACTGCACTTAAGTAACTTATAAGTCACCTATATGTCTAACCTTCACTTGCTGAAGGTTAGGTGCAAAGTTACTAAGTGTGAGGGCACCCTTGCACTAGCAAAGGTGACCCCTCATAGTTCAGGGCAATTTCCCCGGACTTTGTGAGTGCGGGGACACCATTACACGTGTGCACTACAGATAGGTCAATACCTATATGTAGCTTCACAATGGTAGCTCCGAATATGGCCATGTAACATGTCTAAGATCATGGAATTGTCCCCCCATGCCAAATCCGGTATTGGGGTGCCAATTCCTTGCATCCACGGAGTGCCACTATGGACCACGGGTATTGCCAAACCTGCTCTCTGGGGTTTTACCACTGCTGCCACCCCACAGACAGGGTTTTTCCCTCCTGGGGTCTGGGCAGCCCAGTCCCAGGAAGGCAGAACAAAGGATTTCCTCTGAGAGAGGGTGTTACACCCTCTCTCTTTGGAAATAGGTTTTAAAGGCTGAGGAGGGGTAGCCTCTCCCAGCCTCTGGAAATGCTTTGAAAGGCACAGATGGTGCCCTACTTGCATAAGCCAGTCTATGCTGGTTTAGGGAACCCCCAGTCCCTGCTCTGGTGCAAAACTGGACAAAGGAAAGGGGAGTGACCACTCCCCTGTCCATCACCACCCCAGGGGAGGTGTCCAGAGCTCCTCCAGTGTGTCCCAGACCTCTGACATCTTGAATCCAGATGTGTGAGGGCACTCTGGAGGCCTCTGAAATGCCAGTGCCAGCAGGTTACATCAGAGACCCCTCTTGATAGGTGCTTACCTCACTGGTGGCCAATCCTCCTCTGAGGGCTATTTAGGGTCTCTCCTGTGGGCTATTCCTCAGATAACGACTTGCAAGAATTATCAGGAGTTCCTCTGCATCTCTCTCTTCTACTTCTGCCAAGGATCGACTGCTGACTGCTCCAGGACGCCTGCAAAACTGCAACAAAGTAGCAAGAAGACTACCAGCAACATTATAGCACCTAATCCTGCCGGCTTTCTCGACTGTTTCCTGGTGGTGCATGCTTTGGGGGCTGCCTGCCTTCATCCTGCAGTGGAAGCCATGAAGAAATCTCCTGTGGGTTGACGGAATCTTCCCCCTGCTCCAGCAGACACCAAACTTCAGCGTCACCAGTACCCTGGGACCCCTCTCATCCTGACGAGCATGGCCTCTGGAACACAGGTGGTGGACCCAAGTGACGCAGACTGTCCAGTGGTCCAACTGTCCAAATTTGGAAGAAGAAACTCCTTGCCTCCTCTCTCCAGAGAGTAATACAGTGCACCACGCGAACTGCGGCTACTAGGGCTTTTGAGCACATCTACAAGAAATTCTTCATGCACAGCCAAGCCCAGGTCCCCAGCACTCTGTCCTGCAATGCTCAGTTCCCTGAGTTGATCTCTGGCTTTGTTGGACCCTCTTTTGCAGTGTTGACATGGCTGCCATTTTCAGCCTTCTTGAAGCCATGTTCAAGTGCTTCTGCGGGTGCTACCTTCTTATGTGTGGGCTCCCTCCATTGCGGAGGGCCCCCTTGGTCTGCACTCCCATGTGGTGACATCCTGGTTCTTCCTGGGCCCGGGCAGCACCCTTTTTCCCTCAACCAAGACCCTTGCAGCTAGCAAGGCTTATTTGTGTTTTGTTGCCAAACAAACAACTCTGTGTCCTCCAGCACTCCGTGGGACATCTTCTGCACGAAGAAGTTCCTAGCATCCTTCGTTGTTGCAGAGTCTTCAGCTTCTTCTATCCGGAGGCAGCCATTTTGCACCTTCATCCGGGGTTTAATGGGATCCTCCTCCCCTGGACACTTTCATGACTCTTGGACTTGGTCCCCTTCCTTTACAAGTCCTCAGGTCCAGGAATCCATCTTCAGTGCTTTGCATTCTGTTGTGGTCTTTGCAGAATCTTTTATCACGACTTTAGTGTGTTTCTGGGGAAATAGTAGTACTTTACTCCTACTTTCCAGGGTCTTGGGATGAGGTATCTTGGACACCCTTAGTGTTTTATTACACTCCCAGTGACCCTCTACACACTACACTAGCCTAGAGGTCCATTCGTGATTCACATTCTACTTTCTTAGTATATGGTTTGTGTTGCCCCTAGGCTTATTGCATCCTATTGAATTCTACAGTATTTGCACTACTTTCTGACTGTTTTACTTACCTGATTTTGGTTTGTGTGTATATTTTGTGTATTTTACTTACCTCCTAAGGGAGTATATCCTCTGAGATATTTTTGGCACATTGTCACTAAAATAAAGTACCTTTATTTTTAGTAACTCTGAGTGTTGTCTTTCTTATGATATAGTACCTATATGATGTAATTGGCATAGTAGGTGCTTTGCATGTCCCCTACTTCAGCCTAAGCTGCTCTGTCATAGCTACCTCTATCAGCCTATGCTGCTAGAACACTACTAATATATTAATAAGGGATAACTGGACCTGGAACAAGGTGTAAGTACCATCAGGTATCCACTATAAGCCAGGCCAGCCTCCTACAATTCCCTAAGAGACAATCTACAGGTAAGCTAGGTGATACCACCACCTGCTTAGGGCCAGTAACTCCACCCCAGCTAAGTTGAACTACAGCTAAAGGGGAGAGATTGAGTGGAGTTATTGACATCAGTAACGTTGTACTTCTGTCCAAGGAGGTGTTTTGCAAGTGACACCAGTTTTTCAGCCACCAAAGTGATACTGCCACCTGTGTCCCTGTATGCCTGGGCCTCAACACCGTTTATTAAGATTGACTGCCTGTACTTATCCATCTTAAGGGGACAAGCAGCCAAGGTGGCCAGGCCAATGCCACCAGGTGTGACAGCAACTGTCCTGGGACTGCCTACCCCAGTTTCTATTATGGTCCCAAAAGTGAACCCAACTACACCTTTAGTTTGACTATTGCCAGTAGTCCCACCACTATTACCACTACTGCTAGGGGCATTAGAGTCTGATGTCTTAGTGGTGGTAGGCTCAGGGGCTTTACCTATGCAGGACTTATCCCCTGGCCAATGGCCTTTGTTTCTACACAGATAGCACCAAGGCTTTTTCTGGTTGTGTGAAGAGTTTGAAGAAGATGAAGACGTTTTATCCCCACCCCCAGAGGAGTGTTTTGGACCTGAAAAGGATCTTTGTGTTTACTTTTATCCCCATGCTTGTCCTGGGATTTTTCACCATCTTTCTTCTTGCCATCCTTGTCACCCCCTGTATGAGCTTTTCTGCTCACCCTTGTTCTGACCCATTTGTCTGCCTTCTTTCCCAATTCTTGGGGAGAGGTCAGATCTGAGTCCACATGATACTGATGTAACAAGTCAGACACACAATTATTTAAAATATGCTCTCTCGGAATTAAGTTATATAGGCTTTCATAATCAGTCACCTTACTGCCATGTAACCAGCCTTCTAGGGCCTTCACAGAACAGTCTACAAAGTCTGTCCAGTTGTGTGATGACTCTTTTCTGGTCTCTCTGATCATAAGTCTATACTGTTCAGTGGTTAAGCCCAGACCATCCAAGAGTGCATTATTAAGAATTTGGTAATTATCTGCATCATCCTCTCTGACAATAAGAAGTATGTCTCTCCCTTTGCCAGAGAAGGATAACCAAAGGATACCAGCCCACTGTACATGAGGGACCCTCTAAAATTTGCAGGCCCTCTCAAGTGCAGCGAACCACTTGTTGATGTCATCACCATCCTTGTAAGGAGGGACAACTTTGTGCAGATTCCTAGAATCAAACGAGGGTTCCCTAACATTTGTATTCCTAAAACTGCTGCTGCCACCATGGGGAACTAACCCAAACCCTGCCTCTCTTTCTTTACAGCCAAGGATTCCCTGTCTAAGGCCAACTGATGCTGCATTAGATTCAGTCTGGCCTCCTCTAACGTCAGCATTCTGAGTTCCCTATCCAGGGACTTGTCCTCAGGGTTGGAATTATGTGTAGCCTCTGAAACAGAGGTAACATGAGAGTGTGCAGAGGCAGACCTTTCTCTAACAGGGGCCACTCTAGTGACCTGGCCTCTAGGGGTAAAGGGAGGCCTACTTGAGTGTGAACCGTTCCCACTACCAGTTATATTAGGTGGCTTGTTGACAGATAGGTCTGTGGAAAGACCCTCCCCAGGATTGTCAGTTTGCTCCTCTACGCCTTCCTAATTGGAGTTATCCTCTACCTCTTCCCCTGTCTGATCTGGACCAGTGCTGAGTCCCTGGTCATCCTGAAGGAGAAGATTTAGGAGGAACTCCTTATTGGGGTTCTTCACAATCCCTAAACTTCTTTCAATGCAGAGACCCATCAAACTTTTAAAGTTAAGATTTTCATATGTTTTCTTGACAACTCTAGGGGTAGCTTCTACAGAAGACATATTGAAAGAACAAAGTTTAGGAAAGTGAGTAAAAAGTTAGTAAAATAACAGAGCTAACTTTTTAGAGAAAAGAAGAAAACTTTTCAAAACTTTGTAAAAACTTTTGCAAAGTTTAAAGAACTTTTAAAAAGTGAGAAAATTGTTTATAGGTATATATTATATATGCTCTAAGTATTGGAGCAAGCTTTTCTCGTGAAAAGCACAGGGAACAAAGTGAGAAAGCAATTGCAAGTACTTATCCCACCGCAGCACCACCAATGTAGGAGGCTGGCCTGGTTTGTAGTGGGTACCTTCGGTACTTACACCTTACTCCAGGTCCAGTTATCCCTTGTTAGTTAATGTAGTAGTGTTCTAGCAGCTTAGGCTGATAGAGGTAGCTATAGCAGAGCAGCTTAGGCTGAACTAGGAGACATGCAAAGCTCATGCAATACCACTTACAGTTACACAGTACTGATACACAAGTAAAGACAATACTCAGTGTTACCAAAAATAAAGGTATTTATTTGGGTGACACAGTACCAAAAATATGTTATAGCAAATACTCCTTCAGGAGGTAAGTATTATACACAAGATATACACTGGACACCAGAATTAGACTTGTAAATATTCATAGAACAATGCAAACAGTAGGAAATCCTATAGAATGCAATGGGAGAAAATAGGTGTAGGGGCAACACAAACCATATAGTATAAAAGTGGAATGTGAATCACAAATTCCCCCCTAGACAAGTGTGTGTGCAGAATCCCTGGGAGAGTAAGCATACAGTAAATGTAATTAAATTACCCCACCCCAGAGCCCAGAAAAGCAGGAGTAAAGTACTGCAAGTTTCCTTAGGACACACTTCACCTTGTTTTGGGGATTTTGCAGCAGCCAACTAAGTCTGCAAAGAACAACTGCTGGATTATTGGACCTGAAGACCTGCAAAGGAAGGAGACCAAGTCCAGAAGTCGAAAGCAGTTCCCGGAAGGATAGGAGCCCCTGACAACCCAGAAGAGGGTGCAAAAGAAGAATCCACAGTTAGCTGAAGACTGCAGAAATGCACCCTAAGAAGATGCCAGCGGGTTCCTGCATGATGCAAAAAATGTCACACGGCGTGAAGTTCGTTGCAGATGAGATTTTGTGTTGAAAGGTGCCCACAAGCCTTGGCTACCACAAAAGTGCATTTTTCACAAAAATGGTGCTGGATGGACCCTGGATGGACCTGGGGCCTTAACTCTATATGAGGAGGAAGAGGAGGCTCTCAGCACTTTAGAGAGCCCTCAGGATGCCACCCAGCACCCCTGGAAACCACAGGATCCAGGTTCAAAGGAGGTGTAAAATTTGATTGATGCAGCACAAAAAAAGAAGGTCCCACGCCGCTGGAGAATAACTCAGCGAGTTGCGCATCACAGGGCTGAGTACTGGGGACCTGGGCCAGGCTGTGTATGAAGGAATTTTGAAAAGAGTGCACAGAGACCTCAGGAGGGGAAGAAGACCGAAAACACAGGGTTACCATCGTTCCCAGGGAAGGCAAGGTCTTACCTCCTCCAAATTGCGTCAGCAGGACCTCAGGACAGTCTATGTCGATGATGTTCACCCTCTGTGTCCTTAGGAGCATGCTCGTCACCGTGAGAGGAGTCCCAGGGTACTTATCCTCGCCTTGGAAGATGCCTGCTTGGAGCAGGGAAGTGACTCTGTCTCTCCACTGGAGATTTCTTCGGTCCTTCTGGTGCAGGATGAAGACAGGGAGTCCCCAGAGCATGCACACCATGGACACTGTTGCAGTTGCTGACTTGGAGCTGAGGTTGCTGAAGAAAAGTGTCTCTTGTAGACACTTTGTTGTAGTTACAGGGTTTCTCAGAGCAGGCTGCGGTTGATCCGAGGTCAGAGGATGCTGAAGTTGTTGCAGAGGATTCCTGAAGGAAACTTGCAGGCAGAATCTGAAGAGAACCCACAGGAGAGACCCTAAGTAGCCCTGAGAGGGGGATTGGCTACCTTATCAGGTATGGACTGTAGGAAAGTACCATCTTGCCTGGCATGTTACCCCCATATTTCACTGTATAGTTGTATGTGTCACTGGGACCCTGCCAGCCAGGGCCCCAGTGCTCATAAGTGTGCCCTGTATGTGTTACCTGTGTTATGACTAACTGTCTCACTGAGGCTCTGCTAATCAGAACCTCAGTGGTTATGCTCTCTCATCTCTTTCAAATTGTCACTAACAGGCTAGTGACCAATTTTACCAATTTACATTGGCATACTGGAACACCCTTATAATTCCCTAGTATATGGTACTGAGGTACCCAGGGTATTGGGGTTCCAGGAGATCCCTATGGGCTGCAGCATTTCTTTTGCCACCCATAGGGAGCTCTGACAATTCTTACACAGGCCTGCCACTGCAGCCTGAGTGAAATAACGTCAACGTTATTTCACAGCCATTTTACACTGCACTTAAGTAACTTATAAGTCACCTATATGTCTAACCTTTACCTGGTAAAGGTTGGGTGCTAAGTTACTTAGTGTGTGGGCACCCTGGCACTAGCCAAGGTGCCCCCACATTGTTCAGGGCAAATTCCCAGGACTTTGTGATTGCGGAGACACCATTACACGCGTGCAATACATATAGGTCACTACCTATGTGTAGCTTCACAATGGTAACTCCAAATATGGCCATGTAACATGTCTATGATCATGAAATTGCCCCCTCTATGCCATCCTGGCATTGTTGGCAGAATCCCATGATCCCACAGGTCTGTAGCACAGACCCGGGTACTGCCAAACTGCCTTTTCAGGGGTTTCACTGCAGCTGCTGCTGCTGCCAACCCCTCAGACAGGTTTCTGCCCTCCTGGGGTCCAGCCAGGCTTGGCCCAGGAAGGCAGAACAAAGGACTTCCTCAGAGAGAGGGTGTTACGCCCTCTCCCTTTGGTAAATGGTGTGAAGGCAGGGGAGGAGTAGCCTCCCCCAGCCTCTGGAAATGCTTTCATGGGCACACATGGTGCCCATTTCTGCATAAGCCAGTCTACACCGGTTCAGGGACCCCTCAGCCCTGCTCTGGCGCGAAACTGGACAAAGGAAAGGGGAGTGACCACTCCCCTGACCTGCACCTCCCCTGGGAGGTGCCCAGAGCTCCTCCAGTGTGCTCCAGACCTCTGCCATCTTGGAAACAGAGGTGCTGCTGGCACACTGGACTGCTCTGAGTGGCCAGGGCCAGCAGGTGATGTCAGAGACTCCTTCTGATAGGCTCCTTCAGGTGTTGCTAGCCTATCTTCTCTCCTAAGTAGCCAAACCCTCTTTTCTGGCTATTTAGGGTCTCTGCTTTGGGGAATTCTGCTTTGGGGAATTCCTTAGATAACGAATGCAATAGCTCATCAGAGTTCCTCTGCATCTCTCTCTTCACCTTCTACCAAGGAATCGACTGCTGACCGCGCTGGAAGCCTGCAAAACTGCAACAAAGTAGCGAAGACGACTATTGCAACTCTGTAACGCTGATCCTGCCGCCTTCTCGACTGCTTTCCTGGTGGTGCATGCTGTGGGGGTAGTCTGCCTCCTCTCTGCACTAGAAGCTCAGAAGAAATCTCCCGTGGGTCGATGGAATCGTCCCCCTGCATCCGCAGGCACCAAAGAACTGCATCACCGGTCCCCTGGGTCTCCTCTCAGCACGACGAGCGAGGTCCCTTTAATCCAGCAACTCTGCCCAAGTGACTCCCACAGTCCAGTGACTCTTCAGTCCAAGTTTGGTGGAGGTAATTCCTTGCCTCCCCACGCCAGACTGCATTGCTGGGAACCACGTCTTTTGCAGCTACTCCGGCCTCTGTGCACTTCTGGCAGAAATCCTTTGTGCACAGCCAAGCCTGGGTCCACAGCACTCTAACCTGCATTGCACGACCTCCTGAGTTGTCCTCCAATGGCGTGGGACTCCTTTGTGCAACTTTGGGTGAGCACCTTTTCACTCCACTTCATAGTGCCTGTTCTGGCACTTCTGCAGGTGCTGCCTGCTTCTGAGAGGGCTCCTTGTCTTGCTGGGTGCCCCCTCTGTCCCCTGACGCAATTGGCGACATCCTGGTCCCTCCTGGGCCACAGCAGCATCCAAAAATCCTAACCGCACAACTTGCAGCTAGCAAGGCTTGTTTGCAGTCCTTCTTCAGGAAAACACTTCTGCACGACTCTCCACAACGTGGGACATCTATCCTCCAAAGGGGAAGTTTCTAGCCCTTGTCGTTCCTGCAGAATCCTCAGCTTCTACTGTCCAGTAGCAGCTTCTTTGCACCCACAGCTGGCATTTCCTGGGCATCTGCCCACTCTCGACTTGGTCGTGACTTTTGGACTTGGTCCCCTTGTTCCACAGGTACCCTCGTCTGGAAATCCATCGTTGTTGTATTGCTAGTTTTGGTCTTTCCTGCAGAATTCCCCTATCACGACTTCTGTGCTCTTTGGGGAACTTCAGTGCACTTTGCACTCACTTTTCAGGGTCTTGGGGTGGGCTATTTTTCTAACCCTCACTGTTTTCTTACAGTCCCAGCGACCCTCTACAAGGTCACATAGGTTTGGGGTCCATTCGTGGTTCGCATTCTACTTTTGGAGTATATGGTTTGTGTTGCCCCTATCCCTATGTGTCCCCATTGCATCCTATTGTAACTATACATTGTTTGCACTGTTTTCTAATACTATACTGCATATTTTTGGTATTGTGTACATATATCTTGTGTATATTTGCTATCCTCATACTGAGGGTACTCACTGAGATACTTTTGGCATATTGTCATAAAAATAAAGTACCTTTATTTTTAGTATATCTGTGTATTGTGTTTTCTTATGATATTGTGCATATGACACTAGTGGTACTGTAGGAGCTTCACTCGTCTCCTAGTTCAGCCTAAGCTGCTCTGCTAAGCTACCATTATCCATCAGCCTAAGGTGCTAGACACCCTATACACTAATAAGGGATACCTGGGCCTGGTGCAAGGTGTAAGTACCCCTTGGTACTCACTACAAGCCAGTCCAGCCTCCTACATTGGTTGTGCAGCGGTGGGATAAGTACTTTGTAACTACTTTAAGAGAAAAATATACAAAACAAGTTCAGTGTATGTACACCTAACCAAAAAGTTTTGCATTTCTTTTCTCACTTCTTTTCTAAAGTGCTGAAAAGTACCTCTAAACTTTCTAAAAAGTTCTTAAAACGTTTAAAAAGTTTTTTTCTGTCTTTCCAAAAGTTCTGAAAAACTTTTTTCTCACTTTTTCTATCCCTTAAACACTTTCTAATATGTCTGGCACAGGCCAAACTGTTGATCTGTCCAAACTTGCTTATGATCACCTTAGCTGGAAAGGAGCAAGGAGTCTCTGCATAGAAAGAGGTTTAAGTGTAAGGAAGAATCCCTCTAGAGAACTGTTGGTTAACATGCTTGTTGAACAAGATAAAGCCAGAGGTGGCACTTCTGGTGAAAAATTAGCTGATGGTTCCCACTCTGATTCTGGGGCACCCCTAGCAAAAGATGTGGGAGGGAAGATTTCAAGCCTTGTGCATATGACACTAGTGGTACTGTAGGAGCTTCACTCGTCTCCTAGTTCAGCCTAAGCTGCTCTACTAAGCTACCATTATCTATCAGCCTAAGCTGCTAGACACCCTATACACTAATAAGGGATACCTGGGCCTGGTGCAAGGTGTAAGTACCCCTTGGTACTCACTACAATCCAGTCCAGCCTCCTACATGGACCTATCAGGAGGGGTCTATGACGCCACCTGCTGGCACTGGCCATTCAGAGCCCTCCATGGTGTCCCCACACCTTGCAAAGCAAGATGGCTGAAGTCTGGTACACACTGGAGGAGTGCTGGGCACCACCCCTGGGGTGGTGATGGACATGGCAGTGGTCACTCCCCTTTCCTTTGTCCAGTTTCCCGCCAGAGCAGGGGAAAAGGGGTCCCTGAACTGGTGTAGACTGGTTTATGCAAAGAGGGTACCATCTATGCCCTTCAAAGCATTTCCAGAAGCAGGGGATGGCTACCCCTCCCAAGCCTGTAACACCTATTTCCAAAGGAAGAGGGTATAACACCCTGCTCTCAGAGGAAATGTTTTGTCCTGCCTTCCTGGGACTGGGTTGCCCAGACCCCAGGAGGGCAGAACCCTGTCTGTGAGGTGGAAGCAGCTGTAGCTGCAGTGTAAGCCTCAGAGAGCTGGTTTGGAAGTACTGGGGTCCATGGTGGATCCCCCAGGATGCATGGAATTGGCTCCACAATACCCGATTTGGAATGGGGGGACAATTCCATGATCTTAGACATGTTACATTGCTATATTCGGAGTTACCATTGTGAAGTTACATATAGGTATTGACCTATATGTAGTGCACGCGTATAATGGCGTCCCCGCACTCACAAAGTCCGGGGAAATGGCCCTGAACTATGTGGGGGCACCTTTGCTAGTGCAAGCTGCCCTCACACTTAGTAACTTTGCACCTAACCTTCAGCAAGTGAAGGTTAGACATATAGGTGACTTATAAGTTACTTAAGTCCAGTGAAAATGGCTGTGAAATAACATGTGCGTTATTTCTCCCAGGCTGCAATGGCAGTCCTGTGTAAGGGTGGCAGAAGAAATGCTGCAGCCCATATGGATCTCCTGGAATCCCAATGCCCTGGGTACCTAGGTACCACATACTAGGGACTTATAAGGGGGGGGTCCAGTATGCTAATTGAAATTGGTAAATGTAGTCACTGGCCTACAGTGACATCTTTAAAAGCAGAGAGAGCGTAAGCACTGAGGTTCTGATTAGCAGAGCTTCAGTGACACAGTTAGGCACTACACAGGCATACACTTCAGGCCACCAACTATGAGCACTGGGGTCCTGGCTAGCAGGATGCAAGTGAGACAGTAAAAACATACTGACAAACACTGACAAACAGGCCAAAATTGAGGGTAACTATGCTAGAAAGAGGCTACTTTCTCACAATGACGAGTTAAGAGTCATGGTGATTAAACTTATCAGAGTAGAGCCACAACTATTTGGAGCCCAAGTCCAGCAAACTACTATCGCTAGGAAATCAGAAATGTGGAAAGGATAGTCGACAGAGTGACTCCTCTCCTGATGACGAGATTGCTCCCTGGAACACAGGTAGTGGACTGACGTGATCCAGACTGTCCTAAGGTCCAGCTGTCCAAATTTGGTGGAGGTAAGAGCTTGCCTCCCCATGCTGCGACATTAACCCTGTGCACTGTGTCTTCTTCAGCTCCTTGGGCTTCTGTGCACTTCTTCTAAGAATCCTTCATTCACAGTGTAGCCCAGGTCCCCAGCACTCCATCCTGCAATACACAACTCTCTGAGTTGTTCTCCGGCGGAGTGGGACCTTCCTTTGTAGTGCTGCAACAACTGCATTTTGCCTCTTCTTTGTCTCCATATCCTGGGACTCCCGTGGGTGCTGCCTGGTCTTCTGAGGGCCCTCTGCAGTGCTGAGAGCCCCCTCTGTCTCCTCAGTCCGAGAAGAGACCCCAGGGTCCCTCCTGGGACCGGGCAGCACCATTTTGACGCAAACAGCGAACTTTCTTGAACCAAGGCTTGTTGGAGGTATCCAGTGTCAAAAACTGCCTATATCCAACAACTCGATGTGAGACATCTCTTTAATCAAGCAGGAACTAGCAGCTATCTTCCTTGGTGCAATTCTGTACTTTTCATCCAACCGGAGAATCTGCTTTTGCATCTTCTTCCCGGTTGGCAGGGCTCTTGTCCTTCCTAGACTCTTCTTCAACTTCTGGACTTGGTCCCCTCTCTTCAAAGGGCTTCAGGTCCAGGAATCCATTGTTGGTTTCTTGCAGTCTTGCTTGGCCCTTGCAAAATCCTTTATCACAACTTGTAGTGTGTTCTGAGGAAACTTGCTGTACTTTACTCCTGTTTTCCAAGGCTCTGGGGTGGTGTATTTTACTTAACTTTGGTGTTTGCTTACACTCCCAGCACCCCTCTACACACTACACTTGCCTAGGGGGGAATTTGTTATTCGCATTCCACTATTTTAGTATGTGGTTTGTGTTGCCCCTAGACCTATTGCAATCTATTGTGTTTTTCACTGTGTGCACTATTTTCTGACTGTGTACTTATCTGATTTTGGTTACTAGTGTATATATTTTGTATAATACTTACCCCCAGAAGGAGTATTGCCTCTAAGATATTTTTGGCATAGTGTGACTAAAATAAAGTACCTTTATTTTTAGTAACACTGAGTATTGACTTTTATTGTGTATAACTACTGTGTGAGTATAGTGGTATTGCAGGAGCTTTGCTTGTCTCTTAGTTCAGCCTAAGCTGCTCTGCTACAGCTACCTCCAGACAGCCTAAGCTGCTAAAACACTGCCTACATTTCACTAAGAGGGGATAACTGGTCCTAGTTTAAGGTGTAAGTACCTTAGGTACAGACTACAAACCAGGCCAGCCTCCTACAGTCATCTGTGAAACAGGGAATTTTCTGGGGTGTCATAGTGATGAAATGAAAAAAAACATTTGGGTGCTGGGCGTTAAACAGGTGACGGGGATTATGGACAGTGGAGATGTGCAAATGTGTGTGATGTGGATGTGTTGAGGGTGTGGAATGTGTGCTGAGTGAGAGATGGCGGGGTGTCTATTTAATTGGAATGTTTGTATATGTAAATGTTCTGGATGGTGTATTTTGCTTTGGAGTTGCAAAGGATTGTGGTGTGTGAAGAGGTGTGTTTTATAGTGTGCTTTGCAGGTGTGTCGAGTGTGGGAATGTGTGTCAGCTGTGTTGTTTTCAAATGCACCCAATGTAGTGTTGTGTATTACTCTTGTGTCCGCCAACAGCTGCGGTTCAAACCGCCACTGAAAGACCACCATGACAAGACCGTCATTGCGATTTTCGACTTGAAAAGGGTTTGTGGTTGGATGATGGGCTGGCGGTGCCGGTCGTTGGACAACCTATTTCCCACCTTCCAGAGTCCTGTCGGGGTCGGGTTTTTGGATGTTTTTTGGCAGGCCTGTCTGTGTAACTAATAAAGGGCAGTCTGTAAGACCACCAATATGGCGATCTTTTGGCGGACACCACTATGGCAGTCTGGCGGTCTGACCGCCAAACTTGTAATGAGGCCCTTTGCCTTTTTCCATCATATCATTATGGTCATCATTTGCCTAGAAATGTTTTCATAATTAAACCTACATGATAGCTTTGTGTAATAAACACTAATCAGCTATACATGCTTTGCTACAGTGGTCAAAAGCTCAATTCCTGGGAATACCTAGTCTCCTATCCTTACTAGGTAATTTAGTTGGGTACCATCCAATTGGGTATTAGTGACCCTTGGTGATTAACGCTTTTAGAAATGGCAGATGCGTGGCATGAAGTACTTACTATATTAAAACACTTTGGTGTTTATTATGACATTTGCGGTGAGTGATAAAGTGTGAGAAATACCGCCAAGAGGCCGGCGGTAATTACCGCCAAATTATCACCATGGCGGTGAGAACTCCCATAGACAGCCAATGTACCACACCATCTGCCAGCGTTAACACCACGCACGCCAGCGGTTGCCATCAACAGCCAGGTGTAAGACAAAGTACCGCCCCACCATATCATGACACAGGAAACCGCCACAATTTCCGGGATGGTACCAACGCCATCAAGAGCCTGACGGAAACACTGCACAGAAGACGAAAGACTCACCATCAGAGACACAGAGAAGGACAAAGCCTCCATGGAACCATAACTGCAAGTCTTCCTGATTCTCTTCTACACCATGCTCCACCTGGAACACCAACACCAACGAAGACGACAACGGTGAGTACAGCCGCCTACACAAAAGGAGAGTGACACACACGCACCACACAAACCAGACACACACACCATACACACAACCAGCTGCAGATGAAAAACAATGTTACACGACACACAACAAGGACAACAAGAAGGCAGTAATAAGAATGTATTGAATGGAAACAGCCACCAAATGAACCAATTGGATGAAAAATAGATTTGTGCAAATATCCACAAAGGGCTAATGCCCAGTCCAAAGTACTAAGGGCCCACATAGCCACAGGGCACAGCCCAAGCCCCAACTTGTTTCCTGACATCATTCGCACAGAACTCTGCAGGGACATCAGTTTGCAAGTGGTCAGGCACCTCAGGGGGATGGGGATGGGGGGCACCTCAGCTGAATTCGGTAACATGCCAACTGGTTCTGGAGGGGGGGTCCATGCCCATTTCTCTGTGTTGGGGAGTACAAGGTCACAGTCTCTCAGGTGGGTGACTTGCCCACTGGTCCTGGAGGGGGCTCCATGCCCATTTCTCCTGTGCTGGGGAGTGCAAGGTCACAGTCTCTCAGGTGGGTGACTTGACCACTGGTTCTGGAGGGGGCTCCTTGTACAGAAGTCCCTGGAGGGTGGCCTACATGCCCTCTGCTGGAGGTGAGGGCTACACTGTCTCATCTGGAGGTGCGGTCTGCACTGTGTAAGCAGGTGAAGGTGCCTCCTGGGCAGCCTCTGCTGGAGGTGAGGGCTGCACTGTATCATCTGGAGTTGAGGGCTGCACTGTGTCAGCGGGTGAAGGAACCTCCTGAGCAGCCTCTGCTGGAGGTGAGGGCTGCACTGCCTCAGCAGGTGAAGGTGCAGCCTCTGCAGGACGAGTGAGCTGCACTCCCTCAGCTGGAGGTGAGGGCTCCGTGACCACTGGTGGTGTCACCCTGCCAGCCTATGCTAGAGTGGAGAGCTTCTTCCCCTTCATGGCAGGAGTCAAGGGCTTCTTACCCTTCATGGTAGGAGTTGAGGGCTTCTTCCCCTTCCTGGCAGGAGGTGCAGGCTCCTTCCCCTTCATGGCAGGAGTTGAGGGCTTTCCCCTTCATGGCAGGAGGTGCTGGCTCCTTCCCTTTCATGGCAGGAGTTGAGGGCTTCTTCCCCTTAATGGCAGGAAGTGTGGATTGCTTCCCCATATTGGCAGGAGTTGAGGGCTTCTTCCCCTTCTTGGCAGGAGGTGTGGGATCCTTACCCTTCCTGCTGGTGGAGTGGTATCCTTCACTCTCTTGCCTCCACGACTAGGAGGTGCCTCCACTGTCCGCGTGCACTGTTTGGCTTAGGTGCTGGGCTGGGTCTTTGGGACCCTGCTCTTACGGGCAGGACAAAGGGGGGAGGGGGAGGGAAGAGGTCAAGTTGGGCACTGAAAAGCTTATTAGGGATAGTGGGGCAGGAAGAGGGAGGAGGGATGGGAGTGGAGGTTGAGGGAGTGGTTGTTGGAGGTGTATGTCTGTTGGACTTGGGTGCAGGTGCATTGGCAGTGTGCGTTTGTTAGATGGATGACTGTTGGATGTCTGAGTGCTTGCGTTTGTGTCCTTTAGGAGGGGGGGCAGACAGGGTGGGAGAGGACACAGGGGATTCATGGATGGATGTTGTGGAGGTGTCTGCTAGTGAGGGGTGTGTGCTGCTTGGTGTGGTGGTGCTGGTGGTGGATGTTGATGCAATGCATGCAGATGTGAGTTTGGACGTAACTGTGAGGGAGGTGGAGGAGGAGGAGAAGGGGGAGACTGTTGAGGCAGTGGATGTGGTTGTGTCTGCAACTGTCTGGTGTTTACGTGAGTGCTTGTGGGCTGAAGTGCGGTGCCTGTGTTTGACTGTGCCACTCTTGTGTGATGTCTTGTGTGCATGTTCGTCTGTATATGTGCATGGGATGGGTGTTGGGGATCAGGAGATTGGGACTGGGAAGTGGTAGTTGGAGGGGTGACGGTAGGTACAGGGACAACGGCTGCCATCAGAGAGGAGGCCAGATCCTGAATCAATCTCTGTTGGGACACCAATCCATCATGGAGGTTCTCCAGGAATGCATTGAATTGCTGCATCTGGGATGCCAGCCCCTGGTTGGCATTCACAATGGTTGACTGCCCTACAGAGATGGATCTCAGGAGGTCAATAGCCTCCTCAAGAGGGCAGCAGGGCTCACTGGGGCCGGGCTTGATGTGCCTGGGGCGAAGGAGATGCCCACGGTCCTGAGTGAGTGGGCACGGGCAACACGCTGAGGGGCTACTGGGAGGGCGGTGGTGGTACGGGGTTGGCGGCTGTACCTGCAGCTGGGCTGGTCACAGAGGTGTGAACCACCAGGGAGCTTCCATCGGAGGAGGTATCTAAGTCAGTGCTGTTACCTACTGTCTCCGCCATGGTGCTCCCCTCGCCCTCCATCCCACTGGTTCCCTCAGCGTCAGTAGACTCTGCCTCCTGGGTTCTGTGGGATGCAGCTCCCTTGGTAGCCGGTGCCCCTGCTCCTCCACCAGATGATGCTAATGCACACAAGGACAGGATGACAGAAGAAAAAAAGGGGTGTGTGAGAAAGTAGCTTCTTTCTAGCATGGTTACCCCCACTTTTGGCCTGTTTGTGAGTGTGTGTCAGTGTGTTTTTACTGTATCACTGGGATCCTGCTAGCCAGGACCCCAGTGTTCATAGTTTGTGGCCTAATGTGTGTGTTGTCAGTAGTGCTGAACTGTGTCATTGAAGTTCTGCTAACCAGAACCTCAGTGCTTATGCTCTCTCTGCTTCACAATTAGTCACTATAGTTTAGTGACTGGTTTGTAGTGGGTACCTTGGATACTTACACCTCCTACCAGGTCCAGTTATCCCTTATTAGTGAAATGTAGTAGTGTTCTAGAAGCTTAGGCTGATAGAGGTAGCTATAGCAGAGCAGCTTAGGCTGAACTAGGAGATATGCAAAGCTCCTGCAATACCATTTATAGTTACACAGTACTTATACACAAGTAAAGACAATACTCAGTGTTACCAAAAATAAAGGTATTTATTTGGGTAACACAGTACCAAAAATATCTTAGAGACAATACTCCTTCTGGAGGTAAGTATTATACACAATATATACACTAGACACCAAAATTAGACAAGTAAATAGTCATAGAGCAATGAAAGCAAAAGGAAATGCTAAAGAATGCAATGGGAGAAAACAGGTCTAGGGGCAACACAAACTATATACTAAGAAATGGAATGGGAATCACGAATTCCCCCCTAGACAAGTGTAGTGTGTGCAGAATTGCTGGGAGAGTAAGAATACAGTAAAGGTAAGTAAATTACCCCACCCCAGAGCCCAGAAACGCAGGAGTAAAGTACAACAAGTTTCCTTAGGACACACTACACCTCGTGATTGGGATTTTGCAGCAGCCAACCAAGTCTGCAAAGAACAACTGCTGGACTCCTGGACCTGAAGACCTGCAAAGGAAGTGGACCAAGTCCAGAAGTCGAAAGAAGTTCCAGGAAGGACAGGAGCCCCTGCCAACCCAGAAGAGGGTACAAAAGAAGAGTCTGCGTTTAGTTTAAGACTACAGAAATGCACCCTAGGAAAATGCCAGCAGGTTCATGCATGATGCAAAAGATGTCCCATGGCGTGAAGATCTTTGCAGATGGGATTTTATGTTGGAAGTCACCAACAAGTCTTGGCTATGACAAAAGTGCATTTTGCATCAATATGGTGCTGGGTGGACCCAGGAGGGACCTGGGGGCTCAACTCTGTGTGAGGAAGAAGAGGGGGCTCTCAGCACTTTAGAGAGCCCTCAGGATGCCAGCTAGCACCCCCGAAGGTCCCAGGACATAGGGACAAAGGAGGTGCAAAACACTGTTGATGCAGCACAACAAAGGAAGGTCCCATGCCACCAGACAACAACTCAGCGAGTTGAGCGTAGCAGGATAGAGTGCTGGTGACCTGGGCCAGGCTGTGCATGAAGTAATTTTGCAAAGAGTGCACAGAGGTCTCAGGAGGTGAAGAAGATGTAGTACACAGGAGTACCATCGCTCTCAGGGAAGGAAAGGTCTTACCTCCTTGAAACTGCGTCAGCAGGACCTCAGTACAGTCTATGTCGATGATGTCCACCCTCTGTGTCCTTATGAGCATGCTCGTCACTGTGAGAGGAGTCCCAGGGTACCGGTCTTCGTCTTGGAAGGTGCCTGCTTGGAGCAGGGGAGTGACTCCGTCACTCCACGGGAGATTTCTTCGGTCCTTCTGGTGCAGGATGAAGACAGGGAGTTCCCAGAGTGTGCACACCATGGAAACTGTTGCAGTTGCTGACCTGGAGCTGAGGTTGCTGAAGAAAAGTGTCTCTTGTAGACACTTTGTTGCAGTTACAGCGTTTCTTGGAGCAGGCTGCGGTTGATTTGAGGTCAGAAGAGTCTGAAGTTGTAGCAGAGGATTCCTGAAGGAAACTTGCAAGCAGAATCTGAAGAGAACCCACAAGAGAGACCCTAAATAGCCCTGAGAGGGAGACTGGCTACCTTATCAGGTATGGACCTTTCAGGAGGGGTCTCTGACGTCACCTGCTGGCACTGGCCACTCAGAGCCCTCCAGAGTGCCCCATACCTTGAAAAGCAAGGTGGCTGACTTCTGGGACATACTGGAGGAGCTCTGGGCACCACCCCTGGGGTGGTGATGGACAGGGGAGTGGTCAGTCCCCTTTCCTTTGTCCAGTTTCCCACCAGAGCAGGGGAGAAGGGGTCCCTGAACTGGTGTAGACTGGCTTATGCAAGAAGGGCACCATCTGTGCCCTTCAAAGCATTTCCAGAGGCTGGGGAGGCTACCCCTCCCTAGCCTCTAACACCTATTTCCAAAGGGAGAGGGTGTAAAACCCTGCTCTCAGGAGAAATGCTTTGTTCTGCCTTCCTGGGACTGGGCTGCCCAGACTCAAGGAGGGCAGAACCCTGTCTGTGAGGTGGCAGCAGCTGTAGCTGCAGTGCAAACATCAGAGAGCTGGTTTGGCAGTACTGGGGGTCCATGGTGGAGCCCCCAGGATGCATGGAATTGGCTCCCCAATACCAGATTTGGAATGAGGGGACAATTTCATTATCTTAGACACGTTATATGGCCATATTCGGAGTTACGATTGTGAAGCTACATATAGGTATTGACCTATATGTAGTGCACACGTCTAATGGCGTCCCCGCACTCACAAAGTCCAGGGAAATGGCCCTGAACTATGTGGGGGCACCTTTGCTAGTGCAAGGATGCCCTCACACTTAGTAACTTTGCACTTCACCTTCAGCAAGTGAAGGTTAGACATACAGGTGACTTATAAGTTACTTAAGTGCATGAAATGGCTGTGAAATAGTGTGTGCACTATTTCACGCAGGCTGCAGTGGAAGTCCTGTGTAAGGGTTTGTCTGAGCGACCTATGGGTGGCAAAAGAAATACTGCAGCCCATATGGATCTCCTGGAACCCCAATGCCCTGGCTACCTAGGTACCATACTAGGGACTTATAAGAGTGGTCCAGTGTGCCAATTGAATTGGTAAGTGAAGTCACTGCCCTACAGTGACAAACTTAAAAGCAGAGAGAGCATAAGCAATGAGGTTCTGATTAGCAGAGCCTCAGTGACACAGTTAGGCACTACACAGGCATACACATTAGGTCACAAACTATGAGCACTGGGGTCCTGGCTAGTAGGATCCCAACGAGACAGGCCAAACACACTGACATATAGGTTTTTATCTATTAGCACTGGGGTCCTAGCTAGCAGGATCCTAGTGACACAGTAAAACACACTGACACACACTCACAAACAGGCCAAAAGTGGGGATAACTATGCTAGAAAGAGGCTACTTTCCTACACCCCATGTCCTGGGACTCCCGTGGATGCTGTATGGTCTTCTGAGGGCTCTCTGAAGGGCTGAGAGCCCCCTCTGTCTCCTCAGTCCACGTTGAGACCCCCAGGTCCCACCTGGGCTTCAGCAGCACCATTTTGACACAAACCGCGAACTTCCTTGAACCAAAGCTTGTTGGAGGAGTCCGGCGTCGAAAACTGCCTGCATCCAACGACTCGACATAGGACATCTCTTTCATCAAGCAGGAACCCGCAGCTATCTCCTTTGGTACAATTCTGTATTTTTCTTCCAACCGGAGAATCCACTTTTGCACCTTCTTCCCAGTTGGCTGGGGCTCCTGTTCTTCCTGGACTTTTCTTCAACTTCTGGACTTGGTCTCCTCTCTTTGCAGGTCTTCAGGTCCAGGAATCCATCATTGGTTTCTCGCAGTTTTGCTTGGTCCTTGCAAAATTCTTTATCATGACTTGTAGTGTTCTGAGGAAACTTGTTGTACTTTACTCCTGTTTTCCTGGACTTTGGAGTGGGGTATTTTACTTACCTTTGGTGTTTTCTTACACTCCCAGCGCCCGCTACATACTACACTTGCCTAGGGGGGAATTTATTATTCGCATTCCACTATTTTAGTATATGGTTTGTGTTGCCCCTAGGCCTATTGCAATATATTGGGTTTTTCACTGTTTGCACTATTTTCTGACAGTGTACTTATCTGATTTGGTTACTAGTGTATATATTGTGTATAATAATTACCTCCAGAAAGAGTATTGTCTTTAAGATATTTTTGGTACTGTGTCACCCAAATAAATACCTTTATTTTTGGTAACACTGAGTATTGTCTTTAATTGTGCATAAGTACTGAGTAACTATAAGTGGTATTGCATGAGCTTTGCATGTCTCCTAGTTCAGCTTATGCTTTTTTGCTACAGCTACCGCTATCAGCCTAAGCTGCTAGAACACTATTACATTCACTAACAAGGGATAACTGGACCTGGTGTAAGGTATAAGTAATGAAGGTTCCCACTACAAACCAGGCCAGCCTCCTACAGCCAAGACTTGCTCCTCCCATGCTGTGAGCTGTGGGGAAGGAGGTGGGGGTCCACCGCCAGTCCTCTGGATGGCGAGCTGGTGCCTTGCTGCACGGAACGTACCTTCCCCCGTAGGTCGTTCCACCTCTTTCTGATGTCATCCCTTGTACTTGGATGTTGTCGCACACTGTTCACCGTTTCCACGATTCTCCGGTTAGCTCCATCTTCCTTGGAATGGATATCTGCTGGACCTGTGCTCCAAAGAGCTGTGGCTCTACCCTGACTATTTCCTCCTCCATGACCCGCAACTCTTCATCTGTGAAACGGTGTGCCTTTGTGGAGCCATGGCTGTTGTGTGGTGTGTGTAAGTGTGTGGGTGTTGGATTGTGTGATTGCGTGTGTGTAGTGGAGTGCATGAGGGATGTATTGGTGTGTGTGTGTAGTTGTTGCAGTGGTCTTGATGTCTGTCTGGTGGCAAAGATGTGTATTCGTAAGAGGTTGTGGGTAATGTGGGTGTGTGTTATATAGTGGTGTGAGTGTGTGTGTGTGATGTGTGTGTGTGGGTGTCAGGTTTGTGCTTTTTTAATTGGCCAAATTTGTGTAGTTTAGTATATGGGTGTCCATTCTGAGTGCAGCGGTGTGTACCACCAATGGTTTACCACAGTTGAATGTCCGCTGTGGTGATTCGTGGGCCATGATGTGGTGGGCGTTGTTTTGTTCGGGTAACGGTATGGGTGTTGGTAGCGACAGTTTACCACTGTCAACACCAGGGCAGTGCGCGCTCTATTGGCGCCTAGAATGCAAAAAACCCAGCACTCTCAAAACAACGTAATTTATGCATTGTGCTGATATGTTGTTGTTTAACCTTTTGCATTGCAGAGTTCAATCCTGAAGACTTATTTTTAATGTGCTTACAAATGCTGTTCATTTGCAATGTATTGCTGCAGGCTTTCAGAGTGTGTTAGGGTGTGGTCCCTTTCCAGGGCCTTCTAGAGACTTTCCCTGCAACATGCCTGGGTGTGGTTGTGGGCTGGGCCAAGACTCTATAAAAAGGAGCCAGCCCAGCTCCAAGTGCTCACTATTCAGAGGTCCCGGTGCAGAGCAGCAGCTACTTCCTGAGCTCCTGTCCCGGTGGCCTATTTGATCTTCCAGACATCTGACTTTCATTCTTCATTTGGAGATCCTTGTTCTGGGCGGTAAGACGGTGGTTGGGCTGGTCTCCCGACGCCGTTATCGAGAACTCTCATGTTCCTGGGCCTAATTCTTTTATGATTTGACAGAGTACTTTGTGCGTGTGAAATATGCGCTTGAGTGTTTGTGACATTTGCAGGGTGACTTGCGAATCGGCAAGACGTGCGATTCGTTTCATGATCATTTAATCTTGTTAATTATTGCGCGCTACCATTTCTTGACATTTACATGGTGGCTTAAGAATCGGCAAGAAGCGCGATTCGTTTTATGGTGTTTTAACTTTGTTGTTCATTGCGCGCTACAATTTCTTGACATTTACATGGTGGCTTAAGAATCGGCAAGACGCGCAATTTGCTTTATGGTGTTTTAACTTTGTTGTTCATTGCGCGCTACCATTTCTTGACATTTACATGGTGGCTTAAGAATCGGCAAAAGACGCGCGATTCGTTTCATTGTACTTTGATCTTGTTATTCATTGTAAGCTGTTATTTCTTGGCATTTACATCGTGGTTTATGAATCAGCAAGACGCACGATTCTCTCCTCGAGTTTAATTCATGTTGTTTATTGTATGCCACTATTCTAAGATATTTATCATGTAATGCTTAGAATCATAGTCTAGTATTGATTTCAGGAGATATAATTTTCAAATTGTGTTTTCTAACCTTTTTCTTACTACAGGTCTCCTTCCCAGCTGTTTCCCTTCCTAATCCCCTCTTCCCCTCTTGAACTCTCTTAGCCTCTATGATTTATCCATCAGAGTCTTGGAGCTGTTCAGTGGTGGACGTGTTGGGAACGTGCGCAGACCCCGAGGATCTGGTGACTCTGACAACCACTGACCTTTGGGCTGGCGGATTTGTGTATGTGGCTGTATTCTGTTAGTTTGGGGTGTGTGTGTCATAATATGGTGAACGGATATCTGCCATCACGGCAGTATTTTGGTGGCTGTCACTGTGGTGGTAAGCGGGTTTTCACGCCAATGTCATGATGAGGGCCTTTATTATTTAGTACACTCTGGATTTGTTTAGTTTTTTTGAAGCACTTCCATTTTGGCTTTTGCAAAGTGCAGCATGTCATATGTGGGGGTTTTGCAATGCAAGTTCAGGCACATTTTGTTATTCGACCTTGGTTATATGTTCCACAAGTTCTAATTGCTACTGACCCTAGCCATTAGATCAATAATTTGCAAAAGTAGTATAAAGACCACCTATAAATGTCTTTGCACATCTCAAACAATTAAAATGTATCTGCTATTCATACTGTTGGTCAAATATGTACCCAGGTTTTCGCAAACGTTTTGTCTCAAATATACATCTGTGAGTACGCTTTTGATGTTTTTTTTTTTTTTTTTTTTAGTAAAACACAAGTTTATTAGTTAATTAAAACCATAAAACTTTCCTTCCACATAAACATTTAACAGAAAAATTTTAGTGCAAAAAGGCAATTACAGTTCTTTAGCTTTAGGTGAAGTGGTTAGTGAGTTTTTCTTCTATATACAGATTTTAAGAAAGGAACATACTGGTGCTATGAGTATTAATAATGAGACAACAGAACAATCTTTTTTTTTAATGTAAAATGAATACAACGCCGGATAAAATCCTATGTCTAAAATGAAAAGCTATATGAGATATCGTTCCCCCGAGATATTTAACGAAAACAGTGGCAGACAACTGAGACATTGGTAAAAATAAGACAAAGTGGGGGGAGGCCTTCCATCAATTTTATCTACCCCTACTTACCTCTGATTGTTGAAGCCGGACTTTATTATGACACGAGCTAAGCAACTCTGTGAACTACATAGGAGCCTTCCCTTCTTTAGGATATACGAAGCAGATTATATGAATTTCGCTGTCGTTTCCGCCCTCCCTCTATCTGGACATTTCGAGAGGAAGTGGTTTTATGAGTGAAAATTTCCAGAAATTGAACCAGCCTAATGTTCAATATAGTATTTTGAGGGTTAAAGGCTGCAATTAGTGCTTGTCTGCAGGATCTAATTCTTAAGACGTTAAATTCTTTTTTCAGCAAGAGTCTCCTTTCGGCTGCCAGGGCTGGACAAATGCAGACCACATGCATCAGGTTTTCATCTGCTAGATGGCAGAGACGGCACTCCTGGGAGTCTGCTTGCCGCTCCTTCATCCATTTTGGCATGAGGTCTAAGGTAGGGACCTCACCCAGCCTAAGTTTGAGAAAGGATTGCTTGATTTTCCGTGAGTACGGGCCCGCCATAAGTGGTGATTCTTTAAATGTTTTGTAGGAGTTAAGGATCAACCAACTATGTCCCCTTTGGGACAATGAGGTCTTGTCTTCTAGCCGGCTCTGTAATTTACTCGCTTTATTCACTACTTTATTGAAAATGGGGATGGGTAAGGCCCTGTTCCATATCTCATCTAATTTCAGAAGACTCTTACTCTCTTCTAGGAATTTTATGTAGTTGGAGTTCCCTCTTTCTAGGATAATTTCCTGCCAGACTAGATTGGCTAAAGACCCCTTTGAAGCACGGCTCAATTTGTAGCAGCATTTAATGTATGCCGCCGGTCGGGCTAACGACTGTTTGACCAGCATGAATTCCAGTCTGACCTGGGCTGGCGATGCACGCCCAGGTAGCCGAAAAACACGTTTATAGGTTTTTATCAGAAGCTTTTCCAGAAGACCTATTTCCTTCCCCCTCATTATTTCGGTCCCATAGGTGATAGTTAGAAGAAGCTTCGCTCTCATTACAGCTGTTAATGGGTTCAGAGCATGACCACAGATTGAATTTGCTAGCTTACAAAAGGCGTAAGTAAGGGCCTGCGTTTTGTTTTTTATTGCTTCTTTTTGTGCCGTGTAATTACCTCTAGCATCCACCACCAATCCTAGGTATCTGTATGATGTTACTTTCTCTAGGGTTTTCCCATTCATATGCCATTTACCTTGGGTGGATGGCCTGCGGTTTAAGGTAATCATTTTAGATTTTTTATGATTAATTTCTAAATCATTGGAGCCTGAGTATTCTTCTAATGCCTTTAACAATTTCTGCATTCCTATTCTGGTATTACTGATTAGTAATAGGTCATCTGCATATAGTAGGTTGGATACTTGTTGGCCGCCCAGTGAGGGAGAGTGAAATGAGTGACCATTTAACTTGGTGGGGAGGTCTGCTATGTACAGGTTAAAGAGTGTTGGGGCCAATACACAGCCTTGCTTCACCCCCACTGTTGTTTTGACTGCCCTGGATAGGTGAGAGCCATCCCCAAGTTTAACCTTCACCCAAGTATCAGAGTATATCATTATGATGGCATTAAAAATAGAATGTGGCAGCCCCCACTGAAGTAGTTTGTCCCACAATTTACCGCGGGAGACACAGTCAAAAGCAGCTTCAAAATCAATAAAACATAAATAGGTTGGAGTCCCCTTTGCTTTTGCTCTGTTTATAATCAAGCCTAGCCCCATAAGATTTGTTAATGTTCCTTGGTGCTTGGTGAACCCGGTTTGATTGAAGGGTAGAATATTGTTATCTGTGATCCAGGCTTCTAGATGTTTTAGCACACAGCAGGAAAAGTATTTTAGGTCAACGTCTAAAAGAGAGATTAGTCTGTAGTTGCTTGGGGAGAGCACGCACCCACCCTTATATATGGGGTGGATTACTGAGCCTTTCCAGGATGCCGGGACGTTGCCTGTTGTGATCACGTCATTAAACATTGCTGCCAGGAAATTGGCCCATCTTTCTGTTTCTTGTTTAAATAGTGCTTGCGGTAGGCCATTGGGGCCGGGAGCGCAGTCCATTCGTGACTTCCCAATGATTTTTAGTAATTCTGGTGCCGTAAATTTCAAAGGTTCCGGGATGTTGGGATCCCAGCTAGTCATGTGCGACTGAATTTGAGGGCCTTCTTCGATGATCCGTTCTTTTAGATGGGACTTTAAATGGGCTACCCATACTTCCTCTGTTATGTTTGCGTTATTGCCTGCTTTTGCGCCATTGTCTATTATATTGATGATTTTCCAAAATCTTTTGGAATCAGATGTTTTAGTCGCAAAATGTATTTGGCCCACAGGACCTCTTTTTGGGCTTTTTTAAAGGTCCATAGATCCCTTTTGTACAATTTCCTTTGCTCTCTCAGGGCAGTTAGTATTGATACATTATCTGGGGATTTACGTAGAGACCTTAGTAGTTTCCCTACAGCTGCTTTCCTTTTGCGCACTTGCAGCGGTAGAAGTGAACTTTGGCGATGATTCAATTGCGCTCCCTTTCTTGTGTTACATAAGGAATCTTTTTTAGTGAGATCTAGGGCAAAGTTCTCCCAGACTGTTGTCAGCTTTGCCCCACTTGTGGTATTTGATTCTAGTTTTCGTAGGGCCTCTTCTGCCTGGGTTTTGATGGTGTCTGAGGACCATTTGAGTCGCTTTAGATTTTCGGTGCCTAGTGTCCCGTTTAGGGCTGCCACTTTCTCCGTTTTTTGCGGTGATGCACAGATCCCCAATACCTGTGGCTTATGGTCACTTTCCGTGCGGTCTATGATGGTGAAGGTGTTTACTAACTTATATAAAGCAGGGGACACTAAAGTGTAGTCTAGATAGGAGACTGATTTCCCGGAGAATCTTGGCCATGCCGGTGGGATATCTGGGCATTTCCGTCCGTTTAGCGCGAAGAGGCCTACTAATTCCCAGGTGCGTATAAAACTCTCCCCTATTTTGTCTTTCCTGAGTTTTTTGGGGAGGGTTTGGCTAGGCATTCTTGCCACTGTTTGGGTGTGATCCTCACTGGGGATGTGAAATAAGCCGAGATTGAAATCGCCCGATATTAACCAGAATGCTGATTTTACTGTACCTTTTATCCTTAATAGTTGCGTTAAAAATGTATTTGCTTCGATTTTTTTATTTTTAGGATTGATGTATGTGTTGACCAGAATCAATGGCTCCTGTGTGTTTTTCCCCCAATCGTCTAGCTGGAGAAATTGGAAAGGTTGGTTTTCCTCCTTACGCTCAGAGATTTTTACTAAAAGGCTGGTACTAATGTAGATGGCAAGGCCTCCCTTTGGCCTACCGGGCCTATTTGTTTTCGTTGCTGGGTTATGATATTCCATGAATCCGATTATCGGTATTGATTCCATTGCCCAGGATTCCTGTATGAGTAAGATGTCAAAAGTGCTGAAAAAATGTATTACTGCGGGATCCTCCAGTTTTGACCGAAGGCCACCGATATTCCAGGAGCAGATGGATAAAATGCCGTGTGCGGGTTGATCCTTACCAATTCAATTGTTGCCCATCGGTCTTGGGGGTAAAACCGTCGCTACCCGTTCCCTTTCTGGGTACTTTTGTTGACCCAAAACCACTCTTTCCCTCCCTTCTTCTCTCCATACTTGGACTGTCAGCGGGTGTGTAGGTGGGTTCTCCTCACTGCACCTTTCTTCGAGGGGTCTGCTGGCCTGATGTACTCCTTTCAGAACCGACCATGCTCCTTTGGAGGTTCCCAGTTATTGTGGGGCTAGTAACGGGGTTGGATAGCGGTCTCCTTTGTAGATGGTTACCTCAATGCCCCAGTCATTCAAAAGGTCCTTTTTTTCATGATCCGCTTTGGGATATCTGGAGCCGAGAAGATGGTAAGTGTTGGATCTGTGTGTTGGTTGCCTCTTGCTTGAATACATTTTATAGCTGTCAGGTCCTTCGAGGCCACAAACTAAAGATCCGGTAAGGCTTTTATGATTCTTAAGATAGAAGATCGATTAAGAACATCTGTGGAGGACCTGGAGGTGAATTCTGGAATCGAGAGTAACTGGAGGGTATTTGTGTCTGTTATAAGTGACTGATTTTGCTCTATGTGCCGGTCTTGAACCTTATAGTCATCTTCTCTCTGACTAATTGCAGTCTTGCTGTCCACATTGACCAATGTTAATTGGGGGGACAGCGCAGGCGCAATTGGTTTTAATTTTTTGCTCTGCTCACCCCTTGTGGGGCTAGGTCTTATGTTTGTTGTAGTGCCAATTGTTTTGTGTGGTCTCTGGGGGGACTTTGTTAAGTGGGTAGTGTCTGCTGAGGCGGGGAATGTTATCCCATCTACTATTGTGTTAGAGTTTGTACTTATGTGGGTGATAATGTCTCTATTGTAACCACCATTTGACGTTGCCTGGTCTTTAGGTGGATCCTTTGACGAGTTGAGTTGATAAAGTTGGGCGGACTTCCTAACCTTCCTTGCCCGCTTTCGTTCTCTTTTTGAGAGGGTCCGGTTGTGGTAGACTCAGGATTCCTGGGCTTATAGATGGGCTGTATCGGAGGATGATTCACCATAGGTTCCATTAGAGCGCTTGCTAGTTGGCGGCTGTCAGCCAAAGTTCTCTCCTCACTTAAAATTGATGGAGCGGGCGCCAGGGAGGGAAGGGGCTGCTGCTCTTTTTGTTTCGGCTCCCTCGGGGTGGGTTTCAAAATGGTGGCGAGCGGTTTAATACATGTATATTCATCCTTCCTGGTGGAGCGGATTTCTTGCAGTATTCCCTCTAAGATTTGCGGCAGTTGGGATATCTTTTCTACTACCTCTTTACAGGAGCAGATTGTAAAGTCATTGGAGTGATTTACTTGCGCCCTTGTTATAAGTGCGTTTAATTTTTCCAACTTACTGTCGATCCCGGAGACAAATACTGCCAGGGTGTTTAGCAGGTCAACTTGAATGTCCATTTTATTTGAATGAAATTGCAGCGCCATGACCGTTGCTTGCATTGAATTTAGGATTGCGGCCCACATTTCTTCTGATCTGACTGCCCCTGGGGCTCGGGATTTTGAGTCGGGCTCTTGATTATCACTTGGTAGTACTTTGTTTAATGTTGTTTTATGGGGGGCTTTCTGTGCGGCTGTCACTGTTTCTGCTTTTGCTGGTCCGTTTATGGATACCTGTTCTATATCCCAGAGGTCCTGTTCTTCTTTTTCACCGTTGTACATTGGGAATGAGTGAAGTTTTGGACTTTGACAGAATGGGCCATCTTCCTGAGATTCTTGTTCTAAATGTTCTGCGATTGCTACCAGTTCTAAGTCCAGGATGGGTAGTTTCGCTGGGCTAGATGTCCATTGGTACTTAGTGGCGTCTAGGGGGTTATTACATAGAGTTTTGTCTTACCTAGGATTGAAGACGAATGCTGGTGTAGGAGTTGGTGGTACCACATTGTCCTGGACTATACATGATGCGTATAGTTTCGTGGGGTGATTTTTCCTGATCACTACTGTTGGCGAAAGGGGGAGGCGAGGGTGAATTCATTCTGAGTTTCTTTTCGCTGCTTCCTTGCTGTTGCCAGTCTTGGCATGGTGAGGTTATTTCCCCAAGACTTGTTTGGGATGGACCCATGGAGTCGATCCTTTTTCTGGTGGTGTTGGTGCCAGTAGTAGTGAAGTAGTCAGTTATCTTGTGATGTTTGTGAGAGACTACGGACTCTGGAGCCCCCTCCTGCGGGGTTGCTTCCTTCCAAAAGCAGGGTTCTCTCCAGATCGTTTCTTCCATGCTGGAATTTTGTTTGCCTCCCCGAGTGTGCCCTTTGTTAGGTTTTGCCTCCTGCATGGGAGGGGGAGATCCTGTTTGCTGCTTGCTCTCCTTTTTGGGGTTGCTTCATCCAGAGCCAGGTCTCCTTTCCTTTTTCTCTTTCCTTATTTTGCTGGACGGTTTGTAATACTGCCTCGTGCTTTGCCTGATCTCATGGTCGGTAGGTTTTGCTGCCTTTAGAGCAGGGTGATTTTGAGCAGGCTGTTGGGGTGAGGAAAAGGGCCTTGTTGAGTTTTTTTTTTTTTTTTTTGCCCTTTTGTTGTTTAGAGGCAGTTAATGGTGCCGTCCTTCAAAAAGAAACTTTAATGGACGTTTCAATTCTGAGTGTGTGATCACCACCGGGGGGGTTAGGAGCTTTTGAGGGCCTGGGTCCTGGGGAGGTGCAGAGAGTACAGAGTTGCTGGACCGTGCCAGTCCTTGGTGGACCGTGGTGGTGGTGGTGGTGGTGGTCCCTTCCGCTCCGCTCCTGGGCCCTGCTACCCTGGGGAAGGTGCCGGGTGCGGGGGCGTGCGGGGGGAGCAGGGCAAAGGGGGGATGGGGTGAGGCAACGAGCTGCCTGGTGGGAGTACCGGGGGTGTGTCAGGGTGAGGAGTGCTGCACGCCCTGGCGGGGAACCGGTGCCAGACCCTGGTACGGCTACCCCCCTCCCTGTTGCCCTCCTGGACCCCCCTTAGCCCCTTTCTGGCCTCTGTTGCTCACCGCACACTTGCCTCCTTCTGGGGTCACGTCGCGGGCAGCACCTGGAGCAGAGGGCCGGTACCTGGTGGCCTGAAGCCTGGCGTCGTCCTCGGAGGGGCCCTCCTCTCTTGCCACCAGAAATTTGTGGCCCCTAGCCCCTACCCCCTAAGCCCCACTGCAAGCCGCACCCGCGATCGGGCCGCTTCCGCGCGGGTCCGTAGAGGGGGGGGTGAAAGGGGGAGCAGGAGCGCTGGGCTGCTCCGCTCTGTGCTCTGCGCTCCGCGCTCCGGCGCGCTGATCCGTGCTGTCAACCGCTGTTGACCCGGAACCGGAAGTCGAGAAAGTGCTGCGATACCTCAGTGAATGCCGCGATCCTAGCCAGTATAAATTGCATTCCACGTCGCTGCTGCTCCGCTCTCCAGCCTCCCCTCCTGCTGCCTGCAAGTCCCCAGCAACAATGCGCAAGAACGCTTTTGATGTTGATTGATTTGGGAGTAGGTCCAAGGCAAGTCTCTAATTCAGTAATTGCATGATCTGAAATTAAAGGTTTATCTGAGATCATATCCAATACAATAAATTAAACCCAACCAACATAAAGGCCCTCATTACAACCTTGGTGGTAAATCCCACTTTTCGCTGTGCAGAAGACCGCCAACATACCGTTGCAGCAGGGGAATTCCGCTCCAGGTATTACGACTCACAGCTCAGAATCCGCCACAATACAGACACCCACACAAGTCTGCCACATCAAAGGTCAGTTATAAACTGGCGATACCAAAACCTACACCCTCACGCCAACAGGAATACGGCCACAGTATCACGACCCACGAATCAACGCAGCGTTTTTTCAACCGCAGTGATCCATTGGCGGTACACATCGCCGCACTCAAAATTCACACACATTTACAAAACACAATCACATTGGACAATTCAAAATACACACACCTGTCACACATACACACACCACACCCACACACCCAATCCAATATAAAGCACACACCCACATCACCCACAAACCCTTTCAACCAAAATTCTGAAAAAAGGCCAGAGAGAGAGACTACCTAACACAACACCAGCATCCACAGACACAACACCATCACTTATACAACATCCACGCACCTCAAACAACACACACCAACACATCCCCGCACACATCACAACAGACTGCACCTCACACATCACCCACCCCACATCATGGCACCTCAAAGACACCCCAGGTTCTCTGAGGAGGAGCTCAGGGTCATGGTGGAGGAAATCGTCCAGGTGGAGCCACAGCTAGTCGGATCACAGGTGCAGCAGACGTCCATTGCAAGGAAGATGGAGCTATGGCGGAGAATTGTCAACAGGGTCAACGCAGTGGGACAGCATCCAAGAACACGGGATGACATCAGGAAGAGGTGGAACGACCTACGGGGGAAGTTATGTTGTGTGGTCTCCAGATACCAGATTGCTGTACAGAGGACTGACGGTGGACTCCTCCCCCAACATGGGAGGAGCAAGTCTTGGCAATAATGCATCCTGAGGGCCTCGCAGGAGCAGCAGGAGGACTGGATTCTGGTAAGGCAAACCTTTACTACTAAATCCCCCCACCCCACCTGCATGCCATCACATACTCCCACCCTCACACCCATCACCCCAACAACCCACAGATATCCCACTAACACAACCCACACATCCCAAACTTAAGCCCTGCATGTAACACCAATGCATGGACACCCATCACCAAAGCATGTCCAGTAGAGAGACTCACTCATGCCCCACAATCACACAAGGGCCACAGCAATAATGCAAGCAAAGGAGTAGAGGGTACCTCACCCATTGCACAAGATGGCACGCACAGATATTAACATTATGCATTCACACCCCAACAGAACGCATACCCAACGTCACCAGACAGGAGGTGCCAGTCATATCAAGTCCCCCCACAGAAGAGGCCCACAGTGAGGACAGCAGCTCTGCACGCCTGGATCAAGATGACCAGCCCGGCCCATCAGGGACCTCGGGACAGTCGGTTCCCCTGACACAGTCACAAACCACCACTGAACCTCCCCCTCAGGAAACTCCTGCACAGCACCCACCCAGCGGGCCCATCCCTCTGTCCCCAGGACACGTCAATCAGCAGTGTGTCCACCACTACAGGGAACCCAGGCAACCCCACTAACGCAGGACGATCAGGGTCCTGGGTGCAGTGGGCACACGGTTCAGGGGACAGAGGCACAGGATAACAGGGAAGCTGGGAGGACTGCTGTGCGACAGGGGGAGGACAGGCCCAGGGAACCCACTCTCCACGAGGCACTCTCCAACATCATGGGAGCTTACCACCATTCCCAGGAGACCATGGGCACGGTACTGGCCAAGTTTCAGGAGACCCAGCGGCTGCAGGAGGAACACTACCTGGGGATCAGGGAGGACTTGAAGTCCATCAACACCACCCTGGTCACCATTGCAGGGCTGCTGGCAGGCCTTGTCAACACCAGCAGGGACACAGTGGCACACCAACGGGCCCCTAACACTAGCCTGGATGATGAACAACCCTCCACCTCCGCCGGCGCTAGTGGACAGGAGGCACCGCTACAGGAACAACAGGCCACCAGCACCCCACCCCCTACAGAAGGAGAACCACCCCGCAAACGGTCCCTGAGATCCAGGAACAAGACACAGAACATTGCCAAGACCCCCGCCATGAAATAAGACCCCCCTGAATATCACCCTTCTTTCCAACTATGTTACCCTGTCCACCTTGAACTGCCATTACTCCACTTCCTGTGCCCCCTTGGACAATGCACCTGTGATACTAATAGACTGGACTCTGCCATGGACATTCCTCCAACATCACCCCAGCCCATTTCATACCCCCTCCACTTATTTGCACAGAAATAAGCACACTTGAATCACAAAACAATCTGGAGTCTGTCTGTGCTTTCACTAATGTGTAATTGTAAAACCTCCGGAATATAGCAATGTCAATGTACTTGTTCACATACCAATGTAACATAGCTGTAGGCCAGCAGTAAACATAGCAGAGGGCACAAAGTGGGACCCAGATCTGTGAAATGGAAAGGCAAAGTAACAAGTCAGGGTCCATACACTGAGTGAAAATGACAGACTTATGCTAGCTCCAACAATAGTATAAGATATGAGAAGCAGTTACATCTTCTTACCTGTGTTTCACTGGAAGTATTGCATGATGATGTTGTTTCGGTTGTTGACATCTTCTTCTTCTGCCTCCTCTTCTTCACTGTCCACAGGCTCCACAGCTGCCACAAGACCACCATCTGGCCCATCCTCCTGCAGAAAAGGCACCTGGTGTCGCAAAGCCAGGTTGTGCAGCATACAGCAGGCCACGATTATCTGGCACACCTTCTTCGGTGAGCAGTATAGGGAGCCACCTGTAAGATGGAGGCACCGGAATCTGGCCTTCAGGAGGCCGAAGGTGCGTTCTAAAATCCTCCTAGATTGCCCATGTGCCTCATTGTAGCATTCCTCTGCCCTTGTCCTGGGATTCCTCACTGGGGTCAGTAGCCATGACAGGTTGGGGTAACCAGAGTCACCTGCAAATGTTGAGGGACAACTGTTAGACAGACACTAACCCTCAGGGACAACCCCATACCCAGACACCTATGTCAACTGTGTTGGGACCTTAGGCTCACCTATTAGCCACACACAGTGCCTCAGGAGTTGCCCCATCTCATAAGGGATGCTGCTATTCCTCAAAATGTAAGCGTCATGCACAAAGCCAGGATACTTGGCATTTACATGGGAGATGTACTGGTCTGCCAAACACACCATTTGCACATTCATCGAATGGTAGCTTTTCCGGTTTCTGTACACCTGTTCATTCCTGCGGGGGGGGGACAAATGCCACATGTGTACCATCAGTGGTACCAATGAAGTTGGGGATATGTCCCAGGGCATAGAAGTCACCTTTCACTGTGGGCAAATCCTCCACCTGAGGGAAAACGATGTAGCTGCGCATGTGTTTCAGCAGGGCAGATAACACTCTGGACAACACTTTAGAGAACATTGGCTGGGACATCCTTGATGCCATGGCCACTGTTGTCTGAAAAGACCCACTGGCCAGGAAATGGAGTACAGACAGAACCTGCACAAGAGGGGGGGATGCCTGTGGGATGGGGGATAGCTGAAATCAGGTCTGGCTCCAACTGGGCACACAATTCCAGGATTGTTGAACGATCAAGTCTGTATGTAATAATGATGTGTCTCTCTTCCATTGTCGACAGGTCCACCAGCGGTCTGTACACCAGAGGATGCAACCATCTCATCACCTGCCCCAGTATATGTGCCCTATGAAGCGAGCAGAGGGTCACCCAATACTTAGGTATCACAACGTGTTATTTGCTAAAACGGAGAGAAATCGCAATGTCCCGGTATCTGTCTGTATTCTAGGCCTAGATAGGTGTGACGCAGTTTTTTTCCATCCCATGTGGCCACCTGAAATGGCAGCTTCCTGACCTGTAAGGTGGGACAAGGGGAAATTAGGTAACTGCGCTGGCGTTGTACACTGTTGCGGTGGGAGGTCAAAGACCGCAGCACAATTCAGCATTTGTTAACATTGGGCCCTATGGGTCCCAGGAGCCAATGACGATGTACGCCGGCGTGACGGTACGCACCGCCGTGGACGTGGCTGGCATTTTCTTACTGTTCACTCACTTGATACCTGACCTTCAACAGGAGAGGACCTACACTGCAAGTGCTGCTGTGACCTGTGTCTGGAAGCGACGATGGCTACAATGTCTGGGGAAAGGGCCCCTGCCTTCACTTCGGAGGAGTTGGAGAAACTGGTGGATGGGGTCCTCCCCCAGTACACGCAACTGTACGGTCCTCCAGACAAACAGGTGAGTACACTGTGAGCATGATGGATGGGACATGAATGTATGGAGTGGGGTGGATGGAAGGCCAGCATGTGAGGATGGTCAGTGTATGTTTTTCTGGGCCAGGGTGGGAAGTTGTGCCAATGAGTAAGAAGAACCAGACGGGGGAGTAAAATCCATTGTTACTTCACTTTTCCTCTAGGTCAGCGCCCACCAGAAGAAGGGTATTTGGCGTGCCATAGCCAAGGACCTCCGGACCCTGGGGGTCTACCATAGACAGAGCACCCACTGCCGGAAAAGATGGGTGGACCTGCGCCACTGGAGCAAGAAGACAGCGGAGGCCCAGCTGGGGATGGCCTCCCAACGTGCAAGGGGTGCCCGTCGCACCATGACCCCCCTGATGTACCGGATCCTGGCAGAGGCCTATCCGGAGTTGGATGGGCACTTGAGGGCATCACAGCAGCCGCAAGGGGGTGAGTACACTCTAATTCAGTTGACTCTGCGCACTTTACGAGGTGTCTGGGTGGTCAAAGTGGGCTGTCGGTTCCCCTAGGCCAGTGCGAACTTGGTAGGCTAGGTCCCTTGTTAGGCAGGCTCTGTGGCACCCCAACCCCACTACTGGTAATAGCCATCTAGGCTCCTGTGACTTCCAGGTGTGCAGCAATTGGGCTTAGGCCTTGTCCCCCATGGGAATGGGAATTTGCTAGGAACTGTTAGTGCATGGCTTAGTGCATAGGGCTGCTCCCTGTGTGTTGTGTCCGCTAACGGTAGTGGTGTTGCATGCACTGAACATGTGTTTATTCTGTCTCCCTGTTCTTGCGTGCAATAGCATCATCTGGCGGAGGAGCAGGTGCACCGGAGCAGGAGGGAGCAGCAACCCACTTGGCCCTGGAGAGTGAATCAATGGAGTCTGAAGCCACCAGTGGGACGGAGGGCAAGGGGAGCCCCACGACAAGGACAAGAGCATACACCAGCGACAGCGACTCCTTGTAGGAGGCTGGCCTGGCTTATAGTGGGTACCTTGTGGTACTTACACCTTGTGCCAGGTCCAGTTATCCCTTATTAGTAGATTCGAAGTGTTCTAGCAGCTTAGGCTGATAGAGGTAGCTATATCAGAGCAGCTTAGGCTGAACTAGGAGACATGCAAAGCTCCTACTATACCACTTATTTCACTCAGCACTACTTCACAAGAAAACACAAATACTCTGAGTTACTAAAAATAAAGGTACTTTATTTTAGTGATAATATGCCAAAAGTATCTCAGAGGATATACTCCCTTAGGAGGTAAGTAATATACACCAAATATACACACAAACCAAAATCAGGTAAGTAAACAGTTAGAAAAGTAGTGCAAACACTATAGAAAACAATAGAATGCAATAGGAGACAAAAGGCCTAGGGGCAACACAAACCATATACTCCAAAAGTGGAATCAATCAATCATTGAATTTATAAAGCGTGCTACGTACCCGTGAGGGTTTCAAGGCGCTGGGGGGGGGGGAAGCTGGTGTTACTGGTCGAAGAGCCAGGTCTTGAGGAGTCTTCTGAAGGTGAGTAGGTCTTGAGTCTGTCGCATGTTGGTGGTGAGGGTGTTCCATGTTTTGGCGGCGAGGTATGAGAAGGATCTGCCGCCGGAAGTCTTTCTTCGGATGCAGGGGACGACATAGAGGTTAGTGGAGCGGAGCTGACGGGTGGGGGTGTAGAAGCTGAGTCTGTTGTTTAGGTAGGATGGTCCGGTGTCGTGGAGCGCTTTGTGAGCGTGGGTAAGAAGCTTGAAAGTGATCCTTTTGTCCACGGGGAGCCAGTGAAGGTTTCTCAGGTGGTGGGAGATGTGGCTCTGGCGGGGTACGTTGAGGATCAGCCGGGCGGAGGCGTTTTGGATACGTTGGAGGCGTAGTAGGTCTTTTGCTGGGATGCCTGTGTAGAGTGCGTTGCTGTAGTCCAGCCTGCAGCTGACGAGGGCCTGTGTCTCTGTTCTTCTTGTTTCTGTCGGGATCCACTTGTAGATTCTGCGTAGCATGCAGAGGGTGTTGTAGCAGGAGGAGGAAACTGCGTTGACCTGTTTAGTCAAGGTGAGGGAGGAGTCGAGGATGAAGCCCAGGTTGCGAGCGTGGTTGGACGGTGTCGTGGGGTTCCTAGTGCGGTGGGCAACCAGGAGTCGTCCCAGGCGGAGGGGGTGGGTCAGAGGATGAGGAACTCCATCTTGTCCGAGTTCAGTTTCAGACGGCTGTTTCTCATCCATTCGGCAATGGATTTCATTCCCTCGTGGAGGTTGGTTTTGGCGGTGTGGGGGTCTTTGATGAGCTGGGTGTCGTCGGCGTAGGTGAGAATGTTGAGGTTGTGTTGTTGGGCCACTTGAGCGAGGGGGGCCATGTAGATGTTGAACAGCGTCGGGCTGAGGGATGAACCTTGGGGGACGCCGCAGATGATGTCGGTGGCTTCGGAGCAGAAGGGGGAGGCGGACTCTCTGGGTTCTGCCAGAGAGGAATGAGACGATCCAGTCGAGGGCTTTTCCTTGAATTCCAGTTTCTTGGATGCGTGATTTCAGGGTGCGGTGGCAGACTGTGTCGAAGGCGGCAGATAGGTCCAGGAGGATGAGGGCTGATGTTTCGCCGTTGTCCATTTGGCGTCTGATGTCGTCTGTGGCGGCGAGAAGGGCGGTTTCGGTGCTGTGGTTTTGTCTAAAGCCGGACTCGGAGGGGTCTAGGATGCCGTTGTCTTCGAGGTGGCTGATTAGTTGTGTGTTGACGATTTTTTCAATCACCTTTGCTGGGAAAGGGAGCAGGAAGATGGGTCGGAAGTTCTTGAGGTCGTTGGGGTCTGCTTTGGGCTTCTTGAGGAGGGCGCGGATTTCGGTGTGTTTCCATTTTTCAGGGAATGTCGCTGTTTCCAAGGAGATGTTGATGACCTTCCGTAGTTGGGGGGCGATGGTGGAGTCGGCTTTGTTGTATACGTGGTGGGGGCAGGGGTCTGACGGAGAGCCTGAGTGGATGGAGTTCATGATCTTGCGTGTCTCTTTGTCATTCACGTTGGTCCAGGAGGTCAGGTGGTTTGCACAGGTGGAGTGTTCGGGGTGGGGTCTGGTGTGGGAGTGGCGTCAAAACTGTTGTGGATGTCGGTGATCTTCCGGTGGAAGAAAATGGACAGTGCGTTGCAGAGTTCTTGGGATGGAGGGATGTCGTTGATGTTGGCGCTGGGGTTGGAGAGTTCTTTCACGATGCTGAAGAGCTCTTTGCTGTCGTGTGCGTTGTTGTCCAGGCGGTCTTTGAAGTGGGAACGTTTGGCTTGTCTGATAAGTTGGTGGTGCTTGCGGGTGGCGTCCTTGTGGGCTGTGAAGCTGTCAGGTGTGCGTTTGAGGAGCCATTCCTTTTTTAGCTTCCGACAGTCGCGTTTGGAATTTAGGAGCTCGTCAGTGAACCAGGCGGCTTTTCTTCTGGCTTGGTTGTTGGTGGGTTTTTTGACTGGTGCGAGGGTGTTGGTGCAGTCGTTGATCCACAGGGTGAGGTTGTTGGCGGCGGTGCCTGGGTCGGTGGAGTCGGGGGTGGGTTCTGGGCGAGGGTGTTGGTAAGCTGGTCTTCCATAACTTTGCTCCAGCATCGGCGGGGTGGTTGTTGGGTGCAATGGTGCTCGGTATGTTTCTTGTAGGTGAAATGGATGCAGTGGTGGTCGGTCCAGTGGAGTACGGTGGTATGGTTGAAGGTGACGTGGGCGCTTGAGGAGAAGATGTGGCCGGCGATGTGGGTTGGTGTGTTGATGAGTTGTCTGAGGCCGTGGTTGGTGAGGTTGTCGATCAGGGTAGTGGATTGGTGTTGTTGTTGTTCTCCAGGTGGAAATTTAGGTCCTCAAGGAGGATTTAATCCGTTGAGGTGAGTGCGTGGGTGCTGATGAGGTCGGCGAGGGATTCGCTGAATGGTGCTCGTGGTCCGGGGGGTCTGTAGATGAGCGTTCCTCTGAGAGTGGTGTTGGGGTCGGTGTGGATGCAGAAGTGTAGGTGTTCGGCAGTCTTGAGGGAGTCGTCAGTGTGGGTGTCGACCTTGAGGGAGGATTTGTGGGTGATGGCTATGCCTCCTCCGATTCCGTTGCTGCGGTCCCTACGGATGATCTAGTAGCCGTCCAGGATGGCTATTGCGATGTCGGGCGCCAAGGAGTCGTTCCACCAGGTTTCGGTCAGGAAGGCTACGTCTGGGGCGGTGGAGTCGAGCAGGTCCCAGAGCTTGATGGCGTGCTTGCGTGCGGAGCGGGTGTTGAGAAGTATGCAGTGGAGGTGGTTAGTTTCGGTCTTTGTTGGTTTCGTTGTTCTGTCGCAGGTGAATCTGCAGGTGCGGCATGCGAAGGGTCCGTGGGTGTTCCTTGGTGAGGGCTGGGAGCATGCTGTGATGCGGCTGGGATTGAGGGCGTTGAGTTGGTCGGCCGTGTAGCGGCATCTGGAGGTGCAGGGGTCTCGCGGACCAGGGGGGATGGCGCTGGGTGCGGTCCAGGCGAACCACAAATGGACCCCAGGCCTAGTGTGTGTAGAGGGTCGCTGGGAGTGTAAGAAAACACTAAGGGTGTCCAAGATACCCCACCCCAAGACCCTGAAAAGTAGGAGTAAAGTTACCATACTACCCCACAAAGACAGTAAAGTCGAGATAGGGGATTCTGCAAAGGCAAAAACTGACTGCAAAGCACTGAAGACAGATTCCTGGTCCTGAGGACCTGCAAAGGAAGGGGACCAAGATTCACGCAAGTGTCCGGGGGGGCAGGAGCCCACTAAACCCCTGATGAAGGTGCAAAAGGGCTGCCTCCGGGTGGAAGAAGCCAAAGATTCTGCAACAACGGAAGGTGCCAGGAACTTCTCCTTTGGTCAGAAGATGTCCCACGGCGTGCTGGAGGATGCAGAGTTTCCACGCAGAAAGACCACAAACAAGCATTGCTAGCTGTGAGAGTCGCGGTTGAAGGTTTTGGGTGCTACCAGGGCCCAGGAAGGACCAGGAGGTCACCCCTTGGAGGAGGAGACAGAGGGGGCATTCAGCAACACAGAGAGCCCACGCAGAAGCAGGCCGTACCCACAGAAGCACCTGAACAGGCACTTAGAAGATCTGAGGACTCAGAGTCACAAAAGAGGGTCCCACGACGTCGGAGTCCAACTCAGCGAGTTGGGCAATGCAGGACGGAGTGCTGGGGACCTGGGCCAGGCTGTGCACAAAGGAAGTCTTGCAAAAGTGCACAGAAGCCAGAGTAGCTGCAGTTCACACAGTACACAGGATTACTGTCTGGCGTGGGGAGGCAAGGACTTCCTCCACCAAATTTGGACAGAAGGGCCACTGGACTGCCGGGGACACTTGGATCCAGCTCCTGTGTTCCAGGGACCACGCTCGTCAAGATGAGAGGGTATCCAGAGGACCAGTGATGCAGAAGTGTGGTGCCTGCATTGGCAGGGGGAAGATTACGACCCACGGGGGATTTCTTCTTGGCTTCCAGTGCAGGGTGAAGGCAGACAGCCCTCAGAGCATGCACCACCAGGAAACAGTCGAGAAAGCCGGCAGGATGAGGCGCTACAATGTTGCTGGTAGTCTTCTTGCTACTTTGTTGCGGTTTTGCAGGAGTCCTGGAGCAGTCAGCGGTCTATCCTTGGCAGAAGTCGAAGAGGGAAGTGCAGAGTGACTCTGGTGAGCGCTTGCATTAGTTATCTGAGGAATAGCCCAGAAGGGAGACCCTAAATAGCCAGAAAAGGAGGTTTGGCTACCAAGAAAGGAGGTTTGGCTACCAAGAGAGGTCTGGTCACTCCCCTTTCCTTTGTCCAGTTTTGCGCCAGTGCAGGGCTGGGGGATCCCTGGGGGATCCTTGAACCAGTGTAGACTAGCTTATGCAGAGATGGGCACCATCTGTGCCCATCAAAGCATTTCCAGAGGCTGGGGGAGGCTACTCCTCCCCAGCCCTTCACACCTATTTCCAAAGGGAGAGGGTGTAACACCCTCTCACAGAAGAAATCCTTTGTTCTGCCT
Organism: Pleurodeles waltl; assembly: GCF_031143425.1. Classification (NCBI taxonomy): domain Eukaryota; kingdom Metazoa; phylum Chordata; class Amphibia; order Caudata; family Salamandridae; genus Pleurodeles; species Pleurodeles waltl. The sequence continues at coordinate 357,817,334 of NC_090450.1, read as the reverse complement.
TCCTGGGACTGGGCTGCCCAGACCCCAGGAGGGCAGAATCCTGTCTGAGGGGTTGGCAGCTGCAGAAGCTGCAGTGGAAACCCCGGAAAGTCAGTTTGGCAGTACCCGGGTTCTGTGCTAGAGACCCGGGGCATCATGGAATTGTCCCCCAGCATCAGAATGGTATTGGGGTGACAATTCCATGATCTTAGACATGTTACATGGGCATGTTCAGAGTTACCATTGTGACGCTACACAAAGGTAGTGACCTATGTGCAGTGCACACGTGTAATGGTGTCTCCGCACTCACAAAGTTTGGGGAATTTGTCCTGAACAATGTGGGGGCACCTTGGCTAGTGCCAGGGTGCCCACACACTAAGTAATTTGGCACCTAACCTTCACCAAGTCAGAGTTAGACATATAGGTGACTTATAAGTTACTTATGTGCTGTGAAAAATGGCTGTGAAATAACGTGGACATTATTTGACTCAGGCTGCAGTGGCAGGTTTGTGTAAAAATTGTCTGAGCTACCTATGGGTGGCAAAAGAAATGCTGCAGCCCATAGGGATCTCCTGGAACCCCAATACCCTGGGTACCTCAGTACCATATACAAGGGAATTATATGGGTGTACCAGTTTGCCAATGAGAATTGGTAAAATTAGTCACTAGCCTGCAGTGACAATTTTAGAAATCAGAGAGAGCATAAACACTGAGGTTCTGGTTAGCAGAGCCTCAGTGACACAGTTAGGCACCACACAGGGAACACAGATAGGCCACAAACTTATGAGCACTGGGGTCCTGGCTAGCAGGATCCCAGTGACACATATCAAACACACTGACAACATAGGGTTTTCACTATGAACACTGGGCCCTGGCTAGCAGGATCCCAGTGAGACAGTAAAAACACCCTGACATATACTCACAAACAGGCCAAAAGTGGGGGTAACAAGGCTAGAAAGAAGCTACCTTCCTACATGCCCTCCCTCCCCTCCCCCTGAGGTGCCTATTTATTTTCAATCTGATGTCCCTGCAGTGTTCTCTCCGTTTCAAGTCAGGTATCTTGTGTGGGCTTCACCCATGCATTTTGGGACCACTGGTCCACAGACAATGATTGGTACACTATCCAGACTTGTGAAGTTGGTGTACATATTTGTATATACTGATTTTTGAACTTTCACTATCTGATTTTTCATGATTACAATTGTTACAATCATTTAATTTTGTCCTAGCATTCTTCCAGGGGTGGGGGGGTGTATATGTAATGTTGCTGCATGTATTTGTGTGTATGGTGTTGTGGGTGAGGGAGTGGGGCTATTGCGTGTTGTGTGTGTGTGTGTCATTCTCTTTTCCCTTCCCCCTCCCCTGTGTTGTAGGTGCAGTACTCACTGTGGTCGTCGACAGCGTCTGTCCTGCTCCTGGTACAGCAGGAGGAAGGCCAGCATGGGCAGTACGTGTAACTTGGGCTCCATGGCGTCCTGGTTCCTCGTTGGGTGTCAAGAGGTGAGTGGTTTCCCTTCTGTGTACTGTTGCAGCCGTGGTTTTGATAGTGTTGGTTCCACCCCGGAAAAGGTGGCGAATAGGCCTCTTGTAATACAGTGGGCGGTACTTTGTCCTCCGCCTGTCTGTTGGCGGTTACCAACGCAGCGTTTGTTTCTACCGCCGTGGCGGTCGGAGTGTTAAAGTGGCTATCTATGTTGGCAGTTTCCGCCATGGTCGTGATTAAATTATTTTTTTTGCCGGCCTGTTGGCAGTATTACCGCTGCTTTACCCCCGTCCGCCAGGGTTGTAATGAGGGCCAAAGTCTATCTATATGCCCATAAAGATACGATAAGAAAAGCAATTGACTGCCTCATAGGTTTTCAACCTACCATGAAATCAGCAGTTCACAAACATTATATAAATGTGAAAACAGCCAATGCCAGTGTATTCTTTGCAGTTTATGATATTTGATGAGTTAATCTAGAAATTATCTATTTAAGGGTTGTACATATCATTAAAATCATTTATATCATTTTCCTAAAATATGGATAGTTCCATAGACACTTTTATCGAACATAATCAGCTTTTAAATATTTTTTTTTTAAAATTTTGTTAATAAATTGAGCTTATATAGAATATCACATGGTGTAATACTAATTAAACGATATTCCAGTGTACGTGACTGTTGGAATCTGTATTGAGTATATCTTATCAGGATGATATATTATAATGGCTCCTGTCTTGTGCTATATGTCTGCAATGCTGCCCAAAAGCCTCTAGCAGCAAACTATTTTAATTTCCCAGGATCCCTCTAAATTAATGTCCTGTGCAAGCAAATAATCCCGTAATGAAACTCACATAAATCTTGAGGTATTATGTGTTACGTAGAGGGACTTGGGAGACTTTTACCTTTGAATGTGGTAAACTTCAAAGTGGCAGCCTGTTATAGCTGGGTGAGTCCCCACTGGGGCCATGGCTAATACAAAATAACTATTTAAAATATCTCAATAATAGGCGTGGGTTGCGAGCCAAGACGATAGATGCTTGAGCAACTTAATAAAGTATACAAAAAGTGATAAATGGAATGCTTGAATTTAACTCAGCCGCTGGTATTACCTGGGCCCCCATTCCAATCCATCAATATTTTGCACACCATGCCACTTCAGTTTGGGCCCAGCCATATGCAAATTAGGCTTCGTCCTGCTCCAATGAAAACAGTCCAGCACAAATTGGCAATCCAGTTCTTTCCTTGAACTGGAACACAAGCAACCCAAGATCAGTTTCCTCCTTGTTATGTGCTTATCAGCTAGTAATATCTTGGTTCCGATTGACACTGTGTGCACAGGACCCACGTCTGCGCTCTGCCACTGGCTGAAATTAACTTGAGCATTCAATTCATCACCTTGTTGTTTTCCCATTTGATGTCCTAAGTGTGGCAGGTATGCCCAGACATGGGTCGTGGTCCCACTGTGGCACTGGAACCAAGCTATAGCTGGCTGAAGAGTCATAACTATGAAAAGAAAAGTCCTAGATTGCTTGAGTTCCAGTTCAGGGAGGGTTTGGCCTGGCAGTTTGGGCTGAACTGTTCGTAAGAGGAGCAGGATGAATGATTTGCATATGGCTGGACCAGAGTAATTGCCAGTGGCTGAGATTAATTTGAGCATTCCATCCATCACCTTGTTGCTTTTGGAAGCTTAATCATGGCAGTCCACTGCTTTAGCCCGTCATCCTGTTGGTATCTGCTCCATCCTGTTGTATTACATTCTTTGCCGCACACCCAGTGTTTGCAACACTGCCTAGGAGACATTGGGGTACATTGTGGTGGACCAGCACTTTAACGGGGAGCGGTCCTCACTTTCTGGTACACTTCTGCCTCCCTTAGATCCATACTCAGGCTCTTGTGCATGGGGCTCCTGTGGCGTGCCTCCCTACTGAGAATGGAGGTGTGTGGGTCCACAACCCAGAAGCACAGTGAGAGACAGTGGCGAGGCCATGGACCGAGGCTTACCGCCCTGGCAGGGGTCTGGCTCGATTTTCCCCACCACATACATCTGCTGGCTTTACAGCTTCCTAGTGGGGGGGCTCCCTGTCCTGTGCTTGGCCTGACTAGAGCATATGAGTGTCACTTGTCCTACAGGATGACTCAGCCCTCAATGTAACTCTGATCATGGGCCAGCCACCATGTGGATGGACTCCTGGTGGGGGCCCTCTCTTAGTAACTATTTTGCAGAGTGAGTGAGCCAAGCACCAGCCCTTCAGTGTTCCTTTGCTGGTGGTGGCTCAAGGATAGCACTCTTCAAACCTGTGCTCTCAATGCTAGAGTATGGGGGCACTTAAGAGGTGAGGGAACGCTTTGGGCCTGATTGCCTAGGGGGGGCAGTGCCCGGGATGACAGACATTGGGAGCGCTTACCTCAGAGAATGTAGGCCAGTGCAGGCTCTTCCTCACCCTACCAGGAGGTTGCCAGAACACATAGAGCCACTCCCAAAACATTGGACACTGACCAGGCAGACTCAACTGGTGACACTGAATCTACATCCGTTTGTCTTTAGGTGCTGATTCTGGGGGCTCCTCTGGCTCCCACAAGCGAGAGGGTTGACAATCTGATTTAGACTCGCCCCCTTGTGCCTCTGGTGTTGTGGTAACTGCTCTTGACTTTAGCCTCCTAGATGATGCAAGGCCTACCTGACCTCATCCTCCTTCCAAGAATGATCTCTATGCCCACCTGGCGCTGCAGTTCTGGCATTGTTTAATTTTAGCAAAATTATGGATCTTGGAGGCTATGCCACTGTACTGCCTGTTGTTCTCGAAAACGTGGACGTTAGTTGAGTTCAGTGCGCCTGCATTAGCAATTGGATGAACACACTGCTGTTCTCCTTATTTCAAGATTCCACTAATACTCCACTCATACACATATTCTGATCTCCCCACTCTGAGCTTAGAGTCTTCTTTTGTTTTTGTCAGTTTGAGCTGTGTGCCGTTTGCTCCCTGTCCCAGAGGGTCCCGATTTCCAAGGTCTAGCACAAGAGATGGGTCTTTATTACTGTTTGCGTTGTGGGATGTCTAGTGGCCCTGCTCTGGTAGGGGGGTCTCAGATAGCAGGGATAGTTACACAGACATTTTATTAATGTGCCTCTGCAATAGCTATAAGAAAGCCTGCTTCACACACAAATTACACAAAAGTCACATGGCATGTTAGGGAGATATGGGCAGCTGGTACTACTCAGTTTATTCAGGGTGGAAGTGCTCATGTTGCCCTACTGCAGAAGATATATTTCATGAATCAGGAGCCACTTCAGCACCAGAAAAGTGGCGGGTCAAGTCTATGCAATGCCATTTTCTGCCTGTGCCTGGGCTGTGTTGGTATGGATCTGGGGTGGCATCCAGGTCCATCTCTCTACGCCTGTGATTGACAAATGAGGGCCAATATGTTCTCTTCCGTGGACGCCTGTGTGGCTTTCCCCTAGTGCTTGGTTGCTTTTCTGCCTCAAACACTGATCAGTTTTCCTTTTTAGCCTCACTGTGCCATGTCTAATGGGCGCATCTAGCTTGGATCCTGGGGGCAACTTCAACTGTGTGCTGGCTCCAACCCTTAACAGATCGCCTCTCCACCCCTCACACAAAGCCCCATGTAGGAAAGTACCATCTTTATTGGCATGTTACCCCCAATTTCTACCTGTTTGTCTGTATGTTTTTCCTGTCTCACTGGGATCCTGCTGGTCAGGACCCCAGTGCTCATAGTTTGTGGCCTATCTGTCAGTATGTTTTACTGTATTGTCATAAGTGCTTAACTGTGTCACTGAAGTTCTGCTAACCAAAACTTCAGTGCTTATGCTCTCCCTGCTTCCAAATTAGGCACTATAGTTTAGTGACTACATATTCCAATTCCAATTGGCACACTGGACCCCCCTTATAAGTCCCTAGTATATGGTACCTAGGTACCCAGGGCACTGGGGTTCCAGGAGATCCTTATGGGCTGCAGCATTTATTTTGCCACCCATAAGGAGCTCAGACAGACCCTTCCTCAGGACTGCCACTGCAGCCTGCATGAAATAGTGCAGACACTATTTCACAGCCATTTTCACTGCACTTAAGTAACTTATAAGTCACCTATTTATCTAACCTTCATTTACTGAAGGCTAGGTGCAAAGTTACTAAGTGTGAGGGCACCCTTGCAATAACAAAGGTGCCCCCACGCTGTCAAGGGCCAATTCCCTAGACTTCGTGAGTGCGGGGATACCATTACACGTGTACACTACATATAGGTCAATACCTATATGTAGCTTCACAATGGTAACTCCGAATATGGCCATGTAAAGTGTCTAAGATCATGGAATAGTCCCCCCGTTCCAAATCTGGTATTGGGGAGCCAATCCCATGCATCCTGGGGGCTCCACCATGGACCCCCAGTACTGCCACACCAGCTCTCTGAGGCTTGCACTGCACCTACAGCTGCTGCCACCTCACAGACAGGGTTCTGCCCTCCTGGAGTCTGAGCAGCTCAGGAAGGCAGACCAAAGCATTTCCTTTGGGAGGAGGGTGTTATACCCTCGCCCTTCGGAAATAGGTGTTACCGGCTTGGGAGGGGTAGCCTCCCAGAGCCTCTGGAAATGCTTTGAAGGGCACAGATGGTTCCCTCCTTGAATAAGCCAGTTTACACCGGTTCAGGGACCCGCAGTCCCTGCTCTGGTGCAAAACTGGACAAAGGAAAGGGGAGTGAAAACTCCCCTGTCCATCACCACCCCTGGAGTGGTGCCCAGAGCTCCTCTAGTGTGTCCCTGGCTTTAGCCATCGTGTTTAACAAGGTGTGGGGGCACTCTGGAGATTTCTGAGTGGCCAGTGCCAGCAGGTGACATCAGAGACCCCTCCTGATAGGTGCATACCTGGTTTGGTAGCCATTCGCCCTCTCAGGGCTATTTAGGGTCTCTTCTGTGAGTTCCTCCTCAGATTCAGCTTGCAAGTTTCCTCCAGGAATCCTCTGCATCCACTGCTTCAGCTTCTGACGGCCGGATCAACTGCAGACAGCTCCATTACATGCGTGCACTACATATAGGTCAATACCTATATGTAGCTTCACAATGGTAACTCCGAATATGGCCATGTAACATGTCTAAGATCATGGAATTGTCCCCCCATGCCAAATCTGGTATCGGGGTGACAATCCCATGCATCCCCGGGGCTCCACTATGGACCCCGGCGACTGCCAAACCAGCTCTCTGGTGTTTTCTCTGCAGCTACCACTGCTGCTAACCCACAGACAGGGTTCTGCCCTCCTGGGTCTGGGCAGCGCAGACCCCAGGAAGGCAGAACAAAGAATTTCCTCTGAGAGAGGGTGTTACACCCTCTCCCTTTGGAAATAGGTGTTAAGGGCTGGGGAGGAGTAGACTCCCCCATCCTCTGGAAATGCTTTGAAGGGAACAGATGGTGCCCTCCTTGCATAAGCCAGTATACACGGTTCAGGGAACCCAGAGTCCCTGCTCTGGTGAGAAACTGGACAAAGGAAAGGGGAGTGACCACTCCCCTGTCCATCACCACCACAGGGGTGGTGCCCAGAGCTCCTCCAGTGGTCCCAGACCTCTGCCATCTTGAATCCAGAGGTGTGAGGGCACAATGGAGGCCTCTGAGTGGCCAGTGCCAGCAGGTGATGTCAGAGACCTCTCCTGATAGGTGCTTACCTCACTATGTGACCAATCCTCCTCTGAGGGCTATTTAGGGTCTCTCCTGTGGGCTTTTCCTCAGATAACGACTTGAAAGAATTCACCAGAGTTCCTCTGTATCTCCCTCTTCGACTTCTGCCAAGGATCGACCGCTGACTGCTCCCGGACTCCTGCAAAACTGCAACAAAGTAGCAAGAAGACTACCAGCGACATTGTAGCACCTAATCCTGGCAGCTTTCTTGACTGTTTCCTGGTGATGCATGCTCTGGGGGCTTTCTGCTTTCACCCTGCACTGGAAGGCAAGAAGAAATCTCCAGTGGGTCGACGGAATCTTCCCCCCTGCTCCAGCAGGCACCAAACTTCAGCATCACAAGTACTCTGGGACCCCTCTCATCCTGACGAGTGTGGTCCCTGGAACATGGGTGGTGGACCCAAGTGACCAAGACTGTCCAGTGGTCCAACTGTCCAAATTTGGAGGAGATAAGTCCTTGCCTCCCCTCTCCAGACAGTAATCCTGTGTACTGCGTGAACTGCAGCTGCTAGGGCTTCTGTGCACTTTTGCAAGGAATCTTTCATGCACAGCCTAGCCCAGGTCCCCCGCACTCCGTCCTACGTTGCTCAACTCGCTGAGCTGACCACCGGCTTCGTGGGACCCTCTTCGGTAGTGTTGAGATGACCGCCATGCTTAGTTTTCTTGAACCCGTGTCCAAGTACTTCTGCGGGTGCTGCCTTCTTCTGAATGGGCTCTCTGTATTGCTGAGGTCCCCTTCTGTCTCCTCTTTCAAGTTGAAACCTCCTGGTCCTTCCTGGACCCAGGTACCATTTTTCTTCAACCGCGACCTTTGCAGCTAGCAAGGCTTGTTTGCGGTCTTTCTCCAAAGAAACAATGCTGCATCCTCCAGCACTCCGTGGGACATCTTCTGCACAAAGGAGAAGTTCCTAGCACCTTTCGTTGTTTGGGAATCTTCAGCTTCTTCCATCCAGAGGCAGCCATTTAGCACCTTCATCCGGGGTTTAGTGGGCTCCTGCCCCCCTGGACACTTTTGTGACTCTTGGACTTGGTCTCCTTGCTTTACAGGTCCCCAGGTCCAATAATCCATCTTCAGTGCTTTGCAGTCTGTTGTGGTCTTTGCAGAATCTCCTATCACGAATTTAGTGTGTTTCTGGAAATGTAGTATCACTTTACTCCTACTTTTCAGGGTCTTGTGGTGGAGTATCTTGGACACCCTTAGTGTTTTCTTACACTCCCAGCGACCTTCTAAACACTACACTAGGCCAGGGGTCCCTAAGTGGTTCGCATTCCACTTTCTTAGTATATGGTTTGTGTTGCCCCTAGGCCTATCGCATCTTATTGTTCTCTACAGTGTGTGCACTATTTTTCTAACTGTTTACTTACCTGATTTTGGTTTGTCTGTATATTTTATTTACCTCCTAAGGGAGTACATCCTCTGATATACTTTTGGCACATTGTCACTAAAATAAAGATTTTTTTTTTTAAATAACTCTGAGGATTGTGTTCTTATGATATAGTGCTATATGATATAAGTGGTATAGTAGGAGCTTTGCATGTCTCCTAGTTCAGCCTAAGCTGCTCTGCTATAGCTACCTCTATCAGCCTAAGTTGCTAGAACACTACTAATCTACTAATAAGGGATAACTGGACCTGGCACATGGTGTAAGTACCATCAGGTACCCACTATAAGCCAGGCCAGCCTCCTACACAAACTCCATATGGATCTTGGAGCTGGCAGCCCTAGAACAAGCAGGTGGCCTTCCACAATTCCCTTAGTGACAAGATAGCTGAGCACTTCAAGCTCAATCAGGGTACAGCTTCCTCAGCACTGATTGAGTGGGAGGCATTCAAGATAACTGCCTGGGGCTTCTGCATCGAAAATTTGGTTGGGACGAGCCATGTCACTGAGAAGCAGCTAACAGAGGTCAAGAACTCTCTTCTCCCCCAGGTAACACACTCAGCAGCCCTTCACCTCCATAAAGGCTAGGCCTGACTCGATACTCAACACATGGTCTGATATAGATATAACTATCACACAGTACTATAAAACACTCTACGCCTTATCCGTACCACACTCACCCATGGTGCTACCGGATTTCTAAACAATATCACCATCCCTCGAATCACACAGGAGCATCAGAAGGAGCTTGATGCACCCATCACCTCAGCGGAGGTAAAGGAAGCTGCTTGCTTCTTAGCTATGGGCAAAGACTCATGCCCTGGTGGACTCCCCATCAAATTCTATCACACTTATGCTGATGTTTTAGCCCCAAAATTCAAAACCTTGTACAGCACAGCACTTCCTCCAGGCCCATGGCCTCCTTGATCCCTTCCAGAATGGATTCAAGAAGAATCATAGTACAGAATCTGCCCTGTTTGCCACTATAGATTTTATCCAGAGACAAGTGGAACAGGGTGGCTTTGCCATTCTGGTCTGCTAGATCTCTCTGCAGCTTTTGACACTATCGCTCCTGCTCGGATGGTGCAAAGGCTGCTGCAGGTGGGGTGAGAGATGAGGCTCTGATGTTGCTGGAATTGTTTTTATATGGTAGACCGATTACAGTGATCTGGCGTTATTATAGGGCTGCTCCTTTTCAGCTCCCATGTGGTGTACCTCAGGGATCCTCTCTAAGTCCTACATTATTCAATATGTATGTAGCCACCCCCCCTCCGGTACGGCTTGTTAGATCTTTTGGATTCCAGGTTTCGTCTTATGCTGACGAATAACTGGGATGAGGTTGCAAATACGTTTCAGGCCTGCATGCAGGAAAGTCGTGATTGGATGAACAGAAACTGACTCAAACTGAATGGGGAAAAACAGAGATTACTAATTTTGGTAGCGATAGCTCTATTTGGTCTGAACGCTGATGGCCTGCAGATTGCGCATTCTCCCCGTACCGTTAGTGGTGGCCAAAACCGTGAAAGTGTTGTTTCATAAGGCCTTAACTTTTCATGCCCAGGTGAACAGAACAGTCAGCTCCTGCTTCTGGATGATCCAGATCCTGAAGAATATCTAGCCTCTTTTGCCCAAAAATCTGAGGGTGTCCATGGTCTTGGCCCTCATCTCTTCCCTGTTCTACTATTGTAACGCCTTATACCTGAATATTAATCTGCATTTGTTGAACAAATTGCAAGTCATCCAGAATGCTCAACTAGTCCTACGGCTGCCCACATATGCTTCTATTTCGGAAGAATTATGACAACTTCACTGGTTGCCCATGAGGAAACGCATTTTCTTCAAGGCCTTGTGCCTGATGCACAAAACCCTACATGGGTGCAGCTTGATGTACCTGAAGGCTTCGGTCAAATGGTATGTCCCTAGAAGACAGGTGAGATCAGCTGATCATTACATGGTGGAGGTACCCTGGTTTAGGAAAACTGGATGGGGTGAAAAGGCCTTCACGGTAGTGGCAGGTAGGCTATAGAACTCTCTCCCAGAGGACATTTGTGGCAGCGAGGGGTACCTTGGATTTCGGAAACAGCGGAAGACCTGGCTGTGTACAGGTTAGGCTTGGTCACTGGGTCCCCATGACAGGGGATGGTTTGCCCTGCACTGTCTGTTTTTGGTTGTTTTGTTTTTTTAGGTGTTTTTTGGGGTTAGGTTAACTCAGCCTGCTCTTGCCTTTCTGATTTATTTCTGCCTCTCAGTGCTTTGATACCTGCTGGTCACACAAATGTTTTAAATAAATAAATAAAATAAATCAATTACTTGAGAAGAGACATTTGCCTGCCTCCCTCCCTTCATGAGGCTTCTTCTTCTCCATCCCAAAAACTGAGAGGGACACTACGGAGCTGACTTCCTACTGCCCTCTGGTGGTCTTCAACACAGATTATAAGAGCCCGAGCAAGGTCTTAGTGATTGGCTATTACTCTTACACCCCTCCTGTTTCATCCCAAACAAAACACATTTATCCCGTGCTGCAGCATGTCTGTAAAAATAGGCTCTTTCACATCATGGAGTTTTCGCCGTTGCTTTTGCCTAGGTTACTCAGTCGCCTGGGTTTCGAGAATCACATGGTGAGCCTTGTTCACTTCCTTTGTCCAGGCCTTTTGCCATGCGTCCGCACAGACTGCCAAATAGCAAGACCCATTCCATATATTGGGTTATCAGAGAGGGGCGTCCTCCCGCTTCTCTCCTATTACCCTTGTCAATGAAGCCCCTTGCCATCTGATTGTATTGTGGGGAGGCTTAGCGGGGCAACCCCCTTAGGGGTCAGAACACGTGGTCTCCTTGTGTTCTGTATCTTAAGGACGTTGCAGCAAGCTCTTGGCAAGTTTCACAAGTCGAGGAAGGACTATCATCTTGGCCACTGTCACTCTGCCCATTGGCGAGAGTGGCAAGGAGAACCAAAAGGGCAGTGAACTTTTTACGGATCTTATTGCCAGTTCTAGATTCCCTTCTTTTAAGTCTGCTTTGTCATGATATATGTGCACACCTAAATATTTGAAAGTGGTGTTTCTCCACTGTAGGCCATGTGTGGAATTTGTGTTGTCTTGTGAGTCCTATGGTGGTCGCATTGGGAATAGGCATGATTTTGCCCAATTCACATGAAGCCCAGACAGCTCCCTAAAAGAGTTTAATAATTGTAGTAGGTCTGGTAAGGATTCAGAATGATTACGAAGAAATATTAATGCGTCGTCCGCGTACAGGGAGACGATGCAATGGCTGTCACCGTCGGGGATACCCCAGTGTGTTGCTTCACTACGCAATCTGGCTGCAAGAGTTTCTATTGCCAGTGCAAAAAGGAGTGGCGATAAGGGGCATCCCTGTCGGGTGCCTCGCCCTATCGTGAACTCCTCAGATATAGTCACACCTGTCTTGACTCGTGCCTTTGGGTCAGCATACAGGGTGGATATCCAGCACGTGAACACCTTGCCAAATCCCATTTCCTTTAGCGTGGCCATTAAAAATGGCCATCCCAGTGTGTCGAACGCTTTCTCGACATCTAGGGACACCGCTGCACTGGAATTGTCCGTGCCTGGAGTCTCAGCTATTAAACGCAACAGGTTTCTGATATTAATAAAGGTATTGCGTCCTGGTATAAATTCGGATTGGTCTGGGTGAATTAAGGTGGATATTATTGGGAGGAGATGGTTCACCAGTATCTTCCCTAATATTTTACAGTCTGTGTTCAATAATGATAACGGGTGATATGAGTGGACATCAAGAGGGTCCCTGTCTTTCTTGTGGAGAACAATGATTAATGCCTCACGTAGAGAATCAGGTAGTCGTCCTACGGTATATGCTTCCTGTATCATAGCTAGATAAGGGATCAGTGTCTGGCTCGAGAAGGTTTGGTAGTACTCGATTGGGAGCCCATCTCTCCCTGGTGCCTTATTGTGAGCTAGCTGTTGCAGGGCTTGTTTTATTTCTTCTATATCTATGGGTTTGTCCAAATCTAATATTTGGTCTGTTGTTACGCGAGTCAGTGGAGAAAGTTAGAAAAAGTCTTTTAGCTGTTCGGGAGGTGGGGGAGGGCCTGCCTTGTACAGGTTATCGTAATGGTGTCTAAAGGTGTCATTGATCTCTGTCTGTGTATTGACTATTTTACCCGTATCAAGGCGAATGGCATTTATAGGAGCGTGTTTGTGTTCTCCTTTCACCAGCCAAGCTAACATTCTGCTGGATCGGTCCCCTTCCATGTGTAGTTGCTTCGTGTAGTGGCAGTAATCGAATTTTCTCAGGTGAGTTTCAACTTCGTTCCATTGCTTTTGCAAGTTAGAGATGTCACTATCAGTATCGCCATGTAGCGCTGCGTTACATTCTGCTTCGCGTTTGCTCCTCTCTATGTCACGTAATTCCGAGGTCAGTGTGCGCTTAACTCCGCTTGCTATTGTCATGCACATGCCTCTCGTTACTACCTTATGTCCATCCCACTCGGTAGCACGCATTGACGATGACCCTGTGTTGATTTTAAAGTAGGATTCAATACTTTCTGCTATTTCTTTACAGAAGGGGGGATCCTGTAGCAGTGTGGGCTGTAGTCGCCATGTGGGGATGCATGCGTGTTGTCTGCCCCATCTTAGTGTGGCTACCAGGGGGCAGTGATCTGATAGGGTCTTAGCCATATAGGAGGCGTTACGGATTAGGTGTGTGATCGTATCTGTACTTAGTATTAAGTCAATGCACATGTTTAATAGATTTACCGGGGAATAGAATGAGTACTCTCTGATTGTGGGATGTAGGTCCCTCCATACATCGTTTAATCTCCTCTCCGAGATCCAGGATCTTAATGTCCGAGATATTCTCTTGCTATGTGTATTCTCCAGTGGTGGATGGGATCTATCTAATGACACATCTGGAACACCATTAAAGTCCCCGCCCCATATTATAGGTGTTGACAGGTCATGCAATAGCAATTTAGATGTGGCTTTATAGAACTCGCCTTGACTTGTGTTGGGTGCGTAAATGCCGGCTATAGCTAATTGTCTGCCGTCTAGTTCGCTGTTCAGGTAGACGTGCCGTCTGTGTCTATGTGTGTATTATTAACTAGGAATGGGACCCCGGGAGCAATCCAAATTAGAACCCCTTTTGCATAGGTGGACGTTTTGGTGCCATATGTTGTTCCGGACCACTTTTTGTTGATAGTGTGTAGCTCGTGTGCGGATAAGTGTGTTTCATGAAGTATGGCAATATGTATATTGTGCCTTTTGAGATATGCATTTATTCTGCCGCTTTTATTCATGTTCGCCATTCCTCTTACGTTCCATGTTATTATGTTATAAGACGTCATTGTATTTTGTTATTGTGTATTGAGTGGGGCGCACTTTGAGTATAATTTCAGTGTGTCCCGACATTCAATCAATCAATCAATCAAAGGCATTTGTATAGCGCACTGCTCACCCGGAGGGTCTCAAGGCGCTGGGGGGGGGGGGAACGCTACTGCTCGAACAGCCAGGTCTTGAGTTGCTTCCTGAAGGCGAGATGGTCTTGCGTTGTCCGGAGGTGGATGGGGAGGGAGTTCCATGTCTTGGCTGCCAGGTAGGAGAAGGATCTTCCTCCGGCGGTGGCTCTGCGGATGCGGGGGACGGTGGCGAGAGCGAGGCTGGCGGAGCGGAGCTGGCGGGTGGGCTTGTGGAAGGTCAGACGGCTGTTGAGGAACTTGGGGCCCAGGTCGTGGAGGGCCTTGTGTGCGTGGGTGAGGAGTCGGAACGTGATTCTTTTGTTGACGGGGAGCCAGTGCAGGTCTCTCAGGTGTTCGGAGATGTGGCTGTGTCGGGGGATGTCCAGGATGAGTCGTGCTGAGGCGTTCTGGATCCGTTGGAGTTTCTTCTGGAGTTTGGCGGCGGTGCCGGCATAGAGGGCATTCCCGTAGTCCAGCCGACTGGTGACGAGGGCCTGGGTGACCGTCTTCCTGGTCTCGGTGGGGATCCACCGGAAGATCTTTCGAAGCATGCGCAGGGTGTTGAAGCATGAAGATGAGACGGCGTTGACTTGTCTGGTCATCGAGAGGGAGGAGTCCAGGATGAAGCCTAGGTTGCGAGCGTGGTCCGTTGGCTTGGGGGTGGCTCCCAGGGCGGGGGGCCACCAGGAGTCGTCCCAGGCGGATGGTGATGATCCCAGGATGAGGGCCTCCGTCTTGTCTGAGTTCAGTTTCAGGCGGCTGTTCTTCATCCATTCGGCGACGTCTTTCATCCCTTCGTGTAGGCTGGCTCTGGCGGCGTCCGGGTCGCTGGTGAGGGAGAGGATCAGCTGGGTGTCGTTGGCGTAGGTGATGATCTTGAGGTTGTGTTGACGTGCGATGGTTGCGAGGGGGCTCATATAGACGTTGAAGAGGGTGGGGCTGAGCGATGACCCTTGTGGAACTCCGCAGATGACTTCGGTGGCCGCTGACCCGAACGGGGGGAGGCGGACTCTCTGGGTTCTTCCGGCGAGGAATGAGGTGATCCACTCCAGGGCCTTCTCCTGGATGCCGGTGTTGTTCAGGCGCTGTACCAGGGTGCGGTGGCAGACAGTGTCGAACGCTGCGGAGAGGTCCAGGAGGATGAGGGCCGCAGTTTCCCCATTGTCCATTAGGGATCTGATGTCGTCTGTGGCTGCGATGAGGGCGGTCTCCGTGCTGTGGTTGGCTCGGAAGCCGGATTGCGAGTGGTCGAGGGATCCGTTGGTCTCGAGGAAGGCGGCTAGCTGTCTGTTGACGGTCTTCTCGATGACTTTGGCACGAAACGGGAGGAGCGAGATGGGGCGGTAGTTCTTGAGGTCGGAGGGGTCTGCAGTTGGTTTCTTCAGCAGGGCACTGATCTCGGCGTGTTTCCAGCACTCCGGGAAGGTGGCGGTGTTGAAGGAGGCGTTGACGATGTCACGGAGGTGGGGTGCGATGATGTGGTCGGCCGTGTTGAAGATGTGGTGTGGGCAGGGGTCCGTAGGGGATCCGGAGTGGATGGTGTTCATTGTGCGTGTTGTGTCTTCGGTGCTGACTGGGGTCCAGGTGCGGAGGGTGGCGGTGGGGGGCATCGGTTCGGTGGTGGGGTTTGTGGTTGGTGGGCCGAAGCTGTTGTGAATGTTGGCGATCTTGTCGTGGAAGAAGGCTGCGAGGGAGTCGCAGAGGTCTTGCGAGGGAGTGATGTCATTGTTTCCGGCGTCGGGGTTGGAGAGCTCTTTGACATCCATTCCCCCCACAGCAGGAGTGGCTGAATCTATGATGTGGTGGTGACAGAGTTGTGCGAAAGAAGAAAGGAAGAAAGGGAAAGAAAAAACAATTTGCTAATATTAAAATTAACCAGGCACAACTGGTGCCAACTTGAGTGGTATTTCGGTTGAGGACCATGCGGTAACCCATTTGGGTTAAGTGGGGAGGCTGGGGTGAAGGTGGAGGCGGCTCACAAGATCGGCCCATACAGATGTGTGCATTTTCTTTACGCACATTCCTGTTTCTGGGGTAAAGTTACGCTGTCTGCAGTGTGTGAATGTCATAGTATCACCGTTTGAGCATGCCGTCCGACAGAGCCGGTGGATGCATGCAAATCATCAAATGTGTGTGATCACATTTATTGTTGGTCCAGATAAGGTTAAAGTGGCATTCGTTGATGGTCCCACAGTGTAGTATTCAGAGTGTCTGTGTTATTTTAGTGGTTGCTTTCGTCGTCTCTAGAGGTCATCAGCAGTGCGTGGCGTGAGCGTCGGGCCTGAGATCATAGGCGATGAAGGGGGACTGCCGCGGGTTCCTGGTGAGTCTGAACCTGTCATACTGGTTTCATTGTGAAGCGTTGAGCGTAGAGCTGAGAACATATTGGTGTCTTTTATGGCTTGCATTTGTTCGGCCTCTGCTTGTAATGTAGATGGACGCGATCCAGATCCCAAGCCTGTTCTTCTCTTCCTGCGGGGGCGTTGGGTATGCCAGTCTTTTTGTTCAACCTGTTCTGTGACGTGGTCCACGGATCCTTTTGCATGCAGCCATGTCCACACATCTTCTGAGGTCGGGAAGATGTGGGTCCTATCGCCGTCTACTATGCGTAATCTGGCTGGAAACATGAGGGAGTAAGGTATGTTTTTGTCTCGTAGTATTTGTTTTGCTTAGGGGAATGTGATGCTTTTACGTTGTACTTCCAACGTGTAGTCCGGGTAGGCTGTGATCTTCGCGTTCTCCATGGCTATAGGATCCGAGGTCCGGAATTCCCTTAGAATTTGGGCTCTGTCTTTGTAATTCAGAAACCACACTATCATTGGTCGGGGGGGAGCTCCCATTCACGGTGGACATCCCGGTATACGGTGAGCCCGCTCCACCGACAGCAGAGGTGAAGCGTTTTGTGTTAGTACGGATTCCTTTAGCCAACGTTCTAGAAATGTTTCTTCTTCTGGTAATTCAATTCATTCCGGGAACCCTAGAAATCTGATGTTGTTTTGGCACGAGCTGCCCTCTGCGTCCTCAGTCCGTTTTTGCAACATTATTATCTTGGTTTCTTGACGCTGGAGTTGGGCTTTGAGGTCCTTGACGTTGGGGTGAATCGTTTCGATAGTCGCCTCATTAGTGGTTACCCTTTCCGCTAGCTTGCGGTGTTCTGCTCTGAGAATATTGACTTCCATTGTCACTGAGTCTATTTTAGCTTCCAGTGAAGTTTTGGTGTCCAGTACAGCTTGCAAGACTTTATCGAATTTTATGGAGTGGGTAGCCAGGGTTTCAGTTACTTTGCGTAGGGCAACAGCTGCAGCGTCCATATTCGTCTCTGGTGGCGGGGTCTTGGTGCCTGTCACAGATTGTCTTCTCGGGGCTTTGGTTTAACCGTGGTTTACTTGTGCCCTCTTTTTTTTTTTTTTTACCCCCCTATTTGTATCTGTCCAGAAGAGCGGGTTATATTGCTGGGCGCAGTGTGCAAAGCCTGCAGGTAGGTAATGAATTTCTTTCTACTCTCTTAGCCTGGCCGCTGTATGCTATCGTAGGGTATTCATGCCTCAGTGGGATTTGGCGTTACTCGCATTCGGCTCCGCTCCCGGTGGGCGTTTAGCAAAGGTCGTTCCAAAGTGTCCGCCAGGACCAAGCCCGTCCAGACTGGTGCTTATGATTAGATCGTTTTCAGGCTTCCATAGTTTGTTATTTCTGGGGGTGCTATGCTGTAATTGGGGTGTTTCCTGGTTTTGTGTATATTTAGGCTTCAGCGTAATTGTCTTTTGCCATGCTCTTGGTGTTCGTACTCCTGGTTCAATGTTTTTATATACCCCGCTTGTGTATTGCGGTGCCCCAGCTCCCTTCTTGATGGGGTATGGGCCCTTCTACCATGAGCCTGTGCCATTGAGAACGGTGTGCGTGCTCTGGTGATTTTTGTTAGGAGGGGGCCTCGCTGTGTCTCCACGGGCCCGGGCTCGATAGCGCCCACGATCTCCTGCTCCCCCGGGTGGCTGCCTCAAAGAGGGGACCTCCGCAGCCCACCACTCCCGCTGCGGTGATCCTCCTCACCTCTACTAGGCCGTGTGTTCCGTCTGCGTGGACTTCGCCGCGCCTCCGCAGGGCCGGGCCCGGTATCGCCTGCAGTCTTGCTTCTCCCCGTAATGGCTATTTTATGGGGGATTCACCCGTGGCCCACCACTCCCGTTGCGGCAATCCTCCTTACTTCTTCTTCTGGGTCTGGTGCTCCGTCTCCTTGGGCCTCTCCGTGCTTCTGTGGTGTCGGGCCCTATAGTACCCGCGATCTCCTGCTCCTCGCGGCGATGCTCGCGGCCCACCGCTCCCGCCGCGGTGCCCCTCCTCACCCTTTCAGAACCCGGCGCTCCGGCCTCGTGAGCCCGCCAGGCCCGACGTCAGAGCGCGCTCCTCTTTCCGGAGCAAATTCAGTGTCAAGTTTTATAGCTTGGGGAGCCCTTTCAAGATTTCTGCTCACTCATGCAGTCCCTTCAGATAGGCTGTGGGCAAAACCAGAGACAGAACTTACCAAGGAATTTAATGATACTGAATGGGAGAGCACCCTCTCTCATCCTTCTACAGTATCTAGAAATGCCCACCAAAAAACTCATACAAGTCGTATTTTAAACAGGGTTATCTGACTTTATTGAAGTCTAACAGCCTCTTTCCCAGAACATGCTTCTGTTGCCCCTGTTGTCAGTTAACAAGCATTTACTTGCATCACATGCTCTGGACCTGCCTCAATTAGCTGCTTACTGGACTGCAGTTATCGACCACTCAAAGATGCTTTCGGGCATGCTAGCCGGGTTGGTTGGAAAGTTGTTGCCCTGGGTCTTTTCAAATGCCTCAAACTGCGCATAGCTAGGCCTTGTTTCCTCAACTGGCAATCATCTTAGCTTTGAGATTCATCACACCCCTTTAGAAAACAGTGACACCCACGTCAGTGGTTGCATGGTGCCAATGTGTTCTTTCTTGGGCATGGCTATGCCACCACACCATTTAAATGGGACATCAGTATTTCTGTCTCCCCCCCCCCCCAGGGTGCAGATGGGAGTAATTACCCCTGATCTTCCTCAAGAGGGGGTAGAAATCCCACTAAGCACTAGGGAAAGCATTTTGTAAAATATAGGGATGGGACAACTCATTGTGGACATGACCATGCCCCCACACAAACTAAATGGGCCATCAATCTTTCTGCCCCACCTGGGGGCTGATGGTAGTCTTACCCCCGATCTGCGTCCTGATGGGGTGGTCAGAAAGCCCACTAAATACCAATGAAAGCATTTTTATTTCATTATAAGAATGGGGGCTCCCCATCATCGGCATGGCCATACCCCCAACCAATTTAAATTTGGCATCAGTCTTTCTGCACCCCAGAGGTCGATGGAGGTAATTATCCCAAAATGTAAGGAAAATATGTGATTTCAGGCAAAGTTTAAAGATTGCAGAGCACTGTGGGTAAGAAAACCTCAAGAAATCCTTGCAAGGCACACCACCCTTGAATCTCCTGGTTTCCTAGTTTTCAGAAAAATATGTGGTTTGTAGGTGGTTGAATGACATTACCATGCGTTCCTTCACCTCACACGTTTTTACAACGCAGACTTTACAACGCATACTACTACCACACATTTGAATTCATTTACATATGAAATACCTTCACCACGCAAAGCACTACCACTCACACTTTCACCATGCTTACTGTTACAGAAACATCCAGACACAGCCTAACACTGCCACCTACTGCTTAAAATGTATACATGAATTCTTAATACGTTATTGTACACAAAGGGCCAGATGAAGCAAGCAGTTTTGCCCATTCTATGTATATGGGAAAATGTGTTTGTACATATGGCCCAAAATGTACATATTTTAAAAAATACATTTAAGTCGATTACAAGTTTGCTACTATATTTTTGGGGGAGACCCCGCAAACCCCCTTTTTAAATTACCCTTAAAAACATATAAACTACTTACCACATACTCACTAATACAAACATATTCTGTATTGTATTGTATTGTAATAGTATTTATATAGCGCTTACTACCCCTGACGAGGTGTCGAAGCGCTTTTCGGTGAGTAACACGCTACTCCGGAACCCAACAAGAATTAGTGATGGATTAGTATCGGGAAATATAAGTACAGTTTTAGTATTATTATGAGTTAATGAGTTAATTTAATTATTATGAGTTAATTTGAGCCACGGATGTGAGAGTTTGTTAGTTAGATTGACTGGAGTAATGGAGGGGTGGAGAAGGAAAGAATCGAGTTGTAAAGCCTTGAGTGGTAAAGACTTGCAAAATAAAAGTAACTGCGATGTAAGAAATGTGTTCTAATTGCATTACGTGATAAAAACTTTGTTGTAAAGGCTGTCCCTCTTTGTAGGTTTGAATGCTGCCACAGCACGGCCCAAAATACCACACCTACCCCTATTGCATATCTGTGAACGTAGCACTTTAATGCCTTTTGTGTCATGGTTTCTTGGCCCATCCACACAAGTGGTGTACCGTTCTTATCGACGGACATGTGGGAACTCAGGCTGGTAGGAAACTTGTGGATCTGTGCAGATTGCAGAACTTTCCATCACAGAAATGTGAGAAAAATGTGTGTTTTTTAGCAAACTTTGATGTTTGCAAGGGTTCCTGGGTAAAATTACCTAGTGAGAGCCATGCAAGTCATGCACCCCTGGACGCCTCTTGTTGTCTAGTTTTCAGAAATGGGCAAGTTTGCTAGGTTTTCTTTGCTGCAGCTGAAGTAAGTCCCAAAATCTACAGCTACCCAGTTTACAAAAAAACTGTCAGTTTTGAGTGGAAACGTGATGTATCAATGTTGTCTTTTGGGTTGTTTCCTATACTGCGCACTTTGCCTACTCACACAACAGAGAATCCGTTTTTATTGGAACGCTTAGGGGAATGCTGGGTGGAAGACGTTTGTCATTCCAAGCTGATACCCGAACTTTTCACCACAGCAATTTGAGGAAAATATGTTTTTTTAGTCTATGCTTGAGGTTTGCAGGGTATTCCGGGTAAAAAGGAGTGGTGGTAGCCATTGCAAGACACCCTACTCTTGATTTCCCCAGGTTATAAATATGTGCAGGTTTGCTAGTTTTCCCTAGGTGCTGCTGATCTAGTGCCCAAAATACACAGCTACCCACAATAAAAATAGGTCGGTTTTCAGTGGACAAATGTGATGCGTCCATGTTGTGTTTTGGCCTGTTTCCTGTCACAGGCACTAGGCCTACCCAGACAAATGAGGAAGACGTGGGAGCATAAAATAGTAGTACATTTGTTATTACCTTTTGGATTTCGCTGCATTTGTATCTTCCAAATGTAAGCCTGTGTGTAAGAAAGAAGACATTTTGGAAAATACCTTCTTTATCATATGCTAGTAATCAAACACACAAATTCAAAGGTATACAAATAACCACTGCTCCTAAACTCCATATCTTGTGCCCATTTTAAAAATACACAGGTATCCTTGATTCCTATTTTTCACTCTACAGATTTCACCATATGAAGTGGTCTATACTCGGTACACAATGTAAAACCATTTTATGGTGCAACTCATTTATTGGCTCTGGGTACCTTGGGTTCTTGAAAAACGTACAAACCCTATATAGTCTTGCAACCAGTATGGTCTAGCAGACGTTATTATATATTGCTTTTGTAAATCTGCCAACCTGGCAAAAAGTTACAGTTGAAAATGTTGTTACACATGCCTGTTTTTCCTACTGATTTTCAATATTTTTTTATTTCAACATTTAGTGGATGTACACATATAAGCCCTTGCTGAATTGTGAATCTTGTTTACTTTCCAAAAATGTATAGCTTTTCTGGATCACCCATGGGTTTCGCACTGGTTTCCACCACAAACTAGAAGTAGGTTGAGAGCATAAAAATTAGGAAAAACTGGCTAACTTTTAAAAAAATGCAAAAACTGTGGCAAAAAATTAGGGGTCTCATTAACAATCTTTTGGTTCAGGACAGCATCACAAGCCTTCTTGCTGCTCTGCCCTGCGTCAAAAGAAAAGGGTAGGAATGCTCAGTATCTACAAGGTATGGAGCATTCCTGTCTTTTTCCTTTGTGTTGAGGCACAATGGGCTGCCATGCACCAATGCAGGCACCCTTACACCATGGTGCAAGGGTGTCTGCATTTCAGGGATGATTGTTTTTGAGCAGGACAAAAACAATCATAAGAGGTTTTTTCCTCTTTCCATGTGTGTTGCAGAATGCCCAGCAAGTTAAGGCCAAGCAGTTAAGGGGTTAATTGTTGTTCTGTTGCTCCTCGATAACAGCTATACCATGCAAAATCACACCTATTGGTGTCCTCTTGTTAAGCCTGTTACACCGCTGACGCTGCCATAACTAGTGTATTTGCTTGTTGCTATTGATATGCTTGAGGCGATTTACTGCCTGTTTTTCCAGTTTTTTTAGTATGCATATTTGACACCTCCAAGGTACCTATCTCTTGAATTGATTGGACAGTCTGCATTTGGCTACATAATGTATGCAGCTGTAAAGTGGTTATATAAAAAGTTAATAAAAACACTTAAAAAAATAAACATATCAATCATATTTAAAGAGACAGGTGTATTGTTCAGTAATCTTTTTTTCTTGTGTTCTATCCCGTTTTCTCCCACTTCTACTCTGTGCCTCATGCTACTCAACCCCTGGCTCTGTGTGTGAATACACCACCCACCTGCCAAGAAGGTCACACACACATTTATGCTTAATATGGATAATAACAGCTCGGTTTTCCCTCCTCCGCCCCAATTTCCCTCCTATCTTAGATAATATAAACAATAAAATATAAAATTAGTGGTTTTATGTCACGTCATGGAAAATTCCATCTTGCAACCCAGACAGTCATGTCTCCTTGTATAGTATTGCTTCAATCGTTTTTATTCTTGCCCTTAGCCGAAACAATCTAGATGATGAGCCCTTTCTAAAATTCCAACTGAAATGTTGCCAGTTCAAAGTGGTTAGCTATTCTGGCTACCAGATGACATGCTTCAACTGGGGTAAACCGAAAACAGCTCCTGTATTTGTAGATATTTTGGGGTTTAGCGAGATCATGTAAGGATAGAATAATGCAAAGCTTCTGAACTGCCTTAAGGAATTTCCTCATGTGTCCTTTAGGTCCATATTTAACGGAAAATGACAGAGCGCGACACTGTGCCAAAATTGGCAGCGTGGCGCTCCGTCATTTTCACAATGCAGGGATGCGCCGTATTTAACTGAATACGGCGAACCCTGTTTTGTCCCCTGCGCTGGCACTAAATTGAGCTGCCTAGGGCCAACGCAGCCCTCATTGAACCATCTTACAATGATGTCTGTGTTGAGGGGTTTGATTGTTTATGTGTGGGAAGGTGTCCCTTCCTCCACATAAACAATCACTAATGGCCATTTGGTACTTCTGTGTGTGCTGCAGAATGTAGCACACACAGAAGTGCCAAAGCGTCATTTTGAAATGATTGTTTATGTGCTGGAAGGGACACCTTCCTGTACATAAACAATCATGTCTGGGAGTTTGCTCTTTCTATGCGTGCTGCAGAATGCAGCACACATAGAAAAAGCAAAAAACGAGGAGGAATAAAAGTATTCCTCCTCATTGCGCATTGCTAATGCCACCCCTGTGATGGAGTTAGATTTTGGCGTTGCCTCAGGTTTACAAAAACTCGCAAATCTGAGGCAGTGTCAAAATGCAATGGGTGTTGCTGTGGAACGCCTACAGCAATAACCATTGCAAGCCCCTTTCACGCAAAGAGCTGCATGTGCCCACTATAAGCCAGGCCAGCCTCCTACAAGGGCATTGCACCACTGGCCCGTCACAAAAAGTGATGCTCTGGTGGCGGTAGGGGCTCATAAATATGCCCCTCAGTGTTTGCTTCCTTTTGTCTGGTTTAGCATACAAAGATGACCCTTCATAAGTCATGGTTTGTTTTGTTGAGGCATGCCATTTTTAGTACTACCTTTCAGAGTGAGAGTAGATATGTGATAATAGCTTTGAATTCCTCTGCTTTGGTTGAATATTAGTTGTATTTATTGAGTTAGATTGATGAGCTTGATCTATTTCTCGGCCAAAGCCCCTGATCTACTTGTGGGCCATTACTAAGAAGGTTCCTTTCTGTCTTTCAGGTGCAGGAACACATGATTCATCACAAACACAAGGTAAAGTAGCATGGTTTTGGAAATCTGTGTTCAATATCACCCTTTTTTGTGACATTGCGGCCTTTTTCCACTACTTCAGTCAAATTTTCCATTTACAGTATCTACATCAAAAGGGCAAATGAAACAGCCCATCTGCAATCGTATCCTAGGTTGAAGATTGGAAGCTGGAGCTAACAGGGTATTTCTCTTCATAGAAATAAAAGCATATCCTGAAAGTACAATGTAATCTCAAAACCAGAACATACAACAAGAAACAAATAGCAGCAAAGCTACCATGTCAAGCCTTAAAAAGCGTTCAATTTTCATTTGTGTATTTATTTTCTTATCGCACACATATACAATATCGAAAAAATATTTGAGAAACATTAAAATATAAGAACCGGCCCAGCAGCCCAGGTACATCATCCCTTCCACTGAAGTACACTCCACTAGAGGTGGTTGTACACATTTGATCAGTAAAAACGCTGCCATTTATAGTGCAAGACAGCCAATGCATTAAGTGGGCTGACCCACTGCCCCAGGCCTAAACTGTGATGAGCAAAAGCTAAAAGCAAGATTTGAATAACAGTTGTCCAGACCAATGGATAAAAAAAGGCTGACTGAAAGATCATATATGTATTCACTGAAAAAAGCAAAGGTTACAGGGTCGGTATAGTTAGGCTCAGAGTTTTCATGGGTGTGTGAATGACTATGTAAATGGATGCATAAGTGAGTAAAGTGGTGTGTGAATCGTTTTATGGGTATGTGACTGAGTGTGTCAATGACTATCTTTCTAGATGACTAGAGGGTACATAAGTGTTTGTGTAGGAGTGTACCTGGGTGTGTAAGTGCCTGCCAGCCAGCATGTGTGAGTGGGTGCATATTACATACGAATAAATACCATACTATAATCATGCACCCACATCTAATTTCAAACACATTCGTTCATACCAGCTAAATAAAACAATTAGATTTTCATTATAGCAATTCTTCTTTCTCATTTGCTGCTCACTGTTTTTTACTTAATGTTCTCATCCAGCTTCCCTTCTATTTTGTCTTTTACTGTAGAGTGTAGAAGCTTATTTACACTCATAGGTTTTTTTTATATACTAAAACCTAATTCACATAGCTGACAAAACTCTTTTCTGCTGTCCAACATTTATGTTAATATTTGTTTTCCTAGAAAAGTTAGAAAAGTACCAATAATGGCTACCCTCCCCACTGTGCTCTCACTCATACTGCTCTAATTAACAAATCAAAGACTTCCTTTAATCTTTTGTTTTTCTTATACCACTTTTAAATGGTCCCTATTTGATAACCCTTTTTCATATTTCCTTTAAAAAAGCCCAATTAGGTAGAATTTTTTCCAGATCCGCAGATCCACCACAGGGCTCAGCGTGGTTAACAATCTGCTGTCAATGTTTTTTATTTATATTTAACTATGTAAAATATTGACATTGGATTCTGGGCCATAATTTGTTTTGTTTTGTTTTTTTGACCCAAGACCTGCTAGAATGAGTGACATTGACAGGGACTTAGACATTACTTGGGTTGGCCAGAGAGGGTTAAAGTGGCTTGATTGTTGCCTTTGGTTGAAAGCATTGCAGGTTCTCAAAATCCAGACCACATGATTGTATACTGTGGTGGCAGTAACCTAGGCACAATTATTGGGATAGGACTGGAAATCTCAATGAATGATACCTTTGGCAAATTAATGACAGTTTTTCCACATACTGCCTTGGTGTTCTGCAACATTTGCCAGAGACAGTGATCAACCGAATGATGTCTGCAAAATAGAGAAATCCAGGAAACATGTCAATAAAACTGGGCTCTAGATACCATAACAACTTGTGCTTTGATGTGGATGGAATTTATCGAAAAGATGGAGTCCATTTCACAGGTAGAGGCAACAGGGTGTTCCTCAACAACTTACAAGACTGCATCCTGCTCTATGTGCAATTATCGTCTACACACCATGAACACAAAGGGTCTTCTCAAAGCCAAATCTTTTCCCAAACACTGGTTCTTTTTTTTTGTCAAGGTCAAATACTATTTTTAAATCTCTCGCTTAGATTTGCCGCATATTCCCAGCAAAATAAGAGGTCTGCCTGTTATATTGCAGGAAGGTCTGCAATGGATCTGCGGATGTTGTTGTATGGGTGTTTGAGTGGGTTGTGTAGGTACCTGTGTAGGTTTGTGAGTGGATGAGTGAGTGGCTGTATAGGTGTGCTCATGGTTGTATGAGTGTTTGTGTGGGTGCGTGAGTGCTTGTGTAGGTCTACCAGTGGTGTTTGAGTGGTTCTCTGGGTCTCTGAATGGATGTGTCAGTGACTAGTGTGAGAGTGGCTACATAGGTCTGTTTGGAGGTACAGTAGTGATTTGTGGTTCTGTGAGTGGGTGTGTGAGTATGTGAACGAGTTTCGGAGTGGGTATATGAGTGTGTGAATGGGTGTGCATGTGGGTGTGTGAGTGTGTGAATGGGTGTGTGAGTGGCTGTGTGGGTCTATGAGTATGTGTGGTAGTGGTTTTTATGGGTCTGTGAGTATGTGTGTGAATGTGTGAATTCCCTGAATAACATTTTTGGGTAATATCTTGTACATGAGGGGTCCATCACAGACCCTTCCATCAGTCATCTGGGGTTAGGATACCTATATGCTGACCCCTTGTATCCTATGTTATCCCTGCCTCTTGGGAACAGTCTCCTGATTCACAAAATGGTGGTTGCAACTTTCATGTCAGGTTGCGGCCAGGCAATCACAGCATAGCTGTTGAGCGTGTGAGGATCAGTGGATCCACCAGGATCCTCATGGATTTGGGTGGATCTGTGGATTCAGATTCCATTAAAAAAACAAATACACCCACACACAAACACTCAACCACTCATACATGCATGTAGCTACTCATGTACCCACTCCAAGACCCACAAAACCATTCACACACTCAAACACTCACACACACTTACACACCCATACAACCACTCACAAACCCCCCTCACACACCAATACAGCCACTCACACACCCACTCAGAGACCCACAAAACCACTCACACCCCCACACAGCCACGCAAACACCAACTCACACACTCACTCAGCCACACCCACTCACAGGCCTACACAGCCAGTCAAAAACTTACTCACACACCCACTTACACACCCACATACCCACTCACACACCCAGGTTACAGGGTCATTATCAGAGGCATAACAATAGACCCTGCAGCCCCTGAGCTCCGGGGGGCTCCCTCCAGCACTGTTCATGGGCAGCCGGCTCCTGGCTGAATACTTCTCACTGGGTCCTGAGAGTTGGGTCCCCCCTACATGTATTTTGCAAAGGGGCCCCCTCAAGTTTCATTACACCACTGGACGTTTTAGTTAGGAAATAGCATTAAAACACAATTGAATGTTCTCAAAAACCCAAAGGTTACGGAGAAATTATAGTTAGGAAATAAAACTTTAAAAACCTAGAAATACACTAAAATAACTAAGGTTACAGGGTACATTATAGTTGGGTTCAGATTTTGCACACACTTAACAACTGGAAATTCAGCAGCTATAGTTATGTCAAGTAACTTTAACTCGTGCCCTAAGGTAACTATAACTCAGGCCCTTGCCATGCACTGATTATTACTCCACATATTACATCACGCATGACATCTTCTGTGACATTGATAATATCACCGCAACATTTGTAGTGAACTTATTGATGTGAAAAATGGGCATGGCAGAGGTGGAAGTTATAGTTACCTTAGGGCACAAGTTACTTGAGCTACTTATAGCTGCAGACAGTTTTTTTTATGTGTGTGTGTGTGTGTATGTATATATATATATATATATATATATATATATATATATATATATATATATTAGCCCTAATACAGACAATCACATTCTATAAAAAAATTAAATAAAACAATTCAAAATGCGACTGATAAGATTCATGGTCATGATGCACATGTTAACATGGCAGAAATATACAAAGTGTCAACCATTTAAATCCTGGTCAGCACCATTTTTAAATGCTAATATCGCACAAAAATAGTACATGGATTTACACCAAACTAATGCTAGGTTTGGTGTAAAAATTTGGCAATTTTCCTAGGGGAGCTAAAATGAAAAAGGACTGCTGTGTTTACCCTCCACTTAATTTTGTTTTCCCATGTACGAATTTTCATGAAACTAATCAAGCTAAATCTTAGGTGACTGAGTAAGTAGATTATCAAGTTTTATGCAAACCCATTCATCAGGTCAAAAGTTATATGCAAATAAAAAAACGCATTTCAACTGAAGCATAATCTAAAGCATAACAGCATAACTACACAAGTATAATATATACATAAATACATAATATACGTATGTATATATATATATATATATATATATATATATAGATAGATATATTTTTATATATATATACATATATATATATATATGTATGTAATATTTTATATATATTATACTTGGGTAGCTATGCATATATATATATATATATATATTTATATATATTACACTTTTGTAAATCTGGGAATGCATCAAAACCCATTGAAAGATTTGAAGGGTGGAAAAAAAAAAAAGATGGCAATCTTTGAAAGAGCAAAAAACCCAAACTTGTAATGCACTAAATTGGTACTGCAGTTCACAAATGGGTTTGCAAATTAAAATACCCATACTGTGACTTCTTACGATCCACATGGAAAAGTGTTCATGGAACAATCATCCCCTTGTTGCAGTTCAGTAGGATATGTGACGATGCTTTGTGACTGCCATTGTGGTTGAAAACCATTGATTGGGGTTTGTGCAGAGAAGAAGTTATACTCACATCGGTAGATTTCTCTTGGAGTATTGACTATGGAAGTACACCCACCAAATATGTGAAATGGAGAAACAAAACCGGTGTCCCATGAGCCCATCCCTTACATGATACTGATAGAAGTGCCCTTTTTAGGACGTCCTATCAGTCCTTCCAAAGAATCAACAGAAAATGTAATGAGTTGCCTAGATCTACCCGCTTATTTGTCACACACACATAAGACATATAGTTTGTATTGAAAGTTAATATATGTTCTGTGCATATTCTCCCCTTTCCAGGTGACACCATACCTGGGATTCCGTCTTCATGGTGAGGTCTTCGCCACCATTGTGCGGGGGACACTTGTCTATCTGGATGGGAAGTTCTGTCAGCAGCCACGCGGAGATCAAATCCTGATTCAGAGCAATGCTACTGCTAAGGGCATCTCCCCATACTACTGAAAATAAATTATGGTAACAAGATAAGCTACTCAACAGAAAGGATAATCCCAGAGAATTTGGAATACAGGAATAATGGGGAGGACAGTTCAAGATCAAGATAATCACTTATTACTGATTATAAATAAAGGCATGAAAGTGATTTCAAGCAAAGGGACCAGTTTCTATTATTGACTGAAAGTGTGGATTTTGGAGGAGAAAAAAACAAATCACAGACCAAGAGAAACACCAAGAGCACTGCTATGTACTACTAAGACCTGATCTGTGAATGAAAAATTACCGGGCAGTAGAATCATATTCACCATTGCTACTAACTATTGATTAGTCGGGGGAAAATAGGGTTTGGGGTATTCTGCAGTAAAACTACATCTTTTTTAAGTGTAATATGGTTTATAAAGATGCAAAACACTAGAAAATAATAGTCTATCAAAATCAGTTAAGCAAACAAAAATTGATAGAACCACTAACAGATGATGAACATTAGCCAACATTCAAGATTATGTTACATTTGAAAAATAGAAGCATTCTTAGAATACAGAATCTACTGTAACTAAGTCAAAAGACTACATTTAGAGAACATGCATGTTGGTATGTTTTAATCTTAACAAAGAGAAAAAAAATTATAAAATAAGAGAGAAAGGAGAAAGGAGGAGGAAGAAGAAAATGATATAGAAAAGTTCATATTATTATACTTCCCAGCAGAAAAAGTTATGTCCAGCCTATAGATAATATCGGAAAATTAAATTATGATCTAAGAACTATATAATGAAGACTTACTAGTAGCAATAAGTTAGAAAATGTAAAATGACTTAGGGCTACATGTACAAAGCAATTTTCCTGTTGCAAACGGCCTGATTCTCAGAATCTTTCAGAGCCTGCATTAGAAGTATGTAGTAAGATATGAGCTGCATAAACTGAAAGTGTAACTTCAAATTCAGTAAAGTTTACCATGAAGTAAAAGTTTATCTAGGGATTTCCTCTAAGAAAGGGTCCTTTGATAAAACAAAAAGTAAAGTGGGCAACCTTGTCTAATTCATCCTTTGAGGGAAAAGTATGATGACTATATACCATTTACCAGAAGAATTTCAAAACTCCCCCAGGATAAAAACAGACAAATTATATAAACCACTCACATTTTACTTTGCATACACCCTGCATCCATGCAAATACCCATCATAATAATACCACATCCAGGCAAATACACATCATCATAATACCACAGAAGTTTGGAAAATATACTTGGCTTTAATCCTCTTATAAAAAATAGTGTCACATTATTATTCCATGTCAAACAACCTCCATGTGTTTGAAACACATATATGCCACAAAAATAATAAAAAGTATAAAGAACAAAAGATAAAAAGAAAAATACAGCTCATGGAGTGGGTCTTCATATGGGATGCAGTATTTGTATGGAGACCAGTTGATGCAATCTGTAGGTTTGCTGTTTTTTGAAGACAACATAAAACAGTTGGTCTCCCTTATGCTATAGTGTTTCTCTTGATATCTTTTCTTCTCTATACTTTTTGTTATGATAAAAATGTTATTTGATATCGAATATAGATATGAAACTATTTTATATAAGAGGATTTAAGACACATATATTTTCCTACACATCTGGTATTTCGATGATTTGTATTTCTGGGGATGTAGGGTGTATGCAGAATAAAGTTTGACTGGTTTATGTGATTTATGTGCCTTTATCCTGAGGAGTGTGTTGAAATTATTTTGCTACGTGGAACCCTGTTCCCTTGGTGTGTGGGCTATCTCTGTCTCTTTGTTTTTACATAAAATACTATTTGCCACCACAGATATTTTGGGAGATGTGTAAAGTAAGGCTATAAGATGTGAAATGTTAAAAATAATGTCATGCCATAGTAAGGCCTTCATCATAAAGTCCCAAATTTCACAATCAAAGCCTTTTCAACATAGTCTGTAATTACAGCAATTGGTTCAATATGCTAAAATATGTCATGAAGGATGTTAAGGAAGTTCATGGAGTTGTCAGTGATGTAACTGCATTTAAAAAATCTAGGCTGTTTTTTTACAACCCTGGCGGACGGTGTTAAAGATGCGGTAATACCGCAAACAGGCCGGCGGACAAAAAAAGGGAATTATGACCGTGGCGGAAACCGCCAACAAAGACAGCCACTTCAACACTCCGCCCACCACAGCGGTACAGACAAGCAGCGCGGCGGTCACTGCCAACAGACAGGCGGAAGACAATGTACCGCCCACAGTATCACAACCCGCCAATCCGCCACCTTTTCCGGGGCGGATTCACCGTGGATAAAAACACGGCGGAAACAGCTTTTGCAATGGGAAAACGCTCACCTTAACACATCCCACGAGGAAGGAGGACACCATGGAGCCGGAATTACAAATCCTACCTGCCCTTGTCTTCCTACTCATCTACGAACACCAGGGCCGGCAGCGGCGAAGACAACGGTGAGTACTGCACCTACGACATAGGGGAGGGGGGAGGCAAAAGTCAGGGACACACACACGCAAAACCCCCACCCCCACCCTCGCACATTACAACACACACACCAATGTATTTTCAAACATCACTGTAACAACCTACAACCCCCCGGAAGAATGCGAAGACAAAACGAAATCAGTTCAAACATTGTAATGTATCAAAATACATGTTTCAAATATATACAGATATATATAAACTCATTCAAAAGTATATACAATACGAGAAGTAGTGCAGATATGCACATCTCAATGTCCGTGCACCACTGGGCCAAAAATGCATGGGCGAGGCCCACACAAGATACCTGTCCACAAACGGAGAGAAAACTGCTGGGGCATCAGAGAGAAATACAACAGGCACCTCAGGGGGAAGGGAAGGGGGATGGGCACCTCAGCCGGATTACAGCACCACGCCAGATCCACGACGGGGCTCCATGCCCAATGATGTTTCCTGGGGAGTGCAAAGCCACAGTCTCTCAAGTCTCTACAGTGGGTGGGTTGCCCACTGTACCATCCTGGGGAGTGCAAAGCCACAGTCTCTCAAGTCTCTACAGTGGGTGGTTTGCCCACTATTACATCCTGGGGAGTGCAAAGCCACAGTCTCTCAAGTCTCTACAGTGGGTGGGTTGCCCACTGTTACATCCTGGGGAGTGCAAAACCACAGTCTCTCAAGTCTCTACAGTGGGTGGTTTGCCCACTGTTACATCCTGGGGAGTGCAAAGCCACAGTCTCTCAAGTCTCTACAGTGAGTGGGTTGCCCACTGCCATATCCAGGGGAGTGCAAAGCCACAGTCTCTCAAGTGGATAACAGCCTCCACTGGTTCTGGAGGGGGACTGGTGCCCAGAGTGCTTCATCCTGTGAAGGACAGAGGTAGTGGATGGATCTCTCCACTGGTTCTGGAGGGGGAATGGTGCCTAGACTGGATTAGGCTCCCCGTGACAGTTCCTGTCCCATCATTGCCCCAGCTGTACATGGGATAACGATGCTTGATGTGGCGGTCTTTTCCTTCTACAGCGGTGCTCTGCCCTGTTCAGCAGTGCTCTGCCCTGTTCAGTGGTGCTTTGCCATGGCGGTCTCTGGGCTGTTCAGCGGTGCTTGCCCTGTTCAGCAGTGCTTTGCCATGGCAGTCTCTGGGCTGTTCAGCAGTGCTTGCCCTGTTCAGCGGTGCTTTGCCATGGCGGTCTCTGGGCTGTTCAGTGGTGCTCTGCCCTGTTCAGCGGTGCTTTGCCATGGCGGTCTCTGGGCTGTTCAGCAGTGCTTGCCCTGTTCAGCAGTGCTTTGCCATGGCGGTCTCTGGGTTGTTCAGCGGTGCTTGCACTGTTCAGCGGTGCTTTGCTATGGCGGTCTCTGGGTTGTTCAGCGGTGCTTGCCCTGTTCAGCGGTGCTTTGCCATGGCGGTCTCTGGGCTGTTCAGCGGTGCTTGCCCTGTTCAGCGGTGCTTGCCCTGTTCAGCAGTGCTTTGCATGGCGGTCTCTGACCTGTGCATTGGTGTGTGGCAAGATGGTCCCTCATTGCCCAGCGGGGCTGTGGCAGCCAGGGCCCTCCTGGGCACTGACTCCGGCGGTGGTCTCCTGACCAGTGACGATACTTGGGCCCTCCAGGGCACTGACTCCGGCGGTGGTCTCCTGACCAGTGACGATACTTGGGCCCTCCAGGGCACTGACTCTGGCGGTGGTCTCCTGACCAGTGACGATACTTGGGCCCTCCAGGGCACTGACTCCGGCGGTGGTCTCTGGACCAGGGACGATACTTTGGCCCTCCAGGGCACTGACTCCGGCGGTGGTCTCCTGACCAGTGACGATACTTGGGCCCTCCAGGGCACTGACTCCGGCGGTGGTCTCCTGACCAGTGACGATACTTGGGCACTCCAGGGCACTGACTCTGGAGGTGGTCTCCTGACCAGTGACGACGGTGCTGGCAGTGGCGTCCCGACCGCCGGGGAGGAAGCCGCCCTTCTCCGCTGTGCTGCTCTCACGAGGCTGTGCAGACTTCTTCTGGCACTTCACCGCCTTTGGAGGAGTCACAGCTGACTCTGCAATCCCCCTGGGACCCTTGTGAGTAGTTCTGCCTCCAGGAGTCTTCACCCGGTCCCGTCGGCCACTTGCCAACTTGAGATGCTTTACAGGGGGTGGATTGGCAGTGCCTTGGCTCCGTGTCACATTGCATGCCCTGGTGGCCGGTGCACTCCACACACCTGTAACACGCACCACTGGTACTGGAGTCTTTTTGGCTGAGGCGCAACTACGGGACTGATGAATTGGAGGGGTGGGGGTGGGGGTGGGGGCAAAGAGGTCAACATTGGTGAGGGAGAGTTTCTGACGAACACTGGGATGGGTAGCTGGAGGGGGTCTGGGAGTGGAGGAAGAGGAGGTGGTTGTAGGAGGTGTCACTTTAGGTGTTTTGGGTGCAGGTGCAGGTACTGGAGGCTGGCGTGAGGTGGATGGATGTTGGGTGTGTGGGTGCCAGCGTTTGTGTACTTTGGGAGGGGGCGTCACAGACACACTGGGAGAGAACACAGGAGACGTGTAAATGGGAGTGGGGGTGGTGAGTGCAGGTGAGCGGGGTGTGGTGCTGGGTGTTCTGGTGGGAATCCTAGTGCCTATAGATGTAGTGCATGCAGGTGAGAGTGTAGATGATACTGGGAGGGAGGAGGGAGATGACGACGAGGGGGACACAGTGGAGGCAGTGGATGTTGGTATGTCTGCATGTGGGTGATGCTTGTGTGAGTGCCTGTGGGTTGTGTGGTGCCTATGTTTGCCTGAGCTACTTTTGTGTGTTGAGGTGTATGTATGCTTGTCTGATGGTGTGCTTGGGACAGGCTGGGGTACAGGGGATTGGGTCTGGGTGGAGGAAGTTGGAAGTTGGAAGGGGGAGGCTAGAGACAGGGACAATGGCTGCCATCAGTGCTGAGGCCAGAGATTACAGGGTTCGATGATGGGCAGCCTGACCAGAATGAATGCCCTCCAGGAATGCATTAGTGTGTTGCAACTCCCTTTCTACACCCTGGATGGCATTCACAATGGTAGACTGCCCAACAGTGAGTGACCTGAGGAGGTCAATGGCCTCCTCACTGACGGCAGCAGGGGTGACAGGGGCAGGGCCTGAGGTGCCTGGGGCGAAGGTGATGCCCACCTTCCTGGGTGAGCGGGCACGGGGCGTACGCTGAGGGGCTGCTGGGAGGGCGGTGCTGGTAGGGGAGCTCCCATCGGCAGACGAGTCCGTGTCGCTGGTTGGTGATCCGGTGACCGACGTGTAGCTCCCCTCGCCCTCCGTCCCACTGGTTCATTCTGAGTCCGTGGTGTGGCCCTCCATGGCCATGTGGGATGCAGCTCCCTCGTGCCCCGGTGCCACTGTACCTCCGCCTGATGATGCTGATGCACAAAAGAACAGGGAGAGCAGAAAAAGGGGGAGGGGACGACAGAAGAAAGACAGGTTGAGTGCATGGCTTACCGCTACCTTTGGCGGACAATACAGACACAGCAGCCCCTTGCACTACGCCGTGCTCTTGGCCTCTACAGATGCAATTGCTGGGATATGGCCTACATGGCTATGGTGGACATCTGCACACATGGATGCCACAGGGGCATCTATACCTGTACTTGGCCCACTACTGAGGTGGGGTGGAGTGGCACATGCCCTGCATTACGGAGGGGCCTAGCCTACGTATTTCTGCCTGGCCTAGGTACACCCACAGCCCTCCTCCCCCACCCAGACCCCTCAACTGCGCGCCAAGTCCCCAGAATGAGAGTGTACTCACCCCCTTGTGTCTGCTGTGATGCCCTCAAGCGCCCATCCAACTCCGGGTAGGCCACCGCCAGGATCCGGAACATCAGGGGGGTCATGGTGCGACGGGCACCCCTCCCACATTGGGAGGCCATCCCCAGCTGAGCCTCCGCCGTCTTCTTGCTCCAGCGGCGAATGTCCTCCCATCTTTTCCGGCAGTGGGTGCCCCGTCTCTGGTGGACCCCCAGGGTCCGGACTTCCTTGGCGATGGCACGCCAAATGTCCTTCTTCTGGTGGGCGCTGACCTACATTACATGCACAGGGGAAGAAGAGAAGTCATTACCAACTGCACCGTCGATGTGAGTGGCCCCCATCCCTACCCTTGCCGCGTGGCACATGCATTCACAGTCCTTCATGTTCCCTGAACTCTGCCCCCTTCCCTCTTACAACCAGCCCTCTCCACCCAGGCATAGCCCATACAACGTGCTCCCTGTGTACTTACCTGTTGGTCTGGAGGACCGTAGAGTAGCGTTTACTTGGGGAGGACCCCGTCTACTAGCTTCTCCAACTCCTGAGCAGTGAAGGCAGGGGCCCTTTCCCCAGACGCAGCAGCCATTGTCTCTTCCAGACCGAGGTCACAGCAGCACTTGCAGTGTAGGTCCTCTCCTGTCGAAGATCAGGTATCAAGTGATTTAACAGATAGAAAATGGCAGTCACGTCCGCGGTGGGGACGTCCGCGGCGGTGCGTATCATCACCGCCGGCGCAGTTCGTCATTGGCTCCTGGGACCCATAGGGTCCAATGTTAACCAATGCAGCATTGCGCTGCGGTCTACGACCGCCTACCGCGACGGGGTACAACGCCAGCGCAGTTACCTCACATTCCCATTGTCCCAGTTTAGAGGTCAGGCAGCCGCCATTTCAGGGGCCCACATGGCATCTTTTACTACTGCGTCACACATAGCTAGGCCTACACTCAACACACATACAGGAAGAGTTTTGTGTTTGGTGTCGTGTTCTGTGTATCTGTGGGTACATACCTGGAAATTTGTTGACTCTGTGGTCGCTGCTGTTCTTCCTAGGCACCGTCAGCTGGGACTTTTGAGAAGATGGTGGAATCCTCCGGTGTACCGACCGCTGGTGGACCTATTGACAATGGAGGAGCGACATTTAATCATCACCTACAGGTTTGACCGTGCCACTATCCAGGAACTATATACCCAGTTGGAGCCAGACCTGATGTCACCAATCCGCCATCCCACTGGAATCCCCCCTGACGTGCAGGTGCTGTCAGTGCTCCATTTCCTTGCAAGTGGATCTTTTCAGACAACAGTGGCCATGGCATCAGGGATGTCCCAGCCTATGTTTTCCAACGTGTTGTCCAGAGTGTTGTCTGCCCTGCTGAAACACGTAAGGAGATACATCGTTTTCCCTGAGGTGGAGGATTTGGTTACAGTGAAAGGAGACGTCTATGCTCTTGGACATATCCCCAACATCATAGGTGCTATTGATGGGACCCATGTAGCTCTGGTCCCCCCCACAGGAGTGAACAGGTGTACAGGAACCGGAAGAGTTATCATTCCATGAATGTACAGATGGTATGTTTGGCAGACCAGTACATCTCACAGGTAAATGCTATGTTCCCTGGCTCAGTGAATGACGCCTACATCCTGCGGAATAGCAGCATCCCTTATATGATGGGTCAACTCCAGAGGCACCGTGTGTGGCTATTAGGGGACTCTGGTTACCCCAACCTTTCCAGGCTATTGACCCCAGTGAGGAATCCCAGGACCAGGGCAGAGGAACGGTACAATGAGGCCCATGGGCGGACTAGGAGGGTGATCGAACGCACCTTCGGCCTCCTGAAGGCCAGGATCAGGTGCCTCCATATGACAGGTGGTTCCCTATTCTACTCACCAAAGAAGGTGTGCCAGATCATCATCGCCTGCTCCATGCTTCATAATCTTCCTTTGCAACGCCAGGTCCCTTTTCTGCAGGAGGGTGGTCCAGATGGCGGTGTTGTGGCAGCTGTGGAGCCTATGGAGCCTGTGGACAGTGATGAGGATGAAGCTGAGGAAGAAGACATAAACAACAGGGAGTCAGTCATACAGCAATATTTCCAGTGACACACAGGTGAGAAAAACTTTTTTTCACATTACATTCACTTTCACACTTCTACCTCTATCCTGTCTGTTACTTAATAGCAGTATTTGGTCACTGAGTTGTACCTTTCCATTACGGTTTCACAGGTGTGGTTACCAACGTGTGTCATCTGCTTGCATCCTTCAAGGACTTGTGATGTGTGACATAGGTATGTTGGCTTTACAATTGGGAACGCATTTTGACACTGTCATTGATTATACAAATTAACCAACTCACAGACTGACTCAAGATTGTTTTGTGGTTCAAGGGTGTTTATTTAAGTGCTCAAGAATGGAGGGGTGTTGTAAAATGGTGATGGGGGACGGTGGAGGAATGTCCATGGCAGAGTCCAGTCTATTGGTCACACAGGTGCACTGCCCATATGGGCATAGGAAGTGGAGCTGGTGCAGTTTAAGTATGGACAGAGTAACAAAGTGGGACAGTGGGAGGACAATCAGGGAGGTCTCATTTCCTGGCGGGGGTCTTGCCATCTTGCTCTGTCCTGGATCTCAATGACCGCTTGCGTGGTGGTTGTCCGTCTGCAGGGGGTGGGGTGCTGGTGTGGTGGTCCTGTGGCGGGCGTCCTGTCCACTAGCGCCGGCGGAGGTGGTGGGCAGTTCCTCGTCCATGCTAGTTTCAGGGGCCCCTTGGAGTGCCACGGTGTCCATCATGGATTTTTGTATGTCCTTCAGCACCCCTACGATGGTGCCCAGGGCGAGCTGATGGTCCTGAGCTCCTCCCTGAACCCCAAATACAGTTCGTCCTGCAGGTGCTGGGTCTCCTGAAACTTGGCCAGGACCGTCGCCATCTTCTCCTGGGAGTGGTGGTATGCTCCCATGATGGAGGAGAGGGCCTCGTGGAGAGTGGGTTCCCTTGGCCTGTCCGCCCCCTGTCGCATAGCAGCCCTCCCAGTTCCCCTGTGTTCCTGTGCCTCCGTCCCCTGGACCGTGTGCCCACTACCACTGCCCCCAGGTCCCTGTGCTTGTTGGGATGGTGGGTTATCCTGGGTGCCCTGTAGTGGCGGACACACCGCTGATTGACGTGTCCTGGGTACGGAGGTATGGGCCCGCTGGCTGTGCTGGTGTTACCAGAGGGTGGAAGGTCATTGTTGGGCTGTGCCTATGCAAGGGGAACCGACTGTCCCGAGGCTCACGATGGTCCGGGCTGGTCATCAGGATCCAGTAGGGCAGAGCTGCTGTCGTCACTGTGGGCCTCTTCTGTGGGTGGAGTGGAGATGTCTGGACCCTCCTGTGTGGTGACGTTCCTTAATGGTCCTGCAGGGATATAAGAGCATGATTATTGTATGTGTGTGTGTAATGGTGTGCAATGGGTGGGTGTTTGTGTACCCCAGTGCAAACATTCCTGTGTGTGGGTTTGTGTGATGATGGTTAGGGGGTTGTTATGGGTATGTGCAGCGAGCATGCTTTGGTGAGGGGTGACCTTGCTTAGTTGTGTCATGCAGGGCTTGGTGTTGGGATGTGTGGTTTGTGTTATTAGTACATTAGTGAGGAGTTGGAGTGATAGGGGAGGGGGTGAGGGTGGGGGTGTGTGATGGCATGCAGGTAGGGTGGGGGATATGATAGTTAAGATATGACTTACCAGTGTCCATTCCTCCGCCGACTCCTCCGAGGCACTCTGGATGCATGATGGTGAAGACTTGCTCCTCCCATGTTTTTAGTTGTGGGGGAGGAGGTTTGGGGTCCGCCGCCTGTCCGCTGAACCGCAATATTGTGCCTGGAGACCAGTGAACGCACCTTCCCCCGTAGGTCGTTCCACCTCTTCCTGATGTCCTCTCGATTTCTTGGGTGCTGTCCCACTGCGTTGACCCTGTCTACTATTCTGCACCATAGCTCCATCTTCCTGGCTAAGGATGTGTGCTGCACCTGTGAGCCAAATAGCTGTGGCTCTACACGTAGAATTTCCTCCAGCATGACCTGGAGCTCCTCCTCGGAAAACCGGGGGTGTCTTTGGCGTGACATGGGGTGGTTTGGGTGATG
This sequence comes from Pleurodeles waltl, assembly GCF_031143425.1. Lineage (NCBI taxonomy): Eukaryota > Metazoa > Chordata > Amphibia > Caudata > Salamandridae > Pleurodeles > Pleurodeles waltl. The sequence goes on along the minus strand of NC_090450.1, from coordinate 357,777,641 downwards.
TGTGGGGTGGTGTTAGTGTTGATGTGTTTGGTAATGTGTAGTGGTGTGTGGTGTATTGTGCGTGTAATGTTATATGGGTGATGGTGTTGTGTGCCTCTGCGTGGTGGGTTCTCTGTTGCTGTGCTCTCTGTCTCTCTGGCCTTCGGTCGTGACTTGTGGTCGTAGGGGTTTGTGGGTCGTGTGTGTTTTATATTGGATTGGGTGTGTGGGAGTGTTGTTTGAATGTGTATCAGGTGTGTGTATTTTGAATTGTCCAATGTGGCGGTGTTTTGGAGATGTGTGTGTACCGCCAATGGAATACCGCTGTTGAAAGACCACCGCATGGATTCGTGGGTCGTAATAGCATGGGCGTGTTTCTGTTGGCGTGACGGTGGAGGTTTTGTTTTCGCCAGTTTTACACTGACCTTTGGTGTGGCGGACTTGTGTGGGTGTCTGAATTTCGGCGGGTTCCGAGATATGGGTCATAATAGCTGTGGCGGAATTCCGCGGCCGCTGCGGTGTATTGGCGGTCTTCTGCACGGCGGTAAGTGGCTTTTACCGCCAATGTTGTAATGACCCCCATAGTCATTAATGCACAGCACAAAATCTTTTTACAAAAAATGTACAATGAGTGTTGATGAGTGATATGGTCACAATCTATTTTATGGCATCAAAAATAACATTGCTTACAGAAAGGATGTACCTGTTTTCATACCAGAATTGAAGTGTTGGAAAAACAATACTATTTTTGATACAAGAATTTTACAAAGTTGCGTGCAAAATGTGCCAGAAAAGTCATCAAGGGCAACTGCTTAATCTTTAGGAAGCTTATCAATAGCGGCATACATTTTACTTTACTTTATCAATATCTACCTCTAAGGTGACAGGTTGATCATGTTTTCCGAATTGTTACATATGGCATTAAACTCATCTAAGGTTTCAACAGGTGAAACAATTTCAGGAGTATACAACTCAGTATAATAATCTTCAAAACACTTTAAGATATCAGGAAGTTTATACTGTTTGCTATCTTTAGCATGCATAATAACATTAATCTCTAGATTTCCATTTTTAAATTTTCAAATAATTGGCAATCTCCTAGCTTTATTTTGCCCTCCAAAATACCTGGCATTGATTTTCAGTAAAGTGCCACATGCTTTCTCAATAGATGGTTTTGTCACATACTTATTCAGCCTGTTTATGAGGATTCAGGGATTCTTTGTGATTGGATCAATAGAATTCATATTCTAATGTCCTAATACCTTATAAAAGAGCAGAGTATTATTTAATGGCTTTTCACTTTTTCGTTTAGCAACTACATAATAATAGAAGGTCAGGCTGTCATTTTAAAGGAATACCAAGTAATTGTTTTATATTATTCTTTTACTTAACATTTTCCAGTGCAGTGGGAACATCTGTTAAGGTTTTTACCACTTGTGGAAGGAGAATCAGCATAGGCAATATGCAAATGAAAGTTACAGAAAGCTCATTAGTTCCACCATGTAAGGAACCTGTCTTGTCACATCGTGTAATTGGTCACTATACTCAACATGTAACTCCCCTACCTTCTGCCATCCCCACATCCCCAACTGCAGATGGCTAAGCCCTCCCCTCGTGTCCACTCTTAATATTGCTCCAGAACATATCCAAAACACTGATGGACAGATTGTATGAGATTTCTCCCAACTCGTGTGTCAGTGTGTACTGGTGATAACGGATTGTCTATTGCTTTCAGTCAGACAGAGCCCTCTACTGTGGTGGAAGGGTTGCTCCCAACTCAGATGGATGTAAAGTGCCTTCCACGTAACTTCAAATAGCAGCAGAGCCCCCTGAATCTCCCTCATCAATTAACCCATAGCCCCAGTCTATTGTACCACTGGGTGTGTGCTGGGCATTTTTTTGTTTCAATTTGTGGGCTACTCTCGGTTTTGCAGCTCCTTGGCATTGAAGACACATGTGCCCCTCGTTGTTAACCATCATTCTTAATCTCAGGGGGTTAAGGCCCATGAGCATCACATCTGGAGTGGCGGGAACCTTGCGTAAGGGCTTACAGACCTCCTCCCAGAAGGGCGGGATCACTTGGCCATCCCATCATGTATGCATTGCCTCTCTCAACACCCCTCACCCTCTCCAACATTTGGTACATGTGGTGCAGTCTCTGGGGAGTATAATGCCACCCATACCAGACCTCATAGTCTATTTTCTGTCCTAAGGTTGGGTTAGAGGAAGAGTGTATATCTCTGCACAGTATGTCCTACTGTTTCATTGTTACTTGTGAACCTAAATCACATTCCCATTCCCGATCGTGATGCCAGGTTTGTGGGGTGCCATGTGTTAGCAGGGATGATATGGGGGTGGGTAGGACACCAGACCTATGTACTCCATGTAAGTATCCCATGATTTGAGAGTTGTGGATACTGGGGTGCTAAAGTATGTGTGGGAGGCTCTATGGTGCCTGTCTAGCCACACCAGACCCGAAAGAGAACTTCGCACTATGGTGGTATCCATTCTGCACCTGTCACACCATTGTGGACCACTCCACCACCACTCGTGGTTTAGATACTGTGTAATAATGAGGAATACTGGGAACTGCCAAACCTTCCAATTCTTGTGGTTGTATCAGTACACTCTGGGAGACCTGCAGGGCAACTCCCATCTAAATAAAGGATATAAGTGCCCTCTTGATGTGCTGTAGATAGGAGAGGGGTCTAGCTCCAGTAGAGAAGTCAAAGACATTCATTTTTATTGTATTAATTCTGTCCAACCAGGAAAGCATCACGTTACCCCAGGAGTGCAGGTCTTTTATAATAACTGTCATCAAAGGAGGGTGGTTGGCATCAGAAAGTTACCCAATAGCCCACATGAGTCAGACTTCCAGATATTTAATTGAGCATTTAGTCCATCTTAAAGGAAAAGTCCAAACAGTCTGCCTCTTCTGTTTCTAGTGTCAGATTGAGTATCTTAGATTTGTCAAATTTATTCGTATGGCCTGATACTGACACTTAAGCCCAGAGTAAGTCTGCAACATTCGGGAGAGATGTACTCAGGGATCCTAGTGTCTGAAGTATGTCATTAGCGTAGAGGGAGATTTAAAATTCTCATGGTATAAGTATGATCCCAGGCACAGCTGCTGTCTGTTGGATCAGGTAGGCTAGGGACTCTATGAAGAGAGTAAACATGAGTGGTGACAGAGGCTTCCCTGCCTTGTGCCTCTGGAAAGGAGCTTAGAGATGGCCATTCAGGATAATCGTGGCCACGGGGTGCACTTAATTCAAGGAAATCATTTTCACAAACTTGTGCCTAGGCCCATCCTCTGGAATGTGAGCCGTATGAAGGTCCAGGCCACCCTGTTAATGGCTTTCTCTGCTTCCAGCGATAAGATGACTGCCAGAATAGTTTTGAAGGAGGCCATCTCCATCAGGTGTATAGCCGTCCTTATATTATCAAGGGCCTGGTGACCCTGGGCAAATCCACTTTAATCTGGGGACCTCGGTGTACTAGTATGGAAAGCACTACATTGAGGCATGTGGCAAGTATCTTCATGCAGAGCTTCACATTGTTATTTCAGAGGGCTCTTGGTTGATAAGATGTACAGAGCTTAGTGTTCTTTTTGGTCTTTGGTATGGTCATTACTACCACCTCTCCCATCGTCAGAGCTACCGAGCACGACCAAGCACAACAACTTAACAAGTTTATGAGTTTCGGTGCAGTATGTTTTATAAAATTTTGCTTTGAGAACATTAGGGCCTGGGGTTTTGTTATTTTTCAAAAATTTGATAGCCAACTTAATTTCTTCAGGTAGTATTAGCCCTCCAGAGAATATCTCTGGAAGTTTGGTGATCTTCAGGAACTGAATCTTCCCCAGGAAGAGTCTCTCTGGCCAGACAAGGGAGAAACCCACTGAAAAGTGATGAAATACATCCACTTTTCTGGTATTCTGCTTTATTGGGGACCCAGAGGTGTCTATGATTTCTATTATATATTCTTCTCTCTTACACCTTAGGGCCCTTGCAAGCTGGGTGCCTATTTTATCTCCTGTTGTGTACAATCGTTCTCTAATGGAGGAAGGCAATCACATTACTATAGTTCATGCACAGTTGTCCCCAGGCATGATAAGGCCACAGGTGTTGCGGTGAGAAAGATTCTGTAGCTACTCATTTTCCAAACTGAATCTCTTTCTCCAGCTTCTGGATCTCCAGTCTGCAAAGTCTAGCATGCCCAGCCTCAGCGGCCAAAAACAGCCACTAATGACAACTTTGAATCCGCCCCAGACCCCTTTGACTGGGTTCTCCCCACCCTAGTAAAATTTGAAGTATTCACCTATGTGTTGTTCCATTTCATCTCTGCTAATGGGATCTCTCAGCAAGAAGAGATGAAGTTGCCCACGCCCTAGGTGCCATTGTGTATCTAAATATTGCTGAATTGAAAAGGTGCATGGTCAGAGACTGAGATAGGTCCAATCTTTCCTGCAAGGATCAGTCCCATAAGGGGTTTAATCAATAGTATGTCATCAAAGTGGGAATTAGTTCAATGGACATGCAAGTAGAATGCAAAGGTGGGGGTTTTAGTGTGTGTCTCGCGGCAGAAGTCCTACAAACCTAGTTCCTCTAGAATCCTCTTTAACCATTTGGAAAAGGCTCCTACATCTGTTCCATCCCATCTCTCCCTGTCCCATGTGGGTCCCATTCCATTCGAAATCTCCAGTCGAGATATGTGCCCCCACTCCCTGCGCTACTCCCACTAGGTCCTTCAGGAAGTGCACAAGATATAGGTCCTGGGCGCCATTAGGGGCACATACCATGACTATTGTGAGGGGTAGTCCATCCAGCTCGACCACCAGAATGAGATATTTGCCCTTTTCATCTGGTTTAATCCATGACACTGCCAGAGAGAGATTTAGTCTGAAGAAAATCACTCCTTTCCATCTGAAGATTGATAACCAGTCAGATATGCAATGTATTTTGTTTGCCCTGGTCTTTCTCTAGGAGATGGGTTTCCTCGAAGCATACAATGTCTGGGTTAGATTCTCTGCTGGTTTGTCAGATACCACCTCCTTCACCCCTCGTTTGTTAGAGGAGTTCAGTCCCAGTGTATTTTGTGAGACTATCTCTACCATGTTTGTGATGGGAATAAGAGTCTGTAAAAGTGGAAAGGGATTGCATCTGCATAAAGGCTTTGATATGGTGGACACTTCTTTGCTGTCTCCCTCCCAAACAATGAAAATGTAACGCCTCAGAACAAGAAACTATACCAAAAACAGAAAATGAGAACGGGCCATAAAATTAACAGGATCGGGGAAGGACAGTCATCTCCCCATGAGTAACATTGTGCAAAAGTTTTAACTACCTTCAGTGGCACCAGATGGAAGGCAGGGACGACTTCCTATCGGCATTTCTGACAACCCCTGGACCAGACCAGTTTGCCTGCGATAAATCTCCAAGTCTGCACCCTGCTCCCGCAACGCCAGTCAATGACTCATTAACATACCTTCCTTGCCCATGTACATTAGTCTCACATCAATAGAAGGTAGGGAGTGAGAAGCAAAATCAATGAGTTTGCTCTGCATCCAATACTTAACAACCATTATCACTGTAGAGAGAACGCATATAACTGGTCCTTTTTTTCAAAGCTCTATGGTGTGGGGGGGATAGCTTAATAGTTTTTAAAGGAATCCTTACCCACCAGGTACATAGGTGGAATGCTTAATCCTTGGTTTCTCATTCCCAGAGATGGCACAAGGTCACTGAAGACTAGCTGATCACCACCCTCTCCCGGAACCCACCAATCGACACCACCAACACCGACACAGCCACCTGCAACCTGCAACCTCAGGCAATGGATCTATGACTGTGCCAACACTCTCGCCTGGATCAAGAAACCTTCAAACAGATGCAGCAACAGAAAGGCCTTCTGGTTCACCACCAACCTCCAAGAATCCAAGCAACCATGCCGAAGACTCAAGAAGAAGTGGCGCCAAGAAAAGACACTGGACAACCACACAGCCTTCAAGAACGCCATCCGAAGATAACACCAACTCATCTGAACCGCCAAAAGAACCTCCTTCAAAGAACACATCAACAACAATGCATACAGCTTTAAGGAGCTCTTCAACATTGTGAAGGAACTCTCCAACATTAATGACATCCTGCCATCGCAAGACCTCTGCGACTCCCTAGCCACCTTCTTCTTCTGTAAGATCGCAGACATCCATGACAGCTTCAATACCCAGACCCCCTGTCAACCACTGACACCACAGACTCATCGCTCCCCAGCCACACCAACCTCCTGCTCCCACCAACCTCCTGCTCCCACGTCAACGACGACGACACCATCAAAATCATGAACACCGTTCACTCCGGCACACCATACAACCCCTGCCCTCACCACATCCTCAACAAGGCACGCTCCGTCATCGCACCCCAACTCCGGAAGATCATCAACAGCTCCTTCGATATCGCCATCTTCCCAGAGAGCTGGAGACATGCTGAGATTAACGCCCTCCTCAAAAAACCAAAGGCGGACACAAAGAACCTCAAGAACTTCTGGCCCATCTCCCTGCTCCCCTTCCCGGCAGAAGTCATTGAGAAGATTGTCAGCAAACAACTGACCCACTTCCTCGAGGAGAACAACACTCTGGACTCATCCCAATCTGGATTCTGCAGCAACCACAGCACTGAAACCGCTCTCATCGCTGCCACCGACAACATCATAAGGACCCTACTCAACAACGGCAAAACCATGACCCTCATTCTCCTGGACCTCTCAGCTGCCTTCGACACCATCTGCCACCACACCCTTCGCACACACCTCAACGACACAGGGATCCACGACAGAGCCCTGGTCTGGATCACCTCCTTCCTCACCGGCAGAACCCAGAGAGTCCGCCTCCCTCCATTACGCTCTGAAGCCACCAAGATAATCTGCGGCGTACCCCAGGGGTCGTCCCTCAGCTCCACCCTCTTTAATGTTTACATGGCTCCGCTCGCAAACATCATCTGATCACACGACCTCAACATCGTCTCATACGCCGATGACAGTCAGCTGATCCTCTCCCTCTCCAAGGCCCCCCCCACCACCAAAACCAATCTCCACGAAGGAATGAAGGCCATTGCTGAATGGATGAAGAACATCTGCCTGAAACTGAACTCTGAAAAGACTGAGCTCCTCATCCTCGGCTCCACCCCCTCCGCCTGGGCTGACTCCTGGTGGCCTGCCACACTGGGTGATTGTTCTCCCACCTTGCCGCCAAGATGTGTAACATTCCCTCTACCTACCTGCGACAAACACAAGACCTGTTAACCTTCAGGAAACACCTCAAGACCTGGCTGTTCAAGCAGTAGCAGCAACCCCACCTCCCCTCAGCGCCTTGAAGCCCTCACCGGTGAGTAGTGCGGTTTACAAATGCTATGATTGATTGATTGAAAACACATAGGGGCATATTCACAAGAAACTGGTGCATCAGCACTGATGCGCCAGTTTTCTTGCGTCACCCTGCCCCATCTAACTACACCATGGGTGTGCCGTATTTACAGTACGGTGCACCACAGCAGTCAGTAGGACAATAGCATCAACATCTTTTATGCTATTGTGGCGCTTTGTGGCACTAGTGTCAAGAATCTGCAGCAAAGTGCAGGGTGGCCCATTGATTTCAATGGGTGCATCATTTTAATGCCTGGTCCGAGCAGGTGTTGAAAATGATGGAAAGAATGATGTAGGGAAATCTTGTAGATTTCACTGTGCCATTTTTTGGGGGCAGCAAGCGCTGGAACGCCCCCATTGCATACATTATGCCTGATGCCTGATGCCTGATGCAGGCATAATGTGGTGCAAGTGGCTGCAAAGTGGCACAATGCAAGCATTGAGCCACTTTGTAAATCTGGCCCAGCGAGAATGCCTCAGAGCCACATTAGCGTGAAAAAAATGATACTAATGTGGTGCAAGGGGGTGCTAGGGGCTTGTAAATATTTCCCCTAATGTGTTTGGGTGGGCTCTACTCTACGGACTAGCAAAACTCTTTTGTTGGGTTGAGCAGCATCTCAAATTAAAATTGCCTGCAGGTTTCAACTTTTCAACATGAATTGTTTTTATTCAAGGTACCTTTGGCATGGTTAAAAATATAAAATGGTGTCCTTAGAGGATGCATTGTAATTCAACATCTAAGGTCTACATGTTTCAGCCATTAAGTATTGCCAAAATAGGTTGTAAGGCTTTCTTTAGGACTGAGGTTAAAGACCCTTAAGTAATTTAGTCTTGTTGACCGAACAGTATTTGTGCAGTCGAATCATCAGTGAATTTCTCACATGCTGTGTATAATGTATGCCTATACAAACCATATATTGGGGATTCCCCTCGTTCTGAGTATTTTCGTTCAGTAATTCTAAGACCCCATAGAGTCTTTGGGGAGGGCAGACCCTGTAGTGACTGTGTCATAACGGGTTCACATCCTCCAAATGACCTACGCAGTGCTTTAATTGGGAAAAATTCAGTCCAAGTAGTCACCGAAATAAATCCTGGATTTTTGAGGAAGGCTTAAAAAGAAAGAATTTATTAAGATCAAGATGAAAAGTAGCTAAATTGAGTACTATCCAAACTGGGCAATAGTGGCATCTGGTATTCACAGCACCTAGATGTGAAAGTGTGAATTTAGCACAACACACAAAAAGCAATTAAAGTAAAGTTAATCTTCCATGTAAGGATTATACTGACAGTTGTGTCATATCATTTAATGCGTGCTAGAACATGTCCCTTTTATTTTTCAATCCTATAAATACAGTATTATTGGAAAATGCTTGCCTTGTATTTTTCGCTAAAGGTGACTACGTCCATCCTATTATGTAAAAATATATATTATAATATATCCAATTATAAATCGATTCTTGCCAAAATAAATCAATTATATTCTCATCTTTGTCACTCTGTTCCCTGGCTCTTTTCATCTTCCACAGTATGTCTCATTTTAGTTGTCAACGTTCTACTTACCATGTCCCTATTCCTACTCGTTTGTCCGGTATATTTCACTTGCCTGTTTCTCACCTGCCCAATGTCTCATCCTTATTCCAGCTCAGTGCTTCCCTTTTATTGCTCTTTCTTCTCTCCAGTTTCTCACCCTTTCCTCTCCCATCTTCCACCTTCCTCTCTCTGAAACCTTTGTATCCTTAATCGCCCACTCCTTCCTAACTGTACAATGTTCACTTTCCTATCTGTAGCAGTCTCTCCTTTCCACCTCTCTCTTTGTCTTAGTGAACAATGGGGTACGGGGCATTCATTCTCTCAGCCACCCTGCCATGCTCTGTCACGTGAAATGAGGTGGGATTTCCCCATAGACATATGACTCTCTAGCATGACCCTTTACATACACTAAGTACGACGATCAGAACAGACAGCTATGAGTACGTGATTGCCATGTCTAGTGCGGGTTTAGGTCCTTTGCTTCAAAAAGCACACTGCTGGCTTCTTTCCACTTCGGTGCACAATTGCAGTCACAACTAGGGCCTACTGAGGCTTTAGCCACCGTCAACAAAAACAAAGCACCAACATTAGAAGTGCCTGCAATGTATACTGTATAAAGGAAAAGGACCCCTCACTATTATTCCAAAATGCATTCACAGCATTAAGGACCAGCACCGCAGTGTTAACGGGCCTGTGCAGGCAAGGCAAAGTGAGGCTTGCGAATACAAAGGGTCCATTGACACGTTTTATTCAGTGGGGCAACCCACATCATGCCACAAGGCGAATGCATCTGTACTCTCTTAGTCCCAACTGTATGCTCACTTTTCTACTACACTTCACTACGCCTCTCACTTAACTGTTTTCCTTCTAGATGTTTCCCTTCCACCTTTGATAATTTCATGCTCATTCACCCATTCTAAATGGCACCTCCTGCACCTGTGAGTCCTGATCTGTATTGCAAGAGCTGTTTCCCAGGATAATGACTCAAGAGTCAAAGTTGCCACAGACCACCAACCAACAACCAACTCCTCTAGTCTACGTTCCCCTGACCGGCTGCACCTCCGCTTTCTTACTTTTATAGTTTGGTGTCTGAAGAATGCTCATGCTAGGTTTGAGGGCTGTGTGGTGAAGCCGGTAGCATCTTGACAGAGGTGAGCATTGGGCACACAAACACTCACACGCTCTCACGCCACGTGTAAGCATACAATACAGACACACGCATACTTAGACACATAGGGGCATGTTTAAGAGAAACTTGCGCCACCGGAGCTTCATTTTTCGTGACGATTTGGTGGTGCCATGCCCTGTACTGTATTTACAAGGTGGCGTTAAGCCACTTTTTGTGGCTCAACGCCACCTTGTAACTACAACCCCTTTACATTCAGCACTTTGCGTTGAAGGGGCTGGCAGTGGGTGGGCGTGCCACAGCAACACCCATTGCATTTTGACGCTGCCCCAGATTTACGGGTTTTCTTAAACCTGAGGCAGCGCCAAAACCTAACGCCAACCCAGGGGTAGTGTTAAAGTGGCATTAGAGTGGCAGAACGAGGAGAAATGCTTTCATGTCTCCAACGAGGAGACATGTTTTCATTTCTCCACGTTCTTTGCTCTTTCTATGGGCCTTTCTATGGGCGCAGCACTTTGTGTAGAAGGGACATGCAATGGGTGTTGTTGTGGGTCTACCAAAGCAGCACCCATTGCATTTTGACACTGCCCCAGATTTATTTTGGTACACCTGAGGCAGCGCCAAAATCTAACGCCACACCAGGGGTGGCGTTAGAGTGGCACAACGAGGAGAAATGCTTTCTTTCCTATTTGTTTTTTGCTCTTTCTATGTGTGCTGCATTTTGCAGCACACATAGAAAGAGCAAATCGCCATTTAAGATTGTTTTTGTGCAGGAAGGTGTTCCTTCCTGCACAAAAACAATCTCCTCCCCAAGGCAGCCATCCTTGCACTATGGTGCAAGGAAGGCTGCGTTGGCAGAGGGCAGCAAAATTAGCACAGCCTAGAGGGAAACACAGGGGTGCGCCGTATTCAATTACATATGGCGTATCCCTGCGTGTGTGCAGTTTTTAACTGCCAATTCTACCCACTTGCCAGGCCTAAACCATCCCTTTTCTTACATGTAAGACACCCCTAAGGTAGGCCCTAAGTAGCCCAATGGGCAGGGTGCAGTGTATGTTTAAGGTAGGACATATACTAATGTGTTTTACATGCCCTAACAGTGAAATACTATTAAATTAGTTTTTTCACAGTTTCTAGGCCTATCCCTCTCACAGGTTACCATGGGGGCTGCCTTTAAATATGCTTAAAGCGTAGATTCCCTTTGGGAGTGGATAGACGTGGAGTTTGGGGTCTCTTAGCTCACAATTTAAAAATACATCTTTTAGTGAAGTTGATTTTGAGATGATGTGTTTGAAAATGCCACTTTTAGAAAGTGAGCATTATTTTTACTTAAACCATTCTGTGACTCTGCCTGTTTGTGGATTCCCTGTCTGGGTCAGTTTGACAGTTGGGCTGTTTGCACCTCTCTCTAGACAGTGACACAAAGGGAGCTGGGGTGTAGGTTGAATATCCTGATGAGCCATTTGTGCTAGGGGGAGGGGAGGAGTTATAACTCACACATGAAAGGCCAGTGCCTGTCCTCACACAATGCTGTCTCCAACCCCCTGGTGTGTGTCTGGGGCCTGGCCTGGGCAAGGCAGGATTTCACAAACAAGAGAGACTTTAATTTGAAGTAGGTCTACTTCAAAGGCCAAAATGGGTATAAGAAGGGCACCCAAAACTGCAGACTTTAGATCACTCCTGGACATCAAGAGGAACCTCTGCTTGGAGAAGAGCTGAAGAGCTGGGGAGAAGTGCTGCCCTGCCTGTGACTGTGCTTTGTGGTGCTATCCTATTGTTGCTGCTTCTGCCTGGCAAAAGGGGACTAAGGCTGGACTTTGTTGTGCATTCCTGCTTGTAAAGAAATCTCCAAGGGCTTGTCCTGAGCTTGCCTCCTATTGTTGAAGTCTCAGGGCCATCAAAGACTTCCCCTGCCAACACCTGGACTCTCTGCTGAGACTCCTGCCCTGCCAAATGGTGCTCTGTTCAGTTCCTGGGGCCTTGACAGGTGAAGTTGGCAGACCAAGCTTGAAAATCCACGCACAGACCGCCATGCTGGGAAATTTCCGACTCAACCTCAGAGAGCAGCTGAAGAAACGACGCGCCACCTGCTCAGCGGCTGAAATCAATGCAGTGCTTGAAGCGCGGCTGGAAGATCGACACACGCGGCTGGAAAAACAATGTACTGCATCGCTGGCAGAGGCTGGTAACATCACAACCCACACAGCACGGTTTTGCTATCACTGTGCGGCAGGATTTTCAACGCAAACCTTGCTGGGTGCAGAAAAACGACGCAACACCTACCAGGACCCGAGTGCTGCCCGAATCGACACATCGCTCCCCTGAGGGGGGGAAAAACGACTGGAGAAGGAGAAACAACGCACGGTCTCGCTTGCACCACTTACCTTGTTCAACGCATACTCGCCTGTGCGTGTTATTTTGATGCTATCCAGGTACCTTTCAAAGCTAACAGTGTTTTATCTGTTTACAAAAGGATTTAAGACTCTTTTTGCTTTTTAATTAATAACTTGACTTGTGTATGTTGGATTTTTGTCGTTTTGGTCTTGTTTTGTTTAGATAAATATTTCATATTTTTCAAAACCTGTGTTGTGTCATTTTGTAGTGTTTTCATTAAGTTACTGTGTGTGTCGGTTCAAATCCTTTACACCTAGCACTCTGAAGTTAAGCCTGCCTGCTCGTGCCAAGCTACCAAGGGAGTGAGCGGGGGTTAGCTGAGGGTGATTCTCCTTTACCCTGACTAGAGTGAGGGTCATTGCTTGGACAGGGGGTAACCTGACTGCCAACCAAAGACCCCATTTCTAACATTGGTAACAGTGATGGGATTGGACTTGTATTTGTACTTGACATACAGTGATTAAGTGCACGCTACTGTTTTCAATGCAGACCACAATGAGACCACATACTACTTGTCTTGTGATTTTTGCTTTTTCTCTTTGGGAGTCTTTTTTGTTCTACTTCCATATTTTTGCTGATCCCTTGATTGACTTTTCTTGAACTTCATTGGGAATTTGTTTGCCTTTGGAACTTTGCACTTTGTTGACTTTTCATCATGTCCTAATCTGGAGATGCATTAGCTGGAGCTGCTTTTGACCTAGGGAAGCTAGAGAGCTATACAGTGGCTCAGTTGAAGCAGTTCTGTAAAATATGTGCCTGTCCTATTAAGGGCTCCACCAAGAAGGAGGAGTTGCAAAAGACGCTGAGGGCCTGGGTGACAGCCAAAGAAGCTGAGGGGCACACAGAGGAGGAGGAGAGGGGGTGCATTCCATTCATAATGGTATAGTGGGTAGGCCTGTTCTGTCCAGGGAGAGAGTCTCCAGGGCAGGTAGCAGTGTGTCATCCAAGGTCTAACTCCTGAAGAGTTACAGGACTGACAGACAGGCCGAGAGAGAGTACCAATTGGAGCTGGAGAAGCTCAAGATGGAGCGGGAAAGGGAGGACAGAAAGATGGGCATTGAGGGAAAGAAGATACTGCTGGCCCATGAGCTTAGCTTGAGGGAGCTAGATTAGAGGAGCCAGTCAAGTAGAGATGGTGGCAGCAACAGCACAGTGCAGCCTGAGAGAAGGGTACACATTCCAAAAGACCTAGGGCCTGATGTAGCAAAGGCTTTTATCCATTCTGTGTCTATGGGAAAAAGTGTTCGTACATATGGCCCCTAGTGAAGGATTACAAGAGGGAGGATTACATATACTTGCGGTTCAAGGGGTATGTGTCTGCTCTCCACATGAATCTGGTCCCTGAAGCTCATGGGGGGGTGGGTCTGTGGATGCACTTTGAGGTAGAAGGGAGGGATACTCTGACATCCTATGGGAATTCTCAGGGGGTCACTTACTCTATCATGAAGGATGCCCTACTCACAAGATATGGTCTCACCCCTGAGCACTATAAGGAAAAGTTCAGGCCCTATAGGAAGAAGGAATCCCAAACATGGTTGGAGTGTGTTGATTAATTCTGGAGGTCACTGGACGGTTGGGTGAAGGGCAGTAAGGTAACAACGTGTGAGGGGCTTTACAATTTGATTGCTTGGGAGCACTTGTACAGTTTATGTTTTCCAGAGCTGCGCCAGCACCTATTTGACAGCAAGCTGACTGATCCCAGGAAGCTTGCGCAGGAAGCGGACCGCTGGGAGAGCACCAGGGTCCAAAAGAGGTATGGGGGAGACCGCGCCAAGGGTGGGCAGGGTCCCTCTCAGAAGAAAGGGGATTAAGGGTAAACAGGGGAAGTTCTCTAAAGGGCCCCAAACTAATTCCCAGGGTAAAGATTCCCAGCCCCCAGTGAGAAGAAGCCATGGTTCTCCAAAGGGAAGCCAGTGACAGGGGGTACCCCATGTAAGTGTTATGCATGTGACCATGTGAGGGGGGACCCCAAATGCCCCAAGCATACACTGGCCCCCACTGGTTTGCAGTCCCAGGGCTTTGCTAGTGTGACGCTTGGGGAGAAGTTGGTTCCAGGTGGGTGGGAGCCAGCTGAGATGACCCTTGCCTCACTAGGGGACAGTGAGATGGTCCAGAAAATCCCCAGTGCCTGAGAACACTAAGAAGTACAGGCAGTGGGTGACCCTCAATGGACAGAGGGTGGAGGCTCTGAGAGACACAGGAGCCAGCGTGACTACAGTGAGGAGTCACCTGGTGTCTGAAGAGCAGATTGATCCCCGTGTACTTCACCAAGTAGTTGCAGAGGACAACTCAGAGTGCCTGTGTAGAGTGGCGCAGGTTCCCTTCGAATGGGAGGGGTCTCAGGTTCCTTAAAGGTAGCTGTGAGTCCAACCATGCCTGTAGATTGTTTCCTTGGAAATTACCTGGAGGATTCCCCTTGGAAGGAGGTGGAACACAGGTCATACTTGGAGATGTTGGGTCTGCCTAGGTGGGTATGCGTATCTACCAGGTCAATGGCAGCCCATCAGGGTGGTCAAGAGCCCCTGGAGCCTGAAACAGTGGCCCAGGGGCCGCCAAAAAGGGGAAGGGCAGGGGATGCAGGAAACCAGCCTCAGAAGTTCCCATGGTCCGGGAGGTGGCGGAGCCTGAGGGTGACACCCCGGAGCCTACAGGGGAACAGGTGGCTGAACTGGGGGAGGGCCCTGAGCTGTCGCAGTGGCAGCAGGAAGGGGGGGGACCACCAGGGAAGCATTCTGTGGAGCACAGAAGACATGCCCTACTCTGGAGGATTTGCAGCAGCAGGCTGCAGACCAGGCGGCTGGCAAGGAGCCAGGATTTCACCTGATCTATTGGGAGGACGACCATCTGTATAGTGAGCCTAAGGTTCCTGAGCTTGGGTCAGCCATGTGCTGGTGGTACCCCAGTGCTTCAGGGCCTTCCTACTGGGGTTGGCTCATGATGTGCCTTTAGCTAGACATTTGGGGAAGGACAAAACCTTTGAGAGGCTTGTCACCCACTTTTACTGGACCCTAATGCGCAGGCACTCAGATGCACATTGCAGGTCTTGCCAAACTTGTCAGGAAAGGGGCAAGAGTGGGGGAAAATGTAAGGCTCCCCTCCAACCTTTTCCTATTGTTAGTACCCCCTTTGAAAGGGTTGATATTGACATTGAGGGGCCTCTGGATCCCAAGACAGCCATGGGCAACAGGTTCAAACTTGTCTTAGTGGACCATGCCACCTGGTACCCAGAAGCCATTCCTCTGAGGTCAATCACTTCCCCTGTGGTGGGTCATGCATTGATTGGGGTTTTACCCGCATGGGGTTCTCCAATGAAGTGGTATCTGATAGGGGTACCAACTTCATATCTACATATCTGAAGTCTCTGTGGAAGGAGTGTGGGGTAACCTACAAGTTTACCACCCCAAAGCAAAGGTCTGGTTGAAAGATTCAACCGCATCTTGAAAGGCATGATTCAGGGTCTGTCAGAGACCTTGAGGAGGAAATGGGATGTCCTCTTGCCATGCCTTCTGTTGACCTACAGGGAGGTGCCTCAAAAGGGACTTGGGTTTAGTCCCTTTGAGCTAATCTATGGCCACCCTGTGAGGGGACCTTTGAGTCTGGTGAAGGAGGCTTTGGAAAAAGCTTCTAGTAAACACCCCCAGGATATATTTAGTTACATGCTGGCTCTGAGAAACCAGACTGGCCGTTTCAGGAGTCTCGCACAGGAGAACCTGGAAGCAAGCCAGGATGATATGAAACAGTGATGGGACCAGACTGCCAGTCTGGTTGAGTTTCAACCTGGTAAAAAAGTGTGGGTGATGGCACCAGTGGAGCCTAGGGTGCTCCAAGACAAGTGAAATGGGCCTTTAGAGATGGTGGAGCGCAAGAGTGAAGTCACCTACCTAGCAGCAAGAGAAGTCGCAGAGTCTATCTAATTGGCGATGATTCTTGGGCAGAAAGGCAAGCAGGTTGGTCCTGGCCCCCTCCTGGTTCTCAGAGCGCTTTGGGCCAACATTTGTTTAAGTTCTCAGTTTTAGGAATTGGCCATCTGGGTGCCTTTAGCACCACAACCAAGGGTTAAGGACTGGCGGTGAACCTCTCAGGGGTTCAGGACACACTCAGGCTGGGCCAAGGTGTGGGTTCAAGATGGTGGGAGTCTTTAATGTCCCTATGACTCTGAACAGGAGGCCAGCAAACTAACCCTTGGAATCATCACTGGCAGTCCTGGGTGCAGTTAAAGATGCATGTCTCAACAGCATGGCTGGCCTCTGAGGGGTCAGGCAGGCTCCAGGCAGCAAAGCAGTCCTTCCTGGTACAGCAGCAGTCTGACAAAGTGCAAGGTGGGAGAAGGTTCTGGAAAGTTTCTTTGAACTGCATGGAATTTCCTGACTTCCCTGCCCTGACCCCAAGCTGGCTGCAAATGACAATGCAGGGTTGTTAGGCCCTGTGTGTGAAGGCAGAGCACAGGCTATTCCGATGTAATTAAGGCTGTTCTGAGCTTTGCCCTCCATCCTGCCAGCAGATGGTCCACTGAGGCACACGTAATCCCTCTATTGTGTGGTTGTGAGGAGTTCACAAAGTGTGTCAGCTACACCCAGTCATGTGACTCAAAACAGGTTGCAGGCACAAAGGGCTGGGAAAATGCCAACTTTCTAAAAGTGGCATTTTCAAAACTGTAGTGACAAATTACAACTTTACCATTAAAGAGGGTGTATCATTACGATCTCATAGGTACCAAACATGACATGTCTATCTGCTCCCTCCTGGGTATATTGTATACCACTCTACACAAGACATATAGGTAAATCAAATATGTCAATTTGGTATAAGCCAATGTAACCATGTTTTGGGAAGTGCACAAGCACTTTAGCACTGTTTAGTAGTGGTAACATGCACAAAGTCCTAAGGCCAAGATAAACACATTCTGCAAAAAGTAGAGAGTTATTGGCCAAACATTTGGGGGTACCCTGCAAAAAGGGTTAGGTACAACAATGTTTATAGCAGAGTCCTGTATTTTAATGAACTAAAAAATAATCATTGGTGAATTGTTCAAAGGCCTCTGCAAAAGATTTATCACAGAATTATCATTTTTTGGTGTACCATCTATTTAAGTGAGGGTTACCAGGTAAAACATCAAGAACCATCACAGTGACATGATCCAAAATTAAAATGGTATCACTATCCATATTTGGAGTGAATAAGTGAGCTGTTTGCTGAGAAATCTGCACTCTGTTCTAAATGGAAGGTTGAGCCAAAAATTTAAGATAAATTGCATTGTCAGGATTAACAATTCTCAAAGCATCTGTTAACCTGAGAATCTGAGAAATTGTTCTTTTAAAAGCGTTCTCCATCTTATCAGGACCATACTTTTGGTTGAGCTTCTATTTGCAAAAGGATCAATTAAATTATTGTAATCTTTAACTCTGAAAGATTATCATTGGAGAAAGACATCCATTTAGTGGATATAACATTCCAGAAATGCAAATCAATTCCATAAGGTCTGTATATATATGTACTGGAAAATAGGACTGCTTGACTTTCATTTCCAGAAATTACCACATGCCCTTGTTATCTTTTTTCGCTAGAAACGACCTGCAGACCCAAAGATTTGCAGAATAGAATAACTAACCCATTCATGTTATTTGTTGCAGAAAAGTAATAAATGTTTCCCACTCAATATTTCTTCAAGGAGGTAATATAGTTTTCAGTTAGATGAGTTTCCTGCAGCCAAACAAAATTACATTTCATTTTCTACAAATGAGTAAGGTTTATTTTACTTTACAGGATTTTGTAAATCCTTGATACTCAAGGTAATCACACGAAGAATGCACATCATGTAATAAAATGGCCTATTAGCATGGGAGGATTTGAGTCCTTTCCAAGACATAAATCCCAAAGCTTGTCAAGACCAACACACAAGTTCAATGAGTAAGCCTGGGCTCAAACCGTAGTAGCTTTGGCACTGAACAGACAGGCTTAAATTATGGAAAAATGCTAAATATTTAGTAGTCCCAAAACAATTAAGAAGTCAAAATACAACACAATAAAAATCCCACAATTTCTAAAAGTAAATTTGTATTTAGAAACATGACACACATATTATTAAAATCTGATAAGGGGAACAATAGATATGATTTTTTACATTTTTACAGCAAAAAGTGGACAAAAAAGTAAAGTACCAATCAGAAGTCACTGTTCATGGTTGACCAGGACATAGACTTGATTTAGTGAGCCGCTATGGAGCAGAAGTCAGATACATCAAGTGGGCCGTCTTGGTCAAAGTTTTACCTTCTGACAATTTTTTTTATGAAAGTTGAAATATTTTAGCGTGGGAAAAGTGGGAGCAAAAGGAATAAAAGACCTACTTAAGGGTGACCTACTTATTATTTAGAAGCAGAGTTCCTTCTTTTCAAGGTGGGTTATTTATTTGAAAGGCTTGGGTGCAGGTTTGAAAGCTGCAGCATTCATGCAACACATACTGTATAGGCCTGAATCCATATTTACCTTGCCAGCCTATGGGATGACACAACATGTGCTGCAATCCACAGGTGACATTTAACTTACCATGCCATTGGTGCACTGCCCAGCCCATACACCATGGCCCAGATTTAAGAGGGCCTAGCTCCTCCTTGTGCTACAGTAGCATGATCTTTTATGCTAATGTGGCTCAACAATGCCAAATTTGATGAACCATATTTACAAAGTGGCACAATGCATGCATTGCACCACATTATGCCTGCTCCAGGCATAATGTATGCAAGGGGGTGTTCCCCCGTTAAGAGTAACGCAAAAATGGTGCAGTGGAATCTAAGAGATTCCACTGTGACAGATTTTGCAGCTACTTTTAACGCCTGCACAGAGCAGGCGTTAAAAGGGGGAACACCATTTCTTTCAATGGGCCCCTTTGTATTGTGCAGGATTAGCACCAACATTTTCTGCACAGTACATCAGTAGCATCAAAACCTTTGCTGCTATTGCTGCTATTGCCCCTACCCTGCACCAAAGTGCATCATATATTAAATACAGCGCACACATGGTGGCAATAGGGGGACGCTAAGGGGCGCAAGAAAAGTGGCACTGCATTGGATGCAGCGCCACTTTTCTTAAATCTGGCACTGTATCCTTACTGGAAAGTTAAATATGGCAATTGAGGATTAACCAATTTTGTCATGTTTTCTGGGTCAGAGTAAATACACTGGGAACTGAAAAGCCATACCCCAATATGCAAAATTTAAAAAATATATATCTGTCAGCAAAAAATGAAGGTTATTGTTGAAAAAGAGCAATTTTCTCACACATTAACTACAGACCAAGAGGATATATATAACATGTTGTGGGGCATGGTATGGATATCAAAATACTAGTGAGTACAATATAGGCAGGGGATAGGAATACAAAAAAATGAGGTACCTATAGGGTACAGAGAAGAAAATAAAAACTTTAAAATGGAAGGTAAAAAATCCCTTAGAAAACAGTGAAGAAAATATTGAGAGAAGTCATATCTTCAACCATGAAGCTGCTGTTCAGAATAAATATGGAAATTGTGGTGGAAGTGATGAAACATCAGACCCAATGACTGCTATACCAGTAACACTGTGTACATTGCCTATCATTGGTGAATAATAGAGGAATGACAAGATTTAGGGTTCATTTAAAAAATGATAAAACAGGTAACTGTCGCATAGAATTACCCCATTAAAAGATGGAATGAGTCAACAACATTTTCAGAAGAACCGGGTACATCAAGGCCATCATTATGAGTGTGGCGATCCAAGGTCTGCCATACTCGCATTGACAGTTAGACCACCGCACCCCAGGCAGTCCAACCACCCAATAACAACCATGCTGGGCAGACCTTCCAGGGGACCACCATCACAGCAAGGAACATGGTTCCCGATGGGCTGACGGTGGTCTTGGTTGCAGTCAGCCACTGCGGCACTGAGCTCAGTGCCAACATACTAATTACAACCTTGATTTCTGCCAGCCTTTTCATAGCTATTTCTCACCATGAAAAGGCTAGTGGAGAACAAGTGCTGGGAGCCACAAGAGGTTCCCCTGCCCAGCACCTTTGCTGTGCCGACAGGGTGCATTTAAAGGGTGCTGGTGCACACTGCGTGTGCCAGCATTACCGCCGGCACTATTATGAGCCGAGAACAATACCACTGCATTTTTCCAACGGGGCTGACCGGCAGGAACCTTAGTTCCCACCCGTCATCCCAGTGGGAAAGTCATAATTGGCCCAGGAAGAAGCCCTCTGGGACTGCGCTAGTCTTCTCTGAACGGGACTGGTGGGCTTCTGGGTGGCCCACCAGCCTCGTAATAAGGTCCCAAGTAAAGTATTAAACAGATCGCCATAGTCGTTGTGAATAGATGAAACTTATAAAGATAAATAAAACATAACTAAATTTAACAAAATAATATTACACTGCAGACATAAAACACATACTGTTAAATTACAGGGTAATGGTATTAATCAGTTTTTGCTAATGCCCATCTCTTCTGCTTTGTGAAGTTAAATAAATTCCCATAGTTTATCCGAAGTTTCAAAGGTAAATGCCTTTTCTTTGTAAATTTTTTTGCATGGATGTGGCTGGATCAGACCAAACATAGGGCCTTGTTATGGCATTGGCAGGCCTAGAACTGCTCATGCCGTGGTGGTGGGTGGACCGCCGCAATCCAAGAGGTCTGACTGCCACATTACAACACTGGTGGTCGGGCCGCCAGGGCACCCCTGTCACCACCAGGAGCATGGTTACTGATGGGCTGACAGCGATGAGAGTCGTGGTCAGCTACAGTGGCGCTGTGTTCAGCGCCACCACGCTGATCACAAGTCCAGTTTCTACAAGTGTTTTCATGGCCGGGATCCAGCCATGAAAAGGCTGGCAGAAACACAGTGCAGGGGGTCCCCCTGCCTAGCACCCTCTGAATGCTCACTGTCTGCAAAACTGACATCGAGCATTCTGACGGTGCTGTAGTGCTACGGTATTGGTCGCGGGTCCCTTAAGGGAGACAAAACCTATACCGTAACACTGTTCCCTCCGGGCTGACCAGCGGGAACAGTGTAATATGATGTTCCCACCTGTCAGTCTGGTGGGAACATCATTATGATGGGGGTGATGCAGCCAGGTTGAGGGCTGTCTTATCCCTGCAAATTTGGCAGTTGGCTTACTGGCCGCCAAACCCATAATGAGCCCTTTAGTGTTTATAGGTCTCAACGTTTGATGTAAATTCAGAAATATCTCTCTATTTGCTGTGATTCCAGAGATCTTGAGAAAAACATTGTTTCCAGATCATACATTTTGCTTTCTTTGTTTTGCAGCAAAATGAACCCTCATTAGGTCAGTAAACTGAATAAAAAACTTTAAAGCTTCCAGACTTGAAGAACTGTCTTGAGAAGGATTACTGGGCCAATTCAGTTGGCTCTTTGGATATTTAGTGTAGAAGTGTTGGACCAGCCATCAATTTCATGGCTAGTTATTAAATGGAGCCTCAGCTCCCTCAGGACTTTCATAAATCCTTAGGACCTGATTTTTTTTATTTTGGAGGATGGAGTAGTGTCTAACAGGGCAACGGGGTAATTTGCTCCTTTGCTCTGACAGACATCCCGTCCCCCAAATTAAGTGTTGTCCATCTGCCCTGCTGACATCTCTTAACATTGGCAGTACCCGCCTTCACAGAGGTTCCTGTCAATGTTGTAAAAGTTTGACGGATGTCTTCATCAAAAAGGATGGCTAATGGGCAAACTTTAACAGTTTTTCATTTTTCAAAAACAGCCTCACAAAGCAGGAGTATTTGTTTGGAAAAATGAAAAACGTATCTCCCCCACACCAAGGGAGTTTTCGTCCATGGTGTTGGGCTTATTTTTTTCTTTTAGTGTCCCTCTCTAAAATCCTGACAGTGATGGACACCACAAAAAAACATCCAATTGCCCACTCTAAATTGGGCAGGTGGATGTCTAACCTCCATTAACCTATACTCCATCGGACCATCAGAGGAATAGACCGGTGACGGAGCTATACTTAAGGTCCCCCACCACTAAATTGGGAGGGAAGACCATGAGTTTAGGCAGAGAGGGTACTCTGTCATCTTTGCAACTGAGCTACCTCTCTGTCACACTCTAAATCAGCCCTTTAGATTATCCCTTCCACTTCTGTTTTCTAAGTCTTCAGTTTATCTCTTCAAAATATCAATTTTCTTAGGCATTTTGTCTAATTTCACCGTGATACCTTAGGCAACTTGTGCTCTGCCCTACCTTAGATACCTCAGATTATAAATTGGGCCATATTTCTGATTTTGTTTATCCAGTCTTCTTGATTGAGCAAAATAGGGGGTTTTGATGGTGAAGTGGGATCTTTTTCCAGTAGTTTGTTTCACTGTTCAGAGGCTTTTTTTCAAACCATTGTATTCAATAATTTAAAACAAAAATACATAAGAATACCAGTTGTTTGGCTGTCTTGTTTTGATGTTCCTGGTAAAGGGTCTTCCATTGTAAAAGTTTCCTTATTTAAATAATTGCCTGCAGAAACATTGTGACTGGACAATGCTTTCATAAGATTTTATTCTTCCAATAAACTGGAGAGTTTAAAAATATAGATCAGATGTATAATAATAATAAAACAGTGTAAAATATGTTTTCTCCAAAAATGTGTTTGTCTAGTTTCAAGCAAAGAGGAAAGCCATGTAGAAGAATTATAGAGAATGTCTGCATAGAATTACATTCTAGCTGGATAAAAATATAGAGAAAAAGTCTGTGGTATTTCAAATAAACTTGTTCTCCATAAATTGGTCAGAGTAAGAAAAATGTGATATCTTGAAATGGTGGCCATGTGGGCTGAAGAGAGCCATTCTGACGATAACAAACACAGCTTTGTGACCTGAAAAGGTCTGAGATCTCACCTCACTCCTCCCCAGCTGCTGCACTGCCTGAGACCACCTTCAGAAGTGTGGACACATTTTTTAACCTTTGCAGGAATCAAATGGGCAATATGGTTGACAGACCTTTGGACACCTAAAGATGCGTGCCGTACCATCAACAATACTTCAATACCTCACTAACAATTTAGACACCATGACCAATGTAGCCACTGTAGGAAAGTACCATCTTGCCTGGCATGTTACCCCCATTTTTACATGTATGTCAGTTTGTTTTTGCCTGTCTCACTGGGATCCTGCTAGCCAGGACCCCAGTGCTCATAGTTTGTGGCCTGAATGTGTATACCTGTGTAGTGATTAACTGTGTCACTGAGGCTCTGCTAATCAGAACCTCAGTGCTTATGCTCTCTCTGCCTTTAAATGTGTCACTATAGGCTAATGACCACTTTTACAAATTTTAATTGGCACACTGGAACACCCTTATAATTCCCTGGCATATGGTGCCTAGGTCCCCTGGGTTTTGGGGTTCCAGGAGATCCATATGGGCTGAAGCATTTATTTTGCCATCCATAGGGAACTCAAACAAACCTTTACACAAGACTGCCACTCCAGCCTGAGTGAAATAATACACTTGTTATTTCGCAGCCATTTTCACTGCACTTAAGTAACTTATAAGTCACCTATATGTCTAACCTTCACTTGCTGAAGGTAAGGTGCAAAGTTACTAAGTGTGAGGGCCATTTCCCCAGACTTTGTGAGTGCGGGGACACCATTACACATGTGCACTACATATAGGTCAATACCTATATGTAGCTTCACAATAGTAACTCAGAATATGGCCATGTAACATGTCTAAGATAATGAAATTGTCCCCCCATGCCACATCTGGTATTGAGGAGCCAATTCCATGCATCCCCCGGGGCTCCACTATGGACCCCGGGTACTGCCATCCAGCTCTCTGGGGTTTTCTCTGCAGCTGCCGCTGCTGCCACCCCACAGAAAGGGTTCTGCCCTCCTGGGGTCTGGGCAGCCCAGTCCCAGGAAGGCAGAACAAAGAATTTCCTCTGAGAGAGGGTGTTACACCCTCTCCCTTTGGAAATAGGTGTTAAAGGCTGGGGAGGGGTAGCCTCTCCTAGCCTCTAGAAATGCTTTGAAGGGCACAGATGGTGCCCTCCTTACATAAGCCAGTCCACACTGGTATAGGGAACCCCCAGTCTCCAATCAGGAATAAAGTGAATACAAATACAAGCTCAAAGTCATGTAACACCCAAAACCAAATTATAAAGATACATAATCATAAAGGGTTGCCCAAGGCGATGAAATAGATTCAGACGAACTTACATTAAGAAAACTAAGCATTCAAGAAGACTGACAAAGTCAGTAGGAATATCTGTGACACAGAAATCACACAGTGCTCAGATTGCACAATCATTAGTCAATTCAAATTTAGTAGAATCAATAATCTTAGGCTGGGCACAGGTCAACCCTACATCTAACCAAATTAGGGACATACATGTGTAGGGAAGAGCACATGTGGGCAGTTACAAAACACACAAAGTACAAAAATAATGTGGAAAAGAATCACTTGGGTTACAGGTCGCTATCTTAAAATAAAAAGAAAATAAGAAAAGAGTCAAAATGGTGGAGTTTCTAACCTAAAAGGGCATTTCAAGGGGCAATGGCAAATGGCAGAGAGGAAGATACCTCTCCTAGGGATACAGCATTCAGGGAAACTTCAGTATACGTACAATATTTAATTTAAATGGAAAGATGTGTTATTGCATTACATTAAGTTTAACAAAGAACTGCATTTTTTCACTTTAACCTATTTTCAAAGTAATTAATCTTTCATAAAACACAAGAAATCTAATATTGTTTCTAGATGGGCTACTAGTTTAGAGTCTAACTTGCATTTTAATATCAACTTTAACTTTCTAGCCTTTAATTTAATCGCAAAGGAACCTATGTCGAACTTTGAACAGTGCAGCTTTCTTCTTTAGTTTTTATTTCTTTTACATACATAAAATAAACTTGTGACAGTCTGATGACATCAGTGATACGATGGACAGAGCTTAAAGCTATGCTCTATCAGAAACATTGAAGAAACCCTCACACAGCTGCTGGCTCTGTCAGCAGCTCTGGAGGCCACGAGGTGGCGAAATCAGGTGGCCATCTTATTGCTCTGTCAAATCATGCTAAGTAAGAAAAATAAATATTAACAGCAGGTTTCTATGAAACATATATGATGCAGCAGAGGGTTCTGGTGGATAAATACTTCTGGGAGCCCTGGGTTACTAAGTGCTTTCGGAGAAATTGCAGGGACCTGGGGATGATTGAGTCAATCGTAAGGCAATGTTGCTTATAAAGAGAATTGCATGTCATTCAAAGTCATGATGAATCTAAGACAACATTACTACTTAAAAGCACCCCTTCAAACTACGGATCAGTTGGCGATGTGGTGCTGAAACCAGACGGTACCACATTCTTGCAAAGGGCAGTGCACCCTAGCATTCGTGGTAAGCACATTGGCCGGGAAAAAACAATGTAAAGATACCGATACCCTGGCAAACATTACTAGGAGTGGGCAGAGTTTTTAATTCCACTGGCAGAATTGAAGGAATCTAGTAATTCTGCATTACTCTTAATTCTGCATTAATACTCTTGTAATGCAGAGTTACTAAAAGAGTCCGCTGCTCGGCCAGCGAAATTAATCTGCATTGTTTGTTTTTTAAACTGGGCTGGAGGAGAGAGCAATCCCTAGCAACTGCGTATTAATCTGCAGTGATATTTAAGCATAGAGGGACTGTTTCCTCGTCTGGCCTTGTTTAAAAAACACTGTCCGCACTAATGTGCAGACCCCTCAGCGCCCTTACATACTCAGAGTACATAATGCTTTAATACTCTGAACATGTAACTTGCCAAGGGGTGTGCACTACTGTGCATACCTCTCAGAGCACTTACATACTCAGAGTATGTAAGAATTATTTACTCTGAGTATGTAAGAGTGCAGAGAGGTATGCACAGCAGTGCAGTAATCACTGCATAGTATGTAAGGGTGCTGAGGGGTATGGGTATGCAGTGCAGTGCATACCCCTTGGCACCTTTACATACTCTGCAGTGATTACTGCAGAGCATGTTAGGGCACCCAGGGGTACGACAGCAGTGCCAAATACCAAATGCACTTACTGTGCATACCCCTTGGCTTCCCTACATACTCTGCAGTAATCACTGTAGAGTATGTAAGGGCACAAAAGGGTATGTACTGTAAGACTGTAAGTGCATTTGGTATTTAGCAATTTCTTAGAGCAAAATACATCCTCGCGTCAATTTTTTGACATGAGTGTGCATCTTGCGTTAAGACAATAGCACCAAATGTCGCATCCACTTCATTGCGGAATTCCACTGAATCTCGCAGAATTGTATTTTTGCGTATTTCTATGGAATCATATTCTATGAATTCCACCCACCCCTAATCATTACCCCTCCAATGGTAATAAAATATATGGAGATGAAAAAAAAAGACCGAACCACCTATTACACACTAGACTATGAGTTGGTCAGGCGATGACAAGGGTAGATGGGGGCCAGATTCATAGAAGAAAAACATGTTTTCCTACATGTTAAGATTTGAAGAGAGAAAAACAGAGCCAATCATCTCACCAAATAATTTCAGGTTTCCTAGAGCACAAAAAATCTATACATGGTATAAGAATTCTGCAGTTCAAAGGAAACATGCCTGATGAGTATTTTCACTGAAAAGCCATAAAATGCTGAGTTTAGCCCCATTATTGGAAACAATTCAAAGTTAAGGTAAAGAACAAGTTGTGTGGAATGTTTTACAAGCCGTCCGTATTTGGCTAAAGAGAAGTTCTAGAAATGATATATGTTCCAAAGGCATTGTGCTGCTGGGCTGTTGATAAGGGGTGGCCTTTGATAAGTGCTGAAAAGATAGCTTAAGACCAATATAAATTCAATATTTTGTTTCCCGGCTTCTAGTGCTTTGGGCACTCAGCTCTAGTGATCTCCAGGCCCTTAAACGTTATTCTGTGTCAGCTCCTTAATTAATGGCATCATCATTATTGTGAGTGAGAGAATTAGCATATTCTATCTGGGGAGGGTAAAATGGATATATCTCTAAGTGAGTGGAAAAGTGCCACCACATAAGTATACTTTATGGCTGCTCCTCATTTTACAATCTTTGCAGAAAGGCTGAGCTCTCCTCGCCATCCCGTTGGAAAGAATCCCGATGAGGTCTTACTACAAAACAATTCAGGAACTCCAGCAGAGGCACCAGTGACCAAAAAGGGAAGCCCCCATGCTAGGCTTCTAGTCACCTTAGAATGCATGAACAATAGACTATACCTAGTGGTATTAAATCATGTGCCCTCAGAGGAAAACAGAGGTTAAAACGATAGCAGAAAGACTATTTGAATTGAAAAATGGCTGTTCATTTAACAATCTGCTTATGTAATAGCAAAGAGTTGTTGTAGGAGGCTGGACTGGCTTGTAGTAAGTACCTAGGGGTACTTGCACCTTGCACCAGGCCCAGTTATCGCTTATTAGTGTATAGGGTGTCTAGCAGCATAGGTTGATAGATAATGGTAGCTTAGCAGAGCAGCTTAGGCTGAACTAGGAGATGAGTGAAGCTCCTACAGTACCACTTAGTGTCATATGCACAATATCATAAGAAAACACAATACACAGTTATACTAAAAATAAAGGTATTTTATTTTTACGACAATATGCCAAAGTATCTCAGAGTGTACCCTCAGTGAGAGGATAGGAAATATACACAAGATATATATACACAATACCAGAAATATGCAGTATAGTCTTAGAAAACAGTGCAAATAATGTATAGTTACAATAGGATGCAATGGGGGCACATAGGGATAGGGGCAACACAAACCATATACTCCAAAAGTGGAATGCGAACCACGAATGGACCCCAAACCTATGTGACCTTGTAGAGGGTCGCTGGGACTATTAGAAAATAGTGAGGGTTAGAAAAATAGCCCACCCCAAGACCCTGAAAAGTGAGTGCAAAGTGCACTAAAGTTCCCCAAAGGACAAAGAAGTCGTGATAGGGGAATAAGGCAGGAAAGACAATAACCAACAATGCAACAACGATGGATTTCCAGTCGAGGGTACCTGTGGAACAAGGGGACCAAGTCCAAAAGTCACAAGCAAGTCGGAGATGGGCAGATGCCCAGGAAATGCCAGCTGCGGGTGCAAAGAAGCTTCTACTGGACAGAAGAAGCTGCGGTTTCTGCAGGAACGCAAAGGCCTAGAGACTTCCCCTTTGGAGAACGGATCCCGCTCGCCTTGTAGAGTTGTGCAAAAGTGTTTTCCCGCCGAAAGAATGCTGCAAATCGTGCGGTTAGCGTTTTTGGACGCTGCTGTAGCCCAGGAGGGACCAGGAGGTCGCAAATTGGACCAGGAGGTAGAGGAGATGTCGAGCAAGACAAGGAGCCCTCTTAGCAGCAGGTAGCACCCAGAGAAGTGCCAGAAACAGGCACTACAAGGATGCATGAAACAGTGCTCACCCGAAGTTACACAAAGGAGTCCCACGTCGCCGGAGACCAACTTAGAAAGTCGTGCAATGCAGGTTAGAGTGCCGTGGACCCAGGCTTGGCTGTGCACAAAGGATTTCCGCCGGAAGTGCACAGGGGCCGGAGTAGCTGCAAAAGTCGCGGTTCCCAGCAATGCAGTCTAGCGAGGTGAGGCAAGGACTTACCTCCACCAAACTTGGACTGAAGAGTCACTGGACTGTGGGAGTCACTTGGACAGAGTTGCTGGATTCGAGGGACCTCGCTCGTCGTGCTGAGAGGAGACCCAAGGGACCGGTAATGCAGCTTTTTGGTGCCTGCGGTTGCAGGGGGACGATTCCGTCGACCCACGGGAGATTTCTTCGGAGCTTCTAGTGCAGAGAGGAGGCAGACTACCCCCACAGCATGCACCACTAAGGAAAACAGTCCAGAAGGCAGCAGGATCAGCGTTACAGAGTTGCAGTAGTCGTCTTCGCTACTATGTTGCAGTTTTGCAGGCTTCCAGCGCGGTCAGCAGTCGATTCCTTGGCAGAAGGTGAAGAGAGAGATGCGGAGGAACTCGGATGAGCTCTTGCATTCGTTATCTAAAGAATCCCAAGAGACAGAGACCCTAAATAGCCAGAAAAGAGGGTTTGGCTACCGAGGAGAGAGGATAGGCTAGCAACACCTGAAGGAGCCTATCACAAGGAGTCTCTGACGTCACCTGGTGGCACTGGACACTCAGAGCAGTCCAGTGTGCCAGCAGCACCTCTGTTTCCAAGATGGCAGAGGTCTGGAGCACACTGGAGGAGCTCTGGGCACCTCCCAGGGGAGGTACAGGTCAGGGGAGTGGTCACTCCCCTTTCCTTTGTCCAGTTTCACACCAGAGCAGGGCTAAGGGGTCCCTGAACCGGTGTAGACTGGCTTATGCAGAAATGGGCACCAAATGTGCCCATGAAAGCATTTCCAGAGGCTGGGGGAGGCTACTCCTCCCCTGCCTTCACACCATTTTCCAAAGGGAGAGGGTGTAACACCTCTCTCAGAGGAAGTCCTTTGTTCTGCCATCCTGGGCCAGGCCTGGCTGGACCCCAGTAGGGCAGATGCCTGTCTGAGGGGTTGTCAGCAGCAGCAGCTGCAGTGAAACCCCGGGAAAGGCAGTTTGGCAGTACCAGGGTCTGTGCTACAGACCACTGGGATCATGGGATTGTGCCAACTATGCCAGGATGGTATAGAGGGGGCAATTCCATGATCATAGACATATTACATGGCCATATTCGGAGTTACCATTGTGAAGCTACATATAGGTAGTGACCTATATGTAGTGCACACGTGTAATGGTGTCTCCGCACTCACAAAGTCCGGGGAATTGGCCCTGAACAATGTGGGGACACCTTGGCTAGTGCCAGGGTGCCCTCACACTAAGTAACTTTGCACCTAACCTTTACCAGGTAAAGGTTAGACATATAGGTGACTTATAAGTTACTTAAGTGCAGTGTAAATTGGCTGTGAAATAACGTGGGCGTTATTTCACTCAGGCTGCAGTGGCAGGCCTGTGTAAGAATTGTCAGAGCTCCCTATGGGTGGCAAAAGAAATGCTGCAGCCCATAGGGATCTCCTGGAACCCCAATACCCTGGGTACCTCAGTACCATATACTAGGGAATTATAAGGGTGTTCCAGTATGCCAATGTAAATTGGTCAAATTGGTCACTAGCCTGTTAGTGACAATTTGTAAAGAGAGAGCATAACCACTGAGGTTCTGGTTAGCAGAGCCTCAGTGAGACAGTTAGGCATCACACAGGGAACACATAAATATAGGCCACAACCTTATGAGCACTGGGGTCCTGGCTAGCAGGGTCCCAGTGACACATAACAAACATACTGAAAACATAGGGTTTTCACTATGAGCACTGGGCCCTGGCAAGCAGGATACCAGTGAGACAGTGAAAACACCCTGACATACACTCACAAACAGGCCCAAAGAGGGGGTAACAAGGCTAGAAAGAGGCTACTTTCTCACACAACCCCCCTCCCCAAACGAAGGACAATAAGGCTAACCTTGGCCAGTTGAGACTTTATTGTCTAAGTGGTGATAAGTAGAGAGTAGCTCTGCAATAGACTGGTTACTCCCTTTATCATCCACTATATGGTTACTTCCCTGTGGGGATGTAAACCACCCTGTTTGAAGTTTTTTAGCTAAGCAACAATGTGAAGATGTATTTTCAGAGTTTCTATCAGTAAGTTTTAGTTTAGAGCAGTGGGAATTGCCCACTGAACCTATTTGTAGTGATGGAAATGCCAGACAGGGATGCTGTCTCAGAAAAGCCATAGCTGGGCAAAAACTTTGTCCATATGGCTGGAAGAGAGAACAGGGATGCTGTTTCTCTTGGGTTGGAGCAGGGCAGGGATGCTGTCCTATGAGCTCCACACTAGGGCAGGGATGCTGTCCTAAGTGTTGTGAGGCAGTGCAGAGTTTCAGCACTAAAGTTTCTCTGGGAGGGTTGGAGGGATGTTCCATGTTAACTAAAATGGTGCTCTTTTTGTCACCAATGTTAGTTATCCCACAGAGAGGTACTTCTACCTCAGGGAGTACAGCTTTGCCAGCTGATGATTCCCTTGGAACAGGTGCCACCCCAGGAGAGGTTTCTCCCACCACAGGAATGGTATCCTGAATGGCAGGGTGGTTAGGGGATACTGTGATACCCTTTTTACCTGTTGATGGAGAGGGATCCTGAGTTTTCAGGCCTTCTCTCCTTTGCTTTTTCATTTCAGTAGAAATGAGAGGGAACAATTCCTCTGGGATGCCCAGCATGGCTGCATGGGCATAAAACTCTACATCAGCCCAACCTGAGGCCTCTAGGTCATTACCTAAGAGACAGTCTACAGGTAAGCTAGGTGATACCACCACCTGCTTAGGGCCAGTAACTCCACCCCAACTTAACTGAATTATAGCTAAGGGAAGAAACTTAGTGGAGTTATGGACATCAATAATCTTATACTGTTGTCCAATGATGTGTTGTTCAGGATGCACTAGGTTTTCAGTCACCAAAGTGATACTGGCACCTGTGTCTCTGTAGGCCAAGGCCTCAACACCATTTATTGAAACTGTCTGCCTGCACTTATCCATTGTAAGGGGACAAGCAGCCAGTGTGGCAAGGCCAATGCCACTAGGTGTGACAGAAACTGTCTTGGGACTGACTACCCCAGTTTCTATGATGGACCCATAAGTGAACCCAACTACACCCTTTGCTTGACTGTTGCCAGCAGTCCCACCACTAGTACCACTACTGCTAGGAGCACTAGAGCTTGATGTATTAGTGGTGGTAGGCTCAGGGGGTTTACCTGGACAGGACTTATCCCCTGGCCTATGGCCTCTGTTTTTACACACAAAGCACCAAGGCTTTTTAATGTGTGCAGGTTGAGAAGAAGAGGAAGAATTAGTTTTATCCCCACCCCCTGAAGAGTGTTTAAGATTAGAAGTGGGCTCTTTGGTTTTACCCTTATCCCCATGCTTATCTTGAGATTTTTCACCATCTTTCTTCTTATTGTTCTCTTTGTCACCCCCTGTATGAACTTTTCTGTTCACCCATGTTCTGACCCATTTGTCTGCCTAAAAATCTTTTTTAACGTTTTAGAACTTTTTGAAAGTTTAGAAGTACTTTTCAGCACTTTAGAAAAGAGTGAAAAGAGGATATGCAAAACTTTTTAGTTATGTGTATATACACTGACCTTGTTTTGTATATTTTTCTCTTATGAAAAGTACAATGACAAGAGTGGTAAGTAGTCTCAAAGCACTTATCCCACCGCTGCACAACCAATGTAGGAGGCTGGACTGGCTTGTAGTGAGTACCTAGGGGTACTTGCACCTTGCACCAGGCCCAGTTATCCCTTATTAGTGTATAGGGTGTCTAGCAGCATAGGCTGATAGATAATGGTAGCTTAGCAGAGCAGCTTAGGCTGAACTAGGAGACGAGTGAAGCTCCTACAGTACCACTTAGTGTCATATGCACAATATCATAAGAAAACACAATACACAGTTATACTAAAAATAAAGGTACTTTATTTTTATGACAATATGCCAAAGTATCTCAGAGTGTACCCTCAGTGAGAGGATAGGAAATATACACAAGATATATATACACAATACCAGAAATATGCAGTATAGTCTTAGAAAACAGTGCAAACAATCTATAGTTACAATAGGATGCAATGGGGGCACATAGGGATAGGGGCAACACAAACCATATACTCCAAAAGTGGAATGCGAACCACGAATGGACCCCAAACCTATGTGACCTTGTAGAGGGTCGCTGGGACTATTAGAAAATAGTGAGGGTTAGAAAAATAGCCCACCCCAAGACCTTGAAAAGTGAGTGCAAAGTGCACTAAAGTTCCCCTAAGGACAAAGAAGTCGTGATAGGGGAATAAGGCAGGAAAGACACAAACCAACAATGCAACAACAATGGATTTCCAGTTGAGGGTACCTGTGGAACAAGGGGACCAAGTCCAAAAGTCACAAGCAAGTCGGAGATGGGCAGATGCCCAGGAAATGCCAGCTGCGGGTGCAAAGAAGCTTCTACTGGACAGAAGAAGCTGCGGTTTCTGCAGAAACGCAAAAGACTAGAGACTTCCCCTTTAGAGGACGGATCCCTCTCGCCTTGTAGAGTCGTACAAAAGTGTTTTCCCGCCAAAAGAACGCCAACAAGCCTTGCTAGCTGCAAATCGTGCGGTTAACGTTTTTGGACGCTGCTGTGGCCCAGGAGGGACCAGGAGGTCGCAAATTGGACCAGGAGGTAGAGAAGACGTCGAGCAAGACAAGGAGCCCTCTTAGCAGCAGGTAGCACCCGGAGAAGTGCCAGAAACAGGCACTACGGGGATGCATGAAACAGTGCTCACCCGAAGTTACACAAAGGAGTCCCACGTCGCCGGAGACCAACTTAGAAAGTCGTGCAATGCAGGTTAGAGTGCCGTGGACCCAGGCTTGGCTGTGCACAAAGGATTTCCGCCGGAAGTGCACAGGGG
This sequence comes from Pleurodeles waltl, assembly GCF_031143425.1. NCBI lineage: Eukaryota > Metazoa > Chordata > Amphibia > Caudata > Salamandridae > Pleurodeles > Pleurodeles waltl. The sequence continues at coordinate 357,743,794 of NC_090450.1, read as the reverse complement.
CCGGAGTAGCTGCAAAAGTCGCAGTTCCCAGCAATGCAGTCTAGCGAGGTGAGGCAAGGACTTACCTCCACCAAACTTGGACTGAAGAGTCACTGGACTGTGGGAGTCACTTGGACAGAATTGCTGGATTCGAGGGACCTCGCTCGTCATGCTGAGAGGAGACCCAAGGGACCGGTAATGCAGCTTTTTGGTGCCTGCGGTTGCAGGGGGACGATTCCGTCGACCCACGGGAGATTTCTTCGGAGCTTCTAGTGCAGAGAGGAGGCAGACTACCCCCACAGCATGCACCACTAAGGAAAACAGTCGAGAAGGCAGCAGGATCAGCGTTACAGAGTTGCAGTAGTCGTCTTTGCTACTATGTTGCAGTTTTGCAGGCTTCCAGCGCGGTCAGCAGTCGATTCCTTGGCAGAAGGTGAAGAGAGAGATGCGGAGGAACTCGGATGAGCTCTTGCATTCGTTATCTAAAGAATCCCAAGAGACAGAGACCCTAAATAGCCAGAAAAGAGGGTTTGGCTACCTAGGAGAGAGGATAGGCTAGCAACACCTGAAGGAGCCTATCACAAGGAGTCTCTGACGTCACCTGGTGGCACTGGCCACTCAGAGCAGTCCAGTGTGCCAGCAGCACCTCTGTTTCCAAGATGGCAGAGGTCAGTAGCACACTGGAGGAGCTCTGGGCACCTCCCAGGGGAGGTACAGGTCAGGGGAGTGGTCACTCCCCTTTCCTTTGTCCAGTTTCGCACCAGAGCAGGGCTAAGGGGTCCCTGAACCGGTGTAGACTGGCTTATGCAGAAATGGGCACCAAATGTGCCCATGAAAGCATTTCCAGAGGCTGGGGGAGGCTACTCCTCCCCTGCCTTCACACCATTTTCCAAAGGGAGAGGGTGTAACACCCTCTCTCAGAGGAAGTCCTTTGTTCTGCCATCCTGGGCCAGGCCTGGCTGGACCCCAGGAGGGCAGATGCCTGTCTGAGGGGTTGTCAGCAGCAGCAGCTGCAGTGAAACCCCAGGAAAGACAGTTTGGCAGTACCAGGGTCTGTGCTACAGACCACTGGGATCATGGGATTGTGCCAACTATGCCAGGATGGTATAGAGGGGGCAATTCCATGATCATAGACATATTACATGGCCATATTCGGAGTTACCATTGTGAAGCTACATATAGGTAGTGACCTATATGTAGTGCACGCGTGTAATGGTGTCCCCGCACTCACAAAGTCCGGGTAATTGGCCCTGAACAATGTGGGGACACCTTGGCTAGTGCCAGGGTGCCCTCACACTAAGTAACTTTGCACCTAACCTTTACCAGGTAAAGGTTAGACATATAGGTGACTTATAAGTTACTTAAGTGCAGTGTAAATTGGCTGTGAAATAACGTGGGCGTTATTTCACTCAGGCTGCAGTGGCAGGCCTGTGTAAGAATTGTCAGAGCTCCCTATGGGTGGCAAAAGAAATGCTGCAGCCCATAGGGATCTCCTGGAACCCCAATACCCTGGGTACCTCAGTACCATATACTAGGGAATTATAAGGGTGTTCCAGTATGCCAATGTAAATTGGTAAAATTGGTCACTAGCCTGTTAGTGACAATTTGTAAAGAGAGAGCATAACCACTGAGGTTCTGGTTAGCAGAGCCTCAGTGAGACAGTTAGGCATCACACAGGGAACACATACCTATAGGCCACAAACTTATGAGCACTGGGGTCCTGGCTTGCAGGGTCCCAGTGACACATAACAAACATACTGTAAACATAGGGTTTTCACTATGAGCACTGGGTGCTGGCTAGCAGGATCCCAGTGAGACAGTGAAAACACCTGACATATACTCACAAACAGGCCAAAAGTGGGGGTAACAAGGCTAGAAATTGGCTACTTTCTCACAGGGGGTGGCGGATATACCTGTTGATGCGGTGTGCACAGAGGAGGAGTCGCTGTTGCTGGTGTATGCTCCTGTCCCCATCGTGGAGCTCCCCACGCCCTCAGGTGCCTTCAGACTCAGTAAATTCACCCTCCAGGGGCATGTGGGATGCCGCTCCCTCCTGCTCCGGTGCCTCTGCTCCTCCGCCAGATTATGCTAATGCACGCAAGAACAGGGTGACAAAACAAAAAGGGGGGGGAGACAGAAGATACATATGGTCAGTGCATGCAACACCACTACCGTTGGCGGACACAATACACAGGGAGCATCCCTATGCACTAAGCCATGCACTAACAGTTCTTAGGAAATTCACATGCCCATGGGGGACGATGCCTAAGCCCATTTGCTGCACACCTGGAACCCACAGGAGCCTGACTATGTGTATATGGCAACTACCACTTTTGGGGTTGGAGTGCCGCAGAGCCTGCCTAACAAGGGACCTACCCTACCAAGTTCGCCCTGGCATAGGGGAACCAACAGCCCACTTCCCCCAGCCATACACCTCATAAAGCGTGCAGAGTCTGCTGAATGAGACTGTACTCACCCCCTTGTGGCTGCTGTGATGCCCTCAAGCTCCCATCCAACTCCAGATAGGCCACCGCCAGGATCCGGTACATCAGGGGGGTCATGATGCGACGGGCACCCCTTCCATATTGGGAGGCCATTCCCAGCTGGGCCTCTGCCGTCTTCTTGCTCCAGGGGCGCAGGTCCTCCCATCTTTTCCAGCAGTGGGTGCTCCGTCTATGGTAGACCCCCAGGGTCCGGACATCCTTGGCGATGGCACGCCAAATACCCTTCTTCTGTTGGGTGCTGACCTAGAGGAAAAGTGAAGTTAGAATGGATGTTACGATCCCGTATAGTTCTTCTCACACATTGCCTAAACACCTCCCACCCTGGCCCAGACATACATACACACACACTATCCTCACATGCTGGGCTGTCCCCCTTCCCACCCTCTTCCATCCACGACACTCCATACAATCATGTGCCATCCACCATGCTCACAGTGTACTCACCTGTTTGTCTGGAGGACCGGACCGTTGGGTGTACTGAGGGAGGACCCCATCCACTAGTTTCTCCAATTCCTCCGAAGTGAAGGCAGGGGCCCTTTCCCCAGACACTATGGCCCGTATTTATACTTTTTTTAGCGCCGCATTTGGTATTTTGCAAGTTTGCGCTGTTTTTGCGTCAAAAAAAGACGCAAATGCGGCGCAAAAAAAGTTTAAATACGGGCCTATATCCATCGTCGCTTCCAGACACAGGTCACAGCAGCACTTGCGGTGAAGGTCAGGTATCAAGTGAGGGAACAGTTAGAAAATGGTGTCCACGTCCGCGGCGGTGCGTACCGTCACCGCCAGTGTACATCGTCATTGGCTCCTGGAACCCATAGGGCCAAATGTTAACCAATGCTGAATTGCGGCGTGGTCTTCGACTGCCTACCGCTGCAGTGGACAACGCCAGCGCAGTTACCTCATTTCCCCTTGTCTGACCTTACAGGTCGGCAGCCAACATTTCAGGGGGCCACATGGCAGGCAAAATAACTGCGTCACACCTATTTAGGCCAAGAATACGGACAGACAAAGGCACATGGAGAATTTGTAACGTTTTTGCAAAAAAACCATTGTGATACCTAAGTGTTGTATGACCCTCTGCACACCGTTCTCCTCCATAGGGCATGTCCGCTGGGGCAGGTGATGAGATGGCAGCTTCCCCCTGTGTACAGTCCCCTGGTGGACCTATCCACAAAGGAAGAGAGACACATCGTGCAACAATCCATGAACTGTGTGCCCAGTTGGAGCCAGACCTGATTTCAGCTATCCACCATCCCACAGGAATCCCCCCTCTAGAGCAGGTTCTGTCAGTACTCCATTTCCTGGCCAGTGGGTCTTTTCAAACAACAGTGGCCATGGCATCAGGGATGTCCCAGCCAATGTTCTCTAACATTTTATCAGAGTGTTGTCTGCCCTGCTGAAACACATGCGCAACTACATTGTTTTCCCTCAAGTGGAGGATTTGCCCACAGTGAAAGGTGACTTTATGCCCTGTGACATATCACCAACATCATTGGTGCCATTGATGGTACACATGTGGCATTTGTCCCCTCCAAAGGAATGAACAGGTGTACAGAAACCGCAAAAGCTACCATTCTATGAATGTGCAGACGGTTTGTTTGGCAGACCAGTACTTCTCCCATGTGAATGCCAAGTATCCGGGCTCAGAGCAAGACGCTTACATTTTGATTAATAGCAGCATCCCTTATGTGATGGGGCAACTCCAGAAGCACCGTGTGTGGCTAATAGGTGAGCCTAAAGTCCCCACACAGTTCCATTTGGTGTCTGGGTATGGTAGATTCCCTAATGTTTGGAGGATGTCTAACTTTTGTCCCTCAATATTTGCAGGTGACTCTGGTTACCCCAACCTGTCATGGCTACTGACCCCATTGAGGAATCCCAGGACAAGGGCAGAGGAACGCTACAATGAGGCAAATAGGCGAACTAGGAGGATTATAGAGCGCACCTTCGGCCTCCTGAAGGCCAGATTCCGGTGCCTCCTTCTTACAGGTGGATCCCTATACTACTCACCGAAGAAGGTGTGCCAGATCATCGTGGCCTGCTGTATGTTGCACAAGCTGGCTTTCCGATGCCAGGTGCCTTTTCTGCAGGAGGATGGGCCTGATGTTGGTCTTGAGGCAGCTGTGGAGCCTGTGGATAGTGAAGAAGAAGAAGATGTATACAACCGAAACAACATCATCATGCAATACTTCCAGTGAGACACAGGTAAAAAGATGGAATTGCTTCCCACATCTCATACTATTGTAGGACCTAGCATAAATCAGCCTTTTTCACTCTGTGTATGGACCCTGACTTGTCACTTTGGCTTTCCATTTCACAGATCTGGCTCCCAATTTGTGCCCTCTGCAATGTTTACTCCTGGCCCACAGCTGTGTAACCTTGGTATGTGAACAAGTACATTGACATTGCTATATTCCAGAGATTTTGCAATTACACATTTGTAAAAGCACAGACTGACTCCAGATTGTTTTGTGAATCAAGGGTGTTTATTTCTGTGCAAATAAGTGGAGGGGGTGTGAAGTGGGCTGAGGTGATGGTGGAGGAATGTCCATGGCAGAGTCCAGTCTATTTGTATCCCAGGTGCATTGTCCAATGGGGCATAGGAAATGGAGCAATGGCAGTTTAAGGTGGCCAGGATGACAAAGTGGGACAGAGGGGTGACATTCAGGAGGGTCTTATTTCCTGGCAGGGATCTTGGCTATGTTCTCTGTCTTGTTCCTGGATCTCAGGGATCGTTTGCGGGCTGGTTCTCCTTCTGCAGGGGTGCTGGTGGCCTGTTGTTCTGTGGCGGTGCCTCCTGTCCATTAGCGCCGGCGGAGGTGGAGGGCTGTTCATTGTCCAGGATAGTGTCAGGGGCCCGTTTGTGTGCCACTCTGTCCCTCATGGTGTTGACAAGGTCTCCCAGTACCCCTGCAATGGTGACCAGGGTGGTGTTAATGGACTTCAAGTCCTCCCTGATCCCCAGGTACTGTTCCTCCTGCAGCCGCTGGGCCTCCTGAAACTTGGCCAGTACCGTGCCGATGGTCTCCTGGGAATGGTGGTATGCTCGCATGATGTTGGAGATTGCCTCGTGGAGAGTAAATTCCCTGGGCCTGTCCTCCCCCGTCGCACAGCAGGCCTCCCAGCTTCGATGTTATCCTGTGCCTCTGTCCCCTGAACCGTGTGCCAACTGCCACTGACCCCAGTTCCCTGATTGTCTTGGGTTGGTGGGTTTGCCTGGGTTCCCTGTAGTGGTGGACACACTGCTGATTGACGTGTCCTGGGGACAGAGGGATGGGCCCGCTGGATGTGTACTGTAGTGTTGTTTCCTGAGGGGGAGGCTCTGTGGTGGTTTATGACTGTGTCAGGGGAACCGATTGTCCCGAGGTCCCTGATGGGCCGGGCTGGTCATCATGATCCAGGCGTGTAGATCTGCTGTCATCACTGTGGGGCTCTTCTGTGGGGGGACTGGATATGTCTGACACGTCCTGTCCGGTTGGGGTGTAGATGCATAATTTTAGTATCTGTGTGTGCCATCTTGTGCATTGGGTGCGGTACCCTCTACTCCTGTGCTTGCGTCATTGTGTTAGCCCTTTTGTGATAGTTTGTTTGGGGTCTGTGTGGGTTTCTGTACTGGCCATGCTTTGTGACAGTGGTCCATGCATAGGTGTTGCATGCAGGGCCTTGGTATTGAGATGTGTGGTTTGTGACTGTGTGACATATGGAGTGGATGGAGTGATGGGGGTGAGGGTAAGAGTGGGAGTATGTGTTGGCATGCAGGTGGGGTGGGGATATACGGTAGTAGAGATATGACTTACCAGAGTCCAGTCCTCCAGCTACTCCTGCGAGGCCCTCAGGATGCATGACCACCAAGACTTGCTCCTCCCATGTTGTTAGTTGTGGGGGAGGAGGTGGGGGTCCACCGCCAGTCCTCTGTACAGCAATCTGGTGTCTGGATACAACGGAACGCACCTTCCCCCGTAGGTCGTTCCACCTCTTCCTGATGTCATCCCTGGTTCTTGGGTGCTGTCCCACAGCGTTGACCCTGTCCATGATTCTCCGCCGTAGCTCCATCTTCATAGCAATGGATGTCTGCTGCACCTGTAATCCGAATAGCTGTGGCTCTACCCGATTGATTTCCTCAACCATGACCCTGACCTCCTCCTCTGAAAACCTAGGGTGTCTTTGAGGTACCATGATGCGGTGTGGGTGATGTGTGAGGTGATGTCTGTTGTGATGTGTGAGGGGATGTGTTGGTGTGTGTTGTTTGAGGTGTGTGGATGTTGTAGAGGTGATGGTGTTGTGTGTCTGTGGATGCTGGTGTTGTGTTAGCTAATCTCTCTATCTGGTCTTTTTTCAGATTTTTGGTTGTAAGGGTTTGTGGGTAATATGGGTGTGTGTGCTTTATATTGGATTGGGTGTGTGTGTGTGGTGTGTGTATGTGTATCAGGTGTGTGTATTGCTAATTGTCCAATGTAGTTGTGTTTTGTAAATGTGTGTGTATTTTGAGCGCAGCGGTGTGTACCGCCAATGGATTACCGCGGTTGAAAGACCACTGTGTTGATTTGTGGGTCGTGATAGTGTGGGTGTATTCTTGTTGGCGTGACGGTGTAGGTTTTGCTATCGCCAGTTTATCACTGACCTTTGGTGTGGCGGACTTGTGTGGGTTTCTGTATTTTGGTGGATTCAAAGCTGTGGGTCGTGATACCTGTAGCGGAATTCTGCTGCTGCAGCGGTATGTTGGTGGTCTTCAGCATGGCAGAAAGCTGGATTTACCACCAGGGTTGTAATGAGGGCCTTAGTAACTTTGCACCTAACCTTCAGTAAATGAAGGTTAGACATATAGGTGACTTATAAGTTACCTAAGTGCAGTGAAAATGGCTGTGAAAAAGTGTCTGCAATGGCTGTCCTGTAAAAGGGTTTGTCTGAGCTCCTTATGGGTGGCAAAAGAATTGCTGCAGCCCATAAGGATCTCCTGGAACCCCAATGCTCTGGGTAACTAGGTACCATATACTAGGGACTTGTAAGGGGGGTCCAGTGTGCAAATTGAAATTGGTAAATGAAGTCACTAGCGTATAGTGACAAATTTAGAAGCAGAGAGATCATAAGCACTGAGGTTCTGGTTAGCAGCGCCTCAGTGACACAGTTAAGCACTACTGACAACACACACATTAGGTGACAAACTATGAGCACTGGGTTCTAGACCAGCAGGATCGCAGTGAGACAGGCAAAACACACTGACAAATAGGGTTTTTACTATGAGCAGTGGGGTTCTGGCTAGCAGGATCCTAGTGACACAGTAAAAACACACTGGCACACACTCAAAAACAGGCCAAAAGTGGGGGTAACCATGCTAGAAAGAGGACACTTTCTCACAGGAAGTGACTGACGATTGGGAAAACCCAGGTTCAAGGGAGGAGTCAGACTCGGGAGGTACCACCGGGAGCGACGATGATGCCAGATAAAGATACCTTAGCCGATGGGGTGTGCACATCGGTGCAGGAGGCTGGCCTGGCTTGTAGTGGGTACCAGAGGAACTTACACCTTGTGCCAGGTCCAGTTATCCCTTATTAGTGTAGAAGAGGTGTTTCTAGCAGCTTAGGCTGATAGAAGGTAGCTATAGCAGAGCAGCTTAAGCTGAACTAGGAGACATGAAAAGCTCCTACTATACCACGGGTGTCACCTGCACAATATCATAAGACAACACAATACACAGATACACAAAAAATAAAGGTACATTATTATTATGACAATATGCCAAAAGTATCTCAGTGAGTACCCTCTATATGTGGATGCCAAATACACACAAATATATGTACACAATACCAAAAATATGCAGTGATAGCAAAAGGAAGTAATGCAAGCAGTGTAAAGTTACAATAGATTGCAATAGGAGCACATAGGCATAGGGGCAACACAAACCATATACTCCAAAAGTGGAATGCGAACCACGAATGGACCACAAACCTATGTGAGCTTGTAGAGTGTCGCTGGGGCTGTAAGAAAACAGTGAAGGTTAGAAAAATAGCCCACCCCAAGACCCTGTAAGGTAGGTGTAAAGTGCACCTACAACCCCCAGAGAGCACAGAAGTCGTGATAGGGGGATTCTGCAAGGAGAACAAAAACCAGCAATGCAACAACAGTGGATTTCCAGACCTGAGTACCTGTGAGACAAGGGGACCAAGTCCAAGAGTCACGACAGTGTCGAGAGTGGGCAGGAGCCCCGGAAATGCCAGCTGAGGGTGCAAGGAAGCTGCCACCGGATGGAAGAAGCTTGGTGTTTTGCAAGAACGAAGAGGACTAGGAACTTCCCCTTTGGAGGATGGATGTCCCACGTCGTGAAGAAGCTTGCAGAGGTGTTCCCACGCAGAAAGACCGCAAACAAGCCTTGCTAGCTGGTGTTTGGATGCTGCTGTGGCCCAGGAGGGACCAGGATGTCGCCACTTGGATGAGGAGACAGAGGGGGTGCCCAGCAAGTCAGGAAGCCCTCACAGAAGCAGACAGCACCCGCAGACGTACCGGAACAGGCACTTAGAAGAGGATTGAACCAGAGTCCACCCGAAGTCAGAAAACTGAGTCCCACGATGCCAGAGTACAACTCAGAAGGTTGTGCACTGCAGGTTAGAGTGTCAGGGACCCAGGATTGGCTGTGCACGAAGGAAATCCTGGAAGAGTGCACAGGAGCCGGAGCAGCTGCAAATCACGCGGTACCCATCAATGCAGTCTAGCGTGGGGAGGCAAGAACTTACCTCCACCAAACTTGGACTGAAGAGTCACTGGACTGTGGGAGTCACTTGGACAGAGTTGCTGAGCTCCAGGGACCACGCTCACCGTGCTGAGAGGGGACCTAGAGGACCGGTGATGCAGTCTTTTGTTGCCTGCGGTTGCAGAGGGAAGATTCCGTCGACCCACGGGAGATTTCTTCAGAGCTCCTGGTGCAAGAAGGAGGCAGCTACCCCCAGAGCATGCACCACCAGGAAACAGGCAAGAAAGCCGGCAGGATGAAGCGATACAAGGTTGCAGTAGTCGTCTTTGCTACTTTGTTGCGGTTTTGCAGGCGTCCTGAGCAGTCAGCGGTCGATCCTTTGGCAGAAGGTGAAGAGGGAGATGCAGAGGAACTCTGGTGAGCTCCTGCATTTGGTATCTGAAGAATTCCCCAAAGCAGAGACCCTAAATAGCCAGAAAAGGAGGTTTGGCTGCCTAGGAAGGAGGATAGGCTAGTAAGAAAGGTAAGAGCCTATCAGAAGGAGTCTCTGACGTCACCTGATGGCACTGGCCACTCAGAGCAGTCCAGTGTGCCAGCAACACCTCTGTTTCCAAGATGGCAGAGGTCTGGGGCACACTGGAGGAGCTCTGGGCACCTCCCCTGGGAGGTGCAGGTCAGGGGAGTGGTCACTCCCATATCCTTTGTCCAGTTTGCTCCAGAGCAGGGCTGGGGGATGCCTAAACCGGTGTAGACTTATGCATCATCTGTGCCCATCAAAGCATTTCCAGAGGCTGGGGGAGGATACTCCTCCCCAGCCATCACACCTATTTCCAAAGGGAGAGGGTGTCACACCCTCTCTCAGAGGAAATCCTTTGTTCTGCCTTCCTGGGCCAGGGCTGCCTGGACCCCAGGAGGGCAAACACCTGTCTGAGGGGTTGGCAGCAGCAGCAGCTGCAGTGGAGACCCCGGAAAGGCAGTTTGGCAGTACCCGGGTCTGTGCTAGAGACTCGGGGATCATGGAATTGTCTCCCCAATGCCAGAATGGCATTGGGGTGACAATTCCATGATCTTAGACATGTTACATGGCCATGTTCGGAGTTACCATTGTGATGCTGTACATAGGTAGTGACCTATGTACAGTGCACACGTGTAATGGTGTCACCGCACTCACAAAGTCCGAGGAATTTGCCCTGAACGATGTGGGGCACCTTGGCTAGTGCCAAGGTGCCCACACACTAAGTAACTTTGCACCCAACCTTCACCAGGTGAAGGTTAGACATATAGGTGACTTATAAGTTACTTAAGTGCAGTGGTAAATGGCTGTGAAATAACGTGGACGTTATTTCACTCAGGCTGCACTGGCAGGCCTGTGTAAGATTTGTCAGAGCTCCCTATGGGTGGCAAAATAAATGCTGCAGCCCATAGGGATCTCCTGGAACCCCAATACCCTGGGTACCTCAGTACCATATACTAGGGAATTATAAGGGTGTTCCAGTATGCCAATGTGAATTGGTGAAATTCGTCACTAGCCTGTTAGTGACAATTTGGAAAGCAGAGTGAGCATAACCACTGACGTTCTGGTTAGCAGAGCCTCAGTGAGACAGTTAGCCATCACACAGGGAACACATACAGGGCACACTTATGAGCACTGGGGCCCTGCCTGGCAGGGTCCCAGTGACACATAGACTAAAACAACATATATACAGTGAAATATGGGGGTAACATGCCAGGCAAGATGGTACTTTCCTGCAATCGGGGAAATAGCGGACTGAATGGCTGGGTGCTGGCCTCCTGGGGTGCCCTCCCTGACCCCCGCCTCCACTCCTACGGCTAGGAGCCTATATGTGAAAGGCATAGAAGGTGCACCATAACTAGCACACTAACACGTTAGGCACCTAGAAGAGTATATACTAAGGGCAAGTTACCAGTTTAAAGTTGTTTAGTTACATACAAATGGCGCGAATGAATCGGATACATTCAATATTGGTCCATACCATTATCCTTCATACTTAACATCACCCCAACCCCATCCCGACTATAGACTCCATCATGTAAACCTGTAGATAATAGATCTAACTAACATCTGACCATCAAGATGCACGCTTAGAGACAACAGGAATATACTCATGAGACTATGGTTTAGGAAATGTATATGCCTGAGCACTGCGCTTATATATGCCTGTAACAGATGCCTAAGTATAGGAGTTGGAAAAGAAGAGATGTGACCTAAATGTTGCTTTGAAATGCCAATAAAATAAAGTGTTAAAAAAATCATTATAGAGCTTGGGTCAAATTGTCCGGGAGGAAAACAAAGATTGAATCGAGTTACTCCCAAGCAAGACTTTGTGAGTAGAGAATCACCTCATGGGTTTCTGACTACGGAAAGGTAAGGTTCAGATCTAGTGTTAGTTTTCAGAGTCAAGTAGGCTCTCAGGGCTAGTTTTCCCAGAGCCATTTTCTCTCTAGCCTCAGTAGCACACTTTAAAAGCATCTCTTTACCCTTTCCTCTGTCACCTTTACTTATCAACTGTGGGATATAGTACAATTCTGGATGACCCAAAGACACAGCAGTGCTCCTAATATAGTCAACTCACTAACCGTTGGTTCAGTCAATAGAGTCTTGGATCACATGCCTGTTAAAAGTAGTGTATTCACTGCTTCAGACTGAGATCCACAGGAGCAATAGGGCAAGTTTAATAAAATTTTCAATGTAATCAAGGTTCAGCTCCTCATGCAAAAAAAACAAACTGTTGGGACCCAATCCTAACAATCTCCTGCAGATACTATTCTCCTTACGTTGAATGCTCAAGCAGTTACGATACCCCCCCAAATGGCTGCACCATAGGTAAAAAACAGGGAAGAACTTCATTATATGTACTTGCAGTAGAAGCAGGATTACTACCTACTGTTGAGGCAAACATAAAAAGGGCACCACACGCCTGGTTAAATCACAGGCAACGGTTTGCAAGACAGGGTATCCAACTATTCTGTTGGTCAAAAGTGACACCCAGGTAAGGGAACCACTCACCCTTGCAATAACCTTCCCCTTAATAGTCATAGGTCTTATTTTGGAGGACTGCCTCCCACATGCCATGTGGTGCATTTTGGCTAGGTTGGGGTCCAGATTAAACTCATCCATAAACTTGACAAACAAAGCTATAAGGCCGCAGAGGCCATTCAGAGTGCAGGAAAGTAACACTGCATCGTCTTAATATAGAAGAGAAGGGACAAATGCAGATTTCATTTTAGGCATATCCTTTCTATTGGCTACCAAATAAGAGTTCAGACCATTAACATATAATAAAAATGAAAGAGGGGCTAAAACACAACCTGGCCTAACCCCACAGGAGAGGCTAAAAGAATGAGTGCATTTCTCTCCCGTGCCAAATCTAAAAGAGGCATTAACATCAAAGTGTAGGGCTGTAGAAAGTTGATCAGTGACTGGGGCATTCCGAGACCGGGATTAAATACTCCATAAAGTAGGTCAATTAACCTGACCAAAGGAGCTGCTCAGGTCATTTAATGGTAAATAGATGGCCCCTTTCTTTGCCATTACATATTTCCTGATGATCAGATTGAAGATCAGGCACTGTTCCAAAGTTTCCCTCCTTTCTCTGAACCCATACTGATCTGGGAAAAGAATGTTGTTGTGCTGGGACAATATTTGATTCTTTGTAAGATGATATGATCTGTGAATTTAATTAGGGAGTTTTTTAAAAAAATGATTCCATAGCAGCGGGGTCCTGTCTGTTGCCCTTCTTAAATACAGGTACAATTACCTCAGCTTTCCATGAATTGGAGTTTTGATTGAAGTAGTAGCATTTAAAACATTGGTTATCAGAGGGGCCTAAAAAGGGATGTTCGCCTTGTACAGATCAATGGGTACCCCATCAGGCCCAGAAGCTTTGTTGGAGGGTCTGGACAAAATAGCAGAATATACTTCCTTAACCTCAAACGCGGGATGCCCAATGGACATGATGGGGCCTCCTCCACAGGAAGCAATGACCCACCTTACCCTAATGAATACATCTGTTTGTAATGCTGCACTCATTGTTCAGGGGTAATGTTTGAGCCATCTGACAAGGTTGAGGTTGGCTGCTCCCAACTAACTATCTCCCAAAAGCCCTTGGCATTACTAGAATTACAGGTAAAAACTAAACACTCCCTGGTTGCCTCTTTTATGGCTTACTTTGCGCTCCTAATAGATTTCTTATAGGCTGCTTTTGCTAAGGTAATACTTTGCTAGTTTCTCTGCCATGCATTAAGGGATTCACAGAGGTACCAATTGGCAACCCTGCACCCTTTTTTTGAGCAAGCCAGCTTTGCGAGTCCCACTTAGCCCAGATTATTCCAGCTTAATTGTTCTTGCAGAGTGGTTTAATGACTGAAAGCATCTAAGGTAATGGCAAAAGGAGTATCAGAAGTTAATAATGAGTCCATAATCATGCTCAAATTTGAGCCAACTAAGGAGCTAAATGGGGAAGTGGTTGATATTCTTTGCTATTCCATCCTGAGGTCTTTGTCTTTTGGAGTCAAGCCAGTTAAGCCAGAAGTGGCGACAAGGTGACTACTAGCTGGTAACAACAATAGTGACCCTGATGGGGTAATGATCGCTATGACAGGTTTCATGAACACCCAGCAAAACACACTAACTGTTCCTAAGGCCTTGGATATAAAAACATAATTTATGGTTGACCTTTTGCCCCAGCCAACAAATGTACGTCGCTGATTACAGGAGTTCCTCATGATGTCCATCACTTTAGAGAGACCCACCTGACCAAGGGCATTATACAATCTCCTCCTGCTATAGTCAGATGTCGTAGATCAAATTAGAATGGCACTGGTCATAAAAGGGTCAGGGACTATAGAAATCAAGCCCAGTTTAGTGTTGAAATCATCCCCCAGTATCACTTTAAAACAATTGAGCATGGAAATTGGCACGGACTCAAGAACAGACAACACCTGAAATAGAGTCTCAATCTGGCATCCTGAGTCATAAATTGAGTTGTAAAAATTGACACGGAAAAATTGAACTCACTAGATAAAATGATCAACAGGACCCGAATCCCCCTATGTTTCTAGGGGACAAGAATAACGTTAAGACGCTTAGAGATGCGGTTCATAGTGACTTACCCACCTTGAGCTGTATGGCCCAGTGAGGCAGTGGCTGGGGCAGTGAAACACTCAAAACCATCCCAGGTAATTGACTCCCAGGCCTAGAGTTCTTGGAGCATGGCCACATCAAACTGGGTAATAAAACTGAGCCTCAAGATCCAACAACTTGGCTCTAATGCCAGTGATATTCCAGCAGAGGACCCATTAGGGTAGAATCCTGTGTAGATGTCACAATAGTGGAGGCGTAGCTATCCGTTGGTAGCCTGCTAGTGCCGGAGCTAGAGGGTCTGGGAGTCAGTTATTATGGTACATATCTGACAGGGGAGAAATCTGTTGGAGACAGGAATACATGATCTCTCAGCCTGCACCGGTAGAGGGGTCCTGCCATAAACCTTTGTTGTAGGTAAACCAAAAACCAAGTGGGAGAATGTTTATGCCCTCATCCAGGGGTACTGATTATTTGCGCTATGGATCAAATGCCTTGCCAGCCTAGGATACTTTCAGTTGATCACCACACAATCCCCTTTTAAATGCTTAATTGCAGGGCCCACCAACCCTTCAAATGCTAAACTGCAGGCCCTTCAATTGCTAAACTGCAGGGCCCACCTACCCAACCCTCCTCACATACAATATATCAATATATGCGCTGGTGGTAAATTTAAAGTTGTGACACAACCAATGGCACATTTCATTTTTCAGCTGGAGGGCAGACTCCTCTGTCTTTGGGGTTGGTTATGGAAACCCTGTCATAATGCCAACATAGGGACACCAATCAGGGGGGAAGTTAAGGCAGGGCAAACTCTTCACAGGCTGAAAATTCACCCCTTTCTCCTTGGCAGAGTCCATAAGATAGGAGATATTAGGACCTCCTGGGAATGCTCCCCTCCATTGAGGGGACCATGGTGTCTCCTACAAGTGTGAGGGTATCTGAGGAATAACAACGTCAACTAGTTGGGTGCATTGAGCTGAAATTACAGTGTTTGCAGAAGGGATCTTTCCTAAACCCACAAAGATTCCAGAGGAAACTGGTTGAGCAGAACTTGGTTAAAGCTGAGACAGCAGCTTCTAAATGATGCAGTCTATCCACCAGTGGAGCAACACATTAAACTATGACAGGCTTAAATGTGTCCAAGATGAGGTCCCAATCAAGAGTTTGAGCTCCACAGACATCCTGTTGATCCCCAGGCAGGTCGCGGTTATTTATGTAATGTGCATGAGGTCTACCATTAATGATTTGTTTGGGCTGGCACTTTCTTTTCATCAAGGGAGCACAGTTAAAACCATTTGAGACATCAAAATCACTGTTCGCTACTAGAGGCTCAAGGTCAGTAAGCAACATGCTTGGGGGATGAACAATTCCAAAGAACCAGTTTGGGGTTGAAGGACTGACTAACTTGGTATAAGAAAACTGGGGCCCTTCTCTGCATCCAAAGATAGCAGTCTCTCTGCAAGGTTGATTTCCTTGAAGATAACCCCAACCGCAGAGGCTAAGAAATAATCCAAGGTAGTACCATGATATGGCTTGTTTGTAGTGTCCTTGTCCCAGGGCAATTTACACTTGCCCATCCTGTTCACATGTTAAATCTTAAACAGTTAAACTAGTTTACTAGAGATGACACACGCATGGGACAGTGGACAACTCAACCGTGGTTGGAATCCAAATATAAACAAAAAAAAATAATCCAAACTCAGTAAAATCAAAGACCCTCTGGAGGAATAATGCTCACCAGTCATTGTTAGAAGCCAGGGTCAAGAGAGTGGCCCAGCCCGACCTTTTCCAGTTGACGACGGGTGCTGCAGGAGGCAAACTGGGTTCTTGAATTGCACGACTGGCGCACAGTTCATTCCCCGCGCACAGTGCGCTCTCTGTTTCGTAACTCTACTGAGTGCACTCTGGGGCTTGTGGTCCACATCCAACTCCTGTTGGAGTCCCACGCTGAGGGAGGGAACAGGCTTCTTGATGCACTCAACTGGCGCATACTGCAGTCCCCGCTCCAAAGAGAGTCTCAGAAGGAATTGACAATGAGATCTCTGACACATGAAGGAGAGCATATCTTCTCAGATTATCTTGCATCATCAGCATCAAGATCTTGTCAGAAGTGCAGTTCTTGAAGGCACAGAACTAATCCACCCTGTGAGCAATTCATTCACCCTATGAGAAGCTCCCCTACCTCAAAATTCCAAAGAGGGTTTAACTCATGCCCAAGCTCTAGCACCCTGTCATTCAGGTATGCTTCCTTTTCACCTGCAGCCTTCATATCTTATGTTGTGAGTGTGAGATCAGTAAGTAGGGCATTGGTAGAGCTGAGCAAGCACCTCTTACATCTTGTCATCACAACATCCTCAGTGGATTCCTCAAAATGAATAAATGTTGTTCTCTCCTAACTGCATCATAAAAAAAATTGTTCCAGTGAAATCTTATAGTCTCTCAGATAAACATATATATAAAAAACAGATATGTGTAAGAAAGTGGAGTATTATGCAGTGGTGCTGGTTAAGCTTCATTATGCAATACTCTCACATCACCCCAAAGAAGGTCCTCAGATTCACAATAATAAATCCTCAGCACAGTCCTGGTAGTGTGGCAAAGAGCAGCCAGGCTTTACTACAGGAGGACGTGTTAAGCATTTCAGAGTACCAACATGGACGATAAGTAATTGACACGACTCTAAAGAAATCCAACACCAATTTATAAAAATAAAGCAGATTTTTATATTAATTTAGACATCAGAACAAAGTAAGTGAGATACATGCAAATGGAGTTACGGAATTCCAAGTGAAAAATAATTCAATACAACTCAAGCTCTCAAACTTTTACCATTGCGGTCAACAAGAAAAATCACTAGTGACACTCTGCCACTTGCGGGGTGTTTTCAGGGGAACCCACTTGAAATTAAGTTTGTGCGGGTCCCAGGACAAAGCTGCGACAGTCAGATAAATTTTACCTGGCTCATCGGGCCCGGGTAGAAAGGTTGTCTTAGCTGTCCTTGGTTCTAAATGCTAGTGCAGAGGGTGCTAAAAAATGGTACTTGTGAGACTCAGTCACTTTCAGGTTGAGTTTTTGGGAGCCAACTGGAGGATATGCTTATGTGGGCCCCTGGACCAGGCTCCACCAGGCAGAACAACTCCATCTTGCCCAGGTGTCTCAGATGTAGAGGTGTGCTTGGCTATCCTTGGTGCTGAACAGGAGCTGCTGTGGCTGGCTTTACCACTGTGACAGTGCTGGTGAGGAAATAGTTGCAAAAACTCAACAACGGAACCACTGATGATGTTGGATGCACGTGTTACGGTGTGCTCTCAGGTTGCAGCAAAGATGGTGATGACCAGACTGCCCACCAACAAGCCTTGGCAGTGGTAATGTGGATGAGAAGCTTATTCCCCTTCCAAAGGACCTGGGGAAAATGGTATATTGCTGTAACTTGCTGGAGATTTGGACTACACTTCCCACAATGCACTGGGCTACCTGCTTTTGGGCGCTCCCTCAGAGGGCCAGGACTTCTTCGGTTCCAGTAGGTGATTTTTACCTGCGGTGTTGCAGAGGACTAGTGCCACTAGCCCAAGGGAGTCTTGTTTTGCCTTTCGCTCACAAAGCATTCCCTCTTGCTGGGGAAATCAAAATGTGATCTAGATTTGTGGAGGTTTCGGATAGTGTCAATTAATTTGAAGCCTCCAGAATGCAAGCAGGAAGCACCTCCATGCAAATGAAACCAGCCAGGAAGTGTTCCCCTTAAAAGCAGAGGAATGGGAGAGCAAGTCATGCAAAGAGAACTTGCGCATCATTGGCCTAGAAGAGGTAGCAGAGGGAGTGGACATGACTGCTTAATGGAAGGCCTGTCTACATCGCTACTGGGCAAGAAATATGAAAAGTTGTTAATGGAAAAGGTACATTCAGCTGGATTGAAATGACCTCATACTCCTCAGATACCCCATCATGTACTAGCCAAATTCCACTGCTACTAATAAAAAGAAGCTGTGCTGCAAGTTGCAAGACTGAAAAGTGAGGTTTCCTTCCAGAAGCTTTCTTGAAAATATTTCAGTATATAGTCCAATCCACACTACAGAGACAATTATGCTTCAGAACAACCATGGAGACAATCAGATCTTCTAACTTTCATTACAGATGAACATATCCATTTGGAGTAGCCTTTGACCTGGAGGAGTGGTCATACCACTTCCGCGATAGAATGGAGATGGCAAAACATCTTGAGGTTAACCTTCCTGTTGGACCTGGCCCTTTTACAGGGCCATTCCCCAGACTTTTTTTTTCCCTCCTTATTTTTCTGACCCTTGTTGGCTGACTAATCAGTGCTAAAGTGCATGTGCTCTCCCTTGTAAACTTGGTATGATTGGCGTGTACCTAATTGGCATATTTAATTTACCTATAAGTCCCTTGTAAAGTTGTATAACTGTACCCAGGGCCTGTAAATTAAATGCTACTAGTGGGCCTGCAGGGCTACTTGCGCCATCCACTGAAGTAGCCTTTCAAACCTGTCACAGGCCTGGTAGCGCAGGGCCTGGGTGCACAGTTTTCTGCCACAGGGACCTGGCATCTAAATTTACTTGCCAGGCCCAGAACTCCCCTTACACTACATATAAGTCACCCCTGAGGTAAGCCCTAGCTAGCCCTATGGGCAGGGTGCCATGCATGTAGAAGGCAGGACATGTGCCAGGTTGGGTAGCCTGTCCTGGTAGTGACAAACAGCCTAACTTGGTGTCTCACTGCTGTGAGTGCTGCCTTCTCATAGGATTGCATTAGAAATGCCCTGCCTTATGTGTGGAGGGTATTGTCTGATTTATGAGGGGTAGCGTAGGCATGTTTGGTATGGTTGTAATGGTGGTAAGAAATGCTGCTAACCGGTGTAGGTGTTTCTTTTATTACTATTACAGAAATGCCACTTCTAGAAAGTGAGCATTTCTCTGTGCTTATGACTTTGGTGTTTTGCAGCTTGACTCCAATCCACGTCTGGGCAGAGTGAAAGTTGGGCTTTGGGCATACTTTTCAGACAGCCTGTACACAGGGAGTGTGGAGGATTCACAGAGATGCATCTTCATACTGAATAGACTTCCATGGCTGAGAGAAGGGGGAGGCGGGGCACACCTGCATTCTTAAAGGCTGTGCCCCGGCCTCACACAAAAGGGTTGTTTACCCCCACTGATGTTTGGAGCCTGTGTTGCAGGAGAGAAGGTGCACTCCCAGGACCAGCTATAACTGACTGGAACCTCCTCTCCCCTTCTTTTGTAAAACACACTGTACACTGAGTATAAGTACAGGGGAATTTACCCCACAATTTAGACATTCTTGGGACTCCAGAGACTTACTTGAAACTGGACACAGGACGCTGCTGAATGGGCTCACTAGGACCACCTTGGACTGCTGCTGCTGTGCTGACCTGTGACGTGCTTGGTCACTAGGAGGACCACCTGCACCCCTTGTGCTAACCTGTTGCTGGGCCTGCCAGCCCTGTGCTTCCCTCTTTCTTGTCTCCAGGGGCAGGGTGCTGTGGCCCCTGACCCCTGCCATCATCTACTAAAAAAAAAAAAAAAGAAAATGCCTGGAATGCGCTTCCCTTCTGATGAGGTATCTGGCGCTCTGGAAACACGTTGCTGTAATCCCTAAAGTGCCCAAGGAGCGCTGTCCCTTATCTCTTGGAGCACGTAGGAATAGCGCTCCATTTGCTCCTAGGATCTGCGCTTCGAGAGCGATGTGCTGATCTTTGGGTACCCCCGAGGAAACCTGCTCCTCCGCGACCCAGGCCGGCAACACGTGGGGGGACCTCTGAAGCATGCCTATTGAGGTGCCCTCGGGGTACGACTGAGAGAAGGAGGGAACGAGCGTGCTCTCAGGTTGATTACCCCCAGGGCACAGGAGTGCTTACAGCGGTGCCCCAGGTACCAGAAGAAACTGTAGTCAGGCCAGATCACCGCCATGGCCAGGGGAAGAAAAGACAAGTTGCCTGCCGCTCGGGCAGGGTGACTGAGGTCTCCTGACCCGCTCCGTGACGAGCGCATCTCCAGTCGAGGGGATTGAGCTGCCCTCTCCTCAAAGAGTCTCCTTTCGATCTCCCATACTTGCCAGCAGACCAGGTATCAGGGTCGGGCTGGAGCGTGGGAGGATAAGTACAGAGCCGCGGGCTCTGTGAAGTAGCAGCCCCCGAAAGGGCTAAAGCCCCAATTTGGCTCACGGACTGGATAAGGAAGCCTCATTAGAGGTTCCCCAGCCACCGAGCCTCTCTCGCTTTTACCTTCCACCTTGGCGTTAAGGCTCAGGGAGGAAGGACCAGTTGAGGCCCAGGAAGAGCCCGATATTAAAACCGGAGGGGGTGCATACCGCCTCTCTCCCCCTAGAATCAACGTGTGCCCCCGCTTTGCACCTAGGAGCCCCAGGGGCCCCCATAGTGATCTTCTTGGCACCGGAGGTGCTGTTTTTGTCCTGAAACAGGTCCTTTTTCAAAGGTATAACATAATTCTTATTTTCCTATCCTGGACTGGCTGGAATTGTGATACTAACCTGTTTTGATGATGGCACATATGTGTGCTGATGTTCCTTTTATGGGCATGACATGCTGATATATGTTTTTATGACTTGCCATATGATCTCTAAAGTTCCTTTTATGGATATTTGTGATGTGTTCATGACAAGTACATGTATTTCTTTATTTTGATTCCTGACTACTGCTTATGTTGCAGAATCCTGAGTACTTACGTGTTCTAATGTGACAACTGCTTATTCTTGCAGAGTATTAGTAACTTGTGTAACGTTCTGACAACTGCTAAGGTAGCAGGGTATTACTGAAATGTAGTGTTTGGTCTATTTATGTTTTGTGCAATACAGTTTATTTTTACATAGCTCAGTGTTGTGTTTACTTTGTGGTGTACATATCGCATCACGTGTGTTGTGTGTGTTGTGCAAATGCTTTACCCATTGCTACCAGGTTAGTCCTGACTGCTTGTGTCAAGCTACCAAGGGAGTGAGCAGGGGTTATCTTGGACGTGTAACTCCCTTGCCCCGACTAGAGTGGGTGGGTTCTGCCTGGCTTAGTTGCATACCCTAGCCAACCAGAAACCCCATTTCTAACACTTCCTGAAGGGACTAGAGCCGTTGAAGGATCTAGATCAGCAGGGACCCTGGAATCTTTGCCTTGGGGAATTGATTACTAATGGCAGTTGCTGAGGTCTCAGAGATGAGAAGGAAATTGCAGCAGCAGCATGAGGCAGAATAAGGAAAACTGACAGCTATATTAGGTTATGGGACAGTTTCAGCCTAGTGGGATTAGGGCTGGCTTGATCTCAAAACTGACTTTCCCTGTGGCTTTGGAAAATGACAAAAAGTGCCAGAATACTCCATGGTTATTAGATTCTGAATGTGATAGGTGGTGTAAGGTGACCCATGGTACTTGAAGGTATATGTTCTGGGCAACCTGGATGAGGGCATTATAAAGATAGATTGACACAATGCATTCAGGGGTGGTGGTGGTATTGGTGGGGAGGGGAAATTATTCCCATTTCTCAGGGTTTCAGCAAATTGGTTATCTAGGCCCCTTAGGGCACTTGGGTCTGCTATTGGATGTTCGTAGAGTACCAATGCACATTCCACCACAGTGGAGCTATAAGTGGTTGCTGGCATGCCCTAATAGACTGCCTCTGGCCACGTTGGTTAGTAGTAGAGGGGAAGTGAAAGCTGTACAAACTGTTTCAAATGTAGACAATTGGTAACAGAGATTAGCAGACTTGAATTGTATGAACGTGATACTGTTTGTTAGACATCGGGTCTCTAGTTGGCAGAGGTACACACCCTTGTCCAAGTAGGGATCACAATCCTAGTCAGGGTAAGTCAAGGACAATAGAAATTATCCTATGCCCACCCTCTGGTAGTGTGGCGCAGAGCAGTTAGGCTTAACTTAGAAGGCAATGTGTAAATTATTTGTGCAATAACTCATACAGTAACAGTGTGAAAACACCACAAAAATATACCACACCAATTTAGAAAAGTAGATAATCTTTATCTGGATAAAATAAGGCCAAAATGTAATTTTTATGATGAAATCCCCAAAAAGCGCTTAGAAACGCAATAGCTCCAATTGGGGCTATCACAATGGATGTTGTTCAGGGAGACCTTTCCAAAAGTCTGATGCCACAGGTGCCGGTCACAGAGTTGCATGGACCCCCAGGCACAGTGCCTTTGAAATCGAAGAAACAAAGACATTGCACGGAGTTGAGGAGGTGAGGCATGGCTGGAGCTGGTGCGGCATTGGTTACTTTACGGTGACCGGGGAGGTTAGGCGTCAGTTCCGTATCTGTGAGTCATGGTTGGGAGGCGTTGGTTTTGTCTGGTTGCAACAGAGCTGATGTGGTGTCGGTGGTGAGGCGTTGGTTTCTTGTGACCCAGCGGGGTCAACAAATCCAGTCGGTCAAGACATGATGTGTTGACTTCGCAGTGCTGCAATCACACTGTGGGACGCCAGCGGCATCCCACTTAAGTTGCAGGCCGGGGTCGTGGTGTTCAGCTGGGACAACAGAGCAGGAGAAGGCAGTGCTGTGTTGTGGAGCAACGGCATTGGTGCTGGAGTCGCTGAAGTCGCTGAACTAGCTACAAGCTATTAGATGAAGTCTTTGTTGGCCCTGAGACTTCAGAACAGGAGGCAAGCTCAATCTAAGCCCTTGGAGTGCACTTGTGGAAGAAGGCAGAGTCCTTCCAGCAGAGTCAAGGGCCAGCAGGCAGCAGGGCAGCAGTTCAGATGAGTCCTTTGGGCAGCCATGCAGTCCCTCTGACGGAGTCTAGTTGCAGGTCCAGAAGTATCTAATTTGGTAGGGTCAGAGACCCAGTTTATATACCCAAAAGTGTATTTGAAGTTAGGGCAAATTCAAAGAGTGGTTTTGAAATTCACAAGATCCCCTTTCAACTCAGCCCTGTCTGCCAGGATCCCTGTGGGGGGTTATCAACCCTTTGTGTGAGGCAGGCCGCTGGCCTTTGAAGTGTGACAGAGAGCCCCTCTACCCTTCCTGCCCATGAAGACCCATTCAGTATGCAGATGACTGCAGACGTGATTAAATGTTCTGTGTTTATGGCTGTCTTGGTGGAATTCACAAGAGGAGCTGTCAACCAGCACATACCAGATGTGGATTGGAGACAGGCTGTAAGGCACAGAGAGAAGCAAGTGCAGAGAAATGCATACTTTCTAAAAGTGTCTTTTCTAGAATAGTAATGTTTAATCCAACTTCACTAGTAAGCCGGTTTCTCACTACCATTCCAGTCATACCAAAAATGTCAATGCTACTCCTTTCAAATCAGAAATTACCACTTAAAAGTATATAAGGGAATTTCCAATGCTAGCCTGTGAGAGGAGCAGGCTTCACAATAATGAAAAATGACTTTGGGAGTTTTTCGCTACCAGGACATGTAAAACTTACAAGTACATGTCCTGCCTTTTACTTACATAGCACCCAGCCTATGGGCTACCTAGGGCCTACTGTATGGGTGACTTATACGTAATAAAGAGTTTAAGGTTTGGCAATTAGTTTTACATGCCAAGTCAATGTGGCAGTAACCTGCACAGACAGGCCATGCAATGGAAGACCTCAGAAATTAATAAGTGGTTTCTAATGTGGGTGGCACAATCAGTGCTGCAGGCCCACTAGCAGCATTTAATTTACATGTCATGGTCATATGAGGTGCAATTTACTAGGGACTTTCAAGTAAATTAATTATGCCATTTGGTATGAGCCAATGTTACCATGTTTTAGGGAGAGAACACATGCATTTTAGCACTGGTTAGCACTGGTAAAGTGTCCAGAGTACTAAAGCCAACAAAACAAGGTCATAAAAAGAGAAGGAGGAAGGCAAAAAGTTTGGGGTGGCCCTCCAGAGAGGACCATTTTCCAACAAAACCCAATAAGGTAGGCAAGTACGTTTTCCATTAATTTGCATATTTCGTCATTTTTCAGTTGTGCAGAACATTAAGCCAACATGTTTTTGAGAGTTTAATATCACTTCCTCAGGACCTAAGAAGTATCTCAAACATAAAAACTATTGTTTTAACTAATCATATCAAAGTGGTATCTAAGATCATGCTGCAAATTTATTTTTTTTTAGAATAAAGCAGAAAACAGCAGAAACATGATCTGTATTAGTTTTTTGCTTTGAAACATGATGAATCCTTTTGGAAAACATATTTCTACAAAATCTCCCATAAAAAATACTTATCAGACATGTTGTAAGAAAACCTAACAAACAGTGCTGCATAGGTATACATAAACTATCTTGGTTATTCTTGAAAAGCATACTAGAGAAACATTCCCAGATATATTACTAAGTGGTTGGCTAGGGTTTTTGGGTCAATGGTTTTACTGTACATTTGACATTATTAGGTGTCACTAGATTATTTTGATTTGTCGCTTAAGCAAACTGATCTCCTTAGCCTAGTAGAAAGTTCATACAACAAAAGTGTGTCGCTGATCTGTGTGTCGTTAATACATATGGGCACATGCATGGAAACAATAAAAAATACTTTTTTATTAAAAATCTTTGAGCAGCTCAAGCTGTTTAATTTATAACTTAGGGCCTGATTAGGGCCTGATTTAAAGTTTAGAGGAGGGGTGACTTTATCTCAACAGTGAAGGATTTCCCATCCCCTGAAACATAAATCCTATTATATACTATGGGATTTAGGATTTGGAGGATGGGCTATCGTCACTTTTGTGATGGAGTAACCCCTCCGCTGAAATTTAAATCAGTCCCTTAGTTGGATGTTTCAGATCAATAAGCTCACTGTTCATTTATCCATAGTCCCTATTACTGGATTTGTTTCACCTCTCTCTTTATGTCTAGAACAAACCGATCACCCTAATAGGATTAAAAAAACTCCCATAACAAACTAAGAGGGTGAGTTATACATAGCCGTCATTTTGCCAGGGAAACAGTAAAAATTACTCCATCCCACTGGTGGAGGGACCACCCACCACATTTATAAACCCTTTGCAGAGACAAACCAAGTGGATAACATCTTCTACCCCACATCCACACAGACTACACGGACAGTTTAAACCAGACCGTTCCCCGGGAACTGTATTGACTTGACCTGGGAGGTGGCCAAAATGATATCTAATAAATAAGTCCTTTCCATTTTGTGACCATCCTGCCTCCAGGTATAACTGGGGTTTTAGGGTTTTATACTCATTTATTATCATCCATGAGTGGGATCTATCAGCAAGGAGACCCTTATCCATAATTAAGGATTTATTCTTCACTCTATGGTTTATAACGTTTTTGAAGGCATCATAAGGGAGACTTATGTCCCACAATGTCTGAGCTCCCAAATCATCAAAAGCCTGATCTAGATACTGCCGGGATGGAGCCGAGAGAATCAAACTCATCTCCTTTCAAAGTGCCTCACAAAGTTGGTTCCACATAGTTTGCTGTAAATGTTTCCAAATCTTAATATAACTACTGTTTCTTGCTATGGTTTGGTTCAAATATCCAAACTCTAATCTAATCTGAACATCAGACAAGTTACCAAGAAGAAGAAATTGAGACCTAAATACTTTTCCAAATATCCTATTCAATATACCGGTCTCTCTTCCACGCAAAGCTTTGCTTCCGTAACTAATACTTGACATTAATTTTGCAGCAATTACTTGTAACAGAGGCCAATAGCTAGGGCCCTCTGGTGATCTTTGCAAAGTATGGAAAGCGATCAACAGCAAATTACCTTTCTGCTGTAAATCCAGCTTTTGAGGTAGAAAGGATTCCTTCCCATCAAATAATACGCCCAGATATCTATAATACTTAACTTGTTCTTATTCTTGCCTTTGCAGGTATCACTTGTACGATTTCTGTATTTTTCTACTTACTTCCATAACTTTTGTTTTTTTCTCATTTATTATCATTCCATTTTCCTCAGCACATGAAGATTGGTTGTCAATAAGTCGCCGAAATCCTACTTTTGATTGACGTAGAAGGATGACGTATCAGCATAAAGCAGATTTGAGATAAACATTTCTCCTATCTTTGGAGGGTGTGCATTCACCTCATTTAGCTTAACAGTCAAGTCTGGTAAAATGAGATTAAAAAGACATGGCGCAAGCACGCAGCCCTGCTTAAGACCTTGTTTTGTCTCAATTTTCCTTAACAGGAAAGAACTGTCCCCTACTTTCCATGTAACCCATGCATCGGTATATAACATCTGTATGTATTAAAAACCGAGCAGGAATTCCCCAGGAGGCTAACTTTTCCCACAAATGGTTACGCTGCACTAGGTCAAAAGTGGATTTAAAATCAACAAAACACAGATACTGAGGTTAATTTCTTTGCTTACACTTGTCTATAATACTAGAAAGGGATAAAATATTAACTGCTGTCCCTGTCCTTTAATGAAAACTGAATGATTAGCTGGAATAATATTATTTTCAGTCACCCAGATTTGAAGGTCTTCTAAAAGTAAGCCTGCATAATATTTTGCCTCAAAGTCTGTTAAGGTAATTAAACAATCATTCCCCGGAAAGGAGCGATTTCCTCCTTTATATATATGGGTGAATTATCACTCCCCCCCAGGAACGTGGGATGGTTTCAAGCTCTAAAGAACTGTTAAAAACCATAACCAACCTTTCTACACAAAATCCTGTGTTCATTTTATATAAAGCATTCGGGAAACCATTTGGGCCAGGAGTCCCTGACTGCCTACTCTTCCTAATTTGTCCAGTACCCTGTGCCACAGAAAACATTGATTCTATTACTCCCTTTTGACTGTCAGAGACCATATTTGCACCATTTGCTGGGCGCGAGTCACCCCCTATGCCTCCCATAATAAACACATATTTTTTGTTTATCTTAGTTTGATTAAAATACTGTGTTAAAAAGTAAATCCAAGATGATTCTGAGATATTAGAACTTGTTAGGGTCATAGGAGCTTTATTCAGACCATTTACCATTTTCCAGAATCGCTGTGAATTACTTTTTTACTTAAAAATAATGTCTTTGCCCAAAAGTCTTGTCTGCCATATGTTCCCAAATTTGCTTCAGATAAGTATTATTAATCATTTTTAGTTCATTTTGGATTTGGCAATCTGTTAGTTGCTTCTTAGCTAATCTTAAAATTCTGTTTCACTTCCTTTTTAGTAAAGCAACGAGGGCTGAGATTTTAATTGTATTTGTTTCTTTTTCCCGTTCCAGGCACTGACATCATTCCAACAATACTTATACAACGCAATTGCATTCACACCTATAGCATCAATTGAACCTTCACACTAGCGGAGTTTCTTATAATTAGAAGTGGTGAAATCTCCTGGGAGTGTAACTACAGGTTTGTGCGTGGGGAAACAATAATTAATCTCCATACTTTGTTGACCATGGTCAATCTTATCTGTCTTTACGATCCGATAGTTACTAAGTTTAGTAAAGGCAGCATGACCACTATATAATCAATTGTTGAATGGGTTACAGAAACATAACAGGACGCTGACGGAGGATATCTTGCCGAAATCTCCCACTCAGGAGTCTAAGCCCAAGGGCCTCCAGGTTTCTAACAAAATAAACCGCCTTGGCATTAATAGTACCTAAACCTATAGGCCCCATTGATTGTTGTGGGACTGCTCACAAAAGATCCTTTTGCACAATCTGTTCTTCTCTTTGGAAAGGCAGCAACAATTTCATATTGAAGTCGGCAGCTACTAGAAGCTCTGGAGCAGCAGGTTCTTGTACGCTTGTTAGTATTATTTCTACCAATTTGGATGCCTAAAGCTTACTAGAATGAGCATCAGGATGAATATAGACATTAATTACCAAGAGTGGTCTCACAATCTTGTATGCCAATTTAGCAGTTTTACTATAAAAAAATTCAGCATTATCTAACTTCGAATTGTATGCAAGACATCTTCAACCCTTCTGCATTAAAGGTTGGAAGATCCCCCTCTTGTGTCCAAACTTATTTACCTTTAATGGGGGGAGAAAAAGCCCATGTACCCATCGATTGTAAAGGGTTTTGTAGCCCAGGTCTCCTGTAATCAAATTATTTGAAAATCATTTAATAGACTTGTTAGGTCCTTTTGTTGATTGTTTGAATTAATCCCATTTATATTCCAAGAGCAGAATTAAACGATTTTTGATAAGATCTTACCCTTACCATACAGGGTTGTCTCGGTGGACTGTATAATTTTTTGTGATGGCTACCATTGTGGAGAGCCGCTGACAACCACCCTAAACTTAACTGATCAAGGAAGTCCCTATTATCTGACGTATATCTCATCTGATGGAATACAGGAGCCATATTATCAGCTGAAATTGAATTCCCAATTAGATTTCTAAGAACTGAGAAGGGTTGCTTTTGACCTCTCATTTTGTTTAATTATGGCGAGGTACTTTGAATTTCTAAGGAGTCAGGGTATCCTATCTGTTGTAGTACTGTAAGCACAATTCCCCAGTTTAAAATTTTACTTTTTTCATTTAAAACCTTGCTGGTAAGCTCAGGTGTCACTCATGTTACCAAAGTGGATTCTTGGGTGTTATTTACATCCTCATAAGACACAGGCAAAACATTTATAGAGTCAATGTCTGTAGTCTGAATATTTTTAAAGGAGGGTATTAATTGTAAAAGTCTTACTATGTTTCCACGATTGAGTATGTCCTGCAGGCCCCTAGTTTGATACTGAGATACAAAAATGTTTAATTTAATTACCACCTATGGAGGATAGGTAGTGGGGTTCCCCGTTAGACACATCCTGTTCTACATAAAAAGCTGGACTGCTTAGATCATTTATTGGGGCCCTGGAGCTAGGCTCCAGGTCAGACCTCCACTGGTGGATCCAATCCATCCATTCATCTGACCTGTTTACCAATTTGGCCCCAAATGTAGGCCCTGCATGTTCATCCTTTCCCTACACCCTTTTCACAGCAATGTCCAATTGTTTGATAACAGGACAGTTCCCATTACTCCCTGATTCCTCTACCTTGTGTGCACTTTGTGCAGAAGTACCTTCAAATGGTATCTGGCTAGTTATCATTTCTTGTCCCTCAGCTTTTATGATCTCACTTTCAACCCCTGGGTTAGTACCTATCTTGCCACCCACAAACCTTTGTTGTATTTTGGAAACTGGAGATTCCAGATACACATTTGCCCGCCCCTTGGCATTAAGGGGACCATGATGCTCCTTAAATACTTATTCCCCCTGACATAAACTAGGCTCATTTGTACCCAGAAAATTTTGACCACCCTTTTGAATGTTAAATAGCAGGAACAACTTAGTGCCCAAAGAGCTACTCTTTTTATTTAGATTTTGCTCAGAGCTCTTTCTAATCCAATTTCCTGAGGAGGCAGAGGTATTCATTGTACTTACACAGGCATCAAGAGTAACAGCTGGGCACCCTTTATCTTTTTTCTAGCTTTACCTAGTTTTTTCCTTTGCCTTTTAGTAGTTTGTTCATCTAGTTGCTTACATTGATGATCCAGTTGTTTAATTTGTTGAGGGGGCTTAGAGTGGGATCTGTTCTAAAGATATCTTTTCAGTTGAAGTTCCAGTATTGTGGGCTTGCCTCTTTTCTGGTGATTTGATACAACAGGCATTATCACTAAATCTTCCCCCAGTACAGCAGACATCCTCATTCACACTTCCCTCTTCAATACAAAATCTTCCCTCAGTATAGTAGACATCATCATTAACACTTCCCTCATTAGTACAAACACTAGCCTCTTGCTGTTGATTTGAATAGGTTACATTTCTACCACTGTTAACGATGTTGAGGTTAACCTTAAAATCATCTATTTATGTATTTAAAACTTCTGGAAGTGTAGCAAGCGTATTAATTATTGGAGCCCACATACAGTCTAGCTTTGTTGTTTAGGCATAATTCTATGCTTGTTTAATCAAGGCATTCAAGTCAGCCAAATTTTGGTCAATCCCTGATAAGATTTAGCCATAACATTCAATAGGTCCACCTGCAAACCCATTTTAGTGGACTGGTAGGACAGAGTATCAAGAGTTAATTGCAAAGTCTTAACGAAAATATCCCACACAGCCCCTGGATCTAAGTTGGCTAGTGGGCTTTGTGAAAGCTGGCTATCCTCATTGCTCTCCCCTGGATAGAATAGTCAGGTATTAGATTTTGTTGTGGTCCAGGACCGCTCGGAATCCTCTGTCCATGAGATATTACCTCCTCCTGTAGAACTTAAGCAGTAGCCTGCACTACTTGCATGTTAACCTCAGTGTCTATTGGATCAATATTTTTAGGCACGCACTTATCATTGCACAAGTCAGAGGTACTCAGAGTAAGTGGACTTCGGTTAAGAAAACCTTAGGTGCCAAAAGCATAAGAAGTACTTTGAGACTTTTTTTCACAACACGTCTGCCCACCCTCCTGATTCCCTTGGTTAAATGCAATTTTTGAGGATTCCATACCCGTCTTTACAATAACATTCTCCTTTAAGGGCACCTGATCACCTTTTTCCAAAGACCCTCTTAAGATATTTCCCAACAGAAATGTGGGGGCAACTGGAGATGGTGAGGATGATCTTAAAGTAAGTAGCTCTAAATCACTAATTAAACCCCAGACATTCTCTCTTTCCTCCAATATTTCTAAAATATTACCAGGAGCATTAACCTCCACCACCTCCTCCACTTCAAGCCCGATTTTTTTCCCATTATCACATACAAGACTACTTTCACTTTTTATTTGGGGAAATTTGATGTGGAAGGATCACTGTTCCTTCAGGAATAGTGACAATAGCTCCAACAGGATCCTTCAAAATGTCAAATTTATGAGGAACCTTTACTGATTTCTCAAACATTTGCGAGGTGGAAGAAATTAAGGTCTGATGCTCCTGATTCATTTTTATCTTGTGGTTCTTAGCTGAAAGCCAAGATGGTGATCTTCGTTTTCGCTTAATTAATGGCTGGGTTGTCATTTCCTTTCCTGAGCACATCTTCTCTGAAAGATCATCCAATCTCTAGAAACTAGAAAACATGCAGCCATGGCTCATCAACTGAGGGGCATGAGCATGCGGTAGGGAAAACTGTGACACTTGTCGCCACTTACTTGAAGGATCAAAAATTACATATGCATCCTCTGCTCCTTTAAAACGTGATCCAGAATTTGGTTCAACTCGCAATCAGTTCGTAATCAGGGAGAGTGCACCAGGACCACAAACCGCACCCATTTGAAATGATCCACTTCCGCTGCCTCAGACACTCTATCCTAGAAGTCCTTGTCCGCCCAGTTGCGACACAACATACAATATAAGCAACTGGGCACTTCCAATTAGTTGCATCCTATACCTCACACACAATTACTACACATCCATCTGCAATGGTCGCGGTCTCTGGTGTCAGTACTAAGAGCTGGACTGGAGACACCAGAGGGACCACAAATCAGCAAATGTCCGCAAAAGTACACAGTTGACCACTCCAAGCCACTCCAGAACCCAAAGCCACTCCAACACCGAAACCCACTGCACCTCACCCTACGTTACCACCGGAATCCTTATGGTCCTTATGGCCCTGGTCCTTGGAGCCGCCAGTATCCAGTGACTTCCAGAATCCGCCACTCATCGGGATCACCTGAGTCAGCACGTCATACCAGCGAGCTGTGAGGCTGTGAGGCGGGCTGTAAGGCTGAAAGGCTGGCTGAAAGGTGGAACTATCCTACTTCCACAGCCTACACCACAGCCAGTACAATGATGGAGCCCATGCCCTGCCCTGCCGAGGACCTTAGGGCTATAGACTTTGGGCTCGGAATTGGAGGGCTGATGGATATGAGGCACACCAATAAGGTATGTGAGGTAAGTAAGGTGGCACCGTAGCACTGTAGCAAGCTGCACAATGGCGGCACGCGGCACCGTGCAACCCAGCAAACAGCAGCGGCCAGCCGCAACTGGCAGCCAGCCAGCAGTGACCGGCAGCTGTGGCACCTCAGTAGCACATCAAATGGTGGCAGAGCAGAGCAGTATGGCAGCAGCAGCGATGCGATGTGGAGTGTCAGCAGAAGCGCCGGCGTCAGCATCTCGACACATAGCGTCTCAGGGTCTCTGGGCTGAACTAATAACCAATATTAGGATCCACATTAGAACACTTCCAGATACCGGTATATGGTCACTGATGCCAAATCTTCAGTAAATTCACTCCAATGTTCTTTGTCCGTTGTATTATGACTAGTATAAGTTTTGTACTGGAAGTACAAAATACTATACATGGACAACCTTTACAAATTTATCACTTCGGATGTGTGCAGTACAATGCAGCACCATGCAAAGTCGGAGAAGTTTGGAGAAGCAAAAGCATTTGGCTTTTTCACACCTGCCTCAATTCTACTAGTATTAGGGGTTAGAGTTTTGCATCATAATGCATGAGTGGCTGCATGGGAACACTCATGTACTCCCAGTGGACTGCACACTTGATGATTAGCACTGCCAGCAGTGCAAAGTGCTGCTGCTTTATGGTACTTTCAGGCAACTTCCCAGCACAAAACACGTTTGTGCTGGAAAATAAATCAACAATAATAATTTTCCATCATGTTTATGATGCAAACCTGGTGGAAAATATTAGCAAATCTGAACCTAAATTTACTGAAGAACTGCTGAAAATTAAATATGACACTAGAACCTTTCATAAGTATTATTAAAGTGAATAGTTCCTCATGAAAAATCCAATTAATAATGGGCGTTTAGTTGCCTGTGTCATAAAAGCAGTTATTGGCAAAGTGCCTTCAGACATTCGGTAGGATTACCAAAAGTGAACATAATTGTTTACTAAATCGCCTCAATATATAAATCTAACAGCTCAAAATGGCTTTCACCGTGTGCTTGTAACTTGTTACCTCTCTATGATTTCTATCCTTAAAAGCTACTATTTGGATCCTTTTTAACTATAATTGAAAAAGACTGATTATTGCACTTTAAAGCAACTCTTCTATTGATTTTATTTGTGCTTTTTAAACACATCACTTTTCAAAACCCTGATTTGTTATTTCAGTTTATTTGCCAGCTACATCACTGGTATGTTCACAAAACACTCATGAAAATATACTTTAAAAAAATGGAATTTACCTTTATATACAAAAAGTCATAGGATACTCTTAAACCTGGGCCCCAGTGCAGCATTTTCGTTTCAGGATTAAGTAATTCAGTGTGAAGTCGAGTGCAACCCGATCAGTTAGCATCATTCTTAAGATATCTAGACCTAGATTTATGGGATTTTGGAGCATGGCAGAGCAGCAGGTCACCTTGCTGTGCTGCCCTACATCAAAGGGAAGGAATGCGCTGTACCTATGACATATGGTGCATTCCTTTCTTTCCCCCTCCACTGGTGCTGTTTCAGCAGCCTGGCATCAACACACGTTGGCACAAGGGTGCCTGCGTTGCTTGCAGGATCGTTGTTGTGCAGGAAGGGCCACCTTCCTGTACAAAAGCAATCCTGGAAGGCGTTTTCCGCAGAATGCGTCACACATAGAAGGAGGGAAAAACTATGAGAAATAAAGATATTGCTCCTTGTTGAGCTTCCCAAGGGGAGGCATAAGGTTTTGGTGCATTCCCAAGATTACAAGGTCTTGTAACCATGGGGATGTGGCAAAATCCATGAGTGTTGTGTGGGAACACCACCACAACGTCCATGGAATGCCTCCCTAAGGCAGAGTGAGGCAATGCAGCGGTTTGCACTCCCTTGCCTTAATCTGTATCTATGAGGCCATACAAAGCCACACAAAGTGGCTTTGCATGTCCTCATTAATATAATCTGAAGGTTAGAGTCACGGTGGTGAAAGGGGTTCATAAATATGTCCCCTAGATTCTGTGTCAGTACTTGACACTCACATAATGCTTCTCTAACTTTACTTCAATTTTTTTCAGCAGCCAATTAATACGGTAAAACAGAAAATATCCAAACTGCATTTCCCATAAACCCATTAACCAACAGGGTCCATTACTACATATATCGAAGCCAGCCAACATGACTCCTCTTTCTTTGCTGCTGCAGCCAGAGCAAAGTAGCATTCCTTTGACTCTTAAACCTTAGTAATATCTACTGCGTTTAGGTATTATTTGCAGTTTTGCGTTGGATGTGTACCTCCTTTCTTTTTAAGCCTTATGCTCTTGGGCTGTTTTGTGTTGCGGTGTGCTGTACCTCCCGCTCTCTGCGCCTGCTACTTTTCTACCAGCTGCCAGCTCAAGGGTTCCTATTTCTATCTCGCTATTCGGCCAGCCAATCCCCACTTCCTCGTGGAATCTTTGCACTTAGAGCAGTCAAGCGGACGCTACAAGTCTCTTGGGAGCTTACCCGGCTATTTTTCCCCGAATAGCATGACAGCTTCACCATTTTGGCAGGCCTCTAAGCACCACTTGGGACTGCTGTATGTTCAGATGCAAAATGTTGGCCATTTAGCATGTTGTTATGCAACTCCCTAGGGCCACAGGCACTTTCATGAACCACAGCCTGGTGAGCACAATTTATGAGACAACAAGACCCTTGTGGAGACAAGGTGCTGACCTCTAGCCAATCCACAGTTCTGTGGACTAGGTCACTGCCCTGACTGTATCTGGTACATCCCCTTCCTCTACCCCTATACTTCTGGGGCATATTTCTCTGATTTCTACTCAGCTATATACCATTCTAGATTAGCCCAACACCACTGTTGGAAATGGCCCTTTCTGCAGGGCTATGCCCAAACCTTTTGCCTTTTTCCTCCTTTATTTCTGACCCTCTTTCTGTTGGCTTTATGACTCTGGGCACTTTACCACTGCTAGCCAGTGTAAAAGTGCATGTACTGTCTCCCCTAAAACATGGGGTAATCCTGGCTTACAGCTGTTTAGCTTATTTGATTTACCTGTAAGACTCTTGTAAAGTGGTATACCATTTACCCAGGGCCTGTAAAATAAATGCTACTTGTGGGCCTGCAGAGCAGATTGTACCACCCACAGAAGTAGCCTTTCAAACCTGTGTCCGACCTGCCACTGCATTGCCTGCCTGCACAGTTTACGGCCACAATGACTTGGCATTTCAAACTATGTGCCAAGGCCTAAACTCCCCTTTTACTATAACTAAGTTACCCCTGTGGTAGGCACCAGGTAGCCCAGTGGGCCGGGTGCTATGCAGTAAAAGGAAGGGCATGTACTTTTATGTTTTACCTCTCCTAGAAGTGACAAACAGTCATTTTGGTTTTTCAGTACTGTGAGGGCTGCTCTTGTCATTGGTTAGCATTGGGAATTCCATTATATACTTTTAAATGGTAATTTCTGAACTGAAAGGAGTAGCGTGGGCAAGTTTGGTATGTTTGGAATGGTGGTGAAAAATCTTGCTTACTGGTGTAGTTGGATTTTGCACAGTATTTGAGAAATGCCACATTTTGAAAGTGGGCATTTCTTTGTGCTTATTACTCTGTGTAGTCTGTAACCTAACTCTAATCCACATCTAGGGCAGAGTGACAACTGCACTTTGTGCATACTCTCCAGACAGCCACAACACAGGGGTGGGTGTGACAAGAGAGGCATCTGCACCCTGATAGTCTTTATGTCCTGGGAGACAGGGAGGCAGGGAGGCAGGGCACACTTGCATTTGTATAGGCTGTGTCCCTGTCTCACACAATGGGCTGATTTACCCCGTACTGATGTCTGGAGCCAGGGCTAGGCTGAAAGGGGTTATGTTACATTTGAAAGGGGCCCTTTGAAGTCACCTGTTGAACAAAGACATTTTGGAGTAAAAGTGCAGGGGTTCCGACACCATGATTTTTAGAGCAGGGATGCACTGTGTCTAACACTGTATAGACCATTTCTGTCTTTTCCCAGCGCTAGTGCACAAAATACTGTCTATCGGCAATGCAAGCACCCTTGCAACATGGTGTTAGGGTGTTTGGGTTTTAAGCTGGTTTGTTTTTGAGCAGGATGGGGCACCTTCCAGCACAAAAATACTTGCATGAGGCATTTACCCCTTTCTACGTGTGCTTCAGAATGCAGCACACATAGAAAAAGAAAAAAAATAGAATTAAACATATACATCCTTGTTACTCATCACTTGAGGAGGCATAACATTTTGGCCCATTCCCTGGTCTATCACGTATGTTAAATCTGGGAATGTGTCAAAATCCATTTGTGTTGAATGGGAACACTCATGCAAACCCATGGAACAGCCCCGTGGGGTAGGGTATAACAATGCAGCAATTTGCCCTGCGTTGCATTACACTGGATTTGTCAAGCCACTCCAAGGTACACAAAGTGTCTTTGTGTTGCTTGATAAATTGCACTTTGAGGGCATTGCACTTGAAGCTCATTGCTTGTTGCAAAATCTATGCAACCCATTAATAAATCAAAACATTTAGGGGGTCATTCTGACCCCGGCGGGCGGCGGGAGCCGCCCGCCTGGAGGGAACCGCCAGAATACCGCTGCGCGGTCAAAAGACCGCCGCGGGTATTCTGGGTTTCCCACTGGGCTGGCGGGCGACCGCCAAAAGGCCGCCCGCCAGCCCAGTGGGAAACACCCCTCCATGAGGATGCCGGCTCCGAATGGAGCCGGCGGAGTGGAGGATGTGCGACGGGTGCAGTAGCACCCGTCGCGAATTTCAGTGTCTGCTAAGCAGACACTGAAATTCAGGGTGGGGCCCTCTTACGGGGGCCCCTGCAGTGCCCATGCCATTGGCATGGGCA
Source organism: Pleurodeles waltl (assembly GCF_031143425.1). NCBI lineage: Eukaryota > Metazoa > Chordata > Amphibia > Caudata > Salamandridae > Pleurodeles > Pleurodeles waltl. Next base: position 357,706,901 of record NC_090450.1, on the reverse strand, counting down.
CTGCAGGGGCCCCCAGGGGCCCCACGACACCCCATACCGCCATCCTGTTCCTGGCGGCCGAGCCGCCAGGAACAGGATGGCGGTATGGGGGTCAGAATCCCCATGGCGGCGCAGCAAGCTGCGCCGCCATGGAGGATTCTACAGGGCAGCGGAAAACCGGCGGGAGACCGCCGGTTTTCCCTCTCTGGCCGCGGCTGAACCGCCGCGGTCAGAATACCCTGGGGAGCACCGCCAGCCTGTTGGAGGTGCTCCCGCCGACCCCAGGCCGCCGGGGTCGGAATCAGGCCCTTAATGTTAAAGTTTTGCTCAACTAATATAGCGTCATTACTACATGCATATGGTTCATCGATACATACCTACGGGGCCTCCAAGCCCAGCAGATCACCCACATCGGCCTCACAGACTACCACATCTGCCCAACGATGTTTCAGCTGGGATATTGTGTGCTCCTCTGCACACACCTGGTACATATGCCAGCCCACCTACTTCCATCAGTCTCCTTGGTCTTTCGGGGGATACCCTCTGCAGACCTTGCCCCAAGAGGCCACCATGTGTGACAGGGAGTACATAACTAGCCAAATTAATTCTCCACCCTCTCCCTCTGTATAGTTCTTTCCCCTACACTTCCGGACAGACACAAAAAATACACAATAAAGGGAAGGCAAGGACAGACCAGACACCAACTAGACCAGTAACTGCAAAAATCTGCTACAAACACTCTTTCAACACCACAAACAAAACCAGTTCCAACTAACAGACTGTAACAGAATGTTATACTAACTTGCCTGCCACACCCATTGCATCATTTCCTTGGTGGAACCAGGACATTTTCAACATTTGCATTGGTTTTTGTGACACATTGCTACGCAAATGTACATTGAGTGATACACTGCACAATTGCACTTATGCAGCTACAAGAATCCCCATGCAATATCGGTGATGTACGGGTTCTAACCCACATAACAAGGGTAATGTGCTGGTTCCAACCCACGCAACAGGAGTGATGTGCAGGATCTACAGAAGAAGCATGGATACTCACCTTGCTGTGCCACACTGCATCACAGAGAAAGGGTAGAAATGTATCATATTTAGAAGATTATGGCTCATTCCTACCTTTGTACCTGCACCTGTGTTGTTTTGGAAGCCTAACACTAATGCAGACACCCTTGCACCCTGAGGCATATTCCTCTTTCCATGTGTGCGGCAGAATGCAATGATATGCTCTACGGTGCTTTACTCCTGATTTATGAGGCCACGTGGCTTCCTGAACTGCATTTTGGCCTTGCGTCACTCTTGCACCATGTTGCCTGGTGCAAGAGTGATGAAATGAGGCTCATAAGTATGCCCACTGGTGCTGAAGCAGGGTGGTTGAAAGTCTTTAATGTCCCTGAGACTTCATGACATGAGGCCAGGCAGATTGACTTTGGAGTTACTCTGGTTTCAAGGGATGCATGTGCAGTCCTTATCACCCAGCCAGGAGAACAGCAAGCAGCAGTACAGCACGACAGCACAGCAAAGCAGGACTCAAGAGCATATTGCTCCCACATCATCATTCACATGCGTTATCAAGGTACATACCTGGATGCCACCCATAGTCATACGTGCATTTAAAGGTTGATCCTGGGCCATCTGCCCCACTTTTTTAGGTGCTGTACTCAGCCCAATCTCTCTCTTCCTAAAATGTGTCCAGATCCCTTTCTTGTGTATTATCACTCATTCAACAACTACTTAGGATAGCACAGAAACAGTCTTTCTCTCCCATACTCCAGTGTATGTCCCACCCAGCTTGCAGCTTTGCTAGACTATCAAACCCCATGTGGTGGAATTTCTCTAATACTTATGTTATCTCCAGACACCCGTGATCTTACCCAGAAACAAACCCAAGGTCTTCCATGTTGTGTAGGAGTGCATGCACTTTGGCACTCATTGTACAGTCACAGCACATTCATTGACCAGTACTTTAATCCACATGTATCATGCTAACAGTAGCATACTGTCATGCATCACACACACTCAGCCTGCACACGGTTCTGTACTACAGTCTCTTTGTACTGTACTAGAGTGTCTTTTTGAACACACACTACCAGCACACAGATTGACCATGTGCACACAGTTTCACATTTCAACCTATGTGTTGTGTATGTCTTATATATGCACATGCATTGTGCACATGATTTAATCACACACCACATCCAGGTCAACATGATGTTAGGAAGGTGTGAATGAAATACACTGCAACATAACTTTAAAAGAGGTGAGTGAGTGAGTAGCCCTCAATGCAGTGACCCAAGGTTGAATGGTCATGTTCACTACCACTGTTCACTATACAGCATGGTGCAACCCCACATTTGCTTTGTTTTACTGCTGGTGAAGGCAGTAGCTTACATCAACTATGACATTAGGGCCCAGATTTACAAGAAGTTTGTGCCGCTGATTGTAGGAAAGTACCATACACCTTTGCACCACATTTTTTGGCGCAACAGCGGCAAAAATGCAGCACTATATTTACAAAGTGGCTCTAGACCTGTCTAGTGCCACTTTTACAGAGCCTACGTCACTTTTCTGAAGCGCCACCTAACCCTGCTCTGTTTAACAAAAATGATATGCAGGGTAGGTGTTCCCTCCTAAAAAATGGTGCTATATTAACAACCTGTGAAAAAAAGATAAGTGCATTGGAAAAACCTTGCAAATACCAAATAGCGCCAAAATCTTAACGCATGGTCAGAACAGACGTGAAAATGATGCACATGCACAGGTATGTAAGGAAAAAACACATTAGGTACTCTGGCAACCACCAAGGCAACATGGACCTGCTACTGCTCAAGCTTGGCAATCGTAGATGGCGACGACGGCAAGCACCACCAGCATCACCACAGCACCCTCAATCACCACAACACCAACAACAAGGCAGCGCAAGAGGGAAAGAGTGAATATATCGTAAATGTGCACCCATCTTTGGGCAAAGAGAGGAGACCATCATCAGATATTATTGTCTGAAGCCAGAGCCAATTGTCCAGATGCTCCACCACATTGCACCAGAAATCACACCCAGAGTCGACAGGTCAACAAACATACCACCCATGACCAAGCTCCTGGCTGTGCTTCACATGCTGACTTCTAGATCATTTCAGTCAACTGTACCACAAATGGGTGGAATACCTCAGCCCTCCCTCTCTGCCTTACTGCCTACTGTCTTGGATGCCATCATCCACCTTACTCCTCGCCACATCATAATCCCCAACACCCAGCATCTGTAGCAGGAGATCAAACCAGAATTGTAAGCAGTTGCTGAGTTCCTACATGTGCTGGGTGCCATGGACTGTATGCATGTGCTACTTGCCTCTCCCGCTGAAACGGAACATCTGTGGAGGAACAGGAAGCACACACATTCTATCAATGTGCAGGCCATTGTGGACCATCTGGGATTATTCACCAATGTGCTGGCCAAATATCCTGGAAGTGTACATAATGCCTATATCTTCCGTCATTCAACCATCAACCAACGCTTCCAGAATGGACAATATGGCAATGGCCTACATGTAGGTAAGCATACAGCAATTACGTAACACATACAACACACAAGACACATGGTGCCAACAATACACACACAACACTCCCCACACGTGTATAGAGATACATGGCTGAACAATGACCAACACATATGCAACATGCATCACTACAAAACTCTAATTCACATCTCTAGCGCACAGGGACCAATGTACTAGGTCCTAGTGCCACTAGAGTGTCACTATTAATGATAACAGTGCCTGCTTCGTATTCACAAGGTTGTGTTGAGCCACTTTTTGTGTCTCAACACTGCATTGTCAACACTGCCATTTCACATGCATCACTCAGTGTTGAAGGGACGTATATTGGGTCATGTTGTGGGTCTGCCACTGTAAAACACATTGCTTGTTGGCATTGCCCCACATGTAAGGCTGGAAAGAATACTCTACATCTAATTGTTTTAGCTCTCCTAATGTGTGCTGAAGTCAACAGCACACATAGAAATAGCAAATTGTCATCATTGATATGTCATGTGCAGGAAAGAACACCTTCCTGCACATAATCAATCACTCCTGCAATGCATGGATCATAGTATCATGGTGCTAGGGTGCCTAGTTGGAACTTGGCACCTGAGTAAGTGCAGTGGGTGAGGACAGCAATGCACCATAAATAGTAGTAAGGGCACACTGCTGATTGGTCCAATAGTGCAGGGCGGTACAGCAAGACACTTCCTGCCTCATCCTGTGCAACAGGGGCTTCAATAATATCCACATATATGATAAGACATTTCAAGCTACTATGCCACACTTTGCATGACGCCTACACACACATGAATGCGAGTCAGGAAATATTAAAAATCGTCCAGTGTGAAAGGGAGGAGTATGTCCCAGGGGGGTGGGTTTATAGGCAACACACAGGGCACAACACCTTCCTCATGGCACAGAACACACAAGAAAAGGTTAACTTTCACAAAACATGGCTCATTGGCAGATCATATGATACAAGACATTCCTTCCACAGCCATCAACATCGCACACATCCTACATGGGTGAACTGCCTTGCCATTCAAATCACACAATCATCATGCCCCTGAGGCTGCACACTTGACTGGAAGGTGTGCCGCAACACACCAATATAATCACGTATGCAAACAGGAACCCACACAACGCAAGATGAAAGTCTGATTTCCTACTTTATAGACAAATACCGTGCCAGACCAGTTGAAAACATACACAAGGGCTAGTCTGAAACTGTCTCTCCTTTTACATTCCAGCGGACCAAGGATATGGCATCCAGCTGTGGGTGATGACACCAATTGTGAACCCACAGACTGACGCCGAGAAGGCATTTAATGAGGCACTGAAAAGGACAAGGAATGTGATTGAGAGGACATTCGGAATACTGGCTTGATGCATCGGGGTGGGGGGAACTCATCTACTCACCACCCCTTGTTTTCAAAATTATATTGGATTGTGCAATGTTGCATAATATTTGTGTTAGGACTAATGTCCCCTTGGATGAACAGGTGGAGGACCCCAGGGAGGAGGAGGAGGACAATGATGGCCAATCACATGAAAGAGATCTGCTCATTCCTGCGTGCTGGGGCACACAGAAGGGCTAATATTGTACATTTTTTATATGAACATTGAATTGTAATCCCCACTGAACATCATTGTAGAAAATAAATCAATTAATCATATATCTGGCTTGGAGTATTTGTCACATTCAGATGCAACAGCAAATCACCCACATCTCTGAAAGCATGAATAGGCCACAAAAGTTGGAAAACAAGTTTTTACACACCCTCGAAGTCCAAACAACCACACACAATGCACTGATGAAGTAATGTACAGGTGAAATGTATGCATTGCCAGTTGCACATACATCTCACATATCAACACTTATATCACACAAGTCTATCCGATTGAAATATGACAGTATAAAAAATGTACATCAAATTGATGAATGCCGTCCACATGTCAGGCATAGGTAGGACAGGGGTAGGCAGTGCCAACAACAGTGGGTCAGTGTGAGCTATGTGACAAGTCAATGTCTGACTAGCACAGTCACAGTTGAAAACTACCAACATACCCCTCAGTGGCACTCACATGTATGACAAATAGTGAGTGAATCGACACTGTGCATTACCGTCTAGCCCTTTCACACTCAAATCAGTTATCATCTTGCATGCATGTCACACAACTACATAGTATGTCTCAAAATCTAGGAAACATGCATGTGGCAATCAGGACACAGACATATTACCACAGGCATGTTGTAATCATGACTGCTAGACCAATTCATACAATCCACCAACAATCTTTGTGCACCTGATAAAGGATGGTGGCTGCAGCTGTGTGTGAGTGCCCATGTGAAACACACACATTTGAAGAACAGCTGAGACACTCCTGTACTTAACTGGCCCAGCCACTTTGTGGATGTGACTCACAGACTACACAAGTGCTATGGCTGGAATTTATAAATGTGTGGGTGTCAGTCACTCATCCTGCATACAATGAATATACTACAGAAAATAGGTCTAGGCCTGTAGATGAATCAAAGTGTATTTGCAATTATCATATGGACCTAATAATGTAACATGCATGAAGGGCTGGACAGTGAGGATGAGGAGCAAGTACATATTGGCCCAACGGTGCCAGCAACGTGACACTTGAAGCCTACAGTACACAATCTAGCTTCAACGTGTGGGAATCACTACACATTAATAAAAAAAGCAAAGCAACACTGTATCTATGTGAGCTCACACACATAAGCTCACACATTGTGTAGGCTATTTTACATCCCAGTCACACTGTCAGCAAGTCCCCCTGTGTCCTTGCCCAGCACAAAAAAGTATGAGTGAGGCATGTTGGAACTGACACTCTTTGTACCCCAGGTTTTCAGACATGTCCTTGTCCCAATATCTACAAATGAAGTATCAATGCACAGAAGGAAGAATTTTCAACCAGTACTCGTAGTTTCATGTATGTCCCTAGAAGATAAAATGGCAAGTCATACATAAATGACCCGTAAGTCCCTAATAGATAATACGGCAAGGCTGACACAAAATTACCTGTAAGTACCTAGTAGATAACAGGAAAGGCTGACACAAAATTACCTGTAGGTCCCTGGTAAATAATAGGACATGGCTGACACAAAATGACCTGTAAGTCCCTAGCAGGTAATAGGGCAGGGGAGTTTAGTTGTATCATGTGTTACCTGCACTTGAGTGTGCACTGCTGTGTAGCTTGCCATCCCTTTCTTAGGGCAGCCCTGCCATGCATAGTGTGTGCTAAAAGGAAGTTTGAGCAACACTGCATGGTGAGGAATTCTGCAGTCAAAAGGTATGTGCAAGGAATACAGTTACAAATTGCTAGTGTTGAATATTGGGACATGTGCCAGACGTTCAGGGTCTGACATATGTATGCAGGGTGGCAAGATGTTGTTCTGTAAAAATGTGACTGCACTGTGTGCCACACATAGCACACATCATCTCTGGTGAGATCTATCACCACATGATTGCTTCCCTTTATTTTCTGTATAGTGGGCAATCTACCACACTTGAGAAATGCCTAAGTCTTAACCAACATGGAGGTGTAATACCCCATACTCAGTGGCATGTCACACAACATTGCCAACCCATGTCACCATCAGAGATGTGGACATGTGTGTTTGGGCTGAGGGATGTCCATACAACATTGTCATATGACATGCCATCATTCAAAACATTTTCTTATGTTGGTGGTTTTGATTGTGCCCATGATCAGATGCATACAGCTTCACACCATGAACAGCAATAGACAGTGCACTTCCAAAATCCCTTTGCAGATAAGGTGTATGGCATGTATGCACCCCCATATGAGATGGCGTTGCTGAGTGCTGTAGTGCAACATGCAACGCATATTTCTTTGACATGTATACAGACAATGGGCAGCATAGTGCAACACATCAAGGAACTATGGGACTATGCCATAAGATATGGCACAATTGACATGGTACGGAGCTATTTGCATATGATAATTGTGTCATCCTCCTCTGTGTGACATGGGTGACTGCTCTCCCCACCTTTCACATATTTGATACCTGTCACATTCATTTTCCATATAGCAATGTTTTCAAAAACTATCCCTCCATATCAGGCACAAGCGGTTGTGAAACTACCTTTCACTAGCAGTCCTTTTTCAGAAGAGTTTGGTACATGCAATTAGATCAGGGGTCAATGGCACATGCATGAGGGACATTGATGAGCAATCCAACATGATGATAGTGACATACCATGGTCACATGGATGATGTGTATGACGATACTAGTCAGTGGTGTCATGGTCCTTAGAAGATGTTAAAAGGATGGTGAAGTAATATTGTGTTACAGTGGATAGTTGTGAAATCTTGTATATGTGCATTTTCTGAGGTGATTAGAGGTGTGCATATGTGCATTCACATTGCCCATCAGGGTGACATTGTGATTTGTGCATGTCAATGTCTGAGGATGGCAGTTTTGTGTTTTCATTGCATGCCTGTTGCTGTTTTGACTAACAGACAGTTGGCTGATATGTCCTAGTTTTCCTGGAGCTGCCAACATGACTCCATCTGAGAAACAGGAGTTCACCCAGCGTGCCAAATACTACCATCACATCAAACCAGTCCAGAAGGGGTACAGGAATTTTGAGCACCTGTATGAAAGGGAAAAGGCTTTGGGGACCTGGAGGGCCTTCTCTTATGGGGGACCACCAAGGTAGGAATCCACATCGACCACCCAGCCAGCAGGCAGATCTGGAAGATTGGACAGGGCTGGACCTTCAGGGGCAGGAACCTCTACAGCACCTATTCCACCTTCAACACACACTGCACCTGGCACATCCCAGCCAGTCCAGTAAGTTGTGGAGCCCCCATATGTTCAGGAGGTAAGAACAGAACTGGCTGACCAGAAGCACAGAATTGCTCAGATGGAGCACAGGACTGAACAGATCCTAAGGATACTATGTGACATCCAGGCCCACCTGATCCGGCATTGAGCTTGACATTTTCAGATGTGAGCATTGTTGCTGTTTCTCATGTAAATATTTTTCCATGGGTGGGGTTTATTGATAGGTAAAGTTGGATTAGTTAGCATAGTGTAGTTAGTTTTAGGCCATAGTAGTTGTATCATAGGGCAGTGGGTTTTGTGATAACCATTTTTATTTTTTTGGGAGGTGGGGGTGATGTTTTGGGTCTATGCTATATTTCAATAAAAATACAAATATATAAAAATATGAAACTTTGTTTTAAAATACACAAATAGATATATTTGTTTAGCCTACATGTTTAGTTAGTCAATGTTTAGCTATAGTCACTGTTGTCCTTTTCTATGGATGTATTTTAAGGGGGATGGGAGGTAGATGTTTAGAATGTGGCATCTGATGTATAGAATAGGTTAAGATAAGATAAGTTAGTTGTAGTGACAAGTTAGGATAAGTTAGTGTAGGATATATTAGGTTATTTGGGAATAGGTTTATTAGGGTTAAGTTAATAGGTAAATAAATCTTGTGGATCCATAAAGCTTGGTCTCCATCATGTCTATTGTCTAGGTCAGTGGTTCCCATCCTGTGGTCCGGGGACCCCTAGGGGTCCACGAAGCCTCACCAGGAGGTCCGCAACTGCTTAGAAAATTAAATATTATTGACAGGTTAATAAAGTGTATTTAAATAAAGTGGTTAAATGTGCAACTGAAAATTGTAAAACATACAGTAAAAGTCAAGGAATTTGAAATTGGAGGCAAAAAATTCAATTAGTGTCCTAAGACTGAGTCGTGGGAGCAGTGCAAGTGTATCAAATAGAACTAAGTATGGATGATGTGTGCCTTTGATTGATTTTAGAAAAGATCCAGCCTTCCTATTCAAATTCAAATTTATTTGCAAACTGGAAAAAAATGTTATCTTCTGTATATGTGTTTGATGAATGCTTGTTTCTGTATTTTTTCTGTATTGTTTTGCATTTCAAATCATTGCCAATGTTTAGGCCGGGGTCCCCAGCTTCCAGTAAATGACTCAGTGGGGGTCCTGGTTTCCAGTACTGATAAAGTGGAGGTCCACAGAAGTCAAAAGGTTGGGAACCACTGGTCTAGGTGATGGCATGTCTGCAAAGGTCATGTTAGACACATTCCGGTGGCTTGAACAGCAGTACTTTGTGACTTGTGTGACTATATGTATCTCCTATGGTGAAGTTCCTTTCAGGTTAGCAATGGGTCACATGAGCGACTCAAGATAGTTTTGCGCAAGGTACGTGGCACTCTGGCTGTGCATGGATACATATCTTAACACAGGTATTCATACTGCATTCTTCTGTATCATGTAGCTATGTGACTTGCATTGTCACTATGTTCTTGTCAATCTTGTCAAAACACTCTCCCTAAATCTTGATTTTGGTACTGAGTCACTAATGCCTACCACTCACAGTCTTACATATGCATCATTTCTTTGTAACATCCATGTAGTACTGTTGCTACCATCCTTGCTTGGCCCTGCCACTTGTGTAGTGATTGGTGTCCGGTATCACAATACATACATGCTAAATGACACATGCCATACTTGGAACTCTCAGGTAAAACTTGCTTCTCAACATAGTTCTCAGTCACCTTAATCATGTTGCAGTCAGTATGTGTAGCATTGTGCCTGGCACACATATACACATGTCCCTTAGGCAGGTACTCAGTGGCATTGTTACAAACCCTTAGCGCCACCATGGAATCATTTATTTTGTGAAAATAGAGTGGTGATGCTTTCTTCTGTACAGGTTGGCATTGTGGTGCTTTGGGTGACTCATGCAACACTCTTTACTTTTGAAAGTGCATCAAATATAAAATAACATGTGAACCTGAAGCAATGGAAGAACACTTACACCAGCCCAGGGGCCGAGTTTGCAGGGCACAACTTAGAGAAATACCATTATTTCTCCACATTTTTGCTTCTATGTGTGCAACATTCTGCAACACACATGAAGAGTGCAAAGATCCATTAGGGACTGTTCATATTCAGGAAGGGTCTGCTTCCTGCAGATCATAAACCATTCCCTGCAACACTAGCACACATTGTAATGTGGTGCTAGAGTGCCTGCTTTGGCACTAGGAAACAGATTATTCACCAGCTCTACTGAAACAACATGCTTGGACAGTACTCTTTTCCCTACGTCCCTACCCTACGTTTTGGAAATTGCACACCTCAGTGTTGAGAAATTGCTTGGGGAACTGTGCAGCACCATTTCTTTGTACATGGGCCCCTCTATGTGTTGGCTTCACATAATGCATACAGTTTAAATTGTTAATACCTCAGACACAGACACGACACAGATTAGGTGTAAAGTGAATTTATTTACATGTGCAAATATAATATGTGGAGTTCTGTACATTGTACAGGAGAGAGACCCCACGAGAGAGCCCAAATCATTGGTTGTCCAAACAGAGTCCTTGGAAGGGGAAGATGTGTAGGAGAGGAGTGCATCAGTCAGGAGGTGATCACATTGCTATTGTGTAGGATTGGGCACAATGACAGTCCGTATGTCTGATTGGTCAACAGTGGGAGAGTGAAGAGGGGCAGTAGATATTTCTTGCAACACTGGCACGATCTTCAAAACAGAGAAAAAGAGAAACTGTCAATGTGCCACAGTCTGAAGCCACTGGCCTTTTTTGCAAGTGATAGCTGTTTCTTCCACATCTTTATCCTCTGATGTGTGCGGAGCCACCTGTGTCAAGGGTTGTACTGGAGTTGGAGTTGAGGAAGGCACACACACACACAGAGAAAATGCAGAATTGTAGGTCCCAGCAGCTCTCATATGTGGCAAGATGTGAGGCATCACTGCAGCAAGGAGGAACTTCTGGTTTCGTAACACAGCAGCAACATCAGCCAGCTAAATACTCCTTGATGGAAACAAGCTCCCTCTGTATGGACTCCATGACGGCTCGATTTTCCCCCAGCCTGTTGACAACCTTGCTGGCACCACTCTTGAAGGACATTTGTTTATGCCTCTACCTCAGGACACCAGCGATGTCAGCCAGGGACTGCTGTAGTCCATGAAACGGGGAGTGGGTGCCTCAGATGGCATCAAAGTTGTCCTTATTGGGACTAAGGCACATCTCAACTTATGCTAGCCTGCCCGCGATGGTCTCCATCCCTACCTGCACATGCTGTGCCAGTTCACGCTGGACTCCTACCACTTGACTTTGGAAAATGATGTCTGGGTACTGGGAGTCCAGATCTCTGGGTGAGCTGGCATGTGGTGTGTGTGCTCTGTTGGGTGGGTCATCTGGATACCCTGAAATGCTGTGTGTCTTTCCTGCAACCAGGGATTGGCGTCCCAATGGCACCCAGGATTTGCTAGAGAGTGTTGGAATTGATGTTTGGCAACTGGTCAACAAGGTCATCTTGGAAGTCCAGGATATGCAGCTGGGCTCGAGGTATGTCATTCTTCCAGGCAATTAGATAGCAATATATCAATGTTGATTTGTACTAGCTGTTCAAGAGTCATCAGGCTGTTCATCATGGTTCCTTATTTACACGGTGCAGAGCCACACATCAAGTCCCTCATTCACAGGCCCCTGGCGAAACACTGCGCAACCAGAGCATGATTAATGGGAACCCTCCGTTGACACATTATTCCAGTCCCCTTTTACAATTCAAGTCAGAGCTCACTAACACGGCTTTTCATGGAATTCTGCATATGACCCCTTTCATGCAGTACATTGCATGGCAGTTGTATGCCCTGGGTGTTGTTTGGGGTGTTCCCATGCAACACCCATGGAAGCATTCAGATTCAGTTGCATTGCTATATCTACATTTTAGGGAATGTGTTGGGTCCCTTTGCCATCCCACATGTCATGTGAGAGTAACTCAAGGGGGATAACTGTACACTTGCATCCTCCATGTCACATCTTGTTTTGTGTACTGTGTCCTGAACCACCCATAGTAAGATGCACCCACCTTGTGTGTATGTGTCCATTACAGGGAGGTGTCCCTTCATGCACAATTACACTCAGCCCAACAATGCAGGCAACCTTGCGCCTATGCCGCATGGATGCCTGACATCCTGCCATAGGGGGCAACTACAATAGTCTTCCTTATGACATGTCCAGGCAGCGGAACTGATCCTCTTGACAACATTCCTTGTCTTGGTCAGAGCAGGATTAAATTGTTTTTATGCCTCCGTTTGAGGGCCGTTGAATGGGTCATGAGCCATGGCCACAACACATATCCTTGGTCACCTGAAAAGTGGAAAAAAGCAACAATCAATGATTGTGTACATTGTTATTTAGACATAATGAACTGTGGTGGTGATTTTGACCCTGTCGGTCTTTTGACTGCCAGGGTAAATGTGGCGGTCCCACCACCAACAGGCTGGCGGTGCAGACCGCCACATTAGGATTGTGGCATGTTGGCCTCTGCCAACCTACCACATCTTCATTCATACCACCATAGCGGTCGGAACCACCGGGCCAGAGATTATCATTTCTGACCCCGCGGTCCACAGAAGACTGCCGGCGGTATTAGGAGCCAGCCGTCCGTCATGGTTTCCGCTGTGGTAGCACCGCCATGAAAACCATGGCGGAAAGGCTACCAGTGACAGGGAATTTCTTCCCTGTCACCAGTAAACGGCTGCCCCACCCCCCAAGCAAGCACTAGACCTCCCCGCCCCAACCCTCCTCTCCCACCTCCTCTCCAGACACAACACCCCCTTCCCCCTCCAGCCACATTGCCCCCCTCCGCCTACCCTCGCCCCTCCACCTCCCCCTCTCCCTCCCCCTTCAGCCACATCACCCCCTCCCCACATACATGCCCACAGACACCCACACTCACCACTCATAAATCCATTCACCGACACTTGCATACACGCATCCCCTCACTCGCATGCCCTGAGACACAGAACACATCTACATGCTGACTTTCATATTTAGTGTTAATAGATTGCTATTTAGATTGTTCTAACAACTCTAACAACTCTATGGGGGTCATTACAACCCTGGCGGACGGTGTTAAAGCGGCGGTAAGACCGCCAACCTGTTATTTTTTAGTATTATGGCCATGGCGGTTACCGCCATGGTAATCCGCCGCTTCCCCGTTCCGCCCGCCAGGGCGGAGATGACCGCTGGGCTGGAGACCTGGGTTTCCAGCCCGACGGCCGTGACAATACCGCTGCCGGTATTGTGACCCGGCTTACTGCCGTGGATTTCCAGCGGTAGGAACCGCCATGAAATCCGTGGCGGTAAGCACTATCAGTGCCAGGGAATTCCTTCCCTGGCACTGATAGGTGTCTCCCCCACCCTCCACCCCCACCCGACTCCCTCCCCTACACCCCCACCACCCCTGCCACCCCCCAAAGGTGGCAGGGCCCCCCTCCCCACCCGACCCCCGACATTACCTTACACATACACACCCAACACACACACAGGCACCACCAACACACATACACGCACACATACCGACATACATGCCAACATCCACACGCACACTCAGACACGTACACCCACATTCATGCACACATCCATACAGACATACATACAGACAGACACGCACACATTTCCGAAACACGCAACACCCGTGCAAGCATACATGCACTCACACCCCCCCTACATACACAGACGCACACCCCCATGCACCCACACAAGACACAACACCCCCCCACCCCCCTCCCCTAACGGACGATCGACTTACCTGTTCCGTCGATCCGCCGGGAGGGAACGGGAGCCATGGGGGCAGCTCCTCCAACACCACACCGTCAACAGAACACCGCCGCGCAGAATCACAGGACGTGATTAGCTCAACGGTGTTCTTTTGGCGTGGCGGTGGAGGTGGAGCAACCTCCACTTCCCCGCCGCCCGCAAGTATGGCTGTTGGCGGCTCTCTGTCGGAAAAACGACAGAGGGCAGCCAACGGTCATAATACGCCGAGCGGCAAACCGCCACTACTGGTGGTCTTCCGCACGGCGGTCCCTCGGCGGTCTTCTTAAAAGACCGCCGAAGTTGTAATGGCCACCTATGTCATTTGCACTCACTTTTCAAAGTAACAAACTTATGATCAGAATCTCTTGCATACATTCAGCCCTATATAGGTTGTGACATTGTCAACATGTTTGACACTCACACATACATTTGCCCTTTTGTGACCTATGTTGTCCTTGCTTGCCTACATTACATAGCACAGCCTTTCATTTGTTTACTTAACTTAACAGGGCTATTTGCTTACTACATGTAATCAGTTTCTAACATGTGACATGGATATTTAAGCTAATGCTTTTTGTATAGCAAGGTATTGTGATGAACTTAAATTGACACGTAGGTATGTCAGTGTAGGCTTTTTCATATGGGCCAACTTGATGTAGATGTAGGTAACTTTATACTACAGACCTATACACAACATGTTTGGTTTTCTCATGTATGTATGTGGTTTTGCCTTATAGGTGAATCTGTACTTACATGCCTTGTTCATGACATCATTGATGTAGCATGAGAGGGTTCAGTTTAGGATCCTGAGCACACTGTGATACCTTACCTAGGTTTCATTTGCTCCTATGTTGTTTCCTATTTCACGCCATATACATTGACTGTGTCATTTTTACATTCATGGAGTGGGACACAGGAAATGTAGGCAACTTGATCTACTAAATTGTTCATCTGTCACAGTGATGAAGTATGCAATTGTGGGTTATTATCTTTGCATATGTTTGGACCTAGAATTTTGGAATGGTTGAAAAATAAGTGGACCTTGTACTTTTGGTATCAAATATGCTCTTTGAGTTGACATCTACACATGCTTTGCTGCTTCACTTGCAGTGCATGACATGCATAGAATTAAAAAGATCTTTTGTGCTTTTGATACTTTGGTCAATCTACAGATTTGCTGCCATGTGTGAACCATTTACTTAGATTCACATGATTTGTTCAACACTGGTTATTTTAGTGGAACTTTAAATAATAATCCAAACTTGATACACCATTGCACATACACACAACTCAAACTTAACTAAGATGTATTCTTTCTACTTGTATACAATTTAATAGTTAACCACAAGATTTTTGTGTTGATTTGTCCATCAGGGAGGATCTTAGACAGACGTGGAAAGAAGTGGCTTTGGTCCCATCTTTAAGAAAGTAGACCGCCATGAACCCAGCTGCTACTCCCCTTTTTCCCTCCAAGATATTTATATTGCCATTCCTGGAAGCGCTTCCTAGGACCAATTCTTAGTTCTTCCATGATCAGAGCTCATGGAAAAGGACTGCTTTATTTACAACAACATTTTGAGTTGGATCTCTGTGTCTCAATTCTAAATTGTATTCATTGTGCAATTAGGATCAGACATTGCTATGGGGCTGTGTAATAAAGGCCACTGCCTTTAAGATTTTATGTGACCCTATACATTAGATTTGATACAGTTTTATCATGCTTTTACCAACTTTGTGTAGTTTTTATGATTGTACTGTTTAATTTTGTGCCTTTTTGGCTAGAAATAAATCAAATAAAGATCCTTGACTGACTAACTATTCAGAAAATGTGGTTCTGTCCACCCACAGAGTGTGAGATGACGCAATACTGGTCATTGTGGACTTATTCCTACTTTCATTGCAGGATTAGTGAGGGAATGACACATGGGAACAACATATGCTATCATGTTGGAGTAAGTTACGCCCACTATGTGCACATGACACAAGATCCATACACAAACACAGGGATGGCTATTATGTCATAAATTACAACTGCTTAGTTAGTATGATAAATATTTCTGCTTTCCTTACACATGAGTAGACCACTCCCATAGCTGCCATTCTGAAACCTGTCATTGATGATATTGTGGCAGAAGTTTAAGGCATTATGGCCCTCATTACAACCGTGGTGGTAAATGCCGCCTACCGCCGTGCTGACAGCCGCCAACATACCCTGACCGCGGTGGTAATCCACCACGGGTATTATGACCCACACTGAGAATTCCGCCACAATACAGACACCCACACAAGTCCGCCAGACCAAAGGTCAGTGATAAACTGGCGGTACCAAAACCCACACCAGTTTTTCAATCGTGGTAAACCTTTGGCGGTACACACCGCTGCGCTCAAAATAAACACACACTTACAAAACTACACCACATTGGACAATTCAAACTATACACACCTGGTACACATACAAACACCACACTCACACAACACTATAAAACACACACCCACAATACCCACAACTCCTTACAGAGAAAAAAGAGATAGCAAGCAGAGCGAGACAAGCAAGGTACACCCACACAATCAGAGGCACAGAACACCATCACCCGTACACCAGTCACGCACATCACAGCATACACCATAACACATCACCCCACAGATCACCCCACACATCCTCACACATATCACTCACACCATATCCATGGCATCCCAAAGACACCCAAGGTTTTCAGAGGAGGAGCTAAGGGTCATGGTGGAGGAAATCTGCCGGGTAGAGCCACAGCTATTTGGATCACAGGTGCAACAGACCTCCATTGCAAGGAAGATGGAGCTATGGCGGAGAATCGTGGACAGGGTCAACACCGTGGGACAGCACCCCAGAACTAGGGATGACATCAGGAAGAGGTGGAACGACCTACGGGGGAAGGTGCATTCCGTGGTTGTAAGACACCAGGTAGCAGTACAGAGGACTGGCGGTGGATCCCTACCTCCTCCCTTACAACTAACAACATGGGAGGAGCAAGTCTTGACGATCATTCATCCTGAGGGCCTCGCAGGAGTAGCAGGAGGACTGGACTCTGCTAAGTCAATTCTTTACTACTATATCTCCTCCCTACCTGCATGCTATCACATACCCCCACCCTTACGCTCACTCCCATCACTCCATCACCTCACATACACCCCACTATCACAACCCACCCATCCCAAGCCCTGCATGTAACACCAATGCATGGACACTACTCACAGACCTGCATGGACACCCATCACCAAAGCATCCACCCCACAAATTCACCACCTACACAAGGCCAAGCCAACAGGGAAAGCACAATCACACAGTGAAACACACCCATTTACAAGATGGCACCGGTAGATACATTAACAATGCATTTGCATCCCAACAGGACCCCTACTGAACGTCACCGGAGAGGAGGTGCCAGCTGCATCCAGTTCCCCCACAGAAGAGGCCCACAGTGACGACAGCAGCTCTGCACGCCTGGATCAGGATCCCCTGCCACAGTCCCAACCCACCACAGAGCCGCCCCCCTCAGGAAACACCAGCACAGTACCTACCCAGCAGGCCCATGCCACTCTCCAGGACACGTCAATCAGCAGTGTGTCCACCACTACAGGGACCCCAGGCAGCCCCACAAACCTAGGACGATCAGGGACCTGGGGTCAGTGGCAGTGGGCACACGGTTCAGGGGATAGAGGCACAGGACAACAGGGAAGCTGGGAGGACTGCTGTGCGACAGGGGGAGGACAGGCCCAGGGAAACCACTCTCCACAAGGCACTCTCCAACATCCTGGGAGCATACCACCATTCCCAGGAGACCATGGGCCAGGTACTGGCCAAGTTGCAAGAGACCCAGCGGCTGCAGGAGGGACAGTACCTGGGGATCAGGGAGGACCTAACAAAAATCTACACCATCCTGGTCACCATAGCAGGGGTGCTGGCTGACATGGGCAAGACCATGAGGGAAGCAGTGGCAGAACAAGGGGCACCTGACACTAGACAAACCGAGGAACAGCTTTCCACCTCCGCCGGCGTTAGTGGACAGGAGGCACCGCCACAGGACCAACGGGCCACCAGCACCCCACCCCCTGCAGAAGGAGAACCACCCCGCAAACGGTCCCTGCGATCCAGGCAGAAGACAGAGAGCATTGCCAAGACCCCTGCCAGGAAATAGGACTCTCCTTATAGTCACCCTTCTGTCCCACTCTGTTACCCTGTCCACCTTGAACTGCCATTGCTCCCCACCATATGCCCCGTTGGACAATGCACCTGTGATACCAAGAGACTGGACTCAAACTGGACATTCCTCCACCATCACCCCAGCCCCTTGCACATACCCCTATATTTTTTGGCAAATAAATAAACAATCTTGAAACAAGTAACATACTGGAGTCAATGTAATGAATCTCAAATGTATTAGTTCTCAAAGCATTACAACGTATATGTACAGTGAAATATACAAAAGGATGACCTTTGGTGGGCAGCAGTACATTTAGCAGGAGCCAGAATGGGGCACAGAGATCTGAAAATAGAGAATCCAAAGGGAACAGTCAGTGGCCATAGACATAGGGAAAGAGGCTGCCATGTACAATGTCCAACAGATTACTGAAATGTTAAGTGAAATTACAGTGTCTTACCTGAGTGTCACTGGAAGTACTGTTGTAGAATATTTGTTCTGTTGTCAACACCTTCTTCCTCTGCTTCCTCTTCCTCACTGTCCACAGGCTCCACCGCTGCCACCAGACCATCTCCAGGCACATCCTCCTACAGAAACGTCACCTGGCGTCTCAACGCCAGGTTGTGCAACATTCAACATGCAACAAGGATCTGGCACACCTTCTTGGGTGAGTAGTACAGGGATCCACCTGTCAGATGGAGGCACCGGAACCTGGCCTTCAGGAGGCCAAAGGTCCTTTCAATTTACCTTCTGATTTGCCCATGGGCCTCATTATAATGTTCTTCTGCCCTTGTCCTGGCATTCCACACAGGGGTCAGCGGCCATGAGAGGTTAGGGTAACTGGAGTCACCTGCAAATTGAGGTTGACAACTGTTATATACACACTAACCCTTAGTGGCAATCCCATACCCAGACACCAACTTATACTCGGTGGGGACCTTTGGCTCACCTATTAGCCACACCCAGTGCCGCTGGAGTTGGCCCATCACATATGGGATGCTGCTATTCCTCAATATAAATGCATCATGCACAGAACCAGTATATTTGGCATTCACATGGGAGATGTGCTGGTCCGACCAACACACCATCTGCACATTCATTGAGTGATAGCTTTTCCTATTCCTGTAAACCTGTTCATTTCCCCGCGGGGGGGGGGACAAATGCTACATGTGTACCATCAATGGCACCAATGATGTTTGGGATATGTCCCAGGGCATAAAAGTCAGCCTTCACTGTGGCCAAATCATCCACCTGGGGGAACACGATGTAGCTGTGCATGTGTTTCAGCAGGGTAGACAACACTCTGGTCAACACATTGGAGAACATGGGCTGAGCAATCCCTGATTCCATGGCCACTGTAGTTTGAAAAGAACCACTTGCCAAGAAATGGAGCATTGACAGGACCTGCACTAGAGGGGGGATACCTGTGGGCTGGCAGATAGCTGACATCAGGTCTTGCTCCAATTGGGCACACAGTTCTTGGATTGTGGCACAATCAAGTCTGTATGTGATGATAATGTGTCTGTCCTCCATTGTTGCAAGGTCCACCAGGGGTCTGTACATCGGAGGATGCCGCCATCTCATAATCTGCCTCAGCGGTTGTAGCCTATGGAAGAGAACGGTGATCAGAGGGTCAAATTTCCACATATATTGCACTAATGTTGCTGATTTTACTTTACAGAAGCAGTATGTGAAATCGAGAATCAGTTGATGTGCCAATGTCTGCTGTGATGCAGTTAGGTACCATGCCCTGTGCCCCCCTGCAATGGCGGCTGCCTCACCTGTGAGGAGGGACAAGTGGAAATGCGTTGTGCGCCGTCGCGGGCGGCGGTCGATGACCGCCACGCAGATTTGCATTGGTTATTATTGGGCCCTATGGGTTCCAGGAGCCAATGCCGTTGTACGCTGGTGGTGACGGAATGCACCGCCGCGGACGTCACCACCATTTTCTAACTAGTCACTCACTTGCTACCTGACCGTCAACAGGAGAGGACCTACAGTGCAAGTGCTGTTGTGACCTGTGTCTGGAAGCGACAATGGCTCATGTGTCTGGGGAAAGGGCCCCTCCTTCACTGCAGAGGAGTTGGAGAAACTTGTGGATGGGGTCCTACCCCCAGTACACATTACTCTACGGTCCTCCAGGCAAACAGGTGAGTACACTGTGGGCATGATGCGTGGGCAATGCATGTTTGGAGTGGTGTGGATGTAAGCAACAAGTTGGGGGGTGCTGAGGCACCCTGGCCTGAGTGCTGCATGTCAGTGTATGTGTGTCAGGGCATGGGTGGGAACTGGTGGGAAATGAGTATGGCGGTCCGGACTGGTGAGTAATTACATTTTCTGCTGTCTTTCCCCTGCAAGTCAGCGCCCAGCAGAAGAAGGGTATTTGGCATGCCATCGCCAAAGAGGTGTGGACCCTGGGGGTCTATCAAAGGCGGAGCACCCACTGCCACAAGAGATGGGAGGACCTGCGCCGCTGGACCAAGAAAACGGTGGAGGCCCAGCCCGGGCTGGCCTCACAACGTGTAAGGGGTGCCTGTCACACCATGACCCCCCTGATGTTCCACATCCTGGTGGTGGCCTATCCGGAGTTGGATGGGCGCTTGAGGGCATCACAGCAGCCACAAGGCGGTGAGTATAGATTCTGAAAGCTGACGTTGCGCGCTTTAGGAGTTAGCTGGGTGGGGGATGTGGCTTTGGGTGCCCCTAGTCCAGGGCGATCATGGCAGGGTAGGTCCCTTGTTGTGCAGGCTATGGCGCACTCCTACCCCAATGGTGTAAGTGGGCATCTACTACTAGACATAGTCCTGTGGGTTTCAGGTGTGCAGATGCTGGCGTTAGGCATTGTACCCCATGGGCTGGTGACTGTCTCAGTAAATGGTTGGGCATGGCCTAGTGCATAGGTCGGCTCCCTATGTGTTGTGTCCCGCCAACGGTAATGCTGTTGCTGGCATTGACCAAGTGTATCCTCTGTCTCTCCCCCCCTTTTTGTTTTGTCACCCTGTCCTTGTGTGCATTAGCATCATCTGGCAGAGGAGCAGAGGCACCGGCGACTGAGGGAGCTGCATCCCACATGGGCCTGGAGGCCGAATCCACCAAGGGTGAAGGCACCAGTGGGACAGAGGGTGAGGGGAGCTCCACGATGGAGACAGGAGGGGAGACCACAGACAGCTACTCCTCCTCCGATGGAAGCTCCCTGGTGGTGGCGGACAACTCTATGCCCACCCCAACAACAGGTACAGCCGCCACCCACCTATCTGCACTGCCCTCCCAGCAGCCCCTCAGCGTGTTTCCTGTGCCCGCTCACCCGGGAGGGTGGGCATCTCCTTCGCCCCAGGCACCTAAGGCCATGCCCCAGTCATCCCTGCTTCCCTCAGTGAGGAGGCTATTGACCTCCTGAGATCCCTCACTGTTGGGCAGTCAATCATTGTGAATGCCATCAAGGGTGTAGCAGGGCATTTGCAACTAACAAATGCATGCCTGGAGGGCCTTCACTCTGGCGTGGCAGCCCAACAGAGAGCATTTCAGGCTCTGGCCTCAGCACTGATGGCAGCCATTGTCCCTGTGTCCAGCCTTGCCCCCTCCAACTTCCACTACCCAGACCCAATCCCCTCAACCTCAGCCTACCCCAAGCACACATTCAAACCAGCATTCACCCAAATCAACACAAACGTGTTTCAGGCAAACACAAGCACCACTATTCATCTCACAGACACTCACCTAAGCACCATCCCCATGCAGACACACCAACATCCACTGCCTCCACTGTGTCCCCCTCCTCCTCTTCATCCACATCCCTCCCACTAGCATCTCCAATCACACCTGCATGCACCACATCCTCATCCACTACCTCCATCACCAGCACGCCATCACAACACAGCCCTCACAAGCTGTCACCACCCCCACAAACATGTACACTTCCCCTGTGTCCGCTCGCAGTGTGTCTGTGACCCCTCCTCCCAAAGTACACAAACGCATCCACCCACCCACCCAACAGCCATCCACCTCACAACAGCATCCAGCCCATGCACCTTCACCCAAACTCAGCAGACGTATACCTCCTACAACCACTCCCTCTTCCTCCACTCCCAAACCCTCCACAATCTTCACGTCCCAGTGTGTCTATAAAGCTTTTCCTGACTAACATAGACCTCTTCTCTACGGCTCTTCCCCCCGTTCTTCCCCTCGGGCCAGGATATCCAGATCCCAGGCCAGCACCTCAGCCACTAAGTCGTCGGACGCTGTGGTACCTGCAAGTCCCGGAGGATCAAAGGGGGCACCCTTCAGGGCAGACAGTGTGCCACCGACACCTGCAAAGGACCAACCCATTCCACCACCTGCCAAGGTAAAGAAGGGGCCAGCATGCAGCACGGTCAAGGAGCACGACCCACTCAGCAAGGCCTCATCCAAAACTCAAGATGACAGTGCCAAGGTCCGAGCAGCTTCTGCCAAGGTGGGGAAGGCAAGGCACTTCAGACCTCGGAGGCTCCAGGTGAGGGACTGGTGCCCACTATCAGTATCAACAGCCCCGCAACCTGTACCGCGGCAAGCACTGCCATCTGCCCCACCACCTGCCCTGCCCCGTCCCTCCACGGCCACCTGCACCGCCGCTGCCACAACAACTGTCAGCAGCAACATCCCCAGTGGGCAGACGTCAGAGGCTGCAGGAGGTGGCCTGGTGTCTCCCTCCACCACTACCAGCAGCTGAACCATGGGCAGCACTGGCAGCATCCCCACCACAGGCCCTGCCACAAGCACTGCCATCTGCACCACCACATGCCCAGCTGCTGCCACAACAACTGTCAGCAGCAGCATCCCCAGTGGGCAGCAGTCAGAGGCTGCAGGAGACAGCCAGGAGCCTCTCACCACCACTTGAAGCACCACCACCAGCACCGGCACTACCACCAGTTTGCAGCGTTAGTTGCCGCAGGATGGAATTGGGCCCTGCCTCCACGGAGTATCATGCTACCTGTTCCCTGTAAATCTCGTGCCTCAGACACAAAGGTGAGGGAATGTGAACTGCCACATCCCAAGTGCAGCATCACTGGGCACAATGCCCCCTCCAGAACCAGTGGAGAAATGCATCCACTCCCCCTATCCTTGGCAGGACGAAGCACACTGGGCACAAGGCCCCCTCCAGGACCAGTGGAGAAATGCATCCACTCACCCTATCCTTGGCAGGATGAAGCAGACTGGGCACAAGGCCCCCTCCAGAACCAGTGGAGAAATGCATCCGCTCACCCTATCCTTAGCAGGATGAAGCATACTGGGCACAAGGCCCCCTCCAGAGCTAGTGGAGAAATGCATCCACTCACCCTATCCTTGGCAGGATGAAGCAGACTGGGCACCAAGCCCCCTCCAGAACCAGTGGAGATGTGCATCCACTCACCCTATCCTTGGCAGGGTGAAGCACACTGGGCACCATGCCCCCTCCAGAACCAGTGGAGAAGCCATCCACTTGAGAGACTGTGGCTTTGCACTTCCCAGGACCAAGCAGTGGGCAAACAACCCACTTGAGAGACCTGAGAGACTGTGGCTTTGCACTCCCCAGGAACAAGCAGTGGACAAACCACCCACTTGAGATACTGTGGCTTTGCACTCCCCAGTAGCAAGCAGTAGGCAAGCCACCCACTTGAGAGACTTGAGAGACTGTGGCTTTGCACTCCGCAAGAGCAAGCAGTGGGCAAGCCACCCACTTGAGAGACTTGAGAGGCTGTGGCTTTGCACTCCCCAGGAGCAAGCAGTGGGCAAACCACCCACTTGAGAGACTTGAGAGACTGTGGCTTTGCACTCCCCAGGACCAAGCAGTGGGCATGTAGCCCCCTCCAGGAGCAGTGGCGTTGTACCATCTTCCGGCTGAGGTGCCTCCCCTTCCCTCTGAGGTGCCTGTGTGTTTACAACTTGATGCCCCTGCAGTGTTCTCTCCGTTTTGAGGCAGGAGTCAAGTGTGAGCTTCGTCCATGATTTTTGGCCCAGTGGGCCATGGACATTTGCAAAGGACAGTGTACGGCCTTCTGTATATATTGTAAATATTTGTATATACTGTTTTTCTAATTGTTAACTATATCTGCATGTTCCAAAATATCACTGATTTAACTCAATTCCTTTTGTCGTTGCGTTCTTCTAGGGGGTAACGGGGTGTGAATGTACTGTTGCTGCATGTGTTTGTGTGTATGGTGTTGTGAGTGAGGGTGGGGGTGGGGGTGTTGCGTGTTGCTTGTGTGTGTCACTCTCCTTTTCCTCCCCCCCCTGCGTGCTAGGTGCAGTATTCACTGTGGTCGCCGCCTTTGATATCCTTCGTGTATGAGGAGGTAGACCAGTATCGGCAGGACCTGTAGCTCAGGCTCCATGGTGTTGAGAGGTGAGTGGTTTCCCTTCCAAGTCCTGTTTCCACTGTGCTTTTGATGGCGTTGCTACTGCCCCGGAAAAGCTGCTGGATTGGAGGGTTGTGATAGGGTGGGCGGTACGTTGTCTTCCACCTCCCTGTTGGCGGTGACCGCCGTCGTGTTTGTTGCTAACGCCGTGGCAGTCGGTGTGTTAAAGTGGCTGTCTATGTTGGCGGTTTCCGCCGTGGTCGTGATCCCATTTTTTTTACCGCTGGCCTGTTGGCGGCATTACTGTCTGTAGGAGGCTGGACTGGCTTGTAGTGAGTACCAAGAGGTACTTACACCTTGCACCAGGCCCAGGTATCCCTTATGAGTGTATAGGGTGTCTAGCAGCTTAGGCTGATAGATAATGGTAGCTTAGCAGAGCAGCTTAGGCTGAACTAGGAGACGAGTGAAGCTCCTACAGTACCACTAGTGTCATTTGCACAATATCATAAGAAAACACAATACACAGATATACTAAAAATAAAGGTACTTTATTTTTATGACAATATGCCAAAGTATCTCAGTGAGTACCCTCAGTATGAGGATAGCAAACATACACAAGATATATGTACACAATACCAAAAATATGCAGTATAGTATTAGAAAACAGTGCAAACAATGTATAGTTACAATAGGATGTAATGGGGATACATAGGGATAGGGGCAACACAAACCATATACTCCAAAAGTGGAATGCGAACCACGAATGGACCCCAAACCTATGTGACCTTGTAGAGGGTCTCTGGGACTGTGAGAAAACAGTGAGGGTAAGAAAAATAGCCCACCCCAAGACCCTGAAAAGTGAGTGCGAAGTGCAATAAAGTTCCCCAAAGAGCACAGAAGTCGTGATAGGGGAATTCTGCAGGAAAGACACAAATCAGCAATGCAACAATGATGGATTTCCAAATGAGGGTACCTGTGGAACAAGGGGACCAAGTCCAAAAGTCACAAGCAAGTTGGAGATGGGCATATGCCCAGGAAATGCCAGCTGTGGGTGCAAAGAAGCTGCTACTGGACAGTAGAAGCTGAAGATTCTGCAGGAACGACAAGGGCTAGAAACTTCCCCTTTGGAGGATGGATGCCCCACATCGTGGAGAGTCGTGCAGAAGTATTTTCCTGAAGAAAGACCGCAAACAAGCCTTGCTAGCTGCAAGTCGTGCGGTTAGGGTTTTTGGATGCTGCTGTGGCCCAGGAGGGACCAGGATGTCGCCAATTGCGTCAGGAGACAGAGGAGGTGCCCAGCAGGACGAGGAGCCCTCTCAGAAGCAGGCAGCACCCGCAGAAGTGCTGGAACAGACACTATGAAGAGGAGTGAAACGGTGCTCACCCGAAGTTACACAAAGGAGTCCCACGTCGCCGGAGGACAACTCAGGAGGTCGTGCAATGCAGGTTAGAGTGCCGTAGACCCAGGCTTGGCTGTGCACAAAGGATTTCCGCCGGAAGTGCACAAAGGCTGGAGTAGCTGCAAAAGACGCAGTTCCCAGCAATGCAGTCTGGCGTGGGGAGGCAAGGACTTACCTCCACCAAACTTGGACTGAAGAGTCACTGGACTGTGGGAGTTACTTGGACAGAGTTGCTGGATTCAAGGGACCTTGCTCGTCATGCTGAGAGGAGACCCAGGGTACCGGTGATGCAGTTCTTTGGTGCCTGCGGTTGCAGGGGGACGATTCCGTCGGCCCATGGGAGATTTCTTCGGAGCTTCTAGTGCAGAGAGGAGGCAGACTACCCCCACAGCATGCACCACCAGGAAAGCAGTCGAGAAGGCGGCAGGATCAGCGTTACAGAGTTGCAGTAGTCGTCTTCGCTACTTTGTTGCAGTTTTGCAGGCTTCCAGCGCGGTCAGCAGTCGATTCCTTGGCAGAAGGTGAAGAGAGAGATGCAGAGGAACTCTGATGAGCTCTTGCATTCGTTATCTAAGGAAATCCCCAAAGCAGAGACCCTAAATAGCCAGAAAAGAGGGGTTGGCTACTTAGGAGAGAAGATAGGCTAGCAACACCTGAAGGAGCCTATCAGAAGGAGTCTCTGATGTCACCTGCTGGCCCTGGCCACTCAGAGCAGTCCAGTGTGCCAGCAGCACCTCTGTTTCCAAGATGGCAGAGGTCTGGAGCACACTGGAGGAGCTCTGGGCACCTCCCAGGGGAGGTGCAGGTCAGGGGAGTGGTCACTCCCCTTTCCTTTGTCCAGTTTCGCGCCAGAGCAGGGCTGAGGGGTCCCTGAACCGGTGTAGACTGGCTTATGCAGAAATGGGCACCATATGTGCCCATGAAAGCATTTCCAGAGGCTGGGGGAGGCTACTCCTCCCCTGCCTTAACACCTTATTCCAAAGGGAGAGGGTGTAACACCCTCTCTCTGAGGAAGTCCTTGTTCTGCCTTCCTGGGCCAAGCCTGGCTGGCCCCAGGAGGGCAGAAACCTGTCTGAGGGGTTGGCAGCAGCAGCAGCTGCAGTGAAACCCCTGAAAAGGCAGTTTGGCAGTACCCGGGTCTGTGCTAGAGACCCGTGGGATCATGGGAATGTGCCAACAATGCCAGGATGGCATAGAGGGGGCAATTCCATGATCTTAGACATGTTACATGGCCATATTCGGAGTTACCATTGTGAAGCTACACATAGGTAGTGACCTATATGTAGTGCACGCGTGTAATGGTGTCCCCGCACTCACAAAGTCCGGGGAATTGGCCCTGAACAATGTGGGGGCACTTTGGCTAGTGCCAGGGTGCCCACACACTAAGTAACTTAGCACCCAACCTTTACCAGGTAAAGGTTAGACATATAGGTGACTTATAAGTTACTTAAGTGCAGTGTAAAATGGCTGTGAAATAACGTGGATGTTATTTCACTCAGGCTGCAGTGGCAGGCCTGTGTAAGAATTGTCAGAGCTCCCTATGGGTGGCAAAAGAAATGCTGCAGCCCATAGGGATCTCCTGGAACCCCAATACTCTGGGTACCTCAGTACCATATACTAGGGAATTATAAGGGTGTTCCAGTATGCCAATGTAAATTGGTAAAATTGGTCACTAGCCTGTTAGTGACAATTTGTAAAGAGAGAGCATAACCACTGAGGTTCTGGTTAGCAGAACCTCAGTGAGACAGTTAGGCATCACACAGGGAACACATACCTATAGGTCACAAACTTATGAGCACTGGGGTCCTGACTAGCAGGGTCCCAGTGACACATAACAAACATACTGAAAACATAGGGTTTTCACTATGAGCACTGGGCCCTGGCTGGCAGGATCCCAGTGAGACAGTGAAAACACCCTCACATACACTCACAAACAGGCCAAAAGTGGGGGTAACAAGGCTAGAAAGAGGCTACTTTCTCACACAACCCCCCCCCCCCAAACGAAGGACAATAAGGGTAACCTTGGCCAGTTGAGACTTTATTGTGTAAGTGGTGATAAGTAGAGAGTAGCTCTGCAATAGACTGGTTACTCCCTTTATCATCCACTATATGGTTACTTCCCTGTGGGGATGTAAACCACCCTGTTTGAAGTTTTTTAGCTAAGCAACAATGTGAAGATGTATTTTCAGAGTTTCTATCAGTAAGTTTTAGTTTAGAGTATTGGGAATTGTCCACTGAACCTATTTGTAGTGATGGAAATGCCAGACAGGGATGCTGTCTCAGAAAAGCCATGGCTGGGCAAAAACTTTGTCCATATGGCTGGAAGAGTGAACAGGGATGCTGTTTCTCTTGAGTTGGAGCAGGGCAGGGATGCTGTCCTATGAGCTCCACACTAGGGCAGGGATGCTGTCCTAAGTGTTGTGAGGCAGTGCAGAGTTTCTGCACTAAAGTTTCTCTGGGAGGGTTGGAGGGATGCTCCATGTGAACTAAAATGGTGCTCTTTTTCTCACCAATATTAGTTATCCCACAGAGAGGTACTTCTACCTCAGGGAGTACAGCTTTGCCAGCTGGTTTCTCCCACCACAGGAATGGTATCCTGAATGGCAGGGTGGTTAGGGGATACTGTGATACCCTTTTTACCTGTTGATGGAGAGGGATCCTGAGTTTTCAGGCCTTCTCTCCTTTGCTTTTTCATTTCAGTAGAAATGAGAGGGAACAATTCCTCTGGGATGCCCAGCATGGCTGCATGGGCATAAAACTCTACATCATCCCAACCTGAGGCCTCTAGGCCATTACCTAAGAGACAGTCTACAGGTAAGCTAGGTGATACCACCACCTGCTTAGGGCCAGTAACTCCACCCCAACTAAACTGAATTATAGCTAAGGGAAGAAACTTAGTGGAGTTATGGACATCAATAATCTTATACTGTTGTCCAATGATGTGTTGTTCAGGAGCCACTAGGTTTTCAGTCACCAAAGTGATACTGGCACTTGTGTCCCTGTAGGCCAAGGCCTCAACACCATTTATTGCAACTGTCTGCCTGTACTTATCCATTGTAAGGGGACAAGCAGCCAGTGTGGCAAGGCCAATGCCACTAGGTGTTACAGAAACTGCCTTGGGACTGACTACCCCAGTTTCTATTATGGACCCATAAGTGAACCCAACTACACCCTTAACTTGACTGTTGCCAGCAGTCCCACCACTAGTACCACTACTGCTAGGGGCACTAGAGCTTGATGTATTAGTGGTGGTAGGCTCAGGGGGTTTACCTGGACAGGACTTATCCCCTGGCCTATGGCCTCTGTTTTTACACACAAAGCACCAATGCTTTTTAATGTGTGTGGGTTGGGAAGAAGAGAAATAATTTGTTTTATCCCCACCCTCTGAAGAGTGTTTAAGATTTGAAGTGGGATCTTTGGTTTTACCCTTATCCCCATGCTTATCTTGAGATTTTTCACCATCTTTCTTCTTGCCATCCTTGTCACCACCTGTATGAACTTTTCTGTTCACTCTTGTTCTGACCCATTTGTCTGCCAATCTTTCCCAATTCTTGGGGAGAGGTCAGATCTGAGTCCACTAGATACTGGTGCAACAAATCAGACACACAATTATTAAGAATATGCTCTCTCAGGATTATGTTATATAGGCTTTCATAATCAGTAACTTTACTGCCATGTAACCACCCCTCCAAGGCCTTCACTGAATGGTCAACAAAGTCTACCCAGTCTTGTGAAGACTACTTTTTGGTTTCTCTGAACTTCATCCTGTACTGTTCAGTGGTTAAGCCATAACCATCTAGGAGTGCATTCTTAAGAACTGCAAAATTATTGGCATCACTTTCTTTCACAGTAAGGAGCCTATCCCTACCCTTTCCACTAAATGATAGCCATAGGATAGCAGCCCACTGCCTTTGAGGGACATCCTGTACAACACAGGCCCTCTCAAGTGCAGCAAACCACTTGTTAATGTCATCCCCCTCCTTATAAGGGGGAACTATCTTGTGCAGATTCCTAGAATCATGCTCTTTTGCAGGATGACTATGGGGAATACTGCTGCTGCCTGTAGGAAAGTACCATCTTGCCTGGCATGTTACCCCCATTTTTTCACTGTATATATGTTGTTTTAGTTGTATGTGTCACTGGGACCCTGCCAGCCAGGGCCCCAGTGCTCATAAGTGTGCCTGAATGTGTTACCTGTGTTATGACTCACTGTCTCACTGAGGCTCTGCTAATCAGAACCTCAGTGGTTATGCTCTCTCATTTCTTTCAAATTGTCACTAACAGGCTAGTGACCAATTTTACCAAGTTACATTGGCTTACTGGAACACCCTTATAATTCCCTAGTATATGGTACTGAGGTACCCAGGGCATTGGGGTTCCAGGAGATCCCTATGGGCTGCAGCATTTCTTTTGCCACCCATAGGGAGCTCTGACAATTCTTACACAGGCCTGCCACTGCAGCCTAAGTGAAATAACGTCCACGTTATTTCACAGCCATTTTACACTGCACTTAAGTAACTTATAAGTCACCTATATGTCTAACCTTTACCTGGTAAGGTTGGGTGCTAAGTTACTTAGTGTGAGGGCACCCTGGCACTAGCCAAGGTGACCCCACATTGTTCAGGGCCAATTCCCCGGACTTTGTGAGTGCGGGGACACCATTACACGCGTGCACTACATATAGGTCACTACCTATATGTAGCTTCACAATGGTAACTCCGAATATGGCCATGTAACATGTCTATGATCATGGAATTGCCCCCTCTATACCATCCTGGCATAGTTGACACAATCCCATGATCCCAGTGGTCTGTAGCACAGACCCTGGTACTGCCAAACTGCCTTTCCCGGGGTTTCACTGCAGCTGCTGCTGCTGCCAACCCCTCAGACAGGCTTCTGCCCGCCTGGGGTCCAGCCAGGCCTGGCCCAGGATGGCAGAACAAAGGACTTCCTCTGAGAGAGGGTGTTACACCCTCTCCCTTTGGAAAATGGTGTGAAGGCAGGGGAGGAGTAGCTTCCCCCAGCCTCTGGAAATGCTTTCATGGGCACACATGGTGCCCATTTCTGCATAAGCCAGTCTACACCGGTTCAGGGACCCCTTAGCCCTGCTCTGGCGCGAAACTGGACAAAGGAAAGGGGAGTGACCACTCCCCTGACCTGTACCTCCCCTGGGAGGTGCCCAGAGCTCCTCCAGTGTGCTCCAGACCTCTGCCATCTTGGAAACAGAGGTGCTGCTGGCACACTGGACTGCTCTGAGTGGCCAGTGCCATCAGGTGACATCAGCGACTCCTTCTGATAGGCTCCTTCAGGTGTTGCTAGCCTATCCTCTCTCCTAGGTAGCCAAACCCTCTTTTCTGGCTATTTAGGGTCTCTGTCTCTTGGGATTCCTTAGATAACGAATGCAAGAGCTCATCCGAGTTCCTCTGCATCTCTCTCTTCACCTTCTGCCAAGGAATCGACTGCTGACCGCGCTGGAAGCCTGCAAAACTGCAACAAAGTAGCGAAGACGACTACTGCAACTCTGTAACGCTGATCCTGCTGCCTTCTCGACTGTTTTCCTGGTGGTGCATGCTGTGGGGGTAGTCTGCCTCCTCTCTGCACTAGAAGCTCCGAAGAAATCTCCCGTGGGTCGACGGAATCGTCCCCCTGCAACCGCAGGCACCAAAGAACTGCATCACCGGTACCTTGGGTCTCCTCTCAGCACGACGAGCGAGGTCCAGCAACTCTGTCCAAGTGACTCCCACAGTCCAGTGACTCTTCAGTCCAAGTTTGGTGGAGGTAAGTCCTTGCCTCCCCACGCCAGACTGCATTGCTGGGAACCGCGACTTTTGCAACTACTCCGGCCTCCGTGCACTTCCGGCAGAAATCCTTGTGCACAGTCCAGCCTGGGTCCACGGCACTCTAACCTGCATTGCACGACCTCCTAAGTTGTCTTCCGGCGACGTGGGACTCCTTTGTGCGACTTCGGGTGAGCACCGTTTCTCTCCACTTCGTAGTGCCTGTTCCAGCACTTCTGCGGGTGCTGCCTGCTTCTGAGAGGGCTCCTTTTCTTGCTTGACACCCCCTCTGTCCCCAAACGCAATTGGCGACATCCTGGTCCCTCCTGGGCCACAGCAGCATCCAAAAACCCTAACTGCATGATTTGCAGCTAGCAAGGCTTGTTGGCGGTGTTTCTTCAGGAAAACACTTCTGCACAACTCTCCACGGCGTGGGGGGTCCATCCTCCAAAGGGAAAGTCTCTAGCCCTTGTCGTTCCTGCAGAATCCTCAGCTTCTACATCCCTGTAGCAGCTTCTTTGCATCCACAGCTGGCATTTCCTGGGCATCTGCCCATCTCCGACTTGCTTGTGACTTTTGGACTTGGTCCCCTTGTTCCACAGGTACCCTCGACTGGAAATCCATTGTTGTTGCATTGCTGGTTTGTGTCTTTCCTGCAGAATTCCCCTATCACGACATCTATGTCCTTTGGGGAAATTTAGTGCACTTTGCACTCACTTTTCAGGGTCTTGGGGTGGGCTATTTTTCTAACCCTTACTATTTTCTAATAGTCCCAGCGACCCTCTACAAGGTCACATAGGTTTGGGGTCCATTCGTGGTTCGCATTCCACTTTTGGAGTATATGGTTTGTGTTGCCCCTATCCCTATGTGTTCCCATTGCATCCTATTGTAACTATACATTGTTTGCACTGTTTTCTAATACTATTACTGCATATTTTGGTATTGTGTACATATATCTTGTGTATATTTGCTATCCTCATACTGAGGGTACACTCTGAGATACTTTGGCATATTGTCATAAAAATAAAGTACCTTTATTTTTAGTATATCTGTGTATTGTGTTTTCTTATGATATTGTGCATATGACACTAGTGGTACTGTAGGAGCTTCACTCGTCTCCTAGTTCAGCCTAAGCTGCTCTGCTAAGCTACCATTATCTATCAGCCTATGCTGCTAGACACCCTATACACTAATAAGGGATAACTGGGCCTGGTGCAAGGTGTAAGTACCCCTTGGTACTCACTACAAGCCAGTCCAGCCTCCTACATTGGTTGTGCAGCGGTGGGATAAGTGCTTTGAGACTACTTACCACTTTTGTCATTGTACTTTTCATAAGAGAAAAATATACAAAACAAGTTCAGTGTATGTACACCTAACCAAAAAGTTTTGCATTTCTTTTCTCACCTCTTTTCTAAAGTGCTGAAAAGTACCTCTAAACTTTCTAAAAGTTCTTAAAAGTTTAAAAAGTTTTTTTTCTGTCTTTCTAAAAGTTCTGAAAACATTTTTCTCTTTTTCTATCACTTAAACGCTTTCTAAAAATGTCTGGCACAGGCCAAAATGTTGATCTGTCCAAACTTGCATATGACCACCTTAGCTGGAAAGGAGCAAGGAGTCTCTGTATAGAAAGAGGTTTGAGTGTAGGGAAGAATCCTTCCTTGGAATTATTGCTTAACATGCTTAGAGAACAAGATAAGGCCAAAAGGGCCCCATCTGTTGAAAAAGTAGCTAATGGTTTCCAATCTGATCCAGGGACTCCCCTAGGAAAAGATTCAGGAAAGAAACTTCATAGACTGCCCATTACTAGACAGTCAAGCATAGTTGGTACTGAGGTTGAGTCACACCATACAGATATGGTTGTCTCACATGATTGCAAGAGTATTCATTCTCACCACAGTAGAAGTGATGTTTCTGTTAACCAAGCTGTTAGGGTGCCTTCTGTAAGGGACAGGTCTCCTTCTGTCCATTCTCATCATACTTCTGTTTCAAGGCATGTCCCTCCCACCCACCCTGATGACAGATTGTTAGAAAGGGAGCTCAATAGATTGAGAGTGGAACAAACCAGACTGAAGCTCAAGAAGCAACAGCTGGATTTGGATAGACAGACCTTAGAAGTAGAGAAGGAAAGACAGAAGTTGGGTTTAGAAACCCATGGTGGCAGCAGCAGTGTTCCCCATAGTCATCCTGCAAAAGAGCATGATTCCAGGAATCTGCATAAGATAGTTCCCCCTTATAAGGAGGGGGTTGACATTAACAAGTGGTTTGCTGCACTTGAGAGGGCCTGTGCTGTACAGGATGTCCCTCAAAGTCAGTGGGCTGCTATCCTATGGCTATCATTTAGTGGAAAAGGTAGGGATAGGCTCCTTACTGTGAAAGAAAGTGAAGCCAATGATTACAAAGTTCTTAAGAATGCACTCCTGGATGGTTATGGCTTAACCACTGAACAATACAGGATAAAGTTCAGACAGACCAAAAAGGAGTCTTCACAAGACTGGGTTGATTTCATTGACCATTCAGTGAAGGCCTTGGAGGGGTGGTTACATGGCAGTAAAGTTACTGATTATGACAGCCTGTATAACTTGATCCTGAGAGAGCATATTCTTAATAATTGTGTGTCTGATTTGTTGCACCAGTACCTGGTGGACTCTGATCTGACCTCTCCCCAAGAATTGGGAAATAAGGTAGACAAATGGGTCAGAACAAGGGTGAACAGAAAAGTTCATACAGGGGGTGACAAAGATGGCAACAAGAAGAAGGATGGTAAGTCTTCTGACAAGGGTGGGGACAAATCTAAAAATTAGTCTTCATCAGGCCCACAAAAACACTCTGGTGGGGGTGGTGGGACCAAATCCTCTTCTAATCAAAACAAAGAAAAGAAACCATGGTGCTATTTATGTAAAATAAAAGGCCATTGGACAACAGATCCCAGTTGTCCAAAGAAAAGCACCAAGCCTCCTACCACTACAACCCCTACTGCTACACCTAGTGTCCCTACTAATAGCAGCGGTGGTGGGAGCAAACCTACTAATAGCCAATCCAAGGGAGTAGCTGGGCTCACTTTTGGTAACTTAGTTGGGGTTGTTCTTGTTAGGGAGACCACAGAGGCTGTGTTAGTCTCTGAGGGGGCTATTGATTTAGCCACCTTAGTTGCTTGTCCCCTTAATATGGATAAGTACAAGCAGCTACCCCTAATAAATGGTGTTGAGGTTCAGGCCTACAGGGACACAGGTGCCAGTGTCACAATGGTGATAGAGAAACTGGTCCACCCTGAACAACACCTACTTGGTCACCAGTACCAAGTAACCGATGCTCACAACAACACACTTAGCCACCCCATGGCTATTGTAAACCTCAACTGTGGGGGGGTTACTGGTCCAAAGAAAGTTGTGGTAGCCACAGATTTACCTGTAGACTGTCTACTAGGAAATGACTTGGAGACATCAGCTTGGTCAGATGTGGAGTTGGAGGCCCATGCAGCAATGCTAGGCATCCCAGGGCATATTTTTGTTTTAACCAGGGCTCAGGCCAAAAAGCAAAAAGGACAGGGTGACTTGGATCCTGGAACAATGGACCAAGTGCTCCCTAAAGCTAGGGCTAGTAGAAGTAAAGCACTTCCTACTATCCCTCCCTCTACAGTGGATTCTAATTCTGAGGAAGAAGAATTTCCACCCTGTGCAGAACCTACACCAGAGGAGCTGGAAGCAGACACTGCTGAGCTTTTGGGTGAAGGGGGGCCTGCCAGGGAGGAGCTGAGTGTGGCACAGCAAACCTGTCCCACACTAGAGGGTCTAAGACAGCAAGCTGTCAAACAAGCTAAGGGGGATGTCAGTGACTCTCACAGAGTTTACTGGGAGGACAACCTCTTGTACAATGAAGCAAGGGATCCTAAACCTGGAACTGCCAGGAGGTTAGTGATTCCTCAGGAGTAAAGAAAGTTCCTCCTAACTCTAGCCCACGACATTCCCCTAGCTGGACATCTGGGACAAATGAAAACTTGGGACAGGCTTGTTCCCTTGTTTCATTGGCCTAGAATGTCAGAGGACACAAATGAATTTTGTAAGTCCTGTGAAACCTGTCAAGCCAGTGGCACTCCAAAGGCAAGTGGCCCCTTATCCCACTGCCTGAGGTTGGGGTTCCCTTTGAAAGGGTAGGGGTTGACATAGTTGGCCCCCTTGACCCTCCTACTGCTTCAGGCAATAGGTTTATCTTAGTGGTAGTGGACCATGCCACAAGATATCCTGAAGCAATTCCTTTAAGGACCACTACAGCACCTGCAGTGGCAAAGGCCCTCCTGGGAATATTTTCTAGGGTGGGCTTCCCAAAGGAAGTAGTATCAGACAGAGGAAGCAATTTTATGTCTGCTTACTTAAAGGCCATGTGGAAAGAGTGTGGTGTGACTTACAAGTTCACTACACCCTATCATCCACAAACAAATGGATTGGTGGAGAGATTTAACAAAACTCTCAAAGGCATGATTATGGGTCTCCCTGAAAAACTCCGCAGGAGATGGGATATCCTGTTACCATGCCTCCTTTTTGCCTACAGGGAGGTACCCCAGAAAGGAGTGGGCTTCAGCCCCTTTGAACTCCTCTTTGGACACCCTGTTAGGGGTCCACTAACACTTGTCAAGGAGGGTTGGGAACAACCTTTAAAAGCTCCAAAGCAAGATATTGTGGATTATGTACTTGGCCTCAGATCAAGGATGGCGGAGTACATGAAAAAGGCCAGTAAAAACCTCCAGGCCAGCCAAGAGCTCCAAAAGCAATGGCATGACCAGAAGGCTGTTTTGGTTCAGTACAAACCAGGGCAGAAAGTGTGGGTCTTGGAGCCTGTGGCCCCAAGAGCACTCCAAGATAAATGGAGTGGACCCCACACAATTGTTGAGAAAAAGGGTGAAGTCACCTACTTAGTTGACTTAGGCACTGGCAGGAGTCCCCTTAGGGTGCTCCATGTCAATTGCCTTAAACCCTACTATGACAGGGCTGATCTCACCCTGCTCATGGCAACTGATGAGGGACAGGAAGAAGACAGTGATCCTCTACCTGATCTCTTCTCTTCCACAGAACAAGATGCTCTTGTGGAAGGTGTAGTTTTGGCTGATTGTCTTACTGCTGAGCAGAAAGACCATTGCATAAATCTCCTGGGTCAGTTTTCTGAACTCTACTGTGCCAGGTACCACTTCTTGGTGTGAGCACACTATAGATACTGGAGACAGCTTGCCTGTCAAAAGTAAAATCTATAGGCAGCCTGACCATGTCAGGGACTGCATAAAGCAAGAGATGCAGAAAATGTTAGAACTGGGAGTGATTGAGCACTCTGAAAGTCCATGGGCTTCTCCTGTGGTACTTGTACCAAAACCTCATTCCAAGGATGGAAAGAAAGAAATGCAGTTTTGTGTTGACTACAGAGGTCTCAACCAGGTAACCAAAACTGATGCTCACCCTATACCCAGGGCAGATGAGCTCATAGATACACTGGCATCTGACAAGTATCTAAGCACTTTTGATTTGACTGCAGGGTATTGGCAGATCAAATTATCAGAAGACGCTAAACCTAAAACTGCATTTTCAACCATTGGAGGCCATTACCAATTCACAGTAATGCCTTTTGGATTGAAAAATGCACCTGCCACTTTTCAGAGGTTGGTGAACACAGTCCTGCAAGGGCTGGAAGCTTTTAGTGCAGCATATCTGCACGATATAGCTGTCTTTAGCTCCAGTTGGGATGATCACCTGGTCCACCTATGGAAAGTTTTAGAGGCCCTGCAAAAGGCAGGCCTCACTATCAAGGCTTCAAAGTGCCAGATAGGGCAGGGGAAGGTGGTTTATCTGGGACACCTTGTTTGTGGGGAACAGATTGCACCACTTCAGGGGAAAATCCAAACTATTATAGATTGGGTACCCCCTACTACTCAGACTCAGGTGAGAGCCTTCCTAGGCCTCAGTGGGTATTACAGGAGGTTCATTAAGAACTATGGCTCCATTGCAGCCCCTCTTAATGACCTCACATCCAAGAAAATGCCTAAAAAGGTATTATGGACAGCAAACTGTCAGAAAGCTTTTGAGGAGCTGAAGCAGGCCATGTGCTCTGCACCTGTCCTGAAAAGCCCTTGTTACTCTAAAAAATGCTATGTCCAAACTGATGCATCTGAATTAGGAGTAGGGGCAGTCCTATCACAAATTAATTCTGAGGGCCAGGATCAACCTGTTGCTTTTATTAGTAGGAGGTTGACCCCTAGAGAAAAGCGTTGGTCTGCCATTGAGAGGGAGGCCTTTGCTGTGGTCTGGGCACTGAAGAAGTTGAGGCCATACCTGTTTGGCACTCACTTCATTGTTCAGACAGACCACAAACCTCTACTTTGGCTAAAACAAATGAAAGGTGAAAATCCTAAATTGTTGAGGTGGTCCATATCCCTACAGGGAATGGACTATACAGTGGAACATAGACCTGGGAGTACCCACTCCAATGCAGATGGACTCTCCAGATATTTCCACTTAGACAATGAAGACTCATCAGGTCATGGCTAGTTTTATTGTCCTTCGTTTGGGGGGGCGTTGTGTAGGAAAGTACCATCTTGCCTCGCATGTTACCCCCATTTTTTCACTGTATATATGTTGTTTTAGTTGTATGTGTCACTGGGACCCTGCCAGCCAGGGCTCAGTGCTCATAAGTGTGCCTGAATGTGTTACCGGTGTTATGACTAACTGTCTCACTGAGGCTCTGCTAATCAGAACCTCAGTGGTTATGCTCTCTCATTTCTTTCAAATTGTCACTAACAGGCTAGTGACCAATTTTACCAATTAACATTGGCTTACTGGAACACCCTTATAATTCCCTAGTATATGGTACTGAGGTACCCAGGTTATTGGGGTTCCAGGAGATCCCTATGGGCTGCAGCATTTCTTTTGCCACCCATAGGGAGCTCTGACAATTCTTACACAGGCCTGCCACTGCAGCCTGAGTGAAATAACGTCCACGTTATTTCACAGCCATTTTACACTGCACTTAAGTAACTTATAAGTCACCTATATGTCTAACCTTTACCTGGTAAAGGTTGGGTGCTAAGTTACTTAGTGTGTGGGTACCCTGGCACTAGCCAAGGTGCCCCCACATTGTTCAGGGCCAATTCCCCGGACTTTGTGAGTGCGGGGACACCATTACACGCGTGCACTACATATAGGTCACTACCTATATGTAGCTTCACAATGGTAACTCCGAATATGGCCATGTAACATGTCTATGATCATGGAATTGCCCCCTCTATACCATCCTGGCATAGTTGACACAATCCCATGATCCCAGTGGTCTGTAGCAAAGACCCTGGTACTGCCAAACTGCCTTTCCCGGGGTTTCACTGCATCTGCTGCTGCTGCCAACCCCTCAGACAGGCTTCTGCCCTCCTGGGGTCCAGCCAGGCCTGGCCCAGGATGGCAGAACAAAGGACTTCCTCTGAGAGAGGGTGTTACACCCTCTCCCTTTGGAAAATGGTGTGAAGGCAGGGGAGGAGTAGCCTCCCCCAGCCTCTGGAAATGCTTTCATGGGCACACATGGTGCCCATTTCTGCATAAGCCAGTGTACACCGGTTCAGGGACCCCTTAGCCCTGCTCTGGCGTGAAACTGGACAAAGGAAAGGGGAGTGACCACTCCCCTGACCTGTACCTCCCCTTGGAGGTGCCCAGAGCTCCTCCAGTGTGCTCCAGACCTCTGCCATCTTGGAAACAGAGGTGCTGCTGGCACACTGGACTGCTCTGAGTGGCCAGTGCCATCAGGTGATGTCAGAGACTCCTTCTGATAGGCTCCTTCAGGTGTTGCTAGCCTATCCTCTCTCCTAGGTAGCCAAACCCTCTTTTCTGGCTATTTAGGGTCTCTGTCTCTTGGGATTCCTTAGATAACGAATGCAAGAGCTCATCCGATTTCCTCTGCATCTCTCTCTTCACCTTCTGCCAAGGAATCGACTGCTGACCGCGCTGGAAGCCTGCAAAACTACAACAAAGTAGCGAAGATGATTACTGCAACTCTGTAACGCTGATCCTGCCGCCTTCTCGACTGTTTTCCTGGTGGTGCATGCTGTGGGGGTAGTCTGCCTCCTCTCTGCACTAGAAGCTCCGAAGAAATCTCCCGTGGGTCGACGGAATCGTCCCCCTGCAACCGCAGGCACCAAAGAACTGCATCACCGGTACCTTGGGTCTCCTCTCAGAACGACGAGCGAGGTCCCTTGAATCCAGCAACTCTGTCCAAGTGACTCCCACAGTCCAGTGACTCTTCAGTCCAAGTTTGGTGGAGGTAAGTCTTTGCCTCCCCACGTCAGACTGCATTGCTGGGAACCGCGACTTTTGCAGCTACTCCGGCCTCCGTGCACTTCCGGTGGAAATCCTTTGTGCACAGTCCAGCCTGTGTCCACTTCACTCTAACCTGCATTGCACGACCTCCTAAGTTGTCCTCCGGTGACGTGGGACTCCTTTGTGCGACTTTGCGTGAGCACCATTTCTCTCCACTTTGTAGTGCCTGTTCTGGCACTTCTGTGGGTGCTGCCTGCTTTTGAGAGGGCTCCTTGTCTTGCTCGATGCCCCCTCTGTCCCCAGACGCAATTGGCGACATCCTGGTCCCTCCTGGGCCACAGCAGCATCCAAAAACCCTAACCGCATGATTTGCAGCTAGCAAGGCTTGGTGGTGGTTTTTCTTCAGGAAAACACTTCTGTACGACTCTCCACGGCGTGCGGAATCCATCCTCCAAAGGGAAAGTCTCTAGCCCTTGTCGTTCCTGC
Source organism: Pleurodeles waltl (assembly GCF_031143425.1). Lineage (NCBI taxonomy): Eukaryota > Metazoa > Chordata > Amphibia > Caudata > Salamandridae > Pleurodeles > Pleurodeles waltl. The sequence goes on along the minus strand of NC_090450.1, from coordinate 357,666,283 downwards.
AGAATCCTCAGCTTCTACATCCCAGCAGCAGCTTCTTTGCATCCACAGCTTGCCTTTCCTGGGCATCTGCCCATCTCCGACTTGCTTGTGACTTTTGGACTTGGTCCCCTTGTTCCACAGGTACCCTCGACTGGAAATCCATTTTTGTTGCATTGCTGGTTTGTGTCTTTCCTGCAGAATTCCCCTATCACGACATCTATGTCCTTTGGGGAACTTTAGTGCACTTTGCACTCACTTTTCAGGGTCTTGGGGTGGGCTATTTTTCTAACCCTTACTTTTTTCTAATAGTCCCAGCGACCCTCTACAAGGTCACATAGGTTTGGGGTCCATTTGTGGTTCGCATTCCACTTTTGGAGTATATGGTTTGTGTTGCCCCTATCCCTATGTGTTCCCATTGCATCCTATTGTAACTATACATTGTTTGCACTGTTTTCTAATACTATTACTGTATATTTTGGTATTGTGTACATATATCTTGTGTATATTTGCTATCCTCATACTGAGGGTACACTCTGAGATACTTTGGCATATTGTCATAAAAATAAAGTACCTTTATTTTTAGTATATCTGTGTATTGTGTTTTCTTATGATATTGTGCATATGACACTAGTGGTACTGTAGGAGCTTCACTCGTCTCCTAGTTCAGCCTAAGCTGCTCTGCTAAGCTACCATTACAGTATCTATCAGCCTATGCTGCTAGACACCCTATACACTAATAAGGGATAACTGGGCCTGGTGCAAGGTGTAAGTACCCCTTGGTACTCACTACAAGCCAGTCCAGCCTCCTACACTGCCACCATGGGTTTCTAAACCCAATTTCTGTCTTTCTCTTTCCACCTCTAAGGACTGCCTATCCATATCCAGCTGTTGCTTCTTGAGCTTCAGTCTGGTTTGTTCCACTCTCAATCTATTGAGCTCCCTTTCTAACACTCTGTCATCAGCTTGGGTGGGTGAGGCATGTCTAGAGACAGAAGTATGCTGAGATTGAACAGAAGGAGACCTGGCCCTAACAGATGGCACCCTAATAGCTTGACTAACAGAAACAGCACTTCTACTATGATGTGAAGGGATACTCTTACTGTGATGTGAGACAACACTATCAGTATGGTGTGACTCTACATCAGTACCAGCTATGCTAGGTGGTTTGCTAGGGGGCAGGCTTGAAATTTTCCCTCCCACATCTTTTGCTAGGGGTGCCCCAGAATCAGAATGGGAACCATCAGCTAATTTCTCACCAGAAGTGCCACCTCTGGCTTTGTCTTGTTCAACAAGCATGTTAACCAACAGTTCTCTAGAGGGATTCTTCCTTACACTTAAACCTCTTTCTATGCAGAGACTCCTTGCTTCTTTCCAGCTAAGGTGATCATAAGCTTGTTTGGACAGATCAACAGTTTGGCCTGTGCCAGACATTTTAGAAAGTGTTTAGCTGATAGAAAAAAAGGAAGAAAAAAGTTTTTCAGAACTTTTGGAAAGACAGAAAAAAACTTTTTAAACTTTTAAAGAACTTTTTAGAAGTACTTTTCAGCACTTTAGAAAAGAAGTGAGAAAAGAAATGCAAATCTTTTTGGTTAGGTGTACATACACTGAACTTGTTTTGTATATTTTTCTCTTATGAAAAGTACAATGACAAAAGTGGTAAGTAGTTACAGATACTTATCCCACCACTGCACAACCAATGTAGGAGGCTGGACTGGCTTGTAGTGAGTACCAAAAGGTACTTACACCTTGCACTAGGCCCAGGTATCCCTTATTAGTGTATAGGGTGTCTAGCAGCTTAGGCTGATAGATAATGGTAGCTTAGCAGAGCAGCTTAGGCTGAACTAGGAGACGAGTGAAGCTCCTACAGTACCACTAGTGTAATATGCACAATATCATAAGAAAACACAATACACAGATATACTAAAAATAAAGGTACTTTATTTTTATGACAATATGCCAAAGTATCTCAGTGAGTACCCTCAGTATGAGGATAGCAAATATACACAAGATATATGTACACAATACCAAAAATATGCAGTATAGTATTAGAAAACAGTGCAAACAATATATAGTTACAATAGGATGCAATGGGGACACATAGGGATAGGGGCAACACAAACCATATACTCCAAAAGTGGAATGCGAACCACGAATGGAACCCAAACCTATGTGACCTTGTAGAGGGTCTCTGGGACTGTGAGAAAACAGTGAGGGTTAGAAAAATAGCCCACCCCAAGACCCTGAAAAGTGAGTGCAAAGTGCACTAAAGTTCCCCAAAGAGCACAGAAGTCGTGATAGGGGAATTCTGCAGGAAAGACACAAATCAGCAATGCAACAACGATGGATTTCCAAATGAGGGTACCTGTGGAACCAGGGGACCAAGTCCAAAAGTCACAAGCAAGTCGGAGATGGGCAGATGCCCAGGAAATGCCAACTGTGGGTGCAAAGAAGCTGCTACTGGACAGTAGAAGCTGAAGATTCTGCAGGAACGACAAGGGCTAGAAACTTCCCCTTTGGAGGATGGATGCCCCACGCCGTGGAAAGTCGTGCAGAAGTATTTTCCTGAAGAAAGACTACAAATAAGCCTTACTAGCTGCAAGTCATGCGGTTATGGTTTTTGGATGCTGCTGTGGCCCAGGAGGGACCAGGATGTCGCCAATTGCGTCAGAGGACAGAGGAGGCGCCCAGCAGAACGAGGAGCCCTCTCAGAATCAGGCAGCACCCGCAGAAGTGCCGGAACAGGCACTACAAAGAGGAGTGAAATGGTGCTCACCCGAAGTTACACAAAGGAGTACCACGTCGTCGGAGGACAACTCAGGAGGTCGTGCAATGCAGGTTAGAGTGCCGTGGACCCAGGCTTGGCTGTGCACAAAGGATTTCCGCCGGAAGTGCACAGAGGCCTTAGTAGCTGCAAAAGACGCGGTTCCCAGCAATGCAGTCTGGCGTGGGAAGGCAAGGACTTACCTCCACCAAACTTGGACTGAAGAGTCACTGGACTGTGGGAGTCACTTGGACAGAGTTGCTGGATTCAAGGGACCTCGCTCGTCATGCTGAGAGGAGACCCAGGGTACTGGTGATGCAGTTCTTTGGTGCCTGCGGTTGGAGGGGGATGATTCCGTCGACCCACTGGAGATTTCTTTGGAGCTTCTAGTGCAGAGAGGAGGCAGACTACCCCCACAGCATGCACCACCGGGAAAGCAGTCGAGAAGGTGGCCGGATCAGTGTTACAGAGTTGCAGTAGTCGTCTTCGCTACTTTGTTGCAGTTTTGCAGGCTTCCAGCGCGGTCAGCAGTCGATTCCTTGGCAGAAGGTGAAGAGAGAGATGCAGAGGAACTCGGATGATCTCTTGCATTCGTTATCTAAGGAAATCCCCAAAGCAGAGACCCTAAATAGCCAGAAAAGAGGGTTTGGCTACTTAGGAGAGAAGATAGGCTAGCAACACCTGAAGGAGCCTATCAGAAGGAGTCTCTGACGTCACCTGCTGGCCCTGGCCACTCAGAGCAGTCCAGTGTGCCAGCAGCACCTCTGTTTCCAAGATGGCAGAGGTCTGGAGCACACTGGAGGAGCTCTGGGCACCTCCCAGGTGAGGTGCAGGTCAGGGGAGTGGTCACTCCCCTTTCCTTTGTCCAGTTACTCGCCAGAGCAGGGCTGAGGGGTCTCTGAACCGGTGTAGACTGGCTTATGCAGAAATGGGTACCATCTGTGCCCATGAAAGCATTTCCAGAGGCTGGGGGAGGCTACTCCTCCCCTGCCTTAACACCTTATTTCAAAGGGAGAGGGTGTAACACCCTCTCTCTGAGGAAGTCCTTTGTTCTGCCTTCCTGGGCCAAGCCTGGCTGGACCCCAGGAGGGCAGAAACCTGTCTGAGGGGTTGGCAGCAGCAGCAGCAGCTGCAGTGAAACCCCTGAAAAGGCAGTTTGGCAGTACCCGGGTCTGTGCTAGAGACCCGTGGGATCATGGGATTGTGCCAACAATGCCAGGATGGCATAGAGGGGGCAATTCCATGATCTTAGACATGTTACATGGCCATATTCGGAGTTACCATTGTGAAGCTACACATAGGTAGTGACCTATATGTAGTGCACGCGTGTAATGGTGTCCCCGCACTCACAAAGTCCGGGGAATTGGCCCTGAACAATGTGGGGGCACCTTGGCTAGTGCCAGGGTGCCCACACACTAAGTAACTTAGCACCCAACCTTTACCAGGTAAAGGTTAGACATATAGGTGACTTATAAGTTACTTAAGTGCAGTGTAAAATGGCTGTGAAATAACGTGGACGTTATTTCACTCAGGCTGCAGTGGCAGGCCTGTGTAAGAATTGTCAGAGCTCCCTATGGGTGGCAAAAGAAATGCTGCAGCCCATAGGGGTCTCCTGGAACCCCAATACCCTGGGTACCTCAGTACCATATGCTAGGGAATTATAAGGGTGTTCCAGTATGCCAATGTAAATTGGTAAAATTGGTCACTAGCCTGTTAGTGACAATTTGTAAAGAGAGAGCATAACCACTGAGGTTCTGGTTAGCAGAGCCTCAGTGAGACAGTTAGGCATCACACAGGGAACACATACCTATAGGTCACAAACTTATGAGCACTGGGGTCCCGACTAGCAGGGTCCCAGTGACACATAACAAACATACTGAAAACATAGGGTTTTCACTATGAGCACTGGGCCCTGGCTGGCAGGATCCCAGTGAGACAGTGAAAACACCCTGACATACACTCACAAACAGGCCAAAAGTGGGGGTAACAAGGCTAGAAAGAGGCTAGTTTCTCACACTGTCGCTTTATCACTGACTGCCAGGGTTCAAATCAAATCAAATCAATTTTTTTTATAGAGCATGATACTCACCTGTGAGGGTCTCAAGGCGCTTGGTGGGGGTGAGGGGGCAAGGGGGCAAGGGGGTTGGGGGGGTCACTGTTCGAACAACCATGTCTTGAGGTTTTTTCTGAAGAGCAGGAGGTCTTTGGTTTTGCGGAGGTTGGTGGGGAGGGAGTTCCAGGTTTTGGGGGCGAGGTATGAGAAGGCCCTGCCTCCTGTGGTGGTGCGTTGGATGTGGGGGACTGTAGCTAGTGCGAGGTCGGCAGATCGGAGGTTGCGGGTGGGAGTGTGGAAGTCCACTCTTTCTATGAGGTAGGTTGGGCCGGTGTTGTGGAGGGATTTGTGTGCATGGATGAGGATCTTGAAAGTGATTCTCTTGTCTATGGGGAGCCAGAGAAGTGATTTGAGGTGTGTTGAGATTTGTTTGTGGCGGGGGAGGTCCAGAATGAGGCGTGCAGCTGTGTTCTGAATTTGCTGGAGTTTGCGTTTGAGTTTGAGTGTGGTGCCTGCGTAGAGGGCATTACCGTAGTCTAGCCTGCTGCTGATGAGTGCATGGGTGACTGTCTTCCTGGTCTCTGTAGGTATCCATTTAAAGGATTTTTTCAGTGTGCAGAGTGTGTGGAAGCAGGAGGAGGTTATTGCATTGATTTGCTGGGCCTTGAGAGGGAGGGGTCCAGGATGATGCAGAGGTTGCGTGCGTGGTTTGCGGGGGTGGGTGCGGGGCCTAGGGCGGTGGGCCACCAGGAGTCATCCCATATGGTTTTGTTGGTGCCGAAGATGATGATTCCGGTTTTGTTGGAGTTAAGCTTGAGGTGGTTTGTTGTCATCCAGGTGGCTGTGTCAAGGAGTGCAGTGTGTAGGATGGTTTTGGCGGTGGTGGGGTTGCAGGTGAGGGAGAAAATGAGTTGGGTGTCGCCTGCGTAGGAGAGGATGGTGATTCCGTGTGGTTGGAGGATGTTGGCGAGGGGGGTCAAGTAAATGTTGAAGAGGGTGGGGCTGAGGGAGGACCCTTGGGGGACTTCGCAGATGATTTTGGTAGCAGTGGAGTGGAAGGGTGGGAGGCAGGCTTTTTGGGTCCAGTCGGTGAGGAAGGAGGTGAGCCAGTCTAAGGCTTTGTGACAAATTCCTGTGTTGTGGAGGCGTGTGCGGAGTGTGTGGTGGCAGACAGTGTCAAAGGCCGCGGAGAGGTCTAGGAGGATGAGTGCGACGGTCTTGCCCTTGTCGGTTCTGATGTCATCAGTACATGCGATGAGGGCGGTTTCCGTGCTGTGGTTCTTGCGAAACCCAGATTGGGAGGGGTCTAGTGTGTTGTTTCCCTTGAGAAAGTGGGATAGGCGGGCGTTGACTAGTTTCTCTGTGACCTTGGTGGGGAAAGGGAGGAGGGAGATGGGGCGGTAGTTGAAGAGGACCTCCGGGTCGGCTTTGGGCTTTTTTAGGAGAGCAGTGATTTCTGCGTGCTTCCAGGGGTCTGTGTAGGTGGCAGTGTTTAATGAGGAGTTGATTATGTCGCGGAGTAAGGGGGCGATGGTTGGGCTGGCTTTGTTGTAGATGCAATGAGGGCAGGGGTCGGAGGGGGATCCAGAGTGGATGGAATTCATGGCTTTTTTGGTTTCTTCGTGTGTGGTTGGGGCCCAGGTGGTAAGTATGGTGGGGGGATTATGAGTGGGGATTGGGTTGGGCGGGTGAGGGTTGTGTGTGGTGGGTGTGTGTGGTATGAAGCTATTGTGAATGTCCAGGATTTTGTGGTGGAAGTGGTTGGAGAGGGCATCACACGTGGGGTCTATGTTGCTGGCTTTGGGTTTGGATAGCTCTTTAATGATGGTGAAGAGTTATTTGCTGTTTTGGGAGTTGTTGTCAAGGCATGTCTTGTAGTGTGCTCTTTTGGTGGTGCGTATAAGTTGGTGGTGGGTGCGAATGGAAGTTTTGAGGGTGGAGAAGTTGGTTGTAGGGGGTTCCTGGCATTGTAGAGGGTTGTAATGAGGGCCTCTGTGCCCTTCCAGGATATTTAGCCAGTACATTTATGAACATTCCCTGATGGTCCACTATGACCTGGACATTAATGGAGTGGGTATGCTTGTGGTTTCTGTACAGGTGGGATGTTGCAGCAGGGAGCACCAAGTGGACGTATGAGCAATCAATTGCAGCAAGAACATTTGGAAATCCATCTATGGTGTAGAATCCTTGCTTGGTATCCAGTTGTTGTTGGATAGTTTTGGGGAACAGAAGGTACTGGGATGTGAATTTAATTATGGCATCCAAAACAGATGGGAGGAAGGCAAATAATGCCCTTTGTGAAATTCCTGCTAATCTGGCTGTTGTATCTTGGAGCACAGCCATGTTGTGGGATGGCATTGGGCATTGGTGGCAGGAGACTTGGCGCAATCGTCTCCAGCAATTCCATGATGGACTCCCTCTTGAGTGTGTAGAACTGTAGGTCCTCCTCCTCTCTTAGGTCAATGAGGGATATGCATTGCCTGAAAAAACGCTCCCTCCTCCTTCGCTGTCTACATGGTGGTGGTCTCCTAGCTACTCTCAGTTGAGATATGACTACCTCCATGGCATAGTTGAGCTTGCCAAAGTGTTCTGTGATGTTAAGGTTATCATACTTCAGCCACTGATTCATTTCCAATGTCTGGTTTGCTGATGGGCTGTAATTCTGGTGCATTTCCAGCTTTGTGTTGCACTCCGACTCTATGCGTCATGCACTGCTACATCCATAGGTACCACTGCGTTACAGTTATGTTATACATTGTATGTATTAAATAATGCATGACACACCTGAATACAGCACAGCTTTTGCCCCACTCAAACCTTAAAAAAGGATACATTTTTGAAGATGCATTGTTTTTTAATATTACTTACTGCTTGCGCCGCACTTGTGTCACACTATATGCCCCTGTATCTCTCAATTCTTGTCTGCCAAAACACACAGACTATATTCATCTATGTGGCATTCTTGGGTCACCTGGTGTGATCCACAATATATGGATCCTGTGGGGGCATACTTACCACATACAGTGAATTTTCTTTTGTCTTTGGTAGCAGAAGGAATAGCCTATGGATCAGTTAGCAATTTCTGCCTTGCCATTTCTTCTTGGCATGTTTCTCTGGAGGTTAATCCTATTGGTGAGCATCCGTTGATCAGTAAGGTTATGTGGGGTATTCACATCTTGAATCCTCCTGTCCCTTCTTATTTGTATCTCTGGAGTATGGTCATTGTCCTCAAAGAGTTGCAACAGTGGTGAGAGAACTCCCTTTTGTCTAGTAAGCAATTATCAGCCAAGCTGACTCTTCTCCTGTGCCTTATTTTTGCGGCAGAGCCTTGGATGTGTAAGCACTCTATGTTACAGTTAGAGTTTTTACTACAAATGGAGTTTCTTTCCAAATTACCAAAAGAACAAAGACTTTTTCTAAATGCATTTCAAACCCAAGTTTTCCTACCAGTTCTGCATTGTGTGTGGTTCAGTGCCTTCGGGTTTATGAATTGGTGACCCAACTTTTTCTCTGTGTTCCTAGAGAGCAGTTACTGATAGCTCATCAAAATCCCCTTGGTCCAGTGACATCAACCAGTCAGGCATATTGGGTCAAATGGCTGCTAGCTCAGGTAGATGTGGATGTGAGTGTGTTTGGGGCCCACTTTGTTAGGGGGCTAGGGCCCCAAATTATTTTACCTTGGGTTCTCGTCTAGAAGACATTATGAAGGACATTGATTGGACCACAGGCTCTAACGTTTCTATTATAAGCCTATTGTAAATGTTGTTTCTGTGGTGTGGATCAGCTTTGAACAACCGTAATCCAAGCCTCCAGCCCTGACATTGAATGAAAATATTTCAAGCATTCACGTCAAGTATTTTAAATTCTATTAAGGACAGAGAGGTGAGGATTATGCTAACTCTATGGTCTTTATTGCATTGTAAGTATGGCAATGTTTGATTGTTTTGATCACTCCCCTTAAAATAGTAATGTGTGGTATAGGGTAGAGGTTACCTTCCTTCTTTTAGTACTGCAGGTGCGGAATAGAAACAGAATTGAACAGATTCCCGGATAATTCTGGAGTTTCCAGTTTTGTTTGCTTGGTGACGTCGCCCTTGAGTTCTATTATGGTTGTTCGTCAGGTTCTGGTTGTAGAGTTTCCAGGATCCTGTGCAGCAGTTGGCCACATCTTGCATATCCAGTGTTTCACAGACATTTGTTGAGGTTGGAGTATTGTATTTTTGCAAAGAAAGTGGAGGAGTCATGTTGCGTGGCTTCTAATATTAGGAGTGGTGTGCCCAGATTGGTTAATGAGTTTATGGCAAAGGTTGTTTGGATATTTTCTGTTTTACTGTTTTAATTGGCTGCCGGAAAAAATGCAGCAAAGTTAGAGAAGCATTACCTTCACTTCTGTGTCCTTAATAGAATTGAAAATTCTTGACACAAATGCTTGAAATGATTCCTTCAATACCAATTTGAAATACAACATGTACTTGCAAAAACTCACGTGTGGAGCTCTGCTCTGAGTTAGCTTTTGGCACCCTGGGTGGGCCAGGGCTCAGTGCTGTTGCCAAGAACCAAGAAACTAAAGGGAAGCACCGTTGCGCTTTCCTCGCGAGAGCGGGAATCGGTACAGGATCCCATCCCTGGGCCCCAAGAAGACATCTTTTATGAGGGAGTGGCATCACACTCCCTCATTTAATGCAAGGGGGTCCAGGACCCCATTCCAGGGTCCCGTGAACCAATCGGTTGAGGGAGCACCATCACCCCATCCATGGGCCCCGATCTAGTGAAAGAGGAGATGTGAGTGCTGCCTCTCTTCATACCCGTGAATGGTGGGAGTGGGAGGCCTGCCACAGGCAAAGCACCCTGCTGTCCGGAGCAGACAGGCCAGAAGAATGCTGCCGGCTCCCATGGCACAACACAGTAGTGTTGCTGGTGTGGGGAGCAGGAGGGGACAGCAGAGGGTTGGCTCCCCTAACTGCCCCCCATCGAGGGACCTTGCACGTTGGGTGCCCGGGTGGGACTGGGTCCCCTGAGGGGAAAAAAAGAGCAAGGGCAACAATAAAACCATAGCAAAGGTTCAAAGAAGTCACAGTTCTCCCCGTCGCAGAGGGAGAGCCACTGATAAAGTATTCATGGCAATCACAGAGGAGTGCACCATAGCTCTGTAGAGCTTGCATGTTTATATAAGAAAAACTGCTTTTTTTTTGCTTGTGGTGATCCCAGGAGGAGGAGGTCACACCCAAAAACCTCCTAAAGTATGAGGGGAGCTGCAGGATCAGTGCTGCCACCCCCCCCCCCCAAAAGAATCTCCAGAATCCCCGCCCTATGTTGGGTAGGACTCTAAAAGGATAACCTGCCAGGATTTTCCTGGTATTTTCAGCCCTCCCCAGGCTGAAGCATGTGCTCTACAGCTGGGAGTGATGCACCCTCTAGGAGCAAAGTCCATAGCTACCATATTTGTGGCCTGAAGGTGGTCAACAACAGTTTTCATGTTGCACAAACACCCTTTAGGCATGATTATAAATGTGATGCTATGTTTAAATTGCAGTATTTTTTTCCAAGAGTTATTATGAGTGTATGTTGCAAACACCCTTAAGGGTGAAAGCTTGTAATTGCACATGTTGTGATTAAAATGTGATGCCCTTTTGATGTTTTATTTACAGTATGTACTTTTTGCTAAAGGTTATTAGGAGTGCATACTGCCCAACACCCTATAAGGGTGAAAATCTATAGTTACGCAGGAAGGTGATTATAAAAGTGTGTTTTAACTGTGCTATTCATGCTAAAAGTTATGATGAGTACCCAGATCGCCTAAACATGCATAGACATTTCTCTTGTGAATGTTTTAATGAAGTAATGATGTTGACAACCACTCATGTTCAAAAGTATACATGCTTTATTCCCAATATTAAGTGTGTTCATTCAAAGTTGTCCTCAATTATTGCAACTTCATATTAGTGAATGTTTTGACATGTAAGGTGCTAATCTAAATCTCCCGTTTGGGAGGGGTTAGAGTGATTACGCAATGTCTCCAAAAAGTATTTCCATCAGCTTATGTATATTTGTAAATTGTTGCATAGAATTGTGCAGTGTGTGTGAAATAAATGTATGTTTTCCTTTTCCAAAAGAAAAAACACGGACTGGAAATCATTTATTGAGTGTTATTATTGTGTATCTGTGAAGATGATGATGAGTTGTATCTGTGAATGGGGATTAAAAGGGGTGGGAGGAACTCGTAGAGTTTCAGTCCACAGAGTAACATAAAAACTCCGCCCACCTGGCATGCACTACATGTTTCTTTTCTTCCAAGACTTAGGGGGTTATTACAACTTTGGAGGAGGTGTTAATCCGTCCCAAAAGTGACGGTAAAGTGACGGATATACCACCAGCCGTATTACAAGTCCATTATATCCTATGGAACTCGTAATACGGCTGGGGGTATATCCGTCACATTTGGGACGGATTAACACCTCCTCCAAAGTTGTAATAACCCCCTTAGTCTGTGGAAGCATACACGAGCCGAGGCAGCAGCAGCTTGGAGACAGTAGCCCAGAGCAGAGAGCGTTCTCGTTCATGAATGGGATGCCTCAGCTCAGACTCATTGTGCACTCATGTCCAATTGAAAAGTATGCATTAACAGTGGAAAACCTTAGCATTACATTGGACAGTGCTGCACCTAGAAAAAGAGAAGTAGGACATTGTGTTAAAGTGCTTCCGGCTACTCTTTTTTTCTCCTTCTCCACTTGTACCATGCTGTATAGCTGCGGCACCCCCCAACTGGTCACCGTCCCGGATCCCCAAAAATTCAGACAATACAAATTTAACTTTTTTCGAAGAACTGAGGATGCAGTCTATTACTAGGCAATATTCTAACTTACAAGCAATCCGTCAACCACCATTTCTTACTTTATTCAACAAGCCTGTGCCCTCCTTGTCATATCCCCAACCTACATTCAATGCCAGCCAGTCTGCCCTAGGTGACCTGGCTACAACCATTCATTTACATTCCGGGAAAGTGTTTGCTTCCAAATCGTGTGACCTTTCACTTCTGGTGCAACCACTCAATTCCTTCTGGGTAAACATCTGCTTCCAACCCAGCTAGGTGACCTTTCACTTCCTGCATAACCAAACCTTCTTTTGGACAAGTGTATGCTTCCAGCCCACTGTGTGACCATTCTCTTCCAGTATCACTATTCATATCATTCTGGGTAAGCGTCTGCTTTCAGCCCAAGAATGAATTGATATCCTGGGTGAACGTTTCCAGCCTTCCTTGCCAGTTGACCTGGTTTTCTATACACCAACTTCTTCCAAGCCACATGCTCTGCCCTTGATTGTTTCCTTCAGGTTCAACCTATGAGGCCATTGAGGTATCCTTCCAGTACCCCCTGGGTCGTGACTGCCACCTGTTTGTGGTCTGCTTCACTCCAGCAACCCACCATTTATTCTTTAGGATTGCATTGTAAGTACCGCCAGGCCTTGCTGGGTGCTTCCACTGTTGGCAGGCCCCCCCACGCCACAGATGCATCTCAATTCTTCCACTCTTCCCACAACCCCTTGCATTGAATGCCACCCATATGTTCCTTAGGGAGACACCCACCCCAATGCCCAACAGGTACACCTGATCCAGACCATGATAGTCTGGTTACCACTAATTAAATCAGCTATGCTTCATCCCACCTAAGCCCGCCACCAACAGGAATTTGGCAATGAGGCTGTTTAGTCTCGTCCTTGACACTCTATACCCCCTTGGTATCGAGCTCCTATCCAGGACCTCCTGGGAATGATCGCTGACCAAACCACCTCTATGGCATCCATGGTCCTGGCCAAGTCAGTGTGGGATTTCTTCATAACCTGAAACAAGTCACCCTTATCCATGGCTGGGAGGTCAATTCCTCATAAAGTGGATGATAAAAAAATCTGGGTTTCTTGCCCGAGTTTGGCATGCCCGAATTCCACCTTTCAATTCCCTCCACTGCAACCCTAGCTTCTTTAAACCATTCCACCCTTGTGCATTGAAAAAGGAATAGTGGATTTCCCCCATTTTTGCCAGCTCTTTCCGCTGGCCTTGACATGTAGGAGTGCCCAATGACCAACACTGTTTTTCATTATGTGAGTGAGAACACAAACACAAAAAGGAGGGGGCTGAAGAATGAGCCCACAGTAATGACTTTATCATCATCAAGCATGTCATTTCTGCATACAGTTGAGCCACCATCGACCTCAAGTCCCTCCCCAAACACCCATCCTAGTTGCTGATTTCTTGACGGATGTTTGTATATAGAACCGAACCTATCAGAATACCCATCTCCCAATTTTTCTAATTGAATTTGCAGACATTCCTTCCTGGAAGGCCTCTGTGGCAGCCCCAATTCAAAATGAATATGTGTAAAGTGGTGACCCTGGAGCCCCACTATCTTTACTGCTGACACCAACACCTTTTTAAATTGAGATATTGTCAAAGGTGTCCCATTCTTGTAGGTGAGGAGATATGCTTCACCTTTGACCCTTGCCCATTCACGTATGTCCCCTGCCAGGAGTCTAATCGGGCAAAATGGGCTGTACCCCTTCATCCTATTCAGTATAATACTCTGTCCCCTGCCCATCTGATCTGTCTTAGATTACCTGACTTGAATGGCCAAAGAATGAGGGCTCAAATGCATATCCTTAGCCAAAAGGGCCCTCCTGCTTTTGTCACCTTGGGCTCTTTCTACCAGCTCACTCACCCTGAAAGCCACAAAAAAAGGCAAGTGAGAAATCTGTACTAAATGGCCTAGACTCAAAGTGTGAGCGGCACACTAAAGGCAGGTGGTCAATTAGTACTTTTAGCATTGAAAATTCTATTGGTGACCTAGTATCCTGTATCCTATTTTCCTGTTTAGCCTAACCTTTCAGGGCTTCCCTGACCACTAATCCTTTTGTGGGGTCTTCTGCACCCTTAAGCTTTACCTTGTATGCTGCTGCCACCAACTGCTCAGAGGGCCAAGACCTGGATTTCTTTGCACTTTAGCCCCCACAGTAAATTGTTTGACCCTCACCACCACCCATGCCTCAAAATCCTCCTTTGCACTAGCAACCCCAAATGCAAAGTCCACAGACATCTCTAAGCAGTGCCGGTATCATTTCCTTGTCCCAACAGCTAAAGCCTTCTCCGTCATGCTGTGAAGTTGCAGTTCTAGTGCATCAGCTCCCAGACCTCCTCCTTGTAGGACATCATCTCCTCTTCTATCTCCGGCCACTCTGCTCGGAACCTTTCCCACTGCAGTCAAAAAAGAGTATCAGCTGCTTTATTCTGAACCCCCTAAACATGTTTTTCCCTAACTTCAATATTGAACTGAATACACGTGCACACCAGGGCCCATATTTATACTTTTTTAGCGCTGCATTTGCGTCATTTTTTTTACGCAAAAGCAGCGCAAACTTCCAAAATACAATTGTATTTTGAAATTTTGTGTTGATTTTGTGTCAAAAGCGACGCAAATGCGCCCCAAAAAAAGTATAACTATGGGCCCAGATTCCTTAATAATCCCAATACAGTGGGCAGACCTGTGGTGGCACCCGGTGACACACTATATTGGCTCCCATCACACAGTCACACGGAGAGGAGCCAATCACACATGGTGGCAGGGAAAACGCGCTGAAAACCACTGTTTACAGTGGTTTTCAGTTTGTTTTCATGGGCTTACATTGCTGACGTCCATTAATGGATGTGAAAACACCCCAGGACATCAGCAAGCTTTTTTATTTTGTTTGGAGGAGGGGGCTTGGGGAGGGTTGGGGGCCAAGGGACCACTTAGGTACTTCTCTGCACAAGGCCTTGCCCCCTCCAAGGCCCTGCCTCCTTCTCACACAGTGAGATTGTTATGGAAGTTGGCAGGTCTGAGTGGGGCATGATGCTGCTTGCCCATTAATGGGGTAAACAGCTCCATGTTGTCTCACCCTATGACCACTTTCCTGTTGGCCAAGCGAACCGATCAAAGTAGGAATGACGCCAGAACAGGAAAGAGCTCTAACACTATAATATTTGTCATCAGTCTTGACCTGCACCATGCAGCTGGCCATGCCCTGGCACACCAAGAGGCACCCAATATTGCTGAAAAGCCCCTCTGCCTGGAAGCATCCGTGTGCAGAAGCATCTGCTCATTCGTTGTCCATGGTGATGGCCACATTCTAGAAAAGCAAGCCACATCTGCAGGACCTCTTTCAGCCCTACCCCCAACCTTACAAAATGATGCTTTTGAGTCTTGTTTGCTGTTGCACATGTCAAACTTCTTGAAAAGACTCGCCCCACCTGAATCACCGTATCCTGGATCCAAAACTGAGCTTTCCAATGAGCTTTTGTATACCTTTCAGTATTGCCTTCTCCTTTACTAGTACTCACTTAATCGCTGCTGCAAAATCCTGTATCGTTCCTGCTGGGACGCATGACACCCCTTCTGTGGAGGCCAGCTCGAGACCCAAAAATGTCAGTCTAGTAGTTGGGACCTCTGTTTTGCCTGCAGCCAAAGGTATCCCCAGTTCTTGAGAAATGACCTCAAAGGCCGCCAAGGCTTGAGCACAGTCAGATGAGTTTGCTTTCCCCACAAACAAGAAATCATCAAGGTAGTGGAGCTTGCCTCTGTTAGAAATGGGGTCTCTGGTTGGCAGTCAGTTTGCACTCTGTCCAAGCAAGGCAGTAAGGGCAATGGAGATACACACTTAAGATAATCTCTGATCACCCCCTTGGTAGCTTGGCACAAGCAGTCAGGCTTATCTGAAAGGCAATGTGTAAAGTATTTGTACCAACACAGAGTAATACAGTGAAAACACTACAAAATAGATACCACACCAGTTTAAAAAAATAGGTCATATTTATTTAAATCAAACAATATCAAAACGACAAAAATCCAACATACGAAAGTTAAGATATGAATTTTCAAAGTAAAAAGAGTCTTACTCCATAGAAAACAATGAAAACTGTGATTTTACACAAAGTACCTGGTTTGAGTCAAAAATAAAGCCGCACAGGTGAGCGTGCATAAGAAAAGTCTGCGATGCATTGATTCCTTAGTCGCAAGTAAGGGGTTGTCCGGCGTTTCTTCTCTGGTCGTGTCAGCGATGCATTGTTTTTTCCTCCCGCAAGAGAGAGATGCATTGATTTCGGGACAGGCACGTTGGAATCGGGCAGGGTTGTGTTGATTTTTGACACCCAGCGATGATGTGTGAGAAATCCGGCCGCATGGTGTTGGAAAACCGCGCTGCATGGGGTTTGCATCATTATCAGCAGCCGCAAGTGGGTGCTGTATCATTTCTCCAGCTGCGATTCATCAATCTCCCAGCCACATTGCAGGTGGACGTTGATTTTAGCTGCAAAGTGAGTGTCGTGTCGTTTTTCAGCCACGTTGCAGGTAGTGCGTCAAACTTTTCCCCCCATGGCGTTCTGTGCGTGGATTTCAGTCCTTGTTCTGCCTACTACACCTCTTCAGCTCTTCTCCTTGGCAGAGGTTCCTCTTGATTCCAGAAGTAATCTAAAAATCTGGGGGTTTGGATCCACTAATTATACCCCTTTCTGCCTTTGAAGTTGGTAAAACACCAGATCCTGCTCCAGACTCACACCAGGGGGTTGGAGACGGCATTGTGTGAGGGCAGGCACAGCCCTTTAAAGGTGCAAGTGTCATCTCCTCCCTCCACTATAGCCCAGATGGCCCATCAGAATATGCAGGCTATACCCCAGCTCCCTTTGTGTCACTGTCTACTGGAGATTCACAAACAGCCCAACTATCAGTCTGACCCAGACAGGGAATACACAAGCAGGCAGAGTCACAGAAGCAAGTTTAAGCAAGAAAATATCCACTTTCTAAAAATGGCATTTTCAAACTGACAATTTAAAAAACAACTTTGTCAAAAGATGTATTTTTAAAATGTGAGCTCAGGGACATCAAACTCCAGATTTCTATCTGCTCCCAAATTGAAACTGAACTTAAAAGATATTTAAAGGCAGACCCTATGTTAACCTATGAGAGAGATAGCCCTTGCCACAGTGAAAATAAAATTTGGCAGTACTTCACTGTTAGAACATGTAAAACACATCAGTACATGTCCCATCTTTAACATGCACTGTACCCTGCCCCTGGGGCTACATAGGGCCTACCTTAATGGTGCCTTACATTAATAAAAAGGGAAGGTTTGGGCCTTGCAAGGGGATACACTTGCCAGGATGAATTGGCAGTTTAAAACTGTACGTGCAGACACTGCAGTGGCAGGTCTGAGCCACGTTTACAGGGCTACTCATGTGGGTGGCATGACCAGTGCGGCAGCCATGCTAGTAGCATTTGATTTATAGGCCCTGGGCACTTCTAGTGCACTGTACTAAGGACTTACTAGTAAATCAAATGCCCCAGTCAAGGAAAAGCCAATCACACATACATTTTGCGCACAGGGAGCACTTTAGCACTGGTCATAAGTGGTAAAGAGCCCAGAGTACTAAAAACAGCAAAAACAGAGTCTAGCACACAGTCAAAACATGGGAGGCAGAGGCAAAAAAAGACAGGGGAGACCACACCAAGGGTACCAGGTCTAACAGCTTTCCACTGGCTGCAACCTGTTTGTTGCCCACTCCAAAAAATAACTAAATGCCTTGAAATAGGCACATGATACTGAACATCCCATGAGCATGCACCTGTCATAGAATAGTTTTCCCTTAAGCTGAAACCCCACCAAGTGGAAGCTTTCCAGATGTACTGGCAACAGCCTGAAAGCAGATTCTACATCAGCTTTAGCCATGAGGGCGCCCAGTCTTACTTCCCTGCCTAATTCTACAGCCTCATCAAATGAAGCATAGAAGACTGAACACATATCCTAGCTCAGCCAGTGATTAACTGTGTTCTCTTTGGGATAAGAAAGGTGATGGATTATTCAATATTTGCCTGCCTCTTTCTTTGGGTCTATCCCTACTGGAGAGATGATACAATTCTTTACAGGAGGTTTGTCATACGGGCCAGCTATCCTACCCAACTGTAGCTCCTTTTCTATTTTTTCTGCCACTGTGTCTGGCAATTCCTCCACTGAGTGGAGGTTCCTAGATGACCTTCCTGACAGTGGACCAGAGTACAAGATTCTGAACCCTTCCTTAAAGCCCCAAAAAAGAAATTCCCTCTTCCTGTAGGTACTCATTCAAAAGTGTTGCTAGTGTGTCAAAGTGGATTGGTGGTGGGTCTTTCATTAATGGACCAAGGCTATGGCTGGCCATTGCATTTGAAGCATGGTGTAGACCTGGTGAAGGCTTTGTAAGAAAAGACCGGGTGGCTAGCTCTGAACTATGAGCACTCATGCTGGAATTTGCATGCCACGCTCCCGGGGCAGTTGCCTGCATTGAACAGTCAGCAGGTGCTGTCCCATGGTTTCAGTTGAAGCAGAGGCATACTTCTGTCTGCCACCTTTGGTGTCCAAAATGACTGCACTTGTTCCTGAGGTGGCTGCAAGTGCCTTCAGTATCTGGCATTGCTGCCAAACCACCCTGGGGTTGATCACTGTGCGGCAATGGTGGTGCCTTCACTAAGGCAGATGGCAGTCCCACCCCTGCCTATGACTGTGAGTCCCTACCCTAGTTAAAACAAGAACTCAGCTGGCCATTTAAGACTTGGCATAACAGCCCCCATCCTGCAGTGCAAACCACTACCCAGCTGTTGGCTGGGCACCCCCACTACCAGCTTGTCTGCCAGCACACACATAAGCATTGTTGTTGGGCCTGCCCTCCAACTGGCTGCTGTTGTACTAAACCCATCCACCAAAGTGTGGTAGTGATCCTGTCCCACTAAAGAGGGCTGATCATTTGGTCCAATCCCTGATACCTGGTGTTGAGAACCCCATAGGCTCCATCCATTCTTCTGCCTCTCTCTGATCCCAAGGCATGCCTAGTGCCCCCTCCCTATGCTGGTGGGAGGCTAGGTCATATTGCAGCCATCCCATTCCCCCAAACTGCCTGAACCTCTCCTGAATAGCCTGGTGGTACCTAGGTAAAGCTGGACCCTGCTCAGGGCATTTTTCTACAATATGGCTCAGAGAACTCACCCAATTCACCTGTTTCGGGCATTAATGTATTGTCTTTGTTAGAAGGTTCTTTCTCATCTCCACTCGGCCAAATTGGCACTGTTGCCCACACGAGGGAGGTTCCTGCATTGTTGTTGGAACTATCCCCTGTCACTGACCTCACTTATTCCTCTGTGCTTTTGGTTTCTTTGGTTTTGAGGCCCCACCACACCTTCCCCCAGTAGATTTCTTTTTGGTCTCAAACTGTTCCACTGGTGGCAATGGCTAAGTATGAGCAGTTGTAACTCCTCTTAATCTTTTGAATGTCCACTGCAGTGTGGGGCGGGTGCCTGCATATAGCCATTGCCAGCTCCCGCCCCTCTCAACAGTTGGCTTTTGCTGTTGCTGCAAGGCGGGCACAAGACTGATCTGAGTCTCTTGAGCCAGGTGATTCACTTCCAGGGACACCCTTACTAGTTCCTGCCTCCTCCTTCGTGGCCAGATCAATTATAACTCTGTGTGCCACTCCCTCTTCTCCCATCCTTCCTCCACTGGCCTGATGCAGGGCCCCCTTTTGCAGCTCATCTAAAATGAGACAGGTGTTAGCATTTCGAAAGGTGGGCATGGCATTTTCGTTGACTGTGAGGGAGCAAGGGGCCAACATTTATTTCCTTGTGACTCATGAAACCTGAGCATACCAAAGGAGCTGTCCAGGCAAGGGGTGTATGCTCCTGCGCTTGCCCTACTCTCTTCCCACTCACCTTGAATGTACAGTGCCAATTGCCGGATATGAAACTGCTTTTAGCCCTTTGTAGAGACATTCTATAGCATATACGCCCCTCTCCTCAGCTCAACCTATTTTGCACCGATGAGTGGGCATGCTGAGAAAGAAGGAACTTGGAGGACTCAGTTACTCCCAAACCCCCCTACCCCAATGCAGTGTCTTGGAAGCCCAGCCCCAGG
This sequence comes from Pleurodeles waltl, assembly GCF_031143425.1. Lineage (NCBI taxonomy): Eukaryota > Metazoa > Chordata > Amphibia > Caudata > Salamandridae > Pleurodeles > Pleurodeles waltl. The sequence continues at coordinate 357,646,538 of NC_090450.1, read as the reverse complement.
CAAGAGGGGCTGTAGATGTAACTCGCACATACAGAAACTCTATCATATTTAGTTGAAGTGCATGGTATTATTTACATTGCAACCATTATTACATATCTGAGATCCCATATGTTAGACTTTTCATCCTTGGCGTGGTCTCCCTTAACTCTTTGCCTCTGTTTCCCAGGTTGTTGACGTGTGCTAGACTCTGTTTTTGCTCTTTTTGTTACTCTGGGCACTTTACTACTGCTAACCAGTGCTAAAGTGCAAGTTCTCCTTTACAAAATGTGTATGTCATTGGTTTATCCATGATTGGCATTTTTGATTTATTAGTAAGTTCCTAGAACAAAGCACTTAGAGGTGCCCAGGACCTGTAAATCAAATGCTACTAGTGGGCCTGCAGCACTGGTTGTGCCACCCACATAAGTAGCTCTGGAATCATGTCTCAGACCTGACACTGCAGTGTCTGTGTGTGCAGTTTTAACTGTAAATTCGACTTGGCAAGTGTATCCACTTGCCAGGCCTAAACATTCCCTTTTCATACATGTAAGGCACCCATGAGGTAGGCCAAGGGTAGGGCGCAGTGTATGGTTAAGGTAGGACATATAGTAATGTGTTTTATAGGTCCTTACAGTGAAATATTGCTAAATTTGTTTTTCACTGATGCAAGGCCTCTCCCTCTCATAGGTTAACATGGGGACTACCTTTAAATCTGATTAAAGTGTAGATTTCCTTTGGGAGTGGATGGACATGTGGAATTCCGGGTCTCTGAGCTCACAATTAAAAAATGCATCTTTTAGTGAAGTTGATTTTAAGATTGTGTTTTATGAAAATGCCACTTTTAGAAAGTGAACATTTTCTTGCTTATACCTTTTCTGTGACTCTGCCTGTTTGTGGATTCCCTGTCTGGGTCAGTTTGCCAGTTGGGCTGGTTGCACCTCACACTAGACAGTGACACAAAGGAAGCTGGGGTGTAGTCTGCATTTCCCGATGAGCCATCTGTGCTAGGAGGGAAAGGAGGAGTGGTCACTCACAGCTGAAAGGGCTGTGCCTGCCCTCACACAATGCAGTCTCCAACCCCCTGGTGTGTGTCTGGGGCCTGGCCTGTGAAGGCAGGATTTCACATTCAAGAGAGACTTTGCTTTGAAGTAGGCCTACTTCAAAGCAGAAATTGGGTATAAGAAGGTCACCCAAAACCACAGACTTTAGAACACTTCTGGAAACCAAGAGGAACCTCTGCCTGGAGAAGAGATGAAGAGCAGAGAAAGAAGAGCTGCCCTGCCTGTGACTGTGCTTTTTGGAGCTATCCTGCAGTTGCTGCTTCTGCCAGAGTAAGAGGGCAAAGACTTGACTTTGTGTGGCTTTCATATTGTGAAGATCTCCAAGGGCTTGATTTAGAGCTTGCCTCCTGTTTGAAGTCTCAGGGACAGCAAAGACTTCTCTCTGCCAGCACCTGAAGTCTCTGGTGAGACTCCTACTCTGCCAAGTGGTGCCCATCCAGTTCCTGGGACCCTGAAAGGAGAAGCTGGCAACCTAAGAGGAAAAAATCCACGCACAGAACGCTGTGCAGGGAAAAGATCGACGCAACTCTGATCTACAGCTGAAAAAATGTACGCACCGCCAGTTTCACAGCTGAAAATCGACGCTCACCTGCAACGCGACCGAAGAATCAACCCCATTTCTAACACCGTAACACTGAGTTCATGAAGCACACTGTACCATTTCTCCCAAGTCTTGATTGTGCCCAACTGAACTGTTGGTACCTGCTAGTTGTGTAAAATAACCTTGTCTCACTGCAACCACTACACTAATTTACGCTACAGAATGTGGCCACTGTAAGTTCAACATAACTAGCAAAACAAATGCCGCCATCCAATGACCACAACAAGTGTGGTCATTACCTTAATCCTTAGCTTGCATAACCATCATTCTTACAAAGAAATGCCCTATGTTTGGTGTTGGATACAAACCCCACAGAGAGGCGGATGGCTCTCAGTGTTTTCAGCATCTTTAATCAAATTGCCTTCCAATCGTGCATTTGCTTTGTTACCGCGTTTCACCTTAATAAGTTAACTTACAAAGAAATGCGAATAGGTTGATGAACCTTTGGACTTGCAATTAAGATGATAACACCATAACTCCAGTACATACAGATCAGTAATCAATCAATATCTATGATCAACAATAATCAATGACAATAGTCATCGGAGTCAGTAATTGTCACACACCATGACCTTTCAGTCATGAATAACAACACTTTTTTGTAAAAGTTAGAATATTTATTTCCCTATATTAACAATGCTAAGGTCACGTAAATTAATCTCAAAATCAAATGATACACATACTGAAACAACACTGGCTGTCCAAGGTGATGGAAAAAACGTAATCTAATCAAAGCTTGTTACACATTCTAAGGTTATGATGCAAATTATTAACAAGAATAATTGTGCAAATGAGATCACATACATTTAGATTCAGCAGAGAAATTAATCAAACATTTATCCCTATTAGCAGAGTAGGGAAACCTTAACTAACACCAGATTAGCATTGGCATGTTGGCCTTTATGCAAAACAATTTAATAGCACAAATTTGGAAAACATCTAACTATGGCTCTATCAAAACAGAGCAGCTGGTACCTAGAAAGAAAAAGCATATAGGCATAGCACATGGGTACAATAATACCTCTCCTCAATTGGATCGGCAAGTCAAGACAGTCTTCATCATCAGGACATCAGTTCGGTCAGCAAGGCATCAGGATTCAGCATCAACGTTCAGAAAATGCAAAGTCTTTAAGCAACTCGAAAGAATAGAGGTTGATGCTCCGAGAGAATAGAGAGAATAGCATAAGGCAAAAGCGCAATGATAACTTCTCCTCCGTTCAGTTCGGCTAAGTTAGATTTCCTAAAACTACTTCCCAAATTCCTATTGGTCAAGGGATCGCATGTTCACACTTTGTCCCATAAAACTAAAACTTCAAATCTATGAATTCTACCACTACTCCGTTCACATGACGCTGATTCGTGTCTCCTGCAATGTCCTCATCATCCAGCTCGTCAGGTAACAATATTGTTGCAGCTTCTACTCCAGTCAGTGTCTTCATTGTTCTCCTCCTGAGAAAGTCAGTCTCACGCACATTACATACATATTGTTACATTTAGCAAGAACAGCATCTTCTAGCATCGGTTCTCATGAGAAAGAGTTTCAGCTACAAGCACATTTAAGCAATACAACAGAAAAATCACAGTTTAACTCTCTAGGACAGCCATTCTATTAAACTTTAAGAAATACAGCTTGACATGAGGCCGGGCAACTGGGCCAAGACCTTTGTTAAGTTAAGGCCTACAATTAATAAAGCTAATACATAATGCATAGCCTTTCATATGACACATTACTACATTAGTCAAACATACACTCAACATTTGATGTTAATACTATTAATAAGTACACTTAGTGAACATTGGTGGGCACTCATCGTAATCACATTTTCAAATGTGTGCATTATTTTCTACATTATTATATTTTCTACACAAGCCCATTACTCAGAATACATGAACTCTCATTAGTAATTTAGTAATTTTTATTAAAATACCTGCAGTAGCTATCCCTCCTCTGATGACTAAATGTGTCATCACACTAAACTATCACCCACAAATTTTTGCATCAGCTAAAATTCTGTTGATTGAATCCCTTCATAATTTTGTTCCCTTTTTGAATTTTCCCTAAACAATTTTTCATTTTTCTTTTCTTCCCTCCTCTGATCATTCTCTGACTTTTTCATTTTATTTGTTTTGCATAATTTACACAGTCCCCATATTCCAAATAGGCAGATCATAATAATTAATGTCCCCTGCAAGATTTTCAATAGAATCCCATTCCAAATGTTGTTGAGCCAATTTCCCACTTAAGCAAAACCTTTACCAACCTCTTCCCACACACCTGGTACTTTCAATTCTTTCAAATCAGTACTTTAATTAGTCAGATTAGTAATTAAGTCTCTGATTTATTTACTATTATTAGGAATATACGAGCAACAATGCCTAGAATTAATCACTCTACAAACTCTGCCATCCTTCGGTAGAAGAATGTCTAAAGCAAGACGATTCTAAAGAGTCAATAGCTCTTTCAGCAGCTAATTCAGTATCTATCAGGAGTATGGCCCCTGAAAAATTTGTCAGCATGTTATCCACAATAGCAGACAACTTTCAAATCTTTATTGAATTCAGAACAACTCTCACTGAAGGAATCATTGCTCCAAATATATCTCCCACTATACCAGAAGGAGACACCCTCCTCTGTCTCACATGATGAAATTCAGTCACTTTCAGAAACTTCTTCAAATCATTCACTTGATAAATCTTTGGGAAATCTATCCCCAAATAACATGTCCCATACCATCCTCTTGGAAGACGGTAATAAGCATTAAGACCACAAATGTAATAAATCTCAGGAATAGCTGGGTCCTGTCCATTCATCATAAATGTCCATTTACTCTGAAACAAAAACACATGTCTACATTCACTCGCTCCCACAAACAAAGTGTCAGTGTGTGATTTAGGCCTATATCTAAAATGTTTCCCTACATGTTGTGCATCAAGAGCTAATTTCCCTTGTGTTTTAATTGCACTATAAGCATTATCATTCCTGTAAGTCCTTTTCTCTAAGCCTTTTTCCAACTTCTCTTTCAAAGCCTTTTTTCTGTCATCTGTGTGATCTAAAAAGCTCTTCTCTATAGGTGTAAGCAAGCATGTTAAATTTTTGCGGTGTGCGTAAGCTGTATGAAATGTCAATGTAGGTTCAAAGAAACCTTTAACTATTACTATGTCATTATCCCTAGCTACTCTACTCCAATACCTAATTATAGGAACAAACAAGGGCACCATATCATAATTTGAATAAAAGTACTGGATGAACTCCTGGTTATAAAATGTTGTTAGTAGCAGACTACAACTTATTCCATATGTTAGTGGCAGACTGTGGTACGTAACTCCTTCCTCAACTGATGAAGGAATCTGCGTACACACATAACAATTCCTTGCATCCATTGTTTGAACATAGTCACTCAACGAGCGATAGAAAACATTAGAAGAAAGTTCTCCTTGCGCATTAGTACCCTCATGCAAATACTTCTCATCTAACCTCAACCTCTCTATTGCTGTTAGTACAGTAGTTGTCTCAAAAGCAGAAATATGGTTGGCTTCACTCTTATCGAGAACAGAGATACCCACAATCAATACCAAAAACAATATCCCACACATAATTGCTAAACCAATACTCATACATTTTCAGCGCCTAGTATTTCTACCCTGCTGGCTTATGTTACTCATGATCTGTAAACAATCAGAAAGCCACAAAAATTAAAAACAAACTCTTCTTTCAGCAGTTATTCACAGATTCAAGTCTCACTTCCAGGATCCATTGTCAAAATCGGTAACCAGCTTATCAAAATCAGGTTTCAAAGGTCAAATCAGGTTATCAAAGTCCTTTCCGGTTACTTTCAACAGTTCCTTTCTCAAAAATGTTCTCACAGTTCAGTTAATTAGTTTTCTTCAAGTGCCAAAATACTGACCCGGAATGCCTCTATCAAAACAAAAAGACAAAAAACAACTCTTGCTGCCATTCACTTGTAGTTGGATACGCCCATTCAGGACCTGCATATCTCCGACTTGCTAGTCTCTTTCCTGAATACTCCCATTCAGGACCTGCGTATCTCCGACTTGTTATTCTCTTTCTTTTCAACTTTCGATCACCATTCAATTCTCCTTCACTTAGATCTTCTCTCCTTGTTGTATTTACTTCTTCCTTGATTGTTGTCTCAATAACCCCTTCCTTTCCCTTTCCTTGTGACTCCGGCCACTTATCTCCTTTCAGTGGACCTCTTGTCAGACTTCTCCTCAGAGTTGAACTTGAAACTTCTTGTTCTGCGGTGTTTTCTCTTCCCGGACCTGCAACTGGTTCAGGAGGAGTCAGATCACAGTGACTTTGATCCAGCACAACTCCTTTCCCCTCTGGGTCTGTCAATTGCTCTGTTTGTCTCTCAAGATAGTCTGCTTCTGGGAAAGCCCTCATCTGACTAGGTTCTCCAGTTGCCTCAATTGAGATAGGCTCCTCATCACCCTCCTGGAAGTCCTCTCCTCCGTCTCTCACGGGAGTGACTGAACTGTCATCAACGGGCTCAGATCCGGTCTCAGTTCCTCTTTGTTCTCTTTCCAGCCCTGAGACTTGTTTCGCTGTTGTTGGTACTCTCAACAACTCTTCTTCCTCATGATCCAGTGGACATGCCACTTTCTTTGTGTAACTGGCGTGGATCCAATTCGGAATCCCAGCGCACTTCACAACTGTGGTAGTTGTCAGAACTACCTGAAATGGTCCTTTCCAACGAGGTTCCAAACATGTTTTCCTCACGTGTTTTCGGACTGCAACCCAGTCTCCGGCTCTCAGGTTGTGCCCTGGGTCATGGATCGGTGGCAGTGTGGTAGCCTTTACCTGCTGAGAGAAAGAGCAAACCACATCAGCCAGACCTTTGCAGTAGTCCAACACCATATCATCTGTAATGATGACAAGTGCATTTTCAGGCACCTGGGGCAACCTCATGGCTTGGCCCATAAGGATCTCATGCAGTGACAATTTACCTAGCGGTGAGGAGAGTGTGGTTGAGTTTTTGAGAGCCCAGCGAGGGTGGGATAATCTCGGGGCAGTTAGCAGGGCACGGGTAAGGAAAGGTATGGTTGTGGGGGAGCTCGGAAGTAAATTGGATGCGTCAATTCAGGTGAGTCCGGTCAAGGTGGATGGCAAGTCGCAGGTAAGTGTTGGTAATGGTGATGGGTCATCAACGAAGCTTGAATCTGCTGATGGTGCTAAGTCAGGGGCAGGTAACACTGCTGGTGGTGATGTTTTGGGAAGTGTCAAGTCAAAGAAATTACCTTATATGGGAGTGTCGATGCCTTTGGGGGCGCATCTCACTCTGAGCTTAAAAGAGAAGATTTGGAAGGGTGAGTTTATTGACATTTTTAAGTTGCTGCATAGGGAAGTTCAGGCCAAAGAAGGGTCGAAAGAAGAATGGGAACTAGCTAGGAGACCTAGAGTTCCGACCATGATAGAGAATTGGACTTCGGCTTTCTTGATTTATGCGAGTGTTTACTGTGAGAAACATCAGGACTCGTGTGTGGCGTTGTTGAAGTATATGGACGTAGTGCGTAGAGCTCAAATGGATTTTGGCGGTTTTGGTTGGTTTAGGTATGATGAGGAATTCAGAGCAAGGAAGGCTATGGATCCATCTAAGATGTGGGGTGAAATTGATAACGAGTTATGGATGCAATGGTTGCGGACGGCGAAGAACGCGCCCACAACGCATACTGTGAGTTGTTTGCCGGTTCAATATAAGCCCTTTCAGGGGCGTCCCACCCAAGTTGGGGTGGGTTTTGGGCACAGAGGGCAATTCCAAGCAAATGGGGCGTGCTGGTCTTACAACAGCGGATTGTGTAATAGACAACAATGTAAATGTAGGCATGATTGCTCCAACTGTGGTGGGAAGCACCCAGTGTACCAATATTTTGGAGGTGTTCAATGGTCTTGGCACGGGCCAGGGACAAGAGGTGGTGAAAGAGGTAGAGGTTTTGCACAGCAAGTTGCAGGAAAAGGGCCCTACGCCTATTAAGTTGGAGGTGGTGGCTTATTGGTTACAGTTTTACGCATTAGAGGAGGAGGCTAAGGTTTTGTTTAGTGGTTTTTCTGAAGGTTTTCGTTTGCATTACCAAGGCCCGAGGTTGCGAAGATGGGCCAACAATTTGAAGTCGGCGAGGGAACATCCTGAGGTGGTGAGGACCAAGTTGAAGAAAGAGGTGGATTTGGGTAGGATTGTTGGCCCCTTTTTGGAGTGGCCATTGTCAAATTTGACCATTTCGCCTTTGGGTGTGGTCCCCAAAAAGCAGGTGGGTGAGTTTAGATTGATTCATCACTTGTCTTGGCCAGCGGGGATTTCAGTGAATGATTTTATTTCAGCAGAGGATTCGATGGTGCATTATGCTTCGGTAGACGAAGTCATTGCATTGGTACGGAAGTGTGGAAGAGGGGCAGAAATGGCTAAATCAGACGTGGAATCAGCTTTTAGGTTGTTGCCTGTGCACCCGGATGATTTTTCATTATTGGGTATGCAATTTGAAGGGGCCATTTATGTTTATAGGATGTTGCCCATGGGGTGTTCAGTTCCCTGTTGTTTGTTTGAGACCTTTAGTTCATTTTTGGAATGGTGCTTTGTATCACAGGGTGGTTGTGGTTTGGTGATTCATTATTTGGATTATTTTTTCTTTGTGGGGACCGCAGGGTCGGGCAATTGTGGCAGAGCTTTGAAGGATTTTGAGTGTTTGATGTCTCGCTTTGGAGTTCTTTTGGCAAGAGACGCCTGCGACGTGTCTTAGTTTTTTGGGTATAGAATTGGGCTCAGACAAAATGGAGGTGAGGTTGCCCAGGAATAAGGTTCAACACTTGATTTCCCTGTTGGAAGAAGCTGTTCAGAAACCAAAGTTTGAGTTGCGGCAGGCACAATCGTTACTTGGTCATCTGAATTTTGCTTGTAAGGTGGTCAGGGTGGGCAGGGCATTTTGCCGCAGACTTGGTTTTGCGATGCGGGGTGCCGTTTTGCCACATCATCACATTCGCCTTCGGGCAGGAGTTAAAGAGGATTTGAGGATGTGGATTGATTTTCTTAAGGACTTTAACGGTGTGACTATGCTGGTTGATGATGAGGATTGGTTTTGGCAGATTCAGATTTTTTCAGATGCGTCTGGTGCCCATGGTTTTTGTTTGTTTTGGGACGGTCATTGGGCATCAGAGGCCTGGCCTGCGTGTTGGAAGCGCGCAAAGTTTAGCATTGCATTTTTTTAATTTTTCCCTTTGGTTGTTGCTCTGGCCATTTGGGGTAAGTTTTTGGCCAATAGGAACGTAGTTTGTAACGTGGACAATCAGACGGTGGTGCATTTGGTCAATTCTCAGAAGGCAAAAGATGTTAAGGTACTTAAGCTGTTGAGGATTTTCTTACTGAATTGTTTGAAGTTCAACATTTTGTTCAAGGCTCATCATGTGCCTGGTGTTAATAACGATATCGCTGATGCGTTATCTCGTTTTCAGTGGCAGAGATTCCGTGGTCTGGCGCCGGGAGCGGATGTTCTGAAAATGGTCATTCCGGGGGATTTATGGGCTCTAGGAGATTGAGGATGTTGGAGCTAGTTCAACAGTCTATAGCTCCGTCGACAAGGAGGACTTATTTTCAGGCGTGGTTGGAGTTTCTGGATTCAGGTGCGGTAAGACGATTGGGTGGGTGCGATGTGCGATATAAGAGACAGGAAGATGCGATTCATTTTGTCATGCAGCAGATTGAGGCTGGTTTGGCAGTGGTTACCATATCTGGTAAGTTATCAGGGATTTCATTTTATGGTAAGTATTTTTGGGGCTATGATCCGTTGGAGGGTGAGCTATGTAGGAGGATTTTAGCGGGTTGGGCTAGGTCGGGGGGATTGAGATGTGATCGAAGGCGACCTATTACGCTTGATATTTTGAAGGCTTTATTAGGGGTTTTGAGTGATTTGTGTTTTTCTGAGTGGGAGGTAAGTTTATTTTCGCTGTGCATGTCATGGTTGTTTCATGGGGCCTTTCATATTTCGGAGCTGTTGGGTGTGAGAGGGACGGATGGACTCATTCGTGAGAATGTTCAGGTGGGAGAGGGGGGTGTATGTATATGGTTGCCATTTTCAAAGGGGGATCAGCTGGGGAGGGGCCACGAAGTATGTTTGTCGGCGGTTCATTCTATTGATTGCCTGGTGCGTTGTTGGTTTTCTTTTTCAGCTTTGAAGTCACAATTTTCAAGGTTTGTATTTGTTCATCAGGATGGGTCGAAGTTATTAGCATCACAGTTTATAGCGGTTTTGAGGTTGGCGGTCAAGAGATTGGGTTTAGAACCTAGTAGTTATGGTACACATTCTTTTAGAATTGGGGCTGCTACGGAAGCAAGACGTCAAGGTAAATCAGATCAGTTGATTAAGCAGTTGGGTAGGTGGAGGTCGGGCTGTTTTAAAAAGTATGTGCGTTCTTTTAAGCAGTAAGGTTATTCTAGCTTTCCTTCTTCTGGTAAATCTTTCTGTATATTCTCTTTTTCTGTCTTCACTTCTTTTGATTCATTACTGGTTACTTTTCTTCCTATTTCAGTTTGTGAGTGGTATGAGGTGGATGTGCTACTTAACATATTTTCTTTTGTAGGTTGTGTCGGGGGTCCGGACAAGGTTTGCGCTGTGTGGATTGTTGGACACTCTTTTGTTCGCTGGGCAGAGAAGCAAGCTGCATCACGTCATTTTGGGAGACAGCTGGGGCTTGATGGTTCAAGGATAAAAATTAGTTGGGTAGGAAAGAGTGGGATGAGATGGGGTGAGTTCCTTTATGTATTGGCCAAAAGAATGGAACAGGGGGTTTGTCCAGACTTGTTGGTTTTACATTTGGGTGAAAATGATTTGGTGGCATTGTCAGGTATTGGGTTACTGAAGGTCATGAAGCTGGATGTATGTCGGATTAAGGAACGTTGGTCAGGTACACATATAGTTTGGACGGGTTTAGTGGCGAGAAGGGTATGGAGGGGTGCTAATTCATTTAAGGGTATTGAGAAGCAACGTCGGAAAATTAATAGGGAAATGAAGAGTTTTTGTAAATCTCAAGGTTTTTCATTTTTGTATCATGGAAATATTGGGGTGTCTGATGTTGATCTTTTTTCAGCAGGATGGGGTACATCTGTGGTTTTTGGGGAATGAGCATTATCTGCTGGAACTTAGGTTGCTGATTGCAGAGTTATTGGGGGAACGTTTATGGTATAGATAGATAGTTTTGGGTGGGGCAGGAAAACACCTTCGGGTTTTCCTGTGTGGCCTTTCGGGGGGGAAGGGGTAGATCAGAAAGAGGAGAGCGCAGGGAATTTGCACAGACAAGGGTAAATGGATAAGGTGACTGCAGGACAGATGGGTAAAAGGGTTGGTCGGGTCAAGGTGGGGGATGGGACAAGGGGTAGTGCGGTTGGGTCAGTTTAGAGGGAGGGGGAGGGGTTAGGTGATGATTTTGTATTAGTGAGGTCTGGGTAGTTTTGTGAGGCTATAATACAAAGGTTGTATTTTACCAGACCTGTTCTATTAAAGCGGCCTTTTACCCCTTATTGGTGAGGTGTGGTCATTTCACTTTTCAGCCCGATTTTATTTCTTCGGCCCGTCTTTCACTTTCCAAAGGAAACAATTTGTAATAGTGATGCCTGCCATGTTGTATCTTTTAATGCTCATGTATGTTCATAATTGTATGAATGTGGGGTACTTTTAGGGTCGAGCCTGCGTTGCATGCGCTCGCGCACGCGTATCGCAGGGAGACTCTTTTGTATTTAGAAAAGGGCTCGGGCCCTGTCAACTTCACGTCAGTGTTTTTTATTGGTTTGTTGGCTTCCCTAATAAAATCTGCTTTCATTCATTAGTCGAAGGCACGCATACGTCATGCCTTTTCCGGTGGCTAGCCCTCCTCCAGCGCAGCGACCAAGTACAGAAAACATGCGAGGCTCGCTATTTTCCATCGGGCTCATGGACTTCTTTTTCTCTAATTTACGAGCGCGATCTCGCTTGGCAGAAGTCGAGCGCTTTACATACTTGATTTCACTTTTTTGGGTTATGTACATAAATGCACTTTTGCCCGATAGGTGAAAAGTCAGGTTAAGAGTTTACAACGCGATCAGCTCTAACATGAGCAAACGCGAGACCCGTTGCATTGTAAATGCTTGTTTAAGTAGTGCTGTTAAACTCCGGGAGGCCTGGACCTAATTTTTCCAAGGGGTCTTCCAGTTCTTCATGCTTTTTGTAGTGCTGGAACACCAGAGAACTATCTCCCTTGACGGTAACTATTTGCAATTTAGGTCAGCAGTGCTAATCTGTCGTGCAGTCCTCTATTTGGGGCCAACTTAAGTTTCTCTTTAGATATTATTTTTATAATTGTACTTCTTATGGTCTCCTTGTTTCTTATCTTTCTTTGCATTATATTACATTTTGTTGTACTATATTGCATGTTGTATTTGATATAATGCATCTTTTTTGGTGATCTTTTTAACTGAATAAAGAAATTCCTTACTTTATTGCATCGACATTAGTTAATGGTTTCAGTTCAGAGGTTTAAAAGTCAATGAGAGTTCCTGACTCTTTAGTCAGAAGTTTAACCATACAAGACATAAGATGAAACTGATTGTATAGGTAACATCAAAGTAGAAATGGGAGGATCATCTGTCTCCGAATGACCAGCATTATCTTCCGGAAGTGTAGAAGATTATATTTGATCTATCAAGGAAACATATGTTATTAGTAATAAATTAAACTGACAGGTAATAGCATGTAATAGAAAATTGTTACAGTGTAGCCTTTGTCAAATGCTGGGTAATAGTAAGATCCTCTAGGTGTTTTTAGGGGTGATCCTAAAAATCTATTTAACTTACTCATAATCTAGTCAAAAGTGGTAGTGAATGGAGTCCCATAATAGGCTATAATTTGGGTATTTGGGCAAAATATCGAGTTTAATATCAAGTTACAGAAATATCAGAAAAATATTGTGATACAAAAATATTATGATGCAGAAATATCATTGTCAAGAATATAATTTTTTTTTATTTAGGAAATATCGTTGTCAATAATACCTTCACAGTTAATATCATTTTCAATATTATAGTAGTCAAAAAGTTGTTTTTTGAAATTATTTTTTGAAGTGTTTTAGTTCATAAATTAATGTTATGTGTTATTGTTTGTATAATTGTTAATAATAGTTTTTAATATAGGTTGTAATTTTAAGTGAATATTAAGTGATTTAATTTTTAATTCAATTGCTAATAGTAATTTATAGTATTTTAGCGGGTTGCTAGATTTGTAGTGATACAGGTTGGAACATTAATTAAGCATAATAAATAATTAACAATTTATTCCAAATGTATTATTAATTATTTAATTCATTCATAATTATGCAAATTGTGTAATAAATATATTTTTACTATGGTGCAAGGGTGCCTGCTTTGACGCATGGCAGCAATTTGTGCACCAGCGCAGGAGAAATGGACAGGAATGCATTGTATCTTGTAGATATGGCGTATTCCTGCCCTTTTGTTTTGACGCTGGATGATGCAGCAAGAAGGCTTGCAGAGCCCCCATGCCAAAACATTGTAAATGATGCCCTGAGTTCACAGAAGAGGCAAGCCTGATAGGGCTGGGGGCAATCTTTTCTTAACATAATGGTCAGCCGAATGCTCAGAGACACATTGTAGTTTATACCAGTTGATAGCCTGTCTGACACGGAACATACCTATTCTCAGCCAGAGAAGGAGAGTCTGGCTGTAGCGTGGGATTACCAACATTTTCATGTGTTGCTATATGGAAAACGTTTCGCAATCATTGCTGACCACCAAGCATTGCTCACTATTTTTGGAAGCCCAAAAGCCAAGAGGCCCCCTCGCATTGAAAGGTGGGGGTTGTGACTGCAAGAGTACAACTATGCAATTGTACACAAGCCAGGTAAAGATCAGAAACCTGCTGATTACTTTTCACCAGTACTACTACATCGTCATTTAACAAAATTAAAAAAGTACATGATGAACTGATGAAGGCATGTTTTGTATTGAGAGGCTTGAGAATTGCCATACCTGAGAGCCTCAGACAGCAAGTCATTGAACTGGCCCATGAAAGACATCTTGGCATTGTAGCCACCAAAAGAGCCCTAGGAGACTTAGGCCCTACTTGCAAGACAGCCAGCCTCATGCAGTCTTACCGCCACGGACCCAGGGGTAAAGACCATTGAATCACAAGTTGTGATGTTTGGCCGAAGCCAAATCGTCACAATGTCGCTTGGCCCGCCGGTGCGGTTGCACAGATGCGGCCGGGGGTGAGCTCCTCTGGGCTGGCGGCAGGCCTCAGGCTGCCAGCCTCATTATGAGGCAGCATGCTGCCAGGCTTATTACGGCGCATGCCCCGCCACGAAAAGCCTGGCAGTCATGCACCTGGCAACAGGAATCCCCATTCCTGTCACCCGCACATACACACGCACACATATCCATACACCCCCATGCACCCCCTCCCACTCATCAGCATACATGCACACACACCCCTCCAAAATTACACTCATGCACACACTCCCCCTTCATCCACACTCATCCACACCCCCCCTTCTTCCAAATCATCCACAAACCCCCTTTATCCACATTCATCCACACATCTCCCGTCAGCCACACTCATCCACACATATGCACACACCTACACTCCCTCAAAGCACACAGACATGCACTCACATTCACTCATTCAGGCACACATACATGCACACACCACACACATGTACACCCCCACTCCCACACTCCCCTATATCCATTCATGCACTCCCCCCACTGCATCCATTCACTCACTCCCCCTATCATTCATGCACACACCCAGACACCCCCATTCGCATTCATATATGCACCCAGACACCCACATTCTCACACATATACGCACATACCACACAAATGCACCCAACACCCCCCCCTTTCGGACGACCAACTTACCTTGTCTGGCACGGTAGTCGTCTGGGAAGGGATGGTTCTGGCATTTTTCACTGCCAGCACCGCAACACCGACAGGACTGTGCCATGCTGTATTATGTATCGTAATATGCCGGGTGGAGTCTTGTCGCCATGGCTGTGCTGTTGGTGGAGCTGCCCCTTCAACTCCGTTGGCCAGGCCGATGGAGTCAGATATCGACCCGTAAATGGGCGGAAGTCCTTTCTGGACTCTTGATATGGCCCTCAGCAGGTCGGCAACACTGGCAGTCTGCTGGCTGCAGAGGTCTTCAGAAAAGACCGCTGAAGTCGTAATGAGGGCCTGAGTGTGGTTGCCGTTCTCAAAAGAGAGAGTCGCAAAGGAACTAAAAGAGTGCCATCTTTGAAACTGCCTTTCCCCAAAAGTGACGCAGCAGCCAGTGGTAATGTCTGACCTTCCTGCACAGCTTTGTGAAAGAGTTGCAGTTGACCTCTTTGGACCCTTAGGGAATGGACATCATCTCATGGTAGTCATTGATGATTATTCACTCTTTCCTTTAGTAGAGGAGCTATCATCAACAATCCATGACAATGTCATGAAGCATGGGGTGTCCCCCTCATTCTCAAATCTGTCAAAGGTCCACCGTTCAAAGCAAAGATGTCAAGGAGTTTCTAATCAGACTAAATGCAAGCATCGAAAGAGTGCACCTCTTTGGCCACAAGCCCATGGTGTTGTCGAACAATTCATGAATACGCTCAAAAGGGTAATTCAATGAGCATTGATGGAGAGCCCTGTGTCAAACCCTTGGTGCTTATCGTTCAACTCTTCACTCCACAACTAGTGAGAATCCCGCTACCTTGCTATTTGGGTCAGCCAACAGATCAAAACTGCCACATTGGACAGTGGACAAATCTTTGAATCCTGATAAGGTTTGTGTCATAGATACTTCTCAAAAGTGCAAGATGAAAACATATGCCAAACAGCATCGATGAGCTAAGGGAACAGTCTTCAATGAAGGTGACTGGGTCCTGGTCAAACAGAAAAGAAAGCAGAAAATGGACACTCAGTTTTCTGTCAATTTTCTGAGAGTGGTGATATGCAAAGGACACATAGAAAAGACCGCAACACCTGCGGTGGCGGTAACTACCGCCAACAGGCTGGCGGTCTGACCCGCCAAATAATGAAGCACATGAAAAACAGGCAGCCTGAAAAACACTCACCGCCAGCAGAGGAGTGTCGACAACGATGGAAGAGGCTGCCCTTAGGCCAATGGAAAGGCCCTACTTGCCCAACAAATAATGAAGCACCAGACCGCCGTCAGTTCCGGGGCATGAACCACTGCCACTTAATGCCTGGTGGAAACGAACCAAATAAAAAGAAACACTCACCGGAGGCACACACAACACGCCGAAGCAGACATGGAGAGAGAATTGAGAATCATGCCAGTGCTGCTCCTTGCCACATACCTCTGCGACCGTGACCGCCGACAAAGACGATGACGGTAAGTAACGCAACCTTCTAAACAAGGGAAGAAAGGGCACAGTTACATACCCACCAACTACACCCACCCCGCAACGCACCCACTACCCCTCACAACTTCACAAGCCATACACCCCAGAGCAAGTGGCACTTACCCGAAACAAGGCCAAGACAACCTGCCCAAACTACACACATGTGCACAACACCCCCCCACAATGAAATGAAGAACCATGTATCCAGAGTGCGCCAGCACCAACACTGGGCACACAAACTCTATTACAGCTCCAGTAACAACAGATTGTCCGAATGAGGCCATTGGCCAGTCCAAATCAGAGCAGGTGATGGGCCCAAATAGCCTGAACCTGACTCCCACATGTGCACATGGTACTCCACCATAAAGGGACATCAATGGGGCAGCCAGGCACCTCAGGGAACAGGGGCAGGGGGTGCGGGGGTGGGGACATACGTCTGGGAGGGGGTTTGGGCTTCCGTTTGGGAGGCAGAGGGGGTTTGGGTTTAGCCTTGGAAGTTGGGGGAGTGGGCTTGGACCTGTGGTGGCAGATGGACCAGGGCCAGCAAGGGGCCTCTTGCTCACTGGGGAAGTGGCACAGGATTGGGAAGGGCGGACAGGGGCAGACTTAGACGTGGAAGGAGTAGACAGGACACGGAGGTGTGCACATTTAGGGATGAGACTGGGTGGGCAGTAGGTTCAAAAAGGTCTACGCAGGATAGGAAAAGTTTTTTAGGGGCAGTCAGGGTGGACCTGGAGGAAGGTGTGGGAGTGGAGGTAGAGGGAGTGATTGTAAGAGGTGTAGGTGTGGATGATGTGGATGCAGGTGCCTGTACAGTAGGCTGAGGTGTGGTGGATGTGTGTCGGGTGGGTGTCTGGGGACGTGTAAGTGTAATGGGAGGGGGGGTGGACATAGTGGGACAAGACAGGCTTCCAGTGTAAATGGATGTTGTCTGGGTGTCTGAAAGTCTGGTGAGTGTGCTGCGTTACTCAAAGTCGTTGTGGTGAGTGCAGGTGTAGTGTCTGGGTGCATGACTGGATGTCTGATGTTGTGGTGACTGCAAGAATGGGGTCAGCAACAGTGAATGAGGGTGCAGTGCTTGTGAGTGTGCACGTAGAGATGACAGACAGGGAGGCGGAAGTGGTGGACACAGTGGACACAGTGGGGGAAGTGGATGTTGTTGTGTGTGCCTTTGTATGTTGGCTGTGTGTATGCCTGTGGTGGAAACTGTGGTGCTTGTGTTTCTCTGTATGTTTTTTGTGTGTTGAGGTGTGCTTGTATGGGTGAAGGCAGTGGGGTGCTGGAAGAGGTAGAGGTGGTTGGAGGGGGGACAGAAAGACCAGAGACACTGGCTGCCATCAAAGAGGAGGCCAGAGCCTGAAAAGATCTCTGTAGGTCAGACATGGCACCGTGAATGCCTTCCAGGTATGCATTGCACTGCTGAATATGGGATGCTAGCCAGTGGATGGAGTTCACAATGGTTGTCTGCCCTACATGATGGTCCTCAGGAGGTCAATAGCTTCCTCATTGAGGGCAGCAGGGCTAACTGGGGCCGGGGATGAGGTGCCTGGGGCGAAGGAGACACCCACCCTTCTTGGTGAGCGGGCACGGGCAACTGGGTGGGGCGCAACAGGGAGAGCAGTGATGGTATGGGGTGGTGGAAGATGTCAAAGAATGGGTGGGTCCAATAGGGTCCACCACCACCAGGAAGCTTCCATCGGAGAAGGTATCAGAGTCACTACCTCCAGGGGTAGTTGCCTCCCCGTGGTACTCCCCCCTCCCTCCAACGCACTGGTCCCCTTGGCGTTGGTAGACTCTGCCTCCTTGGAACCTTGGGCCGCTGCATCCCCACTCGCTGGTGCCACTGCTCCCTCGCCAGATTATACTGATGTACACAGACAACACAAGAGTACAGGGGTGGGGAGACAAAACAGGAAAGAATATATTAACACCTCAATGGATGTACATAACTGGTTCACTCATACTCCCACCCAGCGAATACACCAAAATGCAGCACATACAGCTATAGTCATGCCTATGCCCCTGACTAGTGGCCACAACCCTAGTATACAACCATCTCCCACTTTACAAAAGGCCCTGTGGAACTGCAGACATGCCCTTTATCATCTAACTGCCCATGGGGGCCGTATTTCTATAAGACACCAGTCAGAGTCCCTGCCACTAGACAGCATACATACTACTGCACCCTCAGACATCAATCGTGGAGGCAGAAACTGCTCTTGGTACTCACCCCCTTGTGTCTGCTGTGCAGCCTTCAAGCGCCCATCCAGGTCTGGATATGCCACTGCCAGAATGTGGTGCATTGGGAGGGTCAGGGCACTACGGTCACCCCTTCCTCATTGGGAGGACTTCCCCAGCTGGGCCTCGCAGGTCTTCCTGGCCCAGCGCCACAAGTCCTCCTACTGCTTCCTGCAGTGGGTGTTCCGTTGGTTGTAGATCCCCAGGTTCCGCACCTCCCTGGCGATGGCCTGCCAGAGTCCCCTCTTCTGATGGGAGCTGACCTGTAGGAGACACACAGAAAAGAAAAACAGGGGTCAGACAATGCCCATTTGACACCGCTGGCTATACGTCCCCTATGGGATGGACACTTAACAACATCATTCCACCACCTCACTCAAGCTGATTGTCATACATTCAACACCTGTGCAGTTACAAATCGTGCACACATGCATACAGGCATCCACCACCATCACACACATCCATGCACCCCATCCTACTCACCTGCACCTCTGGTCGCCCATATAACTTGGCATACAGGGGTAGAACACTGTCCATCAGCTAGTCCAGCTCCTCCGTGGTGAAGGCCAGGGCCCTTTCCCCTGTGACTCGTGCCATTTGAGAAACCAGAGTCAGGAAAGAGCAGCACACTCAGTGGAGTATTTCCATGCACGGAATCCGAGAGTCAAGTGAACCTGGGGTGACGACATGGTGTACGCTCAGCGGCGGTGTGCACCGTCCCCGCCGGCGGCAATCAAGATGGGCCCATACTCCCCATTGACGTCCATGTTAACCAATGAATGGGTGCACGGCAGTGAACACCACCTTACGCCATTACAACAACCGCTAGTGGTATGAGGTCACTTCTACTGCTACATATCTGGATGACATGGGACTGCCATTTTGCAAGTACGATGCAGATATTTTTTGGTCATGGGCCACATGCAGGCACTATGGACCACAGCCCTCATCTGCATGCCCAAATGACTATTTACTCACCACAACAGTCCAGGCGTATCAGTTAAGACATGTCACTCCAGTTTTACATCCAGCAATGCCTACGTGTAACCTACATGTTTGATAGCAGTGTTTAATGCACAACAGGTTGTGCAAATGAATTTGTGTCCCTCACACTTGTTCTCCACTTCTCCAAGGTACAGACCCATGTGGCGAGGGAGGGCCCCATCTGTGTACACACCTCTTGTTGATTTGGAGACCATGGTGGAATGTCACATCATTATCAATTACAGACTCACTCGTGCTACTATCTGTTGGACTTTTGCTTATGCAGGGTCATCCCCAGTCTTTTTGCCTCCTGCCTCCTATTTTCTTCTGACCTGTTGCTGTTGGCTTTTCAACTCTGAGCACTTTACCACTGCTAACCAGTGCTAAAGTGCCTATGCTCTCTGTGTAAAATGTGTAGGTAATTGGTTCTCCATGATTGGCATATTTGTTTTACTGTTAAGTCCCTAGTAAAGTGCACTAGAGGTGCCCAGGGCCTGTAAATCAAATGTTACTAGTGGGCCTGCAGCACTGGCTGTGCCACCCACACAAGTAACCCTGTAATCATGTTTCAGACCTGCCACTGCAGTGTCTGTAAGTGTATTTTTACACTGTAAATTCGACTTGGCAAGTGTACCCACTTGCCAGGCCTAAACCTTCCCTTTTCTTACATGTAAGGCACCCCTAAGGTAGGCCCTAGGTAGCCCCAAGGGCAGGGTGCAGTATAAGGATAAGGTGGGACATATAGTAATGTGGTTTATATGTCCTGACAGTAAAATACTGCCAATTTCGTTTTTCACTGTTGCAAGGCCTGTCTCTCTCATAGGATAACTTGGGGGCTACCTTTAAATATGATTAAAGTGTAGATTCCTCTAGAGAGTAGATGGACATGTGGAGTTTGGGGTCCCTGAACTCACAATTTAAAAATACATCTTTTAGTAAAGTTGATTTTGAGATTGTGCGTTTGAAAATGCCACTTTTAGAAAGTGGGCATTTTCTTGCTTAAACCATTCTGTGACTCTGCCGTGTTTGTGGATTCCCTGTCTGGGTCAGTTTGACAGTTGGGTTGATTTTCACATCACACCAGACAGTGACACAAAGGGAGCTGGGGTGTAACCTGCATTTCCTGATTGGCCATCTCTGCTAGGTGGGAGGGGTGGAGTGGTCACTCTCATCTGAAAGGACTGTGCCTGCCTCTGACAATGCCGGCTCCAACCCCCTGCTGTGTGTCTGATACCTTGCCTGGGCAAGGCAGGATTTCACAAGTAGGTGTGAGTCCCCTTTGAAGAAAGGTGACTTCAAAGACTAAAATGCGTATAAGAAGGGCACCCAAATCTACAGACTTTAGAAACACTTCTGGAACCAAGAGGAACCTCTGCCTGGAAAAGAGCTGATTGCTGAGGAAGAAGTGCTGCCCTGCCTGTGACTGTGCTTTGTGGAGCTTTCCTGCAGTGCTGCTTCTGCCAGAGTAAGAGGGCAAAGACTGGACTTTGTGTGCCTTCCATCTTGTGAAGAAATCTCCATGGGCTTGAGTTAGAGCTTGCCTCCTGTTGTTTGAAGTCTCAGGGACAGCAAAGACTTCTCTCTGCCAGCACCTGGAGTCTCTGGAGAGACTCCTGCCCCGACAAGCGGTGCCCTATCCAGTCACCTGACTCCGTGACCTTCACTGGACCGCGACGCTCTTCGACGGCCCGACGCCGCGGCAGCCCCGCTGAAGTCTGCGACTCCGTGGAAGTCGCCGCACCACGTCGTGACCGACGCCGCTCGAAGTGCACGGATTCAACGTTTCACACAGACGCCTCGATTCCCGACTTCGCGCATCGGCTTGTTTTCACTCTTCACCAAAGGTACTGTACTTGGTGGTCTACACTACTCCGTGTCCGGCGCCGCTGGTGTCGGCTTGTTGGGAACGACTCTGTCACGACGCCGTGTTAACATCTCATCGAAGCATTTTTGTTTCTAAGCGCTATTTTTGAGTTTAATCTTTAAAAATTCATAACTTGACTTGTGTATGTCGGATTGTTGTCGTTTTGGTCTTGTTTTGTTTAGATAAATATTTCCTATTTTTCTAAACCGGTGTTGTGTCATTTTGTAGTGTTTTCATTAAGTTACTGTGTGTGTTGGTACAAATACTTTACACATAGCACTCTGAGGTTAAGCCTACTGCTCTGCCAAGCTAACAAGGGGGTAAGCAGGGGTTAGCTGAGGGTGATTCTCTTTTACCCTGACTAGAGTGAGGGTCCTTGCTTGAACAGGGGGTAACCTGACTGTCAACCAAAGACCCCATTTCTAACACTATCCATTAACTTTGTCCATTACTGGATCAAGTACTGAGACCGGCTAATCGGAATCAGCATGCCATCCCTACTGAAGTGCAAGTGCTCTCTGTACTCCATTTCCCGGCCACGGGCAAATTTCAGGTGACAGCGGGCATGGGTGCAGGGTTTTCACAGCAATGTTTTGCCTTCTCCTGTCCAGATTCCTGGATGCATTTGTACAACACCTGCAGACAAATCTGAAGTTTCCACAAAGTGCTGAACTCCCTGCCATTAAGTCAGACTTTTATGCCTTTGCCAACATTCCCCATGTGATAGGTGCCATCGATGGCACCCACATAGCTCTCATCCCCCAAAGAGTAAGTGAACAGGTGGACAGAAACAGGAATAACTTCCACTCCATTAACATACTATTTGTGTGTACTGCAGACACCTGAATGCCATGTTCCCTGGGTCAGTCCATGATTCATTTGTCCTGAGGAACAGCAGTGTGCCACACATGATGGAACAACTACAAGGGGACAGAGGATGTATCATAGGTGAGTGTCTTTGACACATTTTCTGTACATAGCTGACAGGCAGGCTGTCTGCAACTGAGGGTAGTTAGTTACAGTCCTGTTTTGCCCACTTTTGCAGGTGATTCTGGCTACCCCAATATGCATTGGCTCCTGACACCAGTGAGGAATCCTAAAACAGATGCTGAGAGGAATTACAATGCGGCCCATGGACGTACTAAGAGGGTGAGAGAGCGCACTATAGGTCTCCTGAAGGCTAGATTCTGTTGCCTCCATCTCTCTGGGGGATCGCTGTGCTATGGCCCTGAGAAGGTGTGTAGAATAGTGATGGCCTGTTGCATGCTGCACAACGTGGCTGTGAGGAGATCTATCACCCTAATGGAGGAGGTGGGAGCTGTATTGTAGGAGGCTGGACTGGCTTGTAGTGAGTACCTAGGGGTACTTTCACCTTGCACCAGGCCCAGTTATCCCTTATTAGTGTATAGGGTGTCTAGCAGCATAGGCTGATAGATAATGGTAGCTTAGCAGAGCAGCTTAGGCTGAACTAGGAGACGAGTGAAGCTCCTACAGTACCACTTAGTGTCATATGCACAATATCATAAGAAAACACAATACACAGATATACTAAAAATAAAGGTACTTTATTTTTATGACAATATGCCAAAAGTATCTCAGTGAGTACCCTCAGTATGAGGATAGCAAATATACACAAGATATATGTACACAATACCAAAATATGCAATAATAGTATTAGAAAACAGTGCAAACAATGCAGAGTTACAATAGGATGCAATGGGGACACATAGGGATAGGGGCAACACAAACCATATACTCCAAAAGTGGAATGCGAACCACGAATGGACCCCAAACCTATGTGACCTTGTAGAGGGTCGCTGGGACTATTAGAAAATAGTAAGGGTTAGAAAAATAGT
This sequence comes from Pleurodeles waltl, assembly GCF_031143425.1. NCBI lineage: Eukaryota > Metazoa > Chordata > Amphibia > Caudata > Salamandridae > Pleurodeles > Pleurodeles waltl. The sequence continues at coordinate 357,623,557 of NC_090450.1, read as the reverse complement.
CCACCCCAAGACCCTGAAAAGTGAGTGCAAAGTGCACTAAAGTTCCCCAAAGGACATAGAAGTCGTGATAGGGGAATTCTGCAGGAAAGACACAAACCAACAATGCAACAACGATGGATTTCCAGTCGAGGGTACCTGTGGAACAAATCGGAGAAGGGCAGATGCCCAGGAAATGCCAGCTGTGGGTGCAAAGATGCTGCTACTGGACAGTAGAAGCGTAGGTTTCTGTAAGAACGACAAGGGCTAGAGACTTCCCCTTTGGAGAACGGATCTCACACGCTGTGGAGAGTCGTGCAGAAGTGTTTTCCCACCAAAAGACCGCCAACAAGCCTTGCTAGCTGCAAATTGTGCGGTTAGTGTTTTTGGATGCTGCTGTGGCCCAGGAGGGATCAGGATGTCGCCAATTGCGTCAGGGGACAGAGGGGGCATCGAGCAAGACAAAGAGCCCTCTCAGCAGCAGGCAGCACCCGCAGAAGTGCCAGAAACAGGCACTACGAGGATGTGTGAAACGGTGCTCACCCAAAGTCGCACAAAGGAGTCCCACGTCGCCGGAGAACAACTTAGGAGGTCGTGCAATGCAGGTTAGAGTGCCGTGGACGCAGGCTGGACTGTGCACAAAGGATTTCCACCGGAAGTGCACAGAGGCCGGAGTAGCTGCAAAAGTCGCGGTTCCCAGCAATGCAGTCTGGCGTGGGGAGGCAAGGACTTACCTCCACCAAACTTGGACTGAAGAGTCACTGGACTGTGGGAGTCACATGGACAGAGTTGCTGGATTCAAGGGACCTCGCTCGTCGTGCTGAGAGGAGACCCAAGGTACCCGTGATGCTGTTCTTTGGTGCCTGCGGTTGCAGGGGGACGATTCCGTCGACCCACGGGAGATTTCTTCGGAGCTTCTAGTGCAGAGAGGAGGCAGACTACCCCCACAGCATGCACCACCAGGAAAGCAGTCGAGAAGGCGGCAGGATCAGCGTTACAGAGTTGCAGTAGTCGTCTTTGCTACTATGTTGCAGTTTTGCAGGCTTCCAGCGCGGTCAGCAGTCGATTCCTTGGCAGAAGGTGAAGAGAGAGATGCAGAGGAACTCGGATGAGCTCTTGCATTCGTTATCTAAGGAATCCCAAGAGACAGAGACCCTAAATAGCCAGAAAAGAGGGTTTGGCTACTTAGGAGAGAGGATAGGCTAGCAACACCTGAAGGAGCCTATCAGCAGGAGTCTCTGACGTCACCTGATGGCACTGGCCACTCAGAGCAGTCCAGTGTGCCAGCAGCACCTCTGTTTCCAAGATGGCAGAGGTCTGGGGCACACTGGAGGAGCTGTGGACACCTCCCAGGGGAGGTGCAGGTCAGGGGAGTGGCCACTCCCCTTTCCTTTGTCCAGTTTCGCACCAGAGCAGGGCTAAGGGGTCCCTGAACCGGTGTAGACTGGCTTATGCAGAAATGGGCACCATGTGTGCCCATGAAAGCATTTCCAGAGGCTGGGGGAGGCTACTCCTCCCCTGCCTTCACACCATTTTCCAAAGGGAGAGGGTGTAGCACCCTCTCTCAGAGGAACTCCTTTGTTCTGCCATCCTGGGCCAGGCCTGGCTGGACCCCAGGAGGGCAGATGCCTGTCTGAGGGGTTGGCAGCAGCAGCAGCTGCAGTGAAACCCCGGGAAAGGCAGTTTGGCAGTACCAGGGCCTGTGCTACAGACCACTGGGATCATGGGATTGTGCCAACTATGCCAGGATGGTATAGAGGGGGCAATTCCATGATCATAGACATGTTACATGTCCATATTCGGAGTTACCATTGTGAAGCTACATATACGTAGTGACCTATATGTAGTGCACGCGTGTAATGGTGTCCCCGCACTCACAAAGTCCGGGGAATTGGCCCTGAACAATGTGGGGGCACCTTGGCTAGTGCCAGGGTGCCCACACACTAAGTAACTTAGCACCCAACCTTTACCAGGTAAAGGTTAGACATATAGGTGACTTATAAGTTACTTAAGTGCAGTGTAAAATGGCTGTGAAATAACATGGACGTTATTTCACTCAGGCTGCAGTGGCAGGCCTGTGTAAGAATTGTCAGAGCTCCCTGTGGGTGGCAAAAGAAATGCTGCAGCCCATAGGGATCTCCTGGAACCCCAATACCCTGGGTACCTCAGTACCATATACTAGGGAATTATAAGGGTGTTCCAGTAAGCCAATGTAAATTGGTAAAATTGGTCACTAGCCTGTTAGTGACAATTTGAAAGAAATGAGAGAGCATAACCACTGAGGTTCTGATTAGCAGAGCCTCAGTGAGACAGTTAGTCATAACACAGGTAACACATTCAGGCACACTTATGAGCACTGGGGCCCTGACTAGCAGGGTCCCAGTGACACATACAACTAAAACAACATATATACAGTGAAAAATGGGGGTAACATGGCAGGCAAGATGGTACTTTCCTACACAACCCCCCCCCCCCCAAACGAAGGGCAATAAGACTAGCCATGACCTGATGAGTCTTCATTGTCTAAGTGGAAATATCTGGAGAGTCCATCTGCATTTGAGTGGCTACTCCCAGGTCTATGTTCCACTGTATAGTCCATTCCCTGTAGGGATATGGACCACCTCAACAATTTAGGATTTTCACCTTTCATTTGTTTTAGCCAAAGTAGAGGTTTGTGGTCTGTCTGAACAATGAAGTGAGTGCCAAACAGGTATGGCCTCAACTTCTTCAGTGCCCAGACCACAGCAAAGGCCTCCCTCTCAATGGCAGACCAACGCTTTTCTCTAGGGGTCAACCTCCTACTAATAAAAGCAACAGGTTGATCCTGGCCCTCAGAATTAAGTTGTGATAGGACTGCCCCTACTCCTAATTCAGATGCATCAGTTTGGACATATAATTTTTTAGAGTAACAAGGGCTTTTCAGGACAGGTGCAGAGCACATGGCCTGCTTCAGCTCCTCAAAAGCTTTCTGACAGTTAGCTGTCCACAATACCTTTTTAGGCATCTTTTTGGATGTGAGGTCATTAAGAGGGGCTGCAATGGAGCCATAGTTCTTAATGAACCTCCTGTAATACCCAGTGAGGCCTAGGAAGGCTCTCACCTGAGTCTGAGTAGTAGGGGGAACCCAATCTATAATAGTTTGGATTTTCCCCTGAAGTGGTGCAATCTGTTCCCCACCAACAAGGTGTCCCAGATAAACCACCTTCCCCTGCCCTATCTGGCACTTTGAAGCCTTGATAGTGAGGCCTGCTTTTTGCAGGGCCTCCAAAACTTTCCATAGGTGGACCAGGTGATCATCCCAACTGGAGCTAAAGACAGCTATATCGTCCAAATATGCTGCACTAAAAGCTTCCAGCCCTTGCAGGACTGTGTTCACCAACCTCTGAAAAGTGGCAGGTGCATTTTTCAATCCAAAAGGCATTACTGTGAATTGGTAATGTCCTCCAATGGTTGAAAATGCAGTTTTAGGTTTAGCATCTTCTGATAATTTGGTCTGCCAATACCCTGCAGTCAAATCAAAAGTGCTTAGATACTTGGCAGATGCCAGTGTATCTATGAGCTCATTTGCCCTGGGTATAGGGTGAGCATCAGTTTTGGTTACCTGGTTGAGACCTCTATAATCTACACAAAACCGCATTTCCTTCTTTCCATCCTTGGAATGAGGTTCTGGTACAAGTACCACAGGAGAGGCCCATGGACTTTCAGAGTGCTCAACCACTCCCAGTTCTAGCATTTTCTGCACCTCTTGCTTTATGCAGTCTCTGACATGGTCAGGCTGCCTATAGATCTTACTTTTGACAGGCAAGCTGTCTCCAGTATCTATAGTGTGCTCACACCAAGAAGTGGTACCTGGCACAGTAGAGAAGAGTTCAGAAAACTGACCCAGGAGATTTATGCAATGGTCTTTCTGCTCAGCAGTAAGACAATCAGCCAAAACTACACCTTCCACTAGAGCATCTTGTTCTGTGGAAGAGAAGAGATCAGGTAGAGGATTACTGTCTTCTTCCTGTCCCTCATCAGTTGCCATGAGCAGGGTGAGATCAGCCCTGTCATAGTAGGGTTTCAGGCGATTGACATGGAGCACCCTAAGGGGACTCCTGGCAGTGCCTAAGTCAACTAAGTAGGTGACTTCACCCTTCTTTTCAACAATTATGTGGGGTCCACTCCATTTATCTTGGAGTGCTCTTGGGGCCACAGGCTCCAAGACCCACACTTTCTGCCCTGGTTGGTACTGAACCAAAACAGCCTTCTGATCATGCCATTGCTTCTGGAGCTCTTGGCTGGCCTGAAGGTTTTTACTGGCCTTTTTCATATACTCAGCCATCCTTGATCTGAGGCCAAGTACATAATCCACAATATCTTGCTTTGGAGCTTTTAAAGTTTGTTCCCAACCCTCCTTGACAAGTGTTAGTGGACCCCTAACAGGGTGTCCAAAGAGGAGTTCAAAGGGGCTGAAGCCCACTCCTTTCTGGGGTACCTCCCTGTAGGCAAAAAGGAGGCATGGTAAAAGGATATCCCATCTCCTGCGGAGTTTTTCAGGGAGTCCCATAATCATGCCTTTGAGAGTTTTGTTAAATCTCTCCACCAGTCCATTTGTTTGTGGATGATAGGGTGTAGTGAACTTGTAAGTTACACCACACTCCTTCCACATGGCCTTTAAGTAAGCAGACATGAAATTGCTTCCCCTGTCTGATACTACTTCCTTTGGGAAGCCCACCCTAGAAAATATTCCCAGGAGGGCCTTTGTCACTGCAGGTGCTGTAGTGGTCCTTAAAGGAATAGCTTCAGGATATCTTGTGGCATAGTCCACTACCACCAACATAAACCTATTGCCTGAAGCAGTAGGAGGGTCAAGGGGGCCAACTATGTCAACCCCTACCCTTTCAAAGGGAACCACAACCACAGGCAGTGGAATAAGGGGTGCCTTTGGGGTGCCACCTGTTTTGCCACTGGCTTGACAGGTTTCACAGGACTTACAAAACTCTGTTGTGTCCTCAGACATTCTAGGCCAATGAAACAAGGGAACAAGCCTGTCCCAAGTTTTCATTTGTCCCAGATGTCCAGCTAGGGGAATGTCGTGGGCTAGAGTTAGGAGGAACTTTCTGTACTCCTGAGGAATCACTAACCTCCTGGCAGTTCCAGGTTTAGGATCCCTTGCTTCAGTGTACAAGAGGTTGTCTTCCCAGTAAACTCTGTGAGAGTCACTGACATCCCCATTAGCCTGTTTGACAGCTTGCTGTCTTAGACCCTCTAGTGTGGGACAGGTATGCTGTGCCACACTCAGCTCCTCCCTGGCAGGCCCCCCTTCACCCAAAAGCTCAGCAGTGTCTGCTTCCAGCTCCTCTGGTGTAGGTTCTGCACAGGGTGGAAATTCTTCTTCCTCAGAAGTAGAATCCACTGTAGAGGGAGGGATAGTAGGAAGTGTTTTACTTCTACTAGCCCTAGCTTTAGGGAGCACTTGGTCCATTGTTCCAGGATCCAAGTTTCCCTGTCCTTTTTGCTTTTTGGCCTGAGCCCTTGTTAAAGCAAAAATATGCCCTGGGATGCCCAGCATTGCTGCATGGGCCTCCAACTCCACATCTGACCAAGCTGATGTCTCCAAATCATTCCCTAATAGACAGTCTACCGGTAAATCTGAAGCTACCACAACTTTCTTTGGACCAGTAACCCCCCCCCCAGTTGAGATTTACAACAGCCATGGAGTGGCTAAGTGTGTTGTTGTGAGCATCGGTTACTTGGTACTGGTGACCAAGTAGGTGTTGTTCAGGGTGGACCAATTTCTCTATGACCATAGTCACACTGGTTCCAGTGTCCCTGTAGTTCTGAACCTCAACACCATTTATTAGGGGTAGTTGCTTGTACTTATCCATGTTAAGGGGACAAGCAACCAAGGTGGCTAAATCAATAGCCCCCTCAGAGACTAACACAGCCTCTGTGGTCTCCCTAATCAGACCAACCCCAACTAAGTTACCAAAAGTGAGCCCAGCTACTTCCTTGGATTGGCTATTAGTAGGTTTGCTCCCACCACCACTGCTATTAGTAGGGACACTAGGTGTAGCAGTAGGGGTTGTAGTGGTAGGAGGCTTGGTGCTTTTCTTTGGACAACTGGGATCTGTTGTCCAATGGCCTTTTATTTTACATAAATAGCACCATGGTTTCTTTTCTTTGTTTTGATTAGAAGAGGATTTGGGCCCACCACCCCCACCAGAGTGTTTTTGTGGGCCTGATGAAGACTCATTTTTAGATTTGTCCCCACCATTGTCAGAAGACTTACCATCCTTCTTCTTGTTGCCATCTTTGTCACCCCCGTATGAACTTTTCTGTTCACCCTTGTTCTGACCCATTTGTCTGCCTTCTTTCCCAATTCTTGGGGAGAGGTCAGATCAGAGTCCACCAAGTACTGGTGCAACAAATCAGACACACAATTATTAAGAATATGCTCTCTCAGGATCAAGTTATACAGGCTGTCATAATCAGTAACTTTACTGCCATGTAACCACCCCTCCAAGGCCTTCACTGAATGGTCAATGAAATCAACCCAGTCTTGTGAAGACTCCTTTTTGGTCTCTCTGAACTTTATCCTGTATTGTTCAGTGGTTAAGCCATAACCATCCAGGAGTGCATTCTTAAGAACTGTAAAATTATTGGCATCACTTTCTTTCACAGTAAGGAGCCTATCCCTACCCTTTCCACTAAATGATAGCCAAAGGATAGCAGCCCACTGCCTTTGAGGGACATCCTGTACAACACAGGCCCTCTCAAGTGCAGCAAACCACTTGTTAATGTCATCCCCCTCCTTATAAGGGGGAACTATCTTGTGCAGATTCCTAGAATCATGCTCTTTTGCAGGATGACTATTGGGAATACTGCTGCTGCCACCATGGGTTTCTAAACCCAGTTTCTGTCTCTCCTTCTCTACTTCTAAGGACTGTCTATCCAAATCCAAATGTTGCTTCTTGAGCTTCAGTCTGGTTTGTTCCACTCTCAATCTATTGAGCTCCCTTTCTAACAATCTGTCATCAGGGTGGGTGGGAGGGACATGTCTTGAAACAGAAGTATGATGAGAATGGACAGAAGGAGACCTGTCCCTTACAGAAGGCACCCTAACAGCTTGGTTAACAGTAACATCACTTATACTGTGGTGAGAATGAATGCTCTTGCTATGATGTGAGACAACACTATCTGTATGGTGTGACTCAACATCAGTACCAACTATGCTAGACTGTCTAGTAATGGGCAGGCTCTGAAGTTTCTTTCCTGAATCTTTTCCTAGGGGTGTCCCTGGATCAGATTGGGAACCATTAGCTACTTTTTCAACAGATGGGGCCCTTTTGGCCTTATCTTGTTCTCTAAGCATGTTCAGCAAAAATTCCAAGGAAGGATTCTTCCCTACACTCAAACCTCTTTCTACACAGAGACTCCTTGCTCCTTTCCAGCTAAGGTGGTCATATGCAAGTTTGGACAGGTCAACATCTTGGCCTGTGCCAGACATTTTAGAAAGAGTTAAAGTGATAGAAAAAGGATAAAAAGTTTGTCAGAACTTTTAGAAAAGACAGAAAAAAAAACTTTTTAAACTTTTTAAGAACTTTTTGAAAGTTTAGAAGTACTTTTCAGCACTTTAGAAAAGGAGTGAGAAAAGAAATGCAAAACTTTTTGGTTAGGTGTTCATACACTGAACTTGTTTTGTATATTTTTCTCTTATGAAAAGTACAATGACAAGAGTGGTAGGTAGTCTCAAAGCACTTATCCCACCGCTGCACAACCAATGTAGGAGGCTGGACTGGCTTGTAGTGAGTACCTAGGGGTACTTGTACCTTGCACCAGGCCCAGTTATCCCTTATTAGTGTATAGGGTGTCTAGCAGCATAGGCTGATAGATAATGGTAGCTTAGCAGAGCAGCTTAGGCTGAACTAGGAGACGAGTGAAGCTCCTACAGTACCACTTAGGCCCATATTTATACTTTTTGACGCAAAACTGCGCTAACGCAGTTTTGCGTCAAAAAATTTTGCGCCGTCTAACGCCATTTGGATGCGCCGTGCGGGCGTCAAATTTATACTTTGACGTACGGCGGCGCAACCAACAGGTGGGCGTCAGGATATTGTGACGCACACAGCGGCGTCAAGTCGTAAGGAAAAACCACGTAAAGGCGACGCACATCACCGTGGCCCGATTTACGACAGCGCAATCGTGAAAGCGCTGGTTTTTCTCACGCAATTGCGTCAAATTCTAGCGCGAAAACTGCAGTGTTACCAGAGAGCCAACATGGATCCCAGTGGACACAACAGAGCCCAGGATGATGACAGCAGACCAGGAACCAGCCAAGAGGTCCCACAAACAAACCAGGATAACCAAAAAAAGAAAAGAAAGTGTCGCTTCAGTGAAGAGGAGCAGGAAATCCTGGTGAGAGAGGTGACGGAACACCAGCACCAACTTTTCATTACATCCAAATTGCCACTCAGTAGGAGAGAGGCCATATGGAAGCAAATAGTGGACAAGATCAACAGTGTGGCTGAAGAACGCCGCACAGTCACTGAGTGTAAGAAACGCTGGCATGACTGTAAACGCAGGACCAAAGAGAAAATGGCCAGGAACAGGAAGGCAGCAATGCAGACTGGAGGTGGGAGTCCAGCACAACAGGAGGCCCTGGACCACATGGAGGAGATGGTTGCAGCCGCCATCCCCGAGGAGATCGTCACAGGGATTCAAGGGCAGGACAGTGCAGACTACCAAGACACAATGCACATGCAGGGTAAGTCGCATGGGGAATTATAATGCACTAATGTTAACTGCAACCAGGGGGGGAATACCTACTACACAATGCATGTAAGTCAGCATATACATAGAGTGGCATGGGTAAAGGAGCACAGTAGGGGGGCATGCCTAGCACACACTGAAGCTGGGGCACCACCAAACACAGCAACAAGTACAGCCCCATGGGGACATCCTGTAAGTACAACAATAGAGCCAAGGGAAAGCAGCGACAGGTAGGAAGGCCACTACAGCAAACTCACATCCAGGCACTTGTTTTGTAAAATCTATCCTACAGCAACTAGGTCCCTATCAGTAACCCAGTAGGCAAAGCAACAACTGCAATGTAACTGCCACAACACCTTACAATAACGCCTCTCATCTCTGTGCAGCTACAGTACCAAATGGCAGCAACCTCCCCATGGAATATACATACACAAATTAGGGGGTGACATTGACATCCGCAACAAGTCAGTGTAAAAATACAAACGCACCAGTACACTCAAATGCCCAATGTCCATACCTGACACATACATAAGCCAAAGTAAACAGCAATAGGACCCACACAGCACCAACCACACACACATGCTGCATACGTCAGGGTCCCTCACATGCCTGGATAACAAGGCTACATCACTAATGTCATACTGCTCAGACAACACCTGAGGAGGAGACATAGGCAACTGGTCACTCAAACACACCTGCAAAGTCTGACAAACAAATCGGACCTTCATACGATAAACAGGCTTATACAATCAAACACACATGACCCACCTTCATCTTCAAACATCAACAATGTTTACATCCACACCACATCCAAACATGAACATGCATAGGAAATGGCACGGAACATGTACACTGCATGCAATGTGAATCAAAAGTGAATGGGGCAGGTCCTGAGAGGCAAGTGTGTTGGCAGGGCACTCACAACACCCACAGTCAGTCAATGTGTATTCTGGCAAGTGTAATGTATACTTTGCGCATTAGCCTCAGGCTGTAGGCCTTTCTGCACCTTACCCTGAATGTACTCTTACGCATATGCTCACATCTAAGAGCCTCTGAGCACTTTGCACTACATGCTTCTCATTGGCCTTCCTATCAGGAAATATACCAAATAGCCAGTCCTAGGGTGTTGTTAATAAGTCCAATCACACTGTTTTGCCTACATCTGCACTGGAGTGTGCCAGAACAGATACACTCTGTGCCCCAGTCAAGGATACAGTCTGGTACTTTGCGGATAGATGGGGTAGGGGTTCTGATTTCCCATTCCTGCGTAGGGAAACTATCTCATCACCATGACTTATGACTTATAAAATCACTTCCTTGTCCCAAGACACACAAGAGGGAGTCTCCAAACAGAGAAACACCAGACGCTGCCTGCCTTGCTGCAGATGCAAAACCAGATCACAGGCCATTGCTCAGATATGACGGATGAAGTCTCCCCAGTGATTCAGACAGGCAGGCTAGAAGCTTAACATGCTGTGCTATAAATAGAACAAGCAGAGGGAGAGTACAAACTGTTAGGCACCATGATAGCTTTCGACCAATGTCTTACTCTCCTGCTGACTATTTCAAGTCTACCATGTTGAAGTATTTGGGTTATTGTGGCTCACACCTAAATATAGACAAGTCAGTTGTTCAAAGAGATCATCATATGAAACAAATACTGTCTTTGACTTTTGTGTATGAGTTCATACTGGAAAAGAGTGAAGATGTTGGGATCTGAGTGACCACAACTTCCCTGAAAAGTTCCAAAGATGTCATGCGCTCGGATGTATAATCATTCCTTTGCTGTGGGAGACATGAGCCAATGCTAGTTAGCTAGAGCAAAATGAAAGAATCAGGGTGACAGAGTCAATTAAAAGTGGGTCAGACTCAGTCCATCACACCATTAGCTATCCTGCTGCCTCGTAAGCAAGTCAGCTCAGGTCGGATAATGAGAACACACCCTCGAAAATGTCTCTACATAAGAATAGTTAATCACGGAGGGACTAGTAGGACACAAAGATGCCTATTCACAAAATGTTACAAAGCAACACCTAGCGGCAATTAGGCAGACAAGTCTGGTAGCTCCACATCACACATGTGACACACAGGTGGGCCATAGGCCTACAACAATGCCCATATGAAGGACAGCAGATACCCAGAAAAAAACAGACACCAAAGATAAGGCATCCAAACGCCTGTAACTGTTTGCAAACTTGTTACAACACAGACACACTAATTGTACCCTGTTTCATTGCAGAGGAACATGGATCTCCTGCCGATATGCCTGACCCTGATTTCCCTGATGACATCGATGACGACCCCATCAACCTCTCCCCACAAACCCTCAACATGGTCTTAGGAAGCCTCCAAACCCCACCTTCAGTCCCAAGGAGGAGCCCAGAAGAAGCAGCCACCCCAGTAGACCCACCTGCCACCCCAAATGTAATACCTGCCAGCTCCAACACAGCTGAGGACTCCGACGACACTGGAACCAGCTTTGAAAGAACCGTCGTTGGGGTCCAGCGGGAGCTGGCCAAGGAGGTGCGGGTGGGGATGCAAACTATGGCAGCCAGCCTTGAGGGGGTGCGTTCGTGCATGATCCCTCCTGCTGATCAGACAGCTGTGATGCAAGCACTAACATCGCACATGCAGGAACTTGTAGAAACACAAAAGCAAATCGCCACAGCTGTCATCCAGTTGACGGAACAACTAAGAATGCAAGCCAGTCAACGGGTGCACGAATGCAACATCGAACCCCTCAGGGCTGACCTGGCTGCCTACCATCGGGATGTGGCTGCCATTCTGAGAAACCAGCAGGCCCTCCTTGCTGCAGTATTGCCCTTCCTAAGTCCACAGGGACTAGCCCCCGGGATGTCTGCCTCCATGTCTTCTAACACTGAGGTGTGTGTTGCCCCTTCACAACCAACAACAACAAGGACAGAGGAGGCAACACACACATCAGAAGAAGAAGACGTGGAACAGATAACCTTCACACGGAGGAGTACCCGGAAGCCCTAGTCCCTGCACCATGGCCTACTCTGACCAAGGTCCTGCGTTTAGTCAAAGCCCAGTTTCTGAACACCTACACTCAATGACTGTTTGGCAATCCACTGTTTGACTTGTCCACATTGCCAGTGAATGTCTCTCTCCTACAATTTGGTAATCCTGTCCCTCTGCACTGACACCTTCTATAGGCTCACCAAGAAATGATGCCCCAGAACGGACTCAGCCAAAATGTTGAATGGACAATTTGCACTACAACACCTGTAAATAAATCGCACTTGCTCACCTATTGTGTCTCTGTGTCATTTCACACTTCAACTGTGCAGTACCTAACTCCAAAGTGGCTGTGTGGCAACCCTGTTGAATCTCTATACTACTGTCCTGATGTCATATATTCAGATCCATCTGTGCATTGGCCAGGATTGCATCATAGCCCTACCATACTGAGGGAAATAACTGAGGAAGGAACTAAGCACACACAATCATGCTGTGTTGGTCAGAATGATGCACCATCTATCGCTATTCCAGAGAGCAAATGGTGGCTGGGAAATGTAGGCTCCATGCAAGACTTAAATAAGAATGGATGCCGCTTAATGTAATGAATCGTGTACAAATCACACTGCATTAACTTCCCTTACAGAGTAGGCTTCCATGAAGGAAATTCATGCTGCTTCAGTACACACATGATGTAGCTCAGCAATGAAAGCAGCAATACATGAGTGTGAACAACTCCTCATCTACAAAGATCTCCCTGAGCTTCACACTGCTGTCCGACCTAACAATTAACCCACATTGACATGTAATGAAGCACTCTTTGTGAAGTTGGACACATATCATAACAAAAGCTTGGTGTACAATGCACACTACCAATGGGGAGTCTCCCAATTTGAGGATACTTAACAAGTGAGCACACGGGTAGATGGGATGTTAAACATCCATTCCCAGGGGATGCTGAGCATAGGACACAAATGTCACACTAAATCATTCTGCAACATGGATGTCAAGGCCATGATAAAGTAGCACCTAACGCATCAAGTAAAGGGTTAACAAAATATTTATTTATATCTAGTACTACAAGAGGCAACTAAGGGAAAGGTACACCTACACTAATCTAACCTGACTACTAATAACCCACAACTGTCCCTATCTAACCTAAGCTAAACTTACTCTACACATGTAACGAAACGATCTAAACATCAACCCCCCACCCACCATTATGAGACAGGACACATGCAGGACAAAACATACTAACCTACACACATACTACACTATCCTAAACAAGCAGATATATATATATATATATTTTTTTTTAATTTTTTGTTTTTTGTTTTTGTTTTATTAAACATGAATCCCAACATTGCCCCCCACCCACCCACCCACACACAAATATTTGAGAAAAATAACAAGGACCCCCCACCCTCTTCCCTAACACTAACTAAGCTACATACCTATCCTAATCCTAATACTAATCCCCAAAGCCCAACTAACAGGATAAAAAAAGGAAAGAGGTGAGAGGGGAGGGATAAAAGTTTAAGAGGGCAAACGAACTAGACGTTTGCACTCCTTAGTGTGCGCCTGATGTCGTGGACCCGGGTCTTTACATAGTTCATGTCATCAGTCAGGTTGTCCACCTTCCTCAAAAGTTTGTCCACTTTCTGGGACAATGCCTGGAAGGCTGCAGGGTCCACGGGAGGGTCTGTGGGGAGGGTTTGTGTGCCAGCAGAGGTCGAGCTAGTGGCAGCTGTTGGTGGGACATGTGACTGTCCTGCTGCCAGCACACGGCTGGGTCCAGGTCGTGCTGCATGCGGCGGGTCCATGGCAGCCGAAGTAGATGGGACCACTGGGCCAGACCTGGTGGCTGTGTCGTTGGTGGCTGTAGGTGGCACACTTGTTGGAGGCTGTGGTGTGGCCCACCACGCCCCGGAGGCCCTTTCGGAGTGATACCTGCGGCCCATCCGCCGATACCCAGACTGCACCTGCAGGATGTGCCTGTAACGGATGGCACGCCGCTCAAAATGGATGCGATCGGCCGCCCTCATGTTAGCAGCTGTGAAGAGAAAAGGCAGATATTTACCTTTGGCTTTGCATTGGGTGGGATAGCACAATGGGTTATTTGTACATTACTAGAAATGTATAGGTTGCAGCAATTGTCACAACATAGTTCACAGAAGGGCTCAGAGGAAGTACATGTGAAGCATGCATACATAAGGGCATATCACACCTAGAATATCCAGGTCTCTACATGATGGATGACATCACCCTACACTACTCATCCTAATCATCCCTACGGTTTTGTACATCATGGCTGCACCTCTTCCGCATACTTACTTCACTACATATGTCACTATATGTGATAACTATCACACTCCTCACTCTAAGCCATCTGGAATTGGTTGTGTGCTAAGATTGAACCAATGGGCTATAACCCAATGTCTACACTAGGGACCAGATGTAGGAAGATGGGAAATGGGACGAACAATCTGCAATGCAGAATGGGGTATCTGACACCGTCTGTGAGTTGCTATGGGGTTGCTAAGAGCCACCTCATTTACATCAATGATGTGGGTTGCAAGTTGCTCCACCTTTGCAACTATGGGCACTCACGGGGATGGAGGCCTGCTGGGAACAGCAGACCTCCATGTCCGTGACCGCTTGGAAATAACGCAGAACATGTTCCCCAAGTGTAGGCCGTTTACCTCAACGGGAAATGAGCAGCACTTAGAAATAAATTACGACAATTTCAATATTGAATAATTTAAGGCACTTAGGCCCGTATTTATATTTGTTGTTGCGCCGCATTTGCGTCACTTGTTGACGCAAAAGCCGCGCAAACTTGCAAATTCCAATTGTAATTTGTAAGTTTGCGCCGTTTTGGCGTCAAAAAGCTGCGCAAATGTGGTGCAAAAAAATTATAAATACGGGCCGCAGTGGTCCCAAGGACCACTGCCTGTTTTGTACAGGATTATTTTGGTACACTCGGAAAGGTGATGGGTTACAATGGGGACCCCTTACAGCTAGCAAGTGGGTTACCATCCACTTAAAGTGGATGATAACTGCGACTCACTTAGCAACCACAAACTCCATTGCAAATGGACTTGCATACCACTGTCAGTTGCAAATAGGACTGGAAAAAGCCTTCATATTTAGGATTAGGAATAAAATCTCCCATATATTTTCATGATCACCTAATACATTTCGGATTAGGAAACTGATGTTTGCAACTCACACACAATAATTATGAGTTTATCAACTTGTACACAGTTTTGCACATCTGGCCCTAGGTTCTGACTCACGACACAAAAGGTGTCAAGTAAGTGTGAGATACTGGTTGCTACAGTCCAAGGTAGCCTGTTTCACATTAACATCCCAGTCGTTGAGGGTGGTGTGGGAAGAACAACCACCAATCCCATGTGAAATGCACACCCAGGAGTGTATTGAACGTTCACCAAGTATGTGCCTTCACACACAAGACCTATGAATGGCTAGCAACACGTTGGACTTAGGCAAACATTGTGACATCCATGGACCACACATGTCACAATGATATGACTTTTGCAAACATGACATACTATCAGTGAGGCATGTTTTACTACACACACAGAGGAGGTGGAACACCCATTCTCATGATTCAACAGAACACATAGGCCATTGCACTCAAGTCACACACACTCCTAGTTCAGCTTGTTTAAGTACATGCCCCCGGAAGATCCAACCTACAGTGTGCACAGTCCATCCTCAACTAGGAAGATGCACTTTTCATCACAGCCATGTGCCTAAGCTATATGGGAGAATGTCAGTCTGATATGCAGACTCAGTTCATGTCAAGTCCCCGACCAAGTCTTACTTTGACCAGTGTATTCTAAGTAACTCATCCCATTCCCCATTGCGGCCCAACTGTAATGTCCTACAGCCCCTCAATCTCAGAGATGGCTAGGTGTTGCTTAACAGAAAGATAAGTCCAATTTGATATCACACTAACACGACAATGGCAATGAACGGCCAGCGCATCACATCATGATTTCTCTTGAACACACAGTAGTCCATTTTGCGCCATTGGCAAATAAATATATCAAATAGCACTCAGGCAACACTCACTGTAGGTATCGGGGTCGTCGAAGTGTGCCACCTCTCCCACGGTGTAAGGCTCTGGTCCACCTGTAAAGCATGACAGGAAGAATGTACTCAGACTGGGTGGACTGACAAAATAATTCTGTTACAATGACACTGTGAGAATATGACATGGTAATGATACACTTTCACACATGCTCATACTGCATGGATGAGTTTGTATTCAACATTAACATTGGATGATTCTCCTGCTACAGTTACACACCCTACTACACACATGCAGTGGCCAGGACAGTCAGGTGTCGTCCAAGTTTACTCACAATAATTATGCCCCGACAATATTGTTATCCAAACATCTCAGCATGTGCATTCCAGAGAGACATTCAGACACTTGTTCAATGAGGACTGCATGACCACTCACAGTCAAACAGCCTATGTGGACATGTTCAACACACAGCAACCACACACACATGTGACATATCTGTGGAAAACATATCTGACTTCATGTGACGTGTATAAAACACACATGTATATCATCATCATGGGCTTCAAATCAGATTTCGAGCGATGGGGTCTACATATGTAGGTATGTTGTTTCGACATGACTTACTCATTGCCCATTATGACATGTAGAGTACAAATAGAGCCATTAACGTGTTGCTTGTCTGACACAAATGCTACACTACATTACATACAGCTACAGCCATCTGGTATGTGTAGAACAACTGAGCCATCTGACTGCTAGCATAGGTCTTCATACACATTCTGCAACACGTACACATTAGGGCACATATGTAAACATTAGTAAGGCAGCATTTGCATCATTGCATCACGCAGAGATGGGCCACACCTGCCAAATACAGATATATGTATTAAGTTTCTGCTGTTTGAGGGAGAAAAAGTGTAGCCAATTTGGGGATATCAATATATATTGACAAGGGCCTAGGTTTCCCTAGCATTACACATAGGCAGCTCCTTATCTAGCAGATTGGGTAACATTCATCACATGTTCACACACAGATTACTATCATGTCCATGTAATTGATTGCTACTCACCAACAGGGCCACCAATCCTGACTCCCAGGTGGTCCAGCAGGTCCTGTTCCCTCGTGATCAGATCGGCCCAGCGGTGTTTCAACTGATGGACATTCCGCATGGTCCCATGGACCCGGACCATGTGATGGCGCACCTTCTCCCAGCGAATTTTCCGGGCCTCCGTGTGATACCCCTGTATCACACGGCCCCCAGCCTCCAGCATCAGCGGGAGGAAATGGCACACTAGCCAGATAAATCCCCCCAATTCATCTTCGCCCATCCTGGACAGGCGAGGCCTCCCTGACATTCTGACTGATGACTAACAGAAAAAATAAAGTAGGAAATGGGGAAAGGTAGAGGTGTGAAGTTAAGAAAAGGAGAAAATAGCCCAACTAACCCCAATAACTACCCTAGCCACAACAGACTCCCACAGACAATACAAACAAATACAGGAATGGACAAAACTAGACTTAACAGACTGAGACAATGATACACAACAATATTAGACTGAACAAAGTACAAAAGACAAGCTACACAGGACAACAAAGCAGTAATTCACAGGACAACACTCTTCACTGAACCACACAGTCTAGAAAAATCTGAGACTGAAAAGTGAAAGTGAAAGTCAACTTCCAATACAGATTTGGCAAACAGGATATCCTATTACATCACTTCCTGCATAAAATGGCCGCCGTTTTTTAATCGCGGTTTGCGTCGTATTTTCACGCATACATAATTTCGCGTCATTTTTTATGACGCATAATATTGCACATGCTGCTGAGTGTAAAAATATGATATGAAGATTAATATTTATTTACTGTACGAGATGTCCAAAAATATGTGCATGTTGCGTCATTTTTTCCGACGCATACATGATGGGCGTCATATTTTATCCACCTACAGGAGTGCTAATGCTGCTGAGTGAAAAAATATGATATGAATATTAATATTCATTTACTGTACGAGATGTCCGAAAATATGTGCATGTTACGTCATTTTTTCCGACGCATACATGATGGGCGTCATATTTTATCCACCTACAGGAGTGCTAATGCTGCTGAGTGAAAAAATATGATATTAATATTAATCTTCATTTACTGTACGAGATGTACGAAAATATGTGCATGTTGCGTCATTTTTTCCGACGCATACATGATGGGCGTCATATTTTTGAAACGTACAGGAATGCACATGCTGCTGAGTCAAATCTGAAATATGATGTAACTTATATTTTGCTGTCTAAATCTGTGAAATTTTTGTATACATTCAGATTTGACTCTGCATTCTGTGCACTCATGTACGTGACCAAAATATGACACCCATGCTGTATGCGTAGAATTATGATCAAATCTTTTTGTTACGTCTTCATGTTTTTAACTTGGGGAAGGTGATTTGTCAGGGTCAAACGGGGCAATGTGATACACATTTGTGTTTGGATATGCCACATGTCCATTGTTGTATGTATGGCAGGCATTCACACAGTAATGGTGTGGATACGTTACATAATGTCTTTTCCATATTTGTCAACATATTTGTGGCAATTGCTGATGGCTGTTTGGAAATGATGGATGGGATACCATGATGTATTCCTTCTCCAAATTTGGTCCACACTTATGATGGTGATGCTTTTATCTGGAGTCATAACAGGGAGTGCAATGGTCACTTACAGTTATTATGGGGCTAACCATGTCCTAGCCTCATTTTGTGTTTGTGCTTTGTGTTCTACTCTTGACATGTAGGCCACACATGTACCTTATGCATGTGTTTGGCTCACAAGTACAGGATTTGTGTATGTTTGTGGGACCGTAGAAGTGGACTTAGGCCCCCAGCACCCTAGGATTTGACCATCCTGATTAGTTACAGTATCCATGGCTTGGCTTAATATTTTATGGGAAACCTGCAGCAGCAGGCTAATGTAAGGCCATATGGTATGTATGACTGTTGAGCATTCATTCATCTCATTAGCCCATTAGAAGTTTGCAGTAATGATGATTTTGAGCTGACATGCCTACCATTTCCCAATGACTATGTTTGGAAGACTCTGAGCGTTCCTGATGTTCTGGGGAATATTCTTTAGTGGGTGTCTGTGTCCCTTTCTGCATTAACTGGTTAAGTGGCATGTCACATTCTTCCTGCTAGGTTCAAACTGGGACCCGACTGTGATGGTCTACTTTCAATAATTTGGTTGATTGTATGACATATGTGTACATGTGTGTTGGTATGTGGATCCACTATCACCTGTCTGGGTGTATGTTGTCACTGTGACATCCAGGTCTCCTCCTGAGTTAGTGGCAGCTAATGTTGTCCCAATTGTGTTTTGCTCATATCACCCACTGGAGAGAAGCCATTGATGACATGGTGACGTACACATGGATGGTCCCACCCTGTCTCTGACCACATGTGATGTGACTTTCACATGATCTACTTTTTTTGTCTGGGTGCAAGACTGTCTCAGGTGTTTTGATGTAGCATGTGGATTTGCCACATTTGTACTCATGTGGGCCTCTGTGTATGGCAATGTATCATGTCACATCCTACCCTCTGTGCATACAATTGAAATGTTCTTTTTTGTTGTGATGATTGTTATGGCATTGTTGGTCAAGGAGACCACATTCTTCGTCAGCATTTTATAAGTAAAGGTGCTCAGTAATGCATGGACCAAAGCATGATGTGGTGTTTGATATCTGTGTTTATTTACAATAGTGTAATACAGGTGATTATTATACATTAAGCAAAAAAATTATTTACAAGCTGCTGGCGCCTACGCTGTCCTGCTGCCGTGTTGGGTTGTCCCCCCTCCTGTTGCGGCCCAGCATCCTCCTCTTCGTCATCCTCAGGCATGCCTGGGTCCAGTTCAAGGAGGGGAATGTTCCTCTGGACACATATATTGTGCAATATGGCACAAGTGAGGATGATTTTGCACACCATCTCTGGGGAATAGAGTAGGCTCCCGCCAGTGATGTCAAGGCAGCGGAACCTAGACTTTAGGATCCCAAAGGTCCTCTCCACAATGCTGCGGGTCCTCTTGTGGGCGTCATTGTATGCCCGCTCTGCAGCAGTGATTGGGTTCCCGAATGGTGTCATCACCCAAGGCTGGATGCCATACCCCTGATCAGCTGAAAGAGAAAGAGAATGGATTGAATTAGATGTAGGAGGCAGTGTTGTACGGATCTTTGATGGCTGTAGTTGTCTTGTGTTGTCTGTGACTCTTTTGTGTACTAATGTTCCAACCTATGGTTGTTATTGAAAACTTTGCTTTGATATATTTTCCCTTGGCTGAGCAAGTGTTTGTTGGCTAACCGTTTGTCAGAAGGACTGTTTTTGTTGTTGCAGTAGAGTGTTCCCTCCCTAGCATTGTGACTAGTGATACAGTTGTCTGTGTGTCCTCACTGGGGGTGTGATGTTAGTTCCATGCCGAGTTAAAACGTGAAAGTGTATTTGACACCTTCATGTGTATGAGCCCAGGCCATCCCATACCTTTTGACTTATGCATTGTATTAGTGTACAGGTTATTTTGAGACTTCCAATCTGTAAAGTGACATTTGGCCAACCACACTCATTGATGTCTTCACATTAGGCTGTGGATTAAATTCCAATGTGTGACAGGTTAAATGTTGACTTCTGACACATGGCTAGTGATGTGAGTACCTCAGTGTGTTCCTGGCTAGGTGTTGCTATTGTGGTGTATGTGTTGTTTGTCCTAGAGGGTTTGTGTGCGGTGTGTGTATGGGTTTGTTTTTTGTCCTTACCAACAAGTAGTCCATTGCCATAGCGTCCATCCTGGAAGTGTTGGTTGATGATGGAGTGACGGAAGATGAATGCGTCATGTACACTCCCAGGATATTTGGCCACGATGTTGGTGATCAGTCCTTGGTGATCGACTATGGCCTGCACGTTGATTGAATGTGTGTGCTTCCTGTTGCGGTAGAGGTGTTCTGAATCAGCAGGTGGCACAAGGCGTACGTGTGTGCAGTCGATTGCACCAAGGACGTGCGGGAAGCCACTGATGGCGTAGAACCCCTGTTTAATTTCCTGCTGCTTCTGCAGTGTGTTAGGGAAGCAGATGTGGCGGGGTGTCAGGCGAATGATGGCATCCAGGACTTTAGGCAGGAATGCAGAGAATGATGGTTGGGATATTCCACCAACCAGGGCACCAGTTGTCTGAAAGGAGCCACTTGCCAGCAGGTGTAGTACGGCAAGCAGCTTTGTTTCAGTTGGGATAGTGCGGGGTGTCACTAAAGTGGGGGCCAACTGTTGTTCGATATTTGCCAGCAGCTGCTGAATGGCCTGCCAGTTCAACCGGTACCTCTGGATGATGTCCCGTTCCCTGAGGCCATGCAGGGTTGTTCTTGGGCGGAATATCCTGTCCTGCCTTCTGCGCTGTCTTTGGGGTCCCTGCTGTTGTTGTTGTAGCTGCTGTTGTTGCTGCAGGGCTCTGCGTCTACGTGCACGTTGAAGAAAAAGCACCTCCATAGCTCCCTGTTGCTGCTCTGCTGCTCTGTTGTTTGTTCTGTGTGTTCTGCTTAAGTACAGGTGTGTTTGCCCCATTTTAACGCCTGCCCTGACCCAGGCGTTAAAATTTAACGCTATTCGTGCTTTGCGTCATTTTTTTGCGCCGCCTACGGCCCGGGAGACATTTTTGCCCGGAAGCATAAATACGACGCACCGCTGTATGCGTGGGTTTTTGGACGGGAACGCCTACCCTGCATGTCATTAACGCAGGGCGGGGTGCCGCTTCCAAAAACTCACGCACATAGCGCCATTCCCCTTGTGCGCCGCATCGGGCGTCAGGGTATAAATATGGGGCATCGTTTGCGCTGAATGTGCGTCAAAATTTATGACGCACATTCGGCGCAACCGGAGTATAAATATGGCCCTTAGTGTCATATGCACAATATCATAAGAAAACACAATACACAGATATACTAAAAATAAAGGTACTTTATTTTTATGACAATATGCCAAAAGTATCTCAGTGAGTACCCTCAGTATGAGGATAGCAAATATACACAAGATATGTGTACACAATACCAAAATATGAAATAATAGTATTAGAAAATAGTGCAAACAATGTATAGTTACAATAGGATGCAATGGGGACACATAGGGATAGGGGCAACACAAACCATATAATCCAAAAGTGGAATGCGAACCACGAATGGACCCCGAACCTATGTGACCTTGTAGAGGGTCGCTGGGTCTATTAGAAAATAGTAAGGGTTAGAAAAATAGTCCACCCCAAGACCCTGAAAAGTGAGTGCAAAGTGCACTAAAGTTCCCCAAAGGACATAGAAGTCGTGATAGGGGAATTCTGCAGGAAAGACACAAACCAAAAATGCAACAACGATGGATTTCCAGTCGAGGGTACCTGTGGAACAAGGGGACCAAGTCCAAAAGTCACAAGCAAGTCGGAGATGGGCAGATGCCCAGGAAATGCCAGCTGTGGGTGCAAAGATGCTGCTACTGGACAGTAGAAGCATAGGTTTCTGCAAGAACGACAAGGGCTAGAGACTTCCCCTTTGGAGGACGGATCCCTCACGCCGTGGAGAGTCGTGCAGAAGTGTTTTCCCGCCAAAAGACCGCCTACAAGCCTTGCTAGCTGCAAATCGTGTGGTTAATGTTTTTGGATGCTGCTGGGGTCCAGGAGGGACCAGGATGTCGCCAATTGCGTCAGGGGACAGAGGGGACGCTGAGCAAGACAAGGAGCCCTCTCAGCAGCAGGCAGCTCCCGCAGAAGTGCCAGAAACAGGCACTACAAGGATGTGTGAAACAGTGCTCACCTGAAGTTGCACAAAGGAGTCCCACGTCGCCGGAGAACAACTTAGGAGGTCGTGCAATGCAGGTTAGAGTGCCGTGGACCCAGGCTGGACTGTGCACAAAGTATTTCCGCCGGAAGTGCACGGAGGCCGGAGTAGCTGCAAAAGTCGCGGTTCCCAGCAATGCAGTCTGGCTTGGGGAGGCAAGGACTTACCTCCACCAAACTTGGACTGAAGAGTCACTGGACTGTGGGAGTCACTTGGACAGAGTTGCTGGATTCAAGGGACCTCGCTTGTCATGCTGAGAGGAGACCGAAGGTACCGGTGATGCAGTTCTTTGGTGCCTGCGGTTGCAGGGGGACGATTCCGTCGACCCACGGGAGATTTCTTCGGAGCTTCTAGTACAGAGAGGAGGCAGACTACCCCCACAGCATGCACCACCAGGAAAGCAGTCGAGAAGGCGGCAGGATCAGCGTTACAGAGTTGCAGTAGTCGTCTTTGCTACTATGTTGCAGTTTTGCAGGCTTCCAGCGCGGTCAGCAGTCGATTCCTTGGCAGAAGGTGAAGAGAGAGATGCAGAGGAACTCGGATGAGCTCTTGCATTCGTTATCTAAGGAATCCCAAGAGACAGAGACCCTAAATAGCCAGAAAAGAGGGTTTGGCTACCTAGGAGAGAGGATAGGCTAGCAACACGTGAAGGAGCCTATCAGCAGGAGTCTCTGACGTCACCTGATGGCACTGGCCACTCAGAGCAGTCCAGTGTGCCAGCAGCACCTCTGTTTCCAAGATGGCAGAGGTCTGGGGCACACTGGAGGAGGTCTGGACACCTCCCAGGGGAGGTGCAGGTCAGGGGAGTGGTCACTCCCCTTTCCTTTGTCCAGTTTCGCGCCAGAGCAGGGCTAAGGGGTCCCTGAACCGGTGTAGACTGGCTTATGCAGAAATGGGCACCATGTGTGCCCATGAAAGCATTTCCAGAGGCTGGGGGAGGCTACTCCTCCCCTGCCTTCACACCATTTTCCAAAGGGAGAGGGTGTAACACCCTCTCTCAGAGGAACTCCTTTGTTCTGCCATCCTGGGCCAGGCCTGGCTGGACCCCAGGAGGGCAGATGCCTGTCTGAGGGGTTGGCAGCAGCAGCAGCTGCAGTGAAACCCCGGGAAAGGCAGTTTGGCAGTACCAGGGTCTGTGCTACAGACCACTGGGATCATGGGATTGTGCCAACTATGCCAGGATGGTATAGAGGGGGCAATTCCATGATCATAGACATGTTACATGGCCATATTCGGAGTTACCATTGTGAAGCTACATATAGGTAGTGACCTATATGTAGTGCACGCGTGTAATGGTGTCCCCGCACTCACAAAGTCCAGGGAATTGGCCCTGAACAATGTGGGGGCACCTTGGCTAGTTCCAGGGTGCCCACACACTAAGTAACTTAGCACCCAACCTTTACCAGGTAAAGGTTAGACATATAGGTGACTTATAAGTTACTTAAGTGCAGTGTAAAAGGGCTGTGAAATAACGTGGACGTTATTTCACTCAGGCTGCAGTGGCAGGCCTGTGTAAGAATTGTCAGAGCTCCCTATGGGTGGCAAAAGAAATGCTGCAGCCCATAGGGATCTCCTGGAACCCCAATACCCTGGGTACCTCAGTACCATATACTAGGGAATTATAAGGGTGTTCCAGTAAGCCAATGTAAATTGGTAAAATTGGTCACTAGCCTGTTAGTGACAATTTGAAAGAAATGAGAGAGCATAACCACTGAGGTTCTGATTAGCAGAGCCTCAGTGAGACAGTTAGTCATAACACAGGTAACACATTCAGGCACACTTATGAGCACTGGGGCCCTGACTAGCAGGGTCCCAGTGACACATACAACTAAAACAACATATATACAGTGAAAAATGGGGGTAACATGCCAGGCAAGATGGTACTTTCCTACATGTATATCCAGAACAGCTTCCTCTGAGAGTGGATATGAGTGATGGTGATGATGAAGAGGGGGAAGATGTTCACTCCAGGAACTAACGGATCCAACTATACTTCCAGTGACTATGAGGTACTCTTCACTGATGATGTTGTCTGCACTGCATAATGTCAGTCTGACTTATTCACTATGGGGGTGTGGGGCCTGTAGCCATTGACACTGTTACATGAATTTCAGGTGCCATGTGACATGATAACCAACATGGTGTACAGATCTGTTCACTCCACACAGTGTTGTGCATGGGGTGCCATCCCTGCAATAAAGGTCTGTATTTTAACTTTATTGGCAAATGCATTCACACTTACAATTGATTCAACATTATGACAGGGGACATTGAAATTGGTGTACATGTGTTTGAATAGTTGTTAGGGATGTATTGGTGCTCTTTACAGTGATAGGGAGTGGGCTGATGGTGGATGTCCATACTGGCTACATGGTCTCAGCGATTGGTGGCAGTGGGTATATGTCCATCTGTACCTTGCAAGTTGTTGAGTTGCTATTGGCCGGTGAGGACGGTAGCACAGTGGCACACTTGGGAGACAGCTCAAGTCAAAGTCACTTCTTTGAGGGTGCCTTGGTCTTGCCAGGTGTTCCAGTGCCATATCTGGGTCTGAGGGACCGTTTGAGTGTCTGGTGCTAGGCTGTACGGGTAGGGGTGCTGGTCTTCTGTGTGTCCCAGTCCAGTTGCTGCTGCTGTTGTTGATGGGTGGTCTGTGTCCTGGGCAGTGGTAGGGGCTTCCTGGTTTGTGGGGGTCTCAGGCTGGGTTGGGTAGTGGTGCTGCAGCACCACTGCAATAGTGGCCATGGTGGCATTTTCGCTGTTTCCACTGCTCCATGGTCTCTTGATGTTGGGCTATCTGCAGCCTTTGACTCTGCTCCAGGGTGGGGCCAGGATCTGACCCATCCTGTCTTGTTTATGGTGGTATGCTCCCAGGACCTCAGATATCACCTCCTGGGCTGTAGCATCCATCCTTTGGCCTCCCCCCTGGGCCACTGATGCCCTTCCAATGGGCCTAGCCCCCTGTGCCTGTGTCCCCTGCACAGGTCTACCGGTACCATACGTACTGATGCCATCACCATCCTGACTGTTGGTAGGTGGAGACTGTGGCCTCTGTACTTGTGTTCCACCAGTCTGTGGCCTGGATACACTGGTGTAGGGTCATTTGGCCAGAGCTGATGTTGGTGGCTGGGTGGTAAGGGTGTCAGTGGTGTCCTTGGTGGGGCTGCTGGAGGGTGACAGTCCAGGACTGTGTGAGGGGCCAGGGTATTCCTCACTGTCCACAGTTCCCTCTCCAGTGTCCTGTGTGGTGCCTTGGTCTCCATGTGGGGCATTGGCACTCCTTGTCCTTTCCGTCAGGGTGGCATGGGTGGTGGTGACTGTGGGGGGCAATGGACATGTATGTTACATTTACTAATTCGGATGAGGGTGCACAGGTCAGGCCTATTTTGTGCAGTTCTTTCCCCTGTTGGGCCATGGAGGGACCTTTTGTGGGGTTGCCATTGCATTTTGCATGGGATGTGGTGGTGCATTGTGGGTGGTGTAGTGTCATTGTGTTACCTTGCAGGGGTGGGTGGCTGTGCACTGGGGGAGGGATGTTGGCCTGTTGGTGGGTTTGTGGGCATGCAAGGTGACTGTATGTAGTGATTGGGGCCAGGGAGGGGTGTGATCCTGGTGGTATTTGGAGGGGTGAGGTGGTGCATGCATTACAGGTGTGGTGGATATGGGATAATTGTAGATGACTTACCCGAGTCCATTTGTGTCCATTTGTGAGTCAAGTGAGGTCCTCAGGGTGCAGGAAGGCCAGTACCTTTTCCTCCCAGTTGGTGTATTTAGGGGGTGTAGGTGGGGGTCCTCCCCCAGTCTTCTGGACAGCAATGTGGTGCTGGGATGCCCTGGACCTCACCTTCCCGCGCAGGTTGTTCCATCTCTTGCGGATGTCGTCCCTCGTGCCTGGATGGTTTCCCACTGTGTTGACCATGTTGACTACTGTCTGCCATAACTCCATCTTCCTAGCGATGGGTGTGTGCTGAACCTGTGCCCGGAAGGTTTGTGTCTCAACCTTGAGTATCTCATCCACCATTGTCCTTAGCTCCCTTTCTGTGAAGCATGGGTGCTTAGGGGGTGCCATGGTGTGTGTTGTAGATGCTGTGTTGTGTGGCTATTGGTGAGGGTGCTGTTGTGTGGTTGGGTGTGTGAGTTGTGTGATGTTGAGTTCAGTGTCTGCTTGTAGTGTTGTCAGTCTGGCTTATTTTATTGGCGATGCAAAGGATTGTGAGGTGTGTATGTGCTTATTTTATAGTGTTGTGGATGTGTGTCAGGTGTGTGGGTTTCAAACTTGCCAATGTGTGCATTTCTTGCTGTTCGGTCCCATTGCTGGCCGTGGTGGTCTGTACCGCCAATGGTCGTTCGACATCCACTGACCGCTGCGGTGATTTGTGCATCATTATTTGAAGGGCGGGGGATTTGTCTGCTTGGTAGTGGCATGTGGGATGTGCCGCCTTTCAGCCGACAAGGCCCTGTCGGTGGCCGGTGGAAGAGGAATTTTTGGCGGGTTCTGTTTTTGGCATTTTTACTTGGCAGGTTTCTGTTCCCCACCAATGGCTGTTTTCTGTTCACCGTCGTCACTTTGTCCTGGACAGTCCATCACATGCGACTCACCACATTTTAAGTACCCACCTCAACGTTCGTCAGCTCCTATAATTTTAAGTCAGGCAACCCTACCTGACAGTAAAAGGTCAAGCATCAGCACTGGTGCCATTGGTCTACAACCACAGTGCATCTCAGCTACCTCATACTACTCATCTGACCGACTAGTGTGAGCGCCTCGATTACCCCTTTGAAGTACTATAATGTGACTATTGTTTAGACGTTTTATTTAAAAATGGGGCAGATATAGTGTTGTGAGACTATGAGCAAGATTTAAGTGAAAATGGCGGTGCGCTAAAATTTGGCAGAGTCGCGCAACATCATTTTCAAAATGCAGGGATGCGCCGTATTTACAATAATATGGCGCACCCCTGTGTTTCCCCCTGTGCTGGTGCAAAATTTTCTGCCGTGCGCCAACGCCACCACCCTTGTACCATAGTGCAAGGATGGCTGCATTGAGGGGGGAGATTGTTTTTGTGCAAGAAGGGACACATTCCTCCACAAAACAATCTTCAATGGCAATTTGATCCTTCTATGTGTGCTGCAAAATGCAGCACAAATAGAAAGAGCAACAAACGAGGAGAAATTAAAGCAATTCTCCTCGTTGTGCCACACTAACGTCCCCCCTGGGGTGGCATTAGATTTTGGCACTGCCTCAGGTTTACAAAAACTCGTAAATCTGGGGCAGCATCAAAATGCAATGGGAGTTCCTGTGGCACACCCACAGCAACACTCATTTCACACCCCTTCCACGCAAGGTGCTGCGTGTGAAGGGGCTGTATTTACAAGGTGGCATTGTGACACAAAAAGTGGCTTAACACCACCTTCTAAATACGGTGCAGTGCATAGCGCCACCGGAGCGTCCCTAAAAGGGAAATATGCCCCTATGTGTGCTAGGACCCTTGGAGTTCTACGCAGACTCTATAGAGAAATTATGTAACTTTCTGGGAGGTGTTAGGGTGTGGTTATTAACAGTCATGACATGATCTGAGAGCATTGCATGAACGTATGCTGAGGAATAAAGATGCCTATTACAGAGCTCCATATGTGGCGTGGTCCTTTACATGCTCCTGGGCGGGTAAGGAAGCTACAGGCTTCATCTGACTCCTCTAAAAATGTTCAGCCAGGACTCTTCTTAAAACTGGAAACAATCTAGGGTGGGCACACTCAAACAGACCTCAACATTAGCAGACAAATCAACACAAAGGCACATCAGCCAATTAGTGGGTGTGGCAAGGTACCAAGACTAGGCTCTCTCAACGAGACCTCAGCATTAGCAGATAAATGAACGCAAAGGCTCATCAGCCAGTTAGATGGTGTGACAAAGTTGCAAGCTGCACCCAATGCCGCATAGCCAATCCTGATATGGCAAGTCCACAGCTGGCCAAACACTCGTACTCATGCCAACAGACTAGCCCCATCCACACATGACATCACTATACACTGCCACTTACCTCCCCATATCTCCTCAAATATTAGGTTTCCATTAAATACAACCACAAGAATAAGTAAATGTGCAGGTGAACAAACAGGCCAGCAGATTGCTACCCAACTGAATAGTTTTTAATAGGACAGCCAATCATGGTGCACAAAGCAGTAAGCCCATAATACCCCAAAACTCCAGAAGTTGGCAGGCCCATGGATCAGTAGGAGCAGGGTCTAACAGAAATGAATCCAAGAAGTGGCAAAGTAAGAGAGAGAAGGCATCATGAACAGCAAATTGCTGGTCATCGCAGGCAGAGGCATGAGAAGGTGGCAATCACATCCATTAATTTCCATTTTACTCCTCATCTTGACCAGGAATTATTCTACCATTCAGAATTGTTATATTTGCTTCTATATTAGAGCTAACTCACTGCCTACCATCTACTCTAAATAGAAAGATCTCTAGAATGTTAGTTTGGGTACTAGGTTGAAAGAGGTGTTATAGGTGTTCTGTATTACAGAAAAGGGTTAGAAGCATGAGAGGGAGACCAATATGTGATAAGGGACTTCTGGGAGAATTTTGAAAGGGAATATGTTGGAGGGACTGCCTTTTGGAAGAGGCTTCTGTGAAATTGGTACTCACGGTTAACATATGTTAAAAATTGTCACTTTGAACGTTAAGGCACCCAGGGGCATATTTATGAGCCCCATGCGCTGCCGTTGCATCACGTTTTGCACTGACCTTGAAATCATATCTATAAAGCCACTTTGCATTGCTTTGAATTGGCTCAAATATATGGAGTATGGCAAGGCAGCACAAATCGCTGCATTGCTTTAAACTGCACAAGGGAGGCATTCCATGGGCATTGCAGTGGGTGTTCCCATGCAACAGACATGGTTTTTGATGCATCTGCAGATTCGCATCACTTTCCAATCCTTAGGATGCTCCAAAACCTTACGCCTAACAGGGGAAGGTGCAACGAAAATAAATATCTTTCTTTCTCCTGGTTTTTCCTCCGTGTGTGCTGAATTCTGCAGCACAAATAGAGAAAGGAAAAAGTTTCCCAGGATTGTTTTAGTGCAAGAAGGTGACCCTTCCTGCACAAAAACAATCCTGCCTACAATGCAGACACCCCTGCACCACAGTGCAAGGCTGCCTGATTTGGCTCTAGGACGCCAAAATGGCATCTATGCAGAGTGAAAGAACAGGAATGGACCATATGCCACAGATATGGTGCATTGCTGCCCTTTCCCTGTGAGACAGAGAAGTGCAGCAAGATGACTTGCTGCACTGCTCTGAACCAAAAGTCCATAAAAATGGGCCTAAATGCACTGATGAAGAAGGGAGCAGTTTAGAGGTCTGTCTAAGCATCCCAGTCCTATGTCACATCCGCACAAGAAACACACTTGAAGAGTGGTAAGGGATATATGAAGCATAGGGCATTTAGGTGGTCATTTTAAGATGCAGCATATACTAGGCACAGTGGAGTAGCCATTGTTCCGAAATGGGACCTCCCTTAACTGGTGTTGAGGTTCTAATCAGACAAGGAAGGTAAGTTCTTAATATTATGGGGGCAACAGGCTGGCCGTCCTCTGACTATAGGGGCAATAAGGTTTACGAATTGTGCCAAAAGCAGTTTCTGCAGCAGTTTCAAACATCACTAGCTAATCCTGCAGTGGGAGGTGTTATTCTAAATGTAGCAAAATGGCTGCTTCAGTGGAACCTTCTCAACAAAACCTAGGGCCAGATTTTTTTTAAAGTAGTGCTGCACCAATGCAGCACCACATTTCTTGCACCCCTTAGCACTCCCCTAACGCCACCATGTGTGCGTAGTTAGGGAACTATAGTAAAGATTTTTGACAGTAGTTTGGAGCTATTGACAAAGTGGCGCAATGGATGCATTTATGCCTCTGCCACGTATAATGTATGCGAAGGGGGCTTTAACCCCCTACGGTGCTGAAAAATGGCACAATTAAATCTAAGAAAATTCTTTGTGTCATTTTTATCGGCACTTTTGACACCTGGTCAGAGCAGGTGTTAAAAGGAGGCTCCCATTGGTTTCAATAGGCCTCTAGGTGCTTTGCAGTGTCAGCGTCAACATTTTTGTTGCTAATCCTGCAAAACGCCGAACTAGCGTAAAAGATTCTTCTGCTAGTTCTCGAACTACCGCCATGGTGAGCCGTGCATTAAATACGGCGCACTCATGGTGGCGTTATGGGGGCACTATAGGGCGCAAGAAAAGTGGCGCTGCCCTAGGTGCAGTGCCATTTTTCATAAATCTGCCCCATAGTACTTAACTGATTTTCAAGTTGACACACATTCTGAGACACCACGGTTTCAATTATCCCTAAGCCCAGACGAGATACACACCTTTGTGTTTCATATAGACAAAGGGCACTGCTGAATATAGAGGTTAAATAGTTTACCAAAATCCAGGTTTTTTGTTTTTGAGATGATTTTACTGGACATGATCCACCGAAACTAATACGGATTAGTCAAGACTACGTCATTGCATAATAACATCAGAAGGGTTATACATCTGGTGGAGAATTTACAAAGAAGCTTTTGACTTTGATTGATGGTTCATCCCATAGATTGGCACTTCCTCGTGGACGTGGTTAGGTGTGTCTTTAAACAATTATGCACGACAATGGTAATGGCGGATTCTCACCTTGCCTAGGCCAATCTGGCATTTGACAACCTTCTCCCTTAAATGTAGGACTTTACTTTGGGGACCAAAGTGCCTCCAATGTTTGCCCTGACTATAGAACTGGTAGCATGTCACTTTTAAAAGTTTCCAGACATTTGAGGAATGTTATTTGAGCCATAAGAATATAAAATAGATCTGTACATGCATGATATCCTCCTGTCCCTAAGAGACTCTGCCATATCTTAGCCAGCAGTAGTTTAGATGCTATGAGACTTTGAAGAAGGAACAGAAATCTGAGCCTCTCAATCTGTCCGATGCCCCAGAGAAAGAATGAACTTTTAGGCAAGAATATCCCCTTAAATTGGCATATCCGTGCATTTAATAGCTGGCCAATAAACCTACAGATCAGCTGGCAGGTTTGCATGGCACCAACTTCTTGTTGAAAGAAATGTGGCGAGATAGGTAAGGAGGCCCCATACTTATTTCCTGGATGGGATAGAATCAGTACAAATAGGGGAACATAGTTCCAGGAGATTTATATTTATTTAATGATCTTCTGATAGACTTGACAATAGATTTTATGAGCACCTACACAAACTGCTCTCAAAATTTGTCTGACATGTTTCTCAGCCTCTACTCCCTTAACAAAGTCTACAACAAATCCTTTTCAGCAGGGACTAGCCCTTCTAAACATCTACATGTAATGTATACAGTAGCACATAATCAAATTGTTGTTGCATTGTCAACTAATGACTTGGAAAAAACGTGGGTACTTATGGACCATGCTATGTTTTGGTGACCACTTTGGGACCAAAAGTTTACTGGACAAAAAGAGGCGGCCACTACATGTGTACCTCAGTACCCCGGTATCTGACACAGTGTGTGTTTCAGTAATATTGCTAACAAGACTATGGACCTGATGTACAAAGCATCTTTATGGTTGAAAACACACTGGTTCTTTGCTTGTTACCACAAACATGTTTTTTTTATATGCACTGGTCTCACTTTAGAAGTCAGTAAACGTTTACTGACTCCTACAATGGAATTGTGTACAGATACAGAATTGATATTTGGAAAGAATGTATTGATATAATCTTTTCATTTTTCTGCATCTGTACCCGTATTACATTTCACATATACATGTATGTGAGTACTGATTTTTTATTTGTAAGCATGTGCTACATTTTATTTAGTATTAAATGCACATGTACAACATTTAACATTTACTGCATCATATTTTGACATCACACCAATTAATCATATGGTTTTTAATGTG
The DNA here is from genome assembly GCF_031143425.1 of Pleurodeles waltl. NCBI lineage: Eukaryota > Metazoa > Chordata > Amphibia > Caudata > Salamandridae > Pleurodeles > Pleurodeles waltl. Next base: position 357,590,999 of record NC_090450.1, on the reverse strand, counting down.
TGATAAAATTCAGTGATGGTGTGATTAATATGTTAATTCGTGCATTTCCTATTATTCAACAAGATGTCTGTCATTTTCACAATACAGAGAAAGGGGTATATATATATGCTGGTACAGACAAGTATTAGGCATATGTGAATTTTCAAGGCATGTTTTGCCTTGTGTGAAATGAGCTGCAAATATCCTCTGCAAAGGCCATCAGCTTCTCTGCTCTAGCCTGGCCATATCAATTTACTTGTGAACACCACAACTGATTCACAGAAAGGGAGACCGGTCTTCTTAAACTACAGAACAATAGGCTTGCTGTTCAACTAGGGTATCTGGACTAAAGTCCACCTCAAGAAAATAGCTCTTTTGTAGCTAAGACCCCTTACCGAGAAGGTAGAAGGGAATGTTTGTTTAACGAAGACTGGTTCCATCATTCAGTGCAATGAACATTTGAAACACCATCACAGTGCTGCAATTCTTTTTAATAGTTTGCTTGTTAATTGCTTTCATTAAAACTTTATTGTTTGTTTTCAAAGTTATATCCGCACTGATTATCTACACCAGATTAAGGCGATTTCAATGAAGTCCTAAAATATATGTATAGTGTGGATTATTGCATGTTTCTATCCATGATGAAAGGAGGTCGGAACTCACTAACAAAAAAATAATCCTGTAAGTCTGATAGGACTGATTGTTGCACAAAATGCACCATCCTTTTGTAATGCACTAACGGCTCAGGGGTTACAGCACACCGCGTTTCCAGTCTCAAGTTGGCACTGAACCTAAACTTGGCGAGAAGGTCTAGGCGTTATGAAATTAGCCTGCATTTGTATAAGATTGTAAAAAATGTATTACTGGCTCCCAACATGGGGCCGAGCTTTGACAAAACCTGGGTGACGTGCAGAAGACTTTACTAACATTTACTATTAGCGGAGGTGTCATTTGTAATATTGGTTTCCTCCCTTCCTCATATAGGACCTTGATCTCTGCTATGGTTCTGTTAGGTGCTTGACTACTGAAAAGGTGATCAATTCACTTTCATTTTGAATCGCTTATGATGGCTGCACATCCTGTTGTCATAAGGGTAAACTGCAGGATACCATTAACACTACACCTCACAGGAAGATGTTTCCCTGAGGCAGGGGTGAAATAACGTGTGCTATAAATTCAAATACTGTATAACCCTTTGAAATATTTTTACCTCTTTGAACATTTCACTTGTGTGGAGTTTGGTTATGTAGATCCAAACACTTGGCGCTTTCATACTTAGAAAGTTGACCCTACCTCTGCTGAATATGAACCTTGCCAAGACCTAGAAATACTGATAGGATATCAGGAACACAAGATTTGACTTAGTGGACATTTACCACATGTAGTGCACAGTGTCAGAATGAGTCCCTTAGGGAATCCGAGGCTACCTGGCCCATGTTGTTTGGTTATATTCTGCATTCAGATGCAGCAAATCTAGCAACTCCATATTTAGGACAGTTATTAAATCAATTTCTGGCTCTTTATAGATGACTTTGACATGTCATTCTACAAACTCTAGGGTATGGAGTTTTGAGTCATGCACCTGCACATCAACCACTTCCTTCAGGGCAGGAAATTAGTCCCCAGACTCTCAGTGCGATCATACGTAAAGCTCCTATAAAGCAAGACAAGTTTCTATTTTTGATTTATGTCAACACCAAATCAACTGGAAGCAGTTTATCCTCACACATCACTTCTAGAAAAACATAGGGGCAGATTTAAGCGCCCCTAGTGCCTCCTTCCACCACATTAGCATACATTTATTTTTACCCTAATGTGGCCGAAAGAGGCCAAAATTGCTGTACCATATTTCGAAAGTGCTGCAATGAATGCATTCTTTGCATCATTTTTTGGCCCTTTTAACGCCTGCTCAGGGCAGGCATTAAAAGGAGGCACACCATTGTTTACAATGGGCCTCAATGAGCTTTGCAGGATTAGTGTCAACATTTTTTATACTAATCCTGCAACGCTCCGAACTAGCGTTGTGGGAAAGTACCCTCTTTCTTGGCACGGTTACCCCCATTTTCTGGCTGATGTCAGTGTGCTTGACTGTGTCCAGTGGGATCCTGCTAATCAGGACCCCAGTAGTTATGCCATCTCCCTTCAAAACGGTTGTTAAATACTGTTAACACAGTATTTTATCCACAATTGGCATACTGGTGCCCCCTTATAAGTCCCTAGTATATGGTACCTAGGTAGCCAGGGCATTGGGTTCCAGGTGATCCCTATGGGCTGCAGCACATATTTTGCCACTCATAGGGAGCCCATGCAAAGGCTTCTGCAAGACTGCCATTGTAGCCTGCACGAAAGAGTGCATGCACCCTTTCACTGCCATTTACACTGCACCAGGTCACTTATAAGTCACCCCTATAGCTTGCCCTCCAGCCCTGAGGGCAGGGTACATTGTACCTGTGTGTGAGGGCACCCCTGCACTATCGGAGATGCCCCCACGACCTCTAGGACCATTTTCCCAGACTTCATGAGTGTGGGGACACCATTTCACACGTGTACTGGACATAGGTCACTACCTATGTCCAACTACATAAAGGTAACTCCGAGCATAGGCATGTTTGGTATCAAACATGTGGAATCATACCCCAAGGCTTTTGCAAGCATTGGTTGTATGATTCCATGCACTCTGGGGGCTCCTTAGAGGACCTCCAATATTGCCATTCCAGCCTTCTGAGGTTTTCCAGGCAGCCCCAGCTGCTGCCACCTCACAGACAGGTTTCTGCCCTCCTGTTGCTTGAAAAGCTCGAGCTCAGGAAGGCAGAACAAAGGATTTCCTTTGGGAGATGGGTGTTACAATTATATTTTGTAAGTTTGCCCTGCTCTTGCATCAAACAATTACACAAATGCGGCACTAAAAAAGTATAAATATGGTCCTTAGTGCTTCCTTTCATAATCCAGTCTACATCGGATCAGGGACACCCAGTCCCTGCTCTGGCACGAAACTGGACAAAGGAAAGGCGAGTGATCACTCCCCTGTCCATCACCACCCTAGTATTGGTGCTCAGATCTAATTCAGAGGGCCACTCGGTTTTGCCGTCTTGGATTCAAGGTTGGCAGCATACTCTGGGAGCATCTGACTGCCCAGTGCCAGCAGGTGACATCAGAGCCCTCCCCTGATTGGCGCTTACTTGGTTAGCTGACCAATCCATCTTTCAGGGGTATTTAGGATCTCTCTTTTGGGTGGTTCTTCAGATTCGAGTTGCAAGACTCCAGCAGGAATCCTCTGCATCCTCCACTTCAAAGTCTCATCGAAGAAACTGCATCTGGTCTATCCAGGAACTCTACAAACTGCAACAAAGAAGCAAGAAGCCTTCTGCAACATTGTATCTTCAGCTTCTGCCAGCAACTGCAACATTTTCCCAGTCGTGCATCCTCTGAGGACAGCCTGTCTTCAGCCAGCACCAGAAGAGTGAAGGAATCTCCCTTGGGGTGAAGGAGTCACTCCCCTGCTTCAGCAGGCATCTACTGCAATGACGACCGGATGCGTGGAATTCCTCTCCTGATGAAGTACGTGGATCCTGCCTCACAGGTGGTGGACTGAAGTGGTCCCGATGGTCCTCACGTCCGACTGTCCAACTTTTGTGGAGGTAAGAGTTGCCTTCCCACAAAAGAGAGTACCCCCATGCACCGCATGTTTTGCAGTTGCCAAGGCATGTTGGCATCCTTCCATGAAGATCTTCGTGCATCTTGCAGCTCCAGCCCCCAGCACTTTAACCTGCAATGCACAGCTTCCTGAGTGGTTCTCCGGCGGCGTGGGAGCCTTTGTCATCATGCTGCGTGTGCCTCTTTTGCACCTTCTTTGTCCCTGTGCTGCGGGACTTCTGTGCACACTGCCTGGTCTTCTGTGGGCTGTCTGAGTTGCTGAGAGCCCCCACTGACTCCCCCTTCTGGGTAGAGTCCACCTGGTCCTTCCTGGTCCAGGGCAGCGCCATTTTCCACTAACCGTTAGCTTTGGGTGTGCCAAGGCTTGTTGGCGGACTCCAGCAACGCAAACCAGACTGCAGTCCTCCATCTGGCATAGGACATCATTTGCACCAACCAGGAACACAACTCTTCTTGGGTGCAGTACTGACTGTTCTTCTTCACCGGTGGTTCTTCTTTTGCATCTTCTTCCGGGTTAGCTGGGGCTCCTGTTCTTCCTGGACTCTTCTGTGCTTCTTGGACTTGGTCCCCTTCTTCCACAGGTGAACAGGTCCAGAAATCCACTGTTTGTGTCTTGCAGTATCTTCTGGTTCTTGCATAATCCTTCTTTCTTTTCTGTGTGTGTTCTGGGAAAGTGACTGTGTTTTACTCCTGCTTTCCTGGGCACTGGGGTGGGTTCTAGTACTTGCCCATGGGGTTTTCTAGTACTCCCAGATCCCCTGTACACACTACACTTGCCTAGGTGGGAAACCAACATTCGCATTCCACTTTCTTAGTATATGGTTTGTGTTCCCCCTAGACCCATTTCTAACTATTGTGATTTCACCAATTGTGCTGTTTTCTAACTGTTTTTATGCCTATGTCTGCATACTAGTGTATATAATTTGTGTATTACTTACCTCCTAAGGGAGTGTAGTCTCTATGGTATTTTTGGTATTTGTGTCACCAAAATAAAATACCTTAATTTTTGTAATACTGAGTATTATCTTTCGTGTGTGTGAGTACTGTGTGACTACAGTTGTATTGCATGAGCTTCACATGTCTCCTAGATAAGCCTTGGCTGCTCATCCACAGCTGCATCTAGAGAGCCTTGCTTCTAGACACTGCTTACACTTCACTACCAAGGAATAACTGGATCTTGTGTAAGGTGAAAAATACCATGGGTGCCCACTACAAACCAGGCCAGCCTCCTAAATTGGCGGTTCAGCGGTGGGAGAAGTACTTGCAATTGCCTTATCACTCTGTCACCTGGTGCTTTCCACAGGAAAGACTACTCTATACCTGGAGATGTACTTTTTACCTAGTACAGGAATCTAGTCTCTTACCTTTTTTTTCTGAGAGGCTAGATGTGAGAAAGTAGCCTCTTTCTAGCATGGTTACCCCCACTTTTGGCCTGTTTGTGAGTGTGTGTCAGTGTGTTTTGCCTGTGTCACTGAGATCCTGCTAGCCAGGACCTCAGTGCTCATAGTTTGTGACCTACTTTGTGTGTGTCAGTAGTGCTTGACTGTGTCACTGAGGCTCTGCTAACCAGACCCTCAGTGCTCATGCTATATCTGCATTTAAATTTGTGACTATAGGCTAGTGACTTCATTTACCAATTTCAGTTGGCACACTGGACCCCCCTTATAAGTCCCCAGTATAGGGTTCCTAGGTACCCAGGGTATTGTGGTTCCAGGAGATCCTTATGGCCTGCAGCATTTCTTTTGCCACCCACAATGAGCTCAGACTAACTCTTTCACAGGACAGCCACTGCAGCCTGCGTGAAATAGTGCACACACTATTTCACAGCCATTTTCACTGCACTTAAGTAACTTCTAAGTCACCTAAATGTCTAACCTTCACTTGCTGAAGGTTAGGTACTAAGTGTGAGGGCACCCTTGCACTAGCAAAGGTGCTCCACATAGTTCAGGGCCATTTCCTGGGGCTTTTTGAGTGCTGGGAAGCCATTACACGGATGCACAACATATAGGTCAATACCTATATGTAGCTTCACAATGGTAACTCTGAATATCGCCATGTAAGGTGTATAAGATATAAGATCATGGAATTGTGGTATTAGGTAGCCAATTCCATGCAACCTGGGGGCTCCACTATGTACCCCTAATACTGCCAAACCAGCTCTCTGAGGATTGCACTGCAGCTACCGCTGTTGCCACCTCACAGACCGGGTTCTGCCTTCCTGGTGTCTGAGCAGCTCAGTCCCAGGAAGGCAGACCAAAGCATTTCTTCTGAGAGCAGGGTGTTACACCCTCTCCCTTTGGAAATTCACGATGTGGGACATCCTTTGCATCACACAGGAACCTGCTGGCATCTTCCTAGGGTGCATTTCTGCAGTCTTCGTCCAATCAGGGACTCTTCTTTTGCACCCTCTTCTGGGTTGGCAGGGGCTCCTGTCCTTCCTGGAACTTCTTTCGACTTCAGGACTTAGGCCTTCATTACAACCCTGACAGTAAATCCCACTTACCGCCATGCTGAAGGCCGCCAACATACCGTGGCCGCGGTGGAAATCCGCTACAGGTATTACGACCCACATCTCATAATCCGCCACAATACAGACACCCACACAAGTCCACCACACCAAAGGTCAGCGATAAACTGGCGATAGCAAAACCAACACCATCTCGCCAACAAGAATAAGCCCACACTATCACAACCCACGAATCAAAGCTGCGGTCTTTCAACCGCGGTAATCCATTGGCGGTACACACCGCTGAGCTCAAAATACACGTACATTTACAAAACACAACCACATTGGACAATTCCAAATATACACACCTGATACACATACACACACCACACCCACACACCCACATTACCCACAACCCCTTACAACGACATTTTTTAGAAGAAGCAGAGAGAGAATAGCAAACACTACACCAGCATCCACAAGCACACAACACTATCACTCATACAACATCCACCCACCTCAAACAACACACACCAACACAACATTGCACACAGCACAACAAACATCACCTCACACATCACCCCCACCACATCATGGCACCTCAAAGACACCCCATGTTTTCTTAGGAGGAGCTCAGGTTCATGGTGGAGGAAATCATCCAGGTAGAGCCACAGCTTTTCGGATCACAGGTGCAGCACACCTCCATTGCTAGGAAGATGGAGCTATTGCAGAGAATCCTCGACAGGGTCAACACAGTGGGACAGCATCCAAGAAAACAGGATGACATCAGAAAGAGGTGGAACTACCTATGGCGGAAGGTGCGTTCCGTGGTTTCAAGACACCAGATTGCTGTACAGAGGACTGGCGGTGGACCCCCACCTCCTCCCCCACAACTAACAACATGGGAGGAGTAAGTCTTGGCAATACTGCCCCCTGAGGGCCTCGCAGGAGTAGCAGGAGGACTGGACTCTGGTAAGTCATATCTTAATTACCATATCCCCCACCCCACCTGCAAGCAATCACATCCCCCCACCCTCCCCCTCACCCCCATCACTCTAATATCCCACATATGCCCCACTACCACTACCCAGCCATCCCAATACCAAGCCCTGCATGCAACACCAAAGCATGGACACCCATTACCAAAGCATGTCCATTACAGATACCCACACAGACCCCAAAACACTAATCACACAATGGCAAACACAACAATGCAAGAACAGGAGTAGAGGGTAACTTACCCAATGCACAAGATGGCGCACACAGATACAATAACTATGCATTTACACCCCAACAGGGCCCATACCCAATGTCACCGGATAGGAGGTGCCAGACATATCCAGTCCCCCCCAGAAGAGGCCCACAGTGACGACAGATGCTCTGCACGCCTGGATCTGGATGACCAGCCAGGCCCATCAGGGACCTCTGGACAGTCGGTTCCCCTGCCACAGTCACAAACCACCACAGAGCCTCCCCCCTGAGGAGACACCACCACAGCACTCACCCAGCGGGCCCATCCCTCTGTCCCCAGGACACGTCAATCAGCAGTGTGTCAACCGCTACAGGGACCCCAGGCAAACCCACCAACACAAGACAATCAGGGACCTGGGGTCAGTGGCAGTGGGCACACGGTTCAGGGGACAGAGGCACAGGATAATAGGGAAGCTGGCAGGACTGCTGTGTGACAGGGGGAGGACAGGCCCAGGGAACCCACTCTCCACGAGGCACTCTCCAACATCATGGGAGCATACCATTATTCCCAGGAGACCATGGACACGGTACTGGCCAAGCTTCAGGAGACCCAGCGGTTGCAGGAGGAACACTACCTGGGGATCAGGGAGGACTTGAAGTCCATCAACACCACCCTGGTCACCATTGCAGGGGTGCTGGCAGACTTGGCCAGTACCATGAGGGAAACAGTGGCACACAAACGGGCCCCTGACACTAGCCTGAATGATGAACAGCCCTCCACCTCCACCGGTGCTAGTGGACAGGAGGTCCCGCCACAGGACCAACAGGCCACCAGCAGCCCACCCCCTGCAGAAGGAGAACCACCACACAAATGGTCCCTGAGATCCAGGAACAAGACAGCGAACATTGCCAAGACCTCTGCCAGGAAATAAGACTCTCCTGCTTGTCACCCTTTTGTTCCACTTTGTCATCCTGACAACTTTGACCTGCCATCACTCCACTTCCTATGAGCCCTTGGACAATGCACCTGTGAGACCAATAGACTGAACTCTACCATGGACATTCCTCCACCATCACCCCAGACCATTGCACACCACCCTCCACTTATTAGCACAGAAATAAACACCCTTAAATCACAAATCAACCTGGAGTCAGTCTGTACTTTCACAAATGTGTAATTGCAACCTCTCAGAAATATAGCAATGTTAATATTCATGTTCACATACCAATGTTACACAGTTGTTGGGCAGCAGTAAACATAGCAGAGGGCACAAAGTGGGACCCAGATCTGTGAAATGGAAAGGCAAAGTGACATGTCAGGGTCCATACACAGAGGTTAAAAGGCAGATGTATGCAATGTCCTACAGTAGTATGATATGTGAGAAGCAGTGCCATCCTCTTACCTGTTTCTCACTGGAGGTATTGCATGATGATGTTGTTTTGGTTGTCTATATCTTCTTCTTCTGCCTCCTCTTCTTCACTGTCCACAGGCTCAACAGCTGCCACACGACCAGCATCAGGCTCATCCTCCTGCAGAAAAGGCACCTGGCATCGCAAAGCCAGGTTGTGCAACATACAGCATGCCACGATGATCTGGCACACCTTCTTCGGTGAGTAGTATAGGGAGCCACCTGTCAGATGGAGGCACCGGAATCTGACCTTCAGGAGGCCGAAGGTGTGCTCTATTATACTCGTAGTTCACCCATGTGCCTCATTGTAGCGTTCCTCTGCCCTTGTCCTGGGATTCCTCAATGGGGTCAGTAGCCATGACAGGTTGGGGTAATCAGAGTCACCTGTAAATATCGAGGGACAACTGTTAGACATCCTCCAACCCTTAGGAACTCCCCCATACCCAGACACCTATTTAAAAATAAATGGAGTTCAATTCAAGGGTTACTGGGACGTGGTCAAGCATGATTTGTGACTATATTACAAAAAACGTTACTTTCGGTAGAGCCTACCTCTGGAGTACTAAAGCGTACATTTTTAAATATGATCTGTGGTCGTTCGAGTAGAACATGTCATGTTTCACCCAGTGCAGGGCTCACTGTGTTTCTCCTGGCTAACATTGACCTCTTCCCTACACCTCCCTCCCGTCCTTCCCCTAGGACCAGGATGTCCATGTCCCAGCCCAGCACCTCAGCCACCAAATCCTCCAGCACTGTGGTCTCAGCAAGTCCTGTCACATCGCAGGTGGCACCCATCAGAGCTGCCAGTGTGCCACCTAACGAGGCTAAGGATCAGCCCATTCCACCACCTGCCAAGGTGAAGAAGGTGTCCAGATGCAGTAGGGAAAAGCCGCACCAACCACCCATCAAGGCCTCCTCCAAGCCAAAAGGGGACAGTGCCAAGGGACCAGCAGCTACATCCAAGGTGGGGAAGGGACATAAGGGTAAGGGGAAGTCAGCACAGGGCACGGAGCCTCCGGCTGAGGGACTAGAGTCACCCCTTCCGGCAACCAGAACAGCAAACTGTACAGCGGTGGACACCGCCACCTGCACCGCACATGCACGTCTGCTGCCTCAGCAACAGTACCCAGCATCATTCCCAGTGGGCAGCCATCCGAGGCTGCAGAAGACACCCTGCTGTCTCCCTCCACAGGTGCTGACACATTCACCACCGGCAGCATCTCCACCACAAACACAGCCGCAACCACCGCCACCAGCCCTGCGATGTGCTCAGACAGTGCCACCACAGCCGATATGGCAAACATTCCCAGTGGACAGCAGTCCGAGGCTGCAGGAGACGTCCTGGACCCTGCACAGCGTACATGAGGCACGACACCCAGCACTGTTAGTGCCAGCAGGTGCAGGCAAAGTCGCAGCGGGTGGAGTGTGTCTCTGCCTCCATGGACTATCATGCTACCTGTTCCCGTGGCACACACACCCAGGTGAGGGAATGGGACCTGCCACACTGCATGTGTAGCACTCTGGGCACCAAGCCCCCTCCAGAACCAGTGGAGAAAAGCATCCACTACCCCAGTCCTTGGCAGGTTGAAGCACTCTGGGCACCAAGCCCCCTCCAGAACCAGTGGAGAAAGGCATCCACTACCTCAGTCCTTGGCAGGATAAAGCACTCTGGCCACCAAGCCCCCTCCAGAACCAGTGGAGAAAAGCATCAACTACCCACGTCCTTGGCAGGATGAAGCACTGTGGGCACCAAGCCCCCTCCAGAACCAGTGAAACATGTCAACAACTTGAGAGACTGTGGCTTTGTACTCCCCAGGATAAATCAGTGGACAAACCACCCACTTGAGAGACTTGAGAGACTGTGGCTTTGCACTCCCCAGGATAAAGCAGTGGGCAAACCACCCACTTGAGAGACTGTAGCTTTGCACTCCCCAGGATAAAGCAGTGGGCAATCCACCCACTTTAGATACTTGAGAGACTGTGGCTTTGCATTCCCCAGGACCCATCAGTGGGCATGGAGCCCCCTCGAGGAACAGTGGCGTCATCCGTTCATACGGCTGAGGTGCCCACCCTCCCCCTCCCCCTGAGGTGCCTGTTTATTTTTGATCTGATGCCCCAGCAGTGTTCTCTCCGTTTCGAGTCAGGTATCATGTGTGGGCTTCGCGCATGCATTTTGGGACCACTGGCCCATGGACAAGGATTGGAACACTATCCGGACTTGTCTAGTTGCTGTGCATTTTTGTATATACTGATAATTTAAAGTTATCTTGGCCTATCTGATTCTTCGATGATTACACTTTTTACAATCACTTCATTTTTTACTTGCGTTCTTCCAGGGGGTGACAGGGTGTAAATGTCATGTTGCTGCATGTATTTGTGTGTATGTTGTGGGTGAGGGTGTGGGTGGGGGTGTTGTGTGTTGCGTGTGTGTGTGTGTCACTCTCTCTTTACTCCCCCCTCGCCTGTGTGCTAGGTGCAGTACTCACCGTGGTCGTCGCCGGCGTCTTTGCTGCTCCTGGTAGAAGAGGAAGTAAACCAACATGGGCAGGACCTGTAAATCGGGCTCCATGGCATCCTGGTTCCTCGATGGGTGTCGAGAGGTGAGTGGTTTCCATTCCAAGTCGTGTTTCCGCAGTGCTTTTGATGTCCTTAGTACCACCCCGGAAAACGTGGCGGATAGGCCTGTGGTAATAGAGTGGGCGGTACATTGTGTTCCGCCTGTCTGTTGGCAGTTACCGCTGCGGTGTTTGTTTCTACCACTGTGGCGGTCGGAGTGTTAGCGTGACTGTCTATGTTTGCGGTTTCCGCCATGGTCGTGATTCCATTTTTTTCACCGCCGGCCTGTTGGCGGTATTACCGCCGCTTTAACACCGACCGCCAGGGTTGTAATGAGGGCCTTAGTCCCATTCTTTTGCAGGTCTTCAGGTCGAGGAATCTACTGTTTGTTGCTTGCAGACTTGGTTGGTTCTTGCAGTAATTCCAATCACGAGGTGTAGTGTGTCCTAAGGAAACATGCAGTACTTTACTCCTCTTTTTCTGAGCTCTGGAATGGGGTAATTTACTCACCTTTACTGTATTCTTTCTCTCCCAACGATTCTGCACACACTACACTTGTCTGGGGGGGAATTTGTGATTTGCATTCTACTTTCTTAGTATGTGTTTTGTGTGGCCCCTAGACCTATTTTCTCCCATTGCATTCCATAGCATTCCCTATTGTTTGCACTATCCTATGTCTAATTACTAACCTTATTTAGGTGTCTAGTGTATATATTGTTTATAATACTTACCTCCAGGAGGAGTATTGTCTCTAAGATATTTTTGGAACTGTGTCACCCAAATAAATACCTTTATTTTTGGTAACACTGAGTATTGTCTTTACTTGTGTATAATTACTGAGTAACTATAAGTGGTACTGCATGAGCTTTGCATGTCTCTTAGTTCAGCCTAAGCTGCTCTGCTATAGCTACCTATATCAGCCTAAGCTGGTAGAACACTACTACATTTCACCAATAAGGGATAAATGGACCTTTTCTAAAGTGTAGGTACCCAAGGTACCCACAACAAACCAGGCCAGCCTCCTACATTGGTGGTGCAGTAGTGGGATAAGTACTTGCAATTGCTTTACCACTTTGTTACCTGTGCTTTTCACAAGAAAAGCTTGCTCCAATACTTAGAGCAGTGGTTCCCAAACCTTCTTGACCCGCGCCTCCCTTGACCTATTGGCTATTGGCTGCGGCTCCGCATTATGCTATTGTTTTTTTGGGGCGGGTGGGGGGATGTGAGCCGGGCCTCAGGAGTACTTACATTTTTCATGCTGAAAATAATTGGGATAAAGCCAATGAAGTTATAATCATAGATGTAACAACATAAAAATATAACAGTTGTTTAATTAAAAAATATATAATTGGTTAATTCAGAAACAATATAAACTATGCTTAGAAATCTGTACAGAGGGGAATGTCTCCAGTACTAATCCTATGCTAGACAGCATATGCTCTCCTCTGCACTCTGGTGTTTGACTGTGCGTCGCACAAAGCAGCCTATTTGTGTGCTAGATCTGGGAGTGACACCAGCAGCATGCAAAGTTTTGCATATATGGTGCTGCACTCTGTTTTCTCTTTAATGCAACAATGCACAGCAAAATTTGAAGTTTCATCACATTGTGTGAAATCTCAGTAAACTTGAGCCTGCAGGTTTTTGTGAAGAGAACTAGTGTGTACTATAATTACTACCACTAGATGGTGTTTGAGGATTAAACTTCAAGGCCCTTCCTTGCTGTATTTCAATTTCTCACTAGAAATTCCACATTCACGAGCTGTGCACAAGGAAAACGGCTTCTGACTTTTTTTAATGGAGGGGATTATCTAAGTTTGATTATGCAGCTGCAGAATTAGGTCACTGCTATCGGTAATGATGCAGCTCATGGCGCCCCTGTCTTGTTTTGATGGCGCACCTGGGAGCCGTGGCGCACAGTTTGGGAACCACTGACTTAGAGCATACATAGAATATACCTATAAGTAATTTTCTAACTTTCTAGAAATTTCTTCAAATTTTGCAAAACTTTTTACAAAGTTCTGAAAAGTTTTCTTCTTTTCTCTAAAAAGTTAGCTCTGTTATTCTACTAACTTTATACTCACTTTCCTAAATGTTTTCGCTTTCAATATGTCTTCTGTAGAAGATACCCCTGGAGTTGTCAAGACTACCTATGAGAATATAAACTTTAAAAGTTTGAGGGGTCTCTGTATTGAAAGATGTTAAGGGATTGGGAAGAACTCCAATAAGGAGTTCCTCTAAAATCTTCTCCTCCAAGATGACCAGGGACTCAGCACTGGTCCAGATTAGACAGGGGAAGAGGTAGAGGATGATTCCAACCAGGAAGTCTCAGAGGAGCACAATGACAATCCTGGGGAGGGTACTTCCACAGATTTATCTGTTAACAAGCCCCTTAGTACAACTGGTAGTGGGAAGGGTTCACACACAAGTAGGGCTCCCTTCACCCCTAGAGGCCAGGTCACTAGGGTGGCCCCTGTTAGAGATAGATCTTCCTCTGTCCATTCCAATGCTACCTGTGTTTCAGAGGCATCCCACACATTTAACCCTGAGGACCAGCCCCTAGATAGGGAACTCAGAAAACTGAGGTTAGAGGAGGCCAGACTGAGGCTAATGCAGCAACATTTGGCATTAGACTGTAAACTTCGTACTTGTATAGCGCACTACTCACCCGTTAGGGTCTCAAGGCGCTGTACGCATACCGCTGTGGAACCCCTCCTGGCTTTTCCCTGTGAGGTGCCCACTCCTGGGCAACCTCCAAGGTGAAGCCAGGCATCCCAGCGCTGTTGGGACCGTTGTGGAGATTAAGCAAGCTATTGCCCAGAGTTACAGAGTGGGACCCATGAATCAGATTAGGCACCGATGCGAGAATTAACAGGTCCGAGGAAATTGAGCTCAAGGCCTGTCAAGGCAGGAATTGAACCCTGGTCCCGGGCCAGATTTCTGCATCAGGGTCTGCCACTCTAACCATTGAGCCACACTTTTCCACCTAGACAGGGAATCCCTGGCTGTGGAAAAGGAAAAACAGGGTTTGGGGTTAGTTCCCCATGGTGGCAGCAGCATTTTCAGAAATTCAAATGTTAGGAAACCTTCATTTGACTCTAGAAATCTGCACAAAGTTGTCCCTCCTTACAAGGATGGTGATGACATCCACAAGTGGTTTGCTGCACTTGAGAGGGCTTGTAAAGTTCAGAGGGTCCCTCATGTACAGTGGGCTGCTATCCTTTGGCTATCCTTCTCTGGTAAGGGGAGAAACACACTCCTTATTGTCAGAGAGGATGATGCAGATAATTACCAAACTCTTAAAAGTGCACTCTTGGATGGCCTGGGCCTAACCACTGAACAGTACAGACTTAAGTTCAGAGAGACCAGAAATGAGTCATCACAGGACTGGACAGACTTTGTAGACTGTTCTGTGAAGGCCCTAGAAGGTTGGTTAAATGGCAGTAAGGTAACTGACTATGAAAGCCTATGTAACTTGATTCTGAGAGAGCATATTTTAAATAACCGTGTGTCTGACTTGTTACATCATCATCTTGTGGACTCAGATCTGACCTCTCCCCAAGAATTGGGAAAGAAGGCAGAAAAATGGGTCAGAACAAGAGTGAGCAGAAAAGCACATGCAGGGGGTGAGAAACACATCAAAAAGAAAGATGGTGGAAAATCTCAGGACAAGCATGGGGATAAAAGTAAACACAAAGATCCTTCTTCAGGTCCAAAAAACTCCTCTGGGGTGGGGAAAAAACGTCTTCACCTTCTTTTCGCTCTTCACACAATCAGAAAAATCCTTGGTGCTATCTGTGTAGAAACAAAGGCCATTGGCCAGGGGATAAGTCCTGCCCAGGTAAAGCCCCTGAGGCTATCACCACTAAGACGTCAGACTCTAGTGTCCCTAGCAGTAGTGGTAATAGTGGTGGGTCTACTGGCAATAGTCAAACTAAAGGTGTAGTTGGGTTCACTTTTGGGACAATAATAGAAACTGGGTTGGACAGTCCCAAGACAGTTTCTGTCACACCTGGTGGCATTAACCTTGCCACCTTGGCTGCTTGTCCCCTTAACATGGATAAGTACAGGCAGTCAATCTTAATAAATGGTGTTGAGGCCCAGGCCTACAGGGAAATAGGTGCCAGTATCACTTTGGTGACTGAAAACCTGGTGTCACCTGCACAACACTTCTTTGGACAGAAGTACCAAGTTACTGATGTCAATAACTCCACTCAGTCTCTTCCCTTAGCTGTAGTTCAACTTAGTTAGGGTGGAGTTACTGGCCCTAAGCAGGTGGTGGTATCACCTAGCTTACCTGTAGATTGTCTCTTAGGGAATGACCTAGACGCTTCAGGTTGGGATGAGGTAGAGTTTAGGACCCATGCATCCATGCTGGGTACCCCTGAGGAATTGTTTCTTCTAATTTCTGATGAAATGAAAAAGCAAAGGAGAGAAAAAGGCCTGAAATCTCAGGATCCCTCTCCACCAACAGGTAAGAAGGGTATCAAAGTATCCCTTCCCCACCTTGCCATTCCTGTGGTGGGAGATACCTCTCCTGGGGTGGAACCTGTACCAAGGGAGCCATCAGCTGCCACAGCTGGACTCCCAGAAGTAAAAGTACCTCTCTGTAAAACTACTAATTCAGATGTGCAAAATAGCACCATTTTAGTAAATATGGAGCATCCCTCCAGCCCTCCCAGAGAAACTTTAGTGCAGGAGCCCTGCACTGCCCCTAAACACTTAGGACAGCAGCCCTGTCCTAGTGGGGAGCTTATAGGACAGCAGCCCTGCCCTGCTCCAACTCAAGAGAAACAGCAACCCGGTTCTCTCTTATAGCCATATGGACAACATTTTTGCCCAACTATGGCTTTCTTGAGACAGCATCCCTGTTTAGCATTTACTGCATTTGACATAGGCCCAGTGGACCAATCCCACTGCCCAACTTTAAAACATACTAATAGGAACTCTGAGAATTTACACTCACACTGTTGGTTAGGTAAACATCTCCAAACATGGTGGTTTACATCCCCACAGGGAAGTAACCATACAGCGGATGATAAAGGGAGTAACCACTCTATTGCAGATCTACTCTCCACTTACCATCACTTACAGAATAAAGTCTCAACTGGTCAAGGTTAGCCTTATTGTCCTTCGTTTGGGGGGGTTTAAGTGAGAAAGTAGCCTCTTTCTAGCATGGTTACCCCTATGTTTGGCCTGTTTGTGAGTGTGTGTCAGTGTGTTTTTTCTGTGTCACAGAGATCCTGCTAGCCAGGACCTCAGTGCTCATAGTTTGTGGCCTAAGTTGTGTGTGTCAGTAGTGCTTGACTGTGTCACTGAGGCTCTGATAACCGGAACCTCAGTTCTTATGCTCTCTCTGCTTTTAAATTTGTCACTATAGGCTAGTGACTTCATTTACCAATTTCAATTGGCACACTGGACCTCCTTTATAAGTCCCTAATATATGTTACCTAGGTACCCAGGGTATTAGGGTTCCAGGAGATCCTTATGGGCTGCAGCATTTCTTTTGCCACCCATAAGGAGCTCAGACAAACACTTTCACAGGACAGCCACTGCAGCCTGCGTAAAATAGTGCACACACTATTTCACAGCCATTTTCACTGCACTTAAGTAACTTATAAGTCACCTATATATCTAACCTTCACTTAATGAGGGTTAGGTGCAAAGTTACTAAGTGTGGGGGCACCCTTGCACTATCAAAGGTGCCCCCACATAGTTCAGGGCCATTTCCTGGTATTGTAGTTTAGCAGTGATTAGATTAAGCCTTAGCAGAAGACATCTTGTATTTTTAACTATTGTGAACATTTCACAAAATCCATTTTGTATTCATGGCAGCCATTTTCTCTGCCACATGCTGCCATGTGCTCACCATGTGCTCTGTCCTACCTTTCTGTTAACTACTCTTGAAATCTGCCTAGGGACAAGTTATATTTAGCATCTCCCACTTTCGCACATGCTCAGTAAGGTCTGCAGCTTTTAGTCCTTGAAAACTGTTAGCTCCTCCTACCTGTCGACTGTGCATTTTCCACCTGACCTTACATGTATACAAGTCTTGCTTCTATAATTGTACCACCTCCTTTTAGCCCCTGCGTGGGTATAAAAGGACCATGCTCTCTCAGTTCAGTGTGCTACTTCAGACATTACCTAAGGGTGCAGTTTGAACTGTAGTACCACCTCATGAGGTTAATAAACTTTGTCTTTTATTTCAGTTCCTGTGCCAACTTCTTCCTACATGGTCTGAGGACTTTGTGCAGAGAAAGGTGAACCCCTTGCACTAATAGGCCTTGCTGAGGCTTACTTCAACACTGGGACTTTGTGAGTGCGGGACTCCATTACACGCGTGCACTACACTTAAGTCAATACCTATATGTAGCTTCACAGTGGTAACTCCGAATATGGCCATGTTAGGTGTCTAAGATCATGGAATTGTCCCCCCATTCCAAATTTGGTATTGGGGAGCCAATTCCATGCATCCTGGGGGCTCCACTATGGACCCCCAGTCCTGCCAAACCAGCTCTCTGAGGCTTGCACTGCAGCTACAGCTGTTGCCACCTCACAGAGAGGGTTCTGCCCTCCTGGGGTCTGAGCAGCTCAGTCCCAGGAAGGCAGAACAAAGCATTTCCTCTGAGAGCAGGGTCTTACACCCTCTCCCTTTGGAAGTAGGTGTTACAGACTAGGGAGGGGTAGCCTCCCCTAGCCTCTGGAAATGCTTTGAAGGGCACAGATGGTGCCCTCCTTGCATAAGCCAGTCTACACTGGTTCAGGGACCCCTTGTCCCCTATTCTGGTGCAAAACTGGACAAAGGAAAGCGGAGTGTCCACTCCCCTGTCCATCACTGTAGGAGGCTGGACTGGCTTGTAGTGAGTACCAAGGGGTACTTGCACCTTGCACCAGGCCCAGTTATCCCTTATTAGTGTATAGGGTGTCTAGCAGCTTAGGCTGATAGATAATGGTAGCTTAGCAAAGCAGCTCAGGCTGAACTAGGAGACGTGTGAAGCTACTACAGTACCACTTAGTGTCATATGCACAATATCATAAGAAAACACAATACACAGTTATACTAAAAATAAAGGTACTTTATTTTTATGACAATATGCCAAAGTATCTTAGAGTGTACCCTCAGTGAGAGGATAGGAAATATACACAAGATATATATACACAATAGCAAAAATATGCAGTATAGTCTTAGAAAACAGTGCAAACAATGTATAGTTACAATAGGATGCAATGGGGAAACATAGGGATAGGGGCAACACAAACCATATACTCCAGAAGTGGAATGCGAACCACGAATGGACCCCAAACCTATGTGACCTTGTAGAGGGTCGCTGGGACTATTAGAAAATAGTGAGAGTTAGCAAAATAACCCTCCCCAAGACCCTGAAAAGTGAGTGCAAAGTGCACTAAAGTTCCCCTAAGGACAAAATAGTCGTGTTAGAGGGAGAATGCAAGGAAAACACAAATCAGCAATGCAACAACGATGGATTCCTGTCTGAGGGTACCTGTGGAACAAGGGGACCAAGTCCAAAAGTCACAAGCAGCTCGTAGCTGGGGAGATGCCCAAGAAATGCCAGCGGTTGGTGCAAAGAAGCTCTTACTAGGCTGAAGAACTGTAAATACTGCCGAAACGACAAGGGCTAGAGACTTCCCCTTTGGAGGATAGATCCCCCACGCCTTGGAGAGTCGTGCAGAAGTGTTTTCCCACTGGATGGACGCCAACAAGCCTTGCTACATGCAAATCGCGCGTTTGGCGTTTTTGGACGCTGCTGGGGCCCAGGAGGGACCAGGAGGTCGCAAATTGGACCTGCAGAGAGAGGGGACGTCGAGCAAGACAAAGAGCCCTGACTGAAGCAGGTAGCACCCGGAGAAGTGCCAGAAACAGGCACTACGAGGATGCGTGAAATGGTGCTCGCCGAAGTTGCACAAAGGAGTCCCACGTCGCCGGAGACCAACTTAGAAAGTCGTGCAATGCAGGTTAGAGTGCCATGGACCCAGGCTTGGCTGTGCACACAGGATTTCCGCCGGAAGTGCACAGGGGCCGGAGAAGCTTGCAAAGTCGCGGTTCCCAGCAATGCAGCCCAGCGAGGTGAGGCAAGGACTTACCTCCACCAAACTTGGGCTGAAGAGTCACTGGACTGTGGGAGTCACTTGGACGGTGTCGCTGGATTCGAGGGACCTCGCTCGTCGTGCTGAGAGGAGACCCAAGGGACCGGTAATGCAGCTTTTTGGTGCCTGCGGTTGCAGGGGGAAGATTCCGTCGACCCACGGGAGATTTCTTCGGAGCTTCTGGTGCAGAGAGGAGGCAGACTACCCCCACAGCATGCACAAGCAGGAAAACAGTCGAGAAGGCGGCAGGATCAGCGTTACAGAGTTGCAGTAGTCGTCTTTGCTACTATGTTGCAGGTTTGCAGGCTTCCAGCGCGGTCAGCAGTCGATTCCTTATCAGAAGGTGAAGAGGGAGATGCAGAGGAACTCGGCTGAGCTCGTGCATTCGTTATCTAAAGTTTCCCCAGAGACAGAGACCCTAAATAGCCAGAAAAGAGGGTTTGGCTACCTAGGAGAGAGGAAAGGCTACTAACACCTGAAGGAGCCTATCAGCAGGAGTCTCTGACGTCACCTGGTGGCACTGGCCACTCAGAGCAGTCCAGTGTGCCAGCAGCACCTCTGTTTCCAAGATGGCAGAGGTCTGGAGCACACTGGAGGAGCTCTGGACACCTCCCAGGGGAGGTGCAGGTCAGGGGAGTGGTCACTCCCCTTTCCTTTGTCCAGTTTCGCGCCAGAGCAGGGGCTAAGGGGTCCCTGAACCGGTGTAGACTGGCTTATGCAGAATTGGGCACATCTGTGCCCAACAAAGCATTTCCAGAGGCTGGGGGAGGCTAGTGCCAGGGTGCCCTCACACTAAGTAACTTTGCACCTAACCTTTACCAGGTAAAGGTTAGACATATAGGTGACTTATAAGTTACTTAAGTGCAGTGTAAAATGGCTGTGAAATAACGTGGACGTTATTTCACTCAGGCTGCAGTGGCAGGCCTGTGTAAGAATTGTCAGAGCTCCCTATGGGTGGCAAAAGAAATGCTGCAGCCCATAGGGATCTCCTGGAACCCCAATACCCTGGGTACCTCAGTACCATATACTAGGGAATTATAAGGGTGTTCCAGTAAGCCAATGTAAATTGGTAAAAATGGTCACTAGCCTGTCAGTGACAATTTGGAAAGAAATGAGAGAGCATAACCACTGAGGTTCTGATTAGCAGAGCCTCAGTGAGACAGTTAGTCACTACACAGGTAACACATTCAGGCACACTTATGAGCACTGGGGCCCTGGGTTACCAGGGTCCCAGTGACACATACAACTAAAACAACATATATACAGTGAAAAATGGGGGTAACATGCCAGGCAAGATGGTACTTTCCTACACAACCCCCCCCCAAACGAAGGACAATAAGACTAGCCATTACCTGATGAGTCTTCATTGTCTAAGTGGAAATATCTGGAGAGTCCATCTGCATTGGAGTGGCTACTCCCAGGTCTATGTTCCACTGTATAGTCCATTCCCTGTAGGGATATGGACCACCTCAACAATTTAGGATTTTCACCTTTCATTTGTTTTAGCCAAAGTAGAGGTTTGTGGTCTGTCTGAACAATGAAGTGAGTGCCAAACAGGTATGGCCTCAACTTCTTCAGAGCCCAGACCACAGCAAAGGCCTCCCTCTCAATGGCAGACCAACGCTTTTCTCTAGGGGTCAACCTTCTACTAATAAAAGCAACAGGTTGATCCTGGCCCTCAGAATTAAGTTGTGATAGGACTGCCCCTACTCCTAATTCAGATGCATCAGTTTGGACATAGAATTTTTTAGAGTAACAAGGGCTTTTCAGGACAGGTGCAGAGCACATGGCCTGCTTCAGCTCCTCAAAAGCTTTCTGACAGTTTGCTGTCCATAATACCTTTTTAGGCATTTTCTTGGATGTGAGGTCATTAAGAGGGGCTGCAATGGAGCCATAGTTCTTAATGAACCTCCTGTAATACCCAGTGAGGCCTAGGAAGGCTCTCACCTGAGTCTGAGTGGTAGGGGGAACCCAATCAATAATAGTTTGGATTTTCCCCTGAAGTGGTGCAATCTGTTCCCCACCAACAAGGTGTCCCAGATAAACCACCTTACCCTGCCCTATCTGGCACTTTGAAGCCTTGATAGTGAGGCCTGCCTTTTGCAGGGCCTCCAAAACTTTCCATAGGTGGACCAGGTGATCATCCCAGCTGGAGCTAAAGACAGCTATATCATCCAAATATGCTGCACTGAAAGCCTCCAGCCCTTGCAGGACTGTGTTCACCAACCTCTGAAAAGTGGCAGGTGCATTTTTCAAACCAAAAGGCATTACAGTAAACTGGTAATGTCCTCCAATGGTAGAAAATGCAGTCTTAGGTTTAGCATCTTCTGACATTTTGATCTGCCAATACCCTGCAGTCAAATCAAAAGTGCTTAGATACTTGGCAGATGCCAGTGTATCTATGAGCTCATCTGCCCTGGGTATAGGGTGAGCATCAGTTTTGGTTACCAAGTTGAGACCTCTATAGTCTACACAAAACCGCATTTCTTTCTTTCCATTTTTAGAATTGGGTTTTGGTACCAGTACCACAGGAGAAGCCCATGGACTGTCAGAGTGCTCAACCACTCCTAGTTCTAACATTTTCTGAACTTCTTGCTTTATGCAGTCCCTGACATGGTCAGGCTGCCTATAGATCTTACTTTTGACAGGTAAGCTGTCTCCAGTATCTATAGTGTGCTCACACCAAGAAGTGGTGCCTGGCACAATGGAGAAGAGTTCTGAAAATTGTCGTAGGAGATTTATGCAATTATCTTTCTGCTCAGCAGTAAGACAATCAGCCAAAACTACACCTTCCACAAGAGCATCTTGCTCTGTGGAAGAGAAGAGATCAGGTAGAGGATCACTGTCTTCCTCCTGTCCCTCATCTGTTGCCATGAGCAGGGTGAGATCAGCCCTGTCATAGTAGGGTTTCAGGCGGTTGACATGGAGCACCCTAAGGGGACTCCTGGCAGTGCCTAAGTCAACCAAGTAGGTGACTTCACCCTTCTTTTCAACAATTGTGTGGGGTCCACTCCATTTATCTTGGAGTGCTCTTGGGGCCACAGGCTCCAAGACCCACACTTTCTGCCCTGGTTGGTACTGAACCAAAACAGCCTTCTGATCATGCCATTGCTTCTGGAGCTCTTGGCTGGCCTGAAGGTTTTTACTGGCCTTTTTATGTACTCAGCCATCCTTGATCTGAGGCCAAGTACATAATCCACAATATCCTGCTTAGGAGCTTTTAAAGGTTGTTCCCAACCCTCCTTTACAAGTGTGAGTGGACCCCTAACAGGGTGTCCAAAAAGAAGTTCAAAGGGGCTGAAGCCCACTCCTTTCTGGGGTACCTCCCTGTAGGCAAAAAGGAGGCATGGTAGAAGGATATCCCATCTCCTGCGGAGTTTTTCAGGGAGTCCCATAATCATGCCTTTGAGAGTTTTATTAAATCTCTCCACCAGTCCATTTGTTTGTGGATGATAGGGTGTTGTGAACTTGTAAGTTACACCACACTCCTTCCACATGGCCTTTAAGTATGCAGACATGAAATTGCTTCCCCTGTCTGATACTACTTCCTTTGGGAAGCCCACCCTGGAAAATATTCCCAGGAGGGCCTTTGCCACTGCAGGAGCTGTAGTGGTCCTTAAAGGAATAGCTTCAGGATATCTTGTGGCATGGTCCACTACCACTAAGATAAACCTATTGCCTGAAGCAGTAGGAGGGTCAAGGGGGCCAACTATGTCAACCCCTACCCTTTCAAAGGGAACCCCAACCACAGGCAGTGGGATAAGGGGTGCCTTTGGAGTGCCACCTGTCTTGCCACTGGCTTGACAGGTTTCACAGGACTTACAAAATTCTTTTGTGTCCTCAGACATCCTAGGCCAATGAAACAGTGGTACCAATCTGTCCCAAGTTTTCATTTGACCCAGGTGCCCAGCTAAGGGAATGTCATGTGCCAGTGTTAGGAGGAACTTTCTGTACTCCTGAGGAATCACTAATCTCCTGGCAGCTCCAGGTTTAGGATCCCTATGCTCAGTGTACAAGAGGTTGTCCTCCCAGTAAACTCTGTGAGAGTCACTGACATCCCCATTAGCCTGTTTGACAGCTTGCTGTCTGAGACCCTCTAATGTGGGACAGGTTTGCTGTGCCACACTCAGCTCCTCTCTGGCAGGCCCCCCTTCACCCAAAAGCTCAGCAGTGTCTGCTTCCAGCTCCTCTGGTGTAGGTTCTGCACAGGGAGGGAATTCTTCTTCCTCAGAAGTAGAATCCACTGTAGAGGGAGGGATAGTAGGAAGTGGTTTGCTTCTACTAGCCCTAGCTTTAGGGAGCACTTGGTCCATTGTTCCAGGATCCAAGCTTCCCTGTCCTTTTTGCTTTTTGGCCTGAGCCCTTGTCAAAGCAAAAATATGCCCTGGGATGCCCAGCATTGCTGCATGGGCCTCCAACTCCACATCTGACCAAGCTGATGTCTCCAAATCGTTCCCTAATAGACAGTCTACAGGTAAATCTGAAGCTACCACAACTTTCTTTGGACCAGATACCCCCCCCCAGTTGAGATTTACAACAGCCATGGGGTGGCTTTGTGTTATGTTGTGAGCATCGGTTACTTGGTACTGGTGTCCAAGTATGTGTTGTTCAGGGTGCACCAGTTTCTCAATCACCATTGTGACACTGGCACCTGTGTCCCTGTAGGACTGGACCTCAACACCATTTATTAGGGTTAGTTGCTTGTACTTCTCCAAGTTATGGGGGCAAGCAACCAAAGTGGCTAAGTCAATAGCCCCTTCAGAGACTAAAGTAGCCTCTGTGGTCTCCCTAATCAGACCAACCCCAACTAAATTACCAAAAGTGAGCCCAGCTACTCCCTTGGATTGGCTATTAGTAGGTTTGCTCCCACCACCACTGCTATTAGTAGGGACACTAGGTGTAGCAGTAGGGGTTGTAGTGGTAGGAGCTGTGGTGCCTTTCTTTGGACAACTGGGATCTGTTGTCCAATGGCCTTTTATCTTACATAAATAGCACCATGGTTTCTTTTCCTTGTTCTGATTAAAGGAGGATTTGGGCCCACCACCCCCACCAGAGTGTTTTTGTGGGCCTGATGAAGACTCATTTTTAGATTTGTCCCCACCCTTGTCAGAAGACTTACCATCCTTCTTTTTGTTGCCATCTTTGTCACCCCCTGTATGAACTTTTCTGTTCACTCTTGTTCTGACCCATTTGTCTGCCTTCTTTCCCAATTCTTGGGGAGAGGTCAGATCAGAGTCCACCAAGTACTGGTGCAACAAATCAGACACACAATTATTAAGAATATGCTCTCTCAGGATCAAGTTATACAGGCTGTCATAATCAGTAACTTTACTGCCATGTAACCACCCCTCCAAGGCCTTCACTGCCTGGTCAATGAAATCAACCCAGTCTTGTGAAGACTCCTTTTTGGTATCTCTGAACTTTATCCTGTACTGTTCAGTGGTTAAGCCATAACCATCCAGGAGTGCATTCTTAAGAACTTGGAAATTGTTAGCATCATTTTCTTTTACAGTAAGGAGCCTATCCCTACCTTTTCCAGTAAATGATAGCCATAGGATAGCAGCCCACTGCTTTTGAGGGACATCCTGTACAACACAGGCCCTCTCAAGTGCAGCAAACCACTTGTTAATGTCATCCCCCTCCTTGTAAGGGGGAACTATCTTATGCAGATTCCTGGAATCATGCTCTTTTGCAGGATGACTATGGGGAATACTGCTGCTGCCACCATGGGTATCTAAACCCATCTTCTGTCTTTCCCTCTCTATTTCTAAAGACTGTCTATCCAAATCCAGCTGTTGCTTCTTGAGCTTCAGTCTGGTTTGCTCCACTCTCAATCTATTGAGCTCCCTTTCTAACAATCTGTCATCAGGGTGGGTGGGAGGGACATTTCTAGATACAGAGGTATGATGGGAATGAACAGAAGGAGACCTGTCCCTTACAGAGGGTACCCTAACAGCTTGGCTACCAGTATAATGTGAGAGCACATCATCAGTATGATGTGATTCAACCTCTGTACCAACTATGCTAGACTGTCTAGTAATGGGCAGGCTGAGAAGTTTCTTTCCTGAACCTTTTCCTGGGGGAGTCCCTGGATCAGATTGAGAACCATTAGCTACTTTTTCTACAGATTGGGCACTTATGGCCTTATCCTGTACTCTAAGCATATTAATTAACAGTTCTAAGGAAGGATTCTTCCCTACACTCAAACCTCTCTCTATGCAGAGACTCCTTGCTCCTTTCCAGCTAAGGTGATCATATGCAAGTTTGGACAGTTCAACTTTTTGGCCTGTGCCAGACATTTTTAGAGAGAGTTAAAGTGATAGACAAAGAGAAAAAAGTTTTCAGAACTTTTTGGAAAGACAGAAAAAAAACTTTTTAAACTTTTAAGAACTTTTTGAAAGTTTAGAAGTACTTTTCAGCACTTAGAAAAGAGTGAAAAGAGGAAATGCAAAACTTTTTGGCTATGTGTATATACACTGACCTTGTTTTGTATATTTTTCTCTTATGAAAAGTACAATGACAAGAGTGGTAAGTAGTCTCAAAGCACTTATCCCACCGCTGCACAACCAATGTAGGAGGCTGGACTGGCTTGTAGTGAGTACCAAGGGGTACTTGCACCTTGCACCAGGCCCAGTTATCCCTTATTAGTGTATAGGGTGTCTAGCAGCTTAGGCTGATAGATAATGGTAGCTTAGCAAAGCAGCTCAGGCTGAACTAGGAGACGTGTGAAGCTACTACAGTACCACTTAGTGTCATATGCACAATATCATAAGAAAACACAATACACAGTTATACTAAAAATAAAGGTACTTTATTTTTATAACAATATGCCAAAGTATCTTAGAGTGTACCCTCAGTGAGAGGATAGGAAATATACACAAGATATATATACACAATAGCAAAAATATGCAGTATAGTCTTAGAAAACAGTGCAAACAATGTATAGTTACAATAGGATGCAATGGGGAAACATAGGGATAGGGGCAACACAAATCATATACTCCAGAAGTGGAATGCGAACCACGAATGGACCCCAAACCTATGTGACCTTGTAGAGGGTCGCTGGGACTATTAGAAAATAGTGAGAGTTAGCAAAATAACCCTCCCCAAGACCCTGAAAAGTGAGTGCAAAGTGCACTAAAGTTCCCCTAAGGACAAAATAGTCGTGTTAGAGGGAGAATGCAAGGAAAACACAAATCAGCAATGCAACAACGATGGATTCCTGTCTGAGGGTACCTGTGGAACAAGGGGACCAAGTCCAAAAGTCACAAGCAGCTCGTAGCTGGGGAGATGCCCAAGAAATGCCAGCGGTTGGTGCAAAGAAGCTCTTACTAGGCTGAAGAACTGTAAATACTGCCGAAACGACAAGGGCTAGAGACTTCCCCTTTGGAGGATGGATCCCCCACGCCTTGGAGAGTCGTGCAGAAGTGTTTTCCCACCGGATGGACGCCAACAAGCCTTGCTACACGCAAATCGCGTGTTTGGCGTTTTTGGACGCTGCTGGGGCCCAGGAGGGACCAGGAGGTCGCAAATTGGACCTGCAGAGAGAGGGGACGTCGAGCAAGACAAAGAGCCCTCACTGAAGCAGGTAGCACCCGGAGAAGTGCCAGAAACAGGCACTACGAGGATGCGTGAAACGGTGCTCGCCGAAGTTGCACAAAGGAGTCCCACGTCGCCGGAGACCAACTTAGAAAGTCGTGCAATGCAGGTTAGAGTGCCGTGGACACAGGCTTGGCTGTGCACACAGGATTTCCGCCGGAAGTGCACAGGGGCCGGAGAAGCTTGCAAAGTCGCGGTTCCCAGCAATGCAGCCCAGCGAGGTGAGGCAAGGACTTACCTCCACCAAACTTGGGCTGAAGAGTCACTGGACTGTGGGAGTCACTTGGACGGTGTCGCTGGATTCGAGGGACCTCGCTCGTCGTGCTGAGAGGAGACCCAAGGGACCGGTAATGCAGCTTTTTGGTGCCTGCGGTTGCAGGGGGAAGATTCCGTCGACCCACGGGAGATTTCTTCGGAGCTTCTGGTGCAGAGAGGAGGCAGACTACCCCCACAGCATGCACAAGCAGGAAAACAGTCGAGAAGGCGGCAGGATCAGCGTTACAGAGTTGCAGTAGTCGTCTTTGCTACTATGTTGCAGGTTTGCAGGCTTCCAGCGCGGTCAGCGGTCGATTCCTTATCAGAAGGTGAAGAGGGAGATGCAGAGGAACTCGGCTGAGCTCGTGCATTCGTTATCTAAAGTTTCCCCAGAGACAGAGACCCTAAATAGCCAGAAAAGAGGGTTTGGCTACCTAGGAGAGAGGAAAGGCTACTAACACCTGAAGGAGCCTATCAGCAGGAGTCTCTGACGTCACCTGGTGGCACTGGCCACTCAGAGCAGTCCAGTGTGCCAGCAGCACCTCTGTTTCCAAGATGGCAGAGGTCTGGAGCACACTGGAGGAGCTCTGGACACCTCCCAGGGGAGGTGCAGGTCAGGGGAGTGGTCACTCCCCTTTCCTTTGTCCAGTTTCGCGCCAGAGCAGGGGCTAAGGGGTCCCTGAACCGGTGTAGACTGGCTTATGCAGAATTGGGCACATCTGTGCCCAACAAAGCATTTCCAGAGGCTGGGGGAGGCTACTCCTCCCCTGCCTTCACACCATTTTCCAAAGGGAGAGGGTGTCACACCCTCTCTCAGAGGAAGTTCTTTGTTCTGCCATCCTGGGCCAGGCCTGGCTGGACCCCAGGAGGGCAGCTGCCTGTCTGAGGGGTTGGCAGCAGCAGCAGCTGCAGTGAAACCCCAGGAAGGGCAGTCTGGCAGTACCAGGGTCTGTGCTACAGACCACAGGGATCATGGAATTGTACCAACAATGCCAGGATGGCATAGAGGGGGCAATTCCATGATCATAGACATGTTACATGGCCATATTCGGAGTTACCATGGTGAAGCTACATATAGGTAGTGACCTATATGTAGTGCACGCGTGTAATGGTGTCCCCGCACTCACAAAGTTCAGTGAATTGGCTCTGAACAATGTGGGGGCACCTTGGCTAGTGCCAGGGTGCCCTCACACTAAGTAACTTTGCACCTAACCTTTACCAGGTAAAGGTTAGACATATAGGTGACTTATAAGTTACTTAAGTGCAGTGTAAAATGGCTGTGAAATAACGTGGACGTTATTTCACTCAGGCTGCAGTGGCAGGCCTGTGTAAGAATTGTCAGAGCTCCCTATGGGTGGCAAAAGAAATGCTGCAGCCCATAGGGATCTCCTGGAACCCCAATACCCTGGGTACCTCAGTACCATATACTAGGGAATTATAAGGGTGTTCCAGTAAGCCAATGTAAATTGGTAAAAATGGTCACTAGCCTGTCAGTGACAATTTGGAAAGAAATGAGAGAGCATAACCACTGAGGTTCTGATTAGCAGAGCCTCAGTGAGACAGTTAGTCACTACACAGGTAACACATTCAGGCACACTTATGAGCACTGGGGCCCTGGGTTACCAGGGTCCCAGTGACACATACAACTAAAACAACATATATACAGTGAAAAATGGGGGTAACATGCCAGGCAAGATGGTACTTTCCTACAATCACCACCCTAAGGGTGGTGCCCAGAGCTCCTCCAGTGTATCCCAGACTCCAGCCATCTTGCTTTGCAAGGTGTGGGGCACTCTGGAGGGCTCTGAGGAGCCTGTGCCAGCAGGTGACGTCAGACACCCCTTCTGATAGGTCCTTACCTGATAAGGTAGCCAATCCCCCTCTCAGGGCTATTTACAGTCTCTCCTGTGGGTTCTCTTCAGATTCTACCTGCAAGTTTCCAGCAGGAATCCTCTGCAACTACTGCTTCATCCTCTGACCTCGGATCAACCGCCGCCTGCTCCAGGAACTGCTGTAACGGCAAAAAAGTATCAACAAGGGATACTTTTCTTCTGCAACTTCAGCTCCAGCCAGTAACTGCACCAGTTTCCATGCTGTGCACGCTCTGAGGACTCCCTGTCTTCATCCTGCACCAGAAGGACCAAAGAAATCTCCTGTGGAGTGACAAAGTAACTCCCCTGCTCACGCAGCCACCTTGTAAGTCGATGACCGGTACTCTTTGACTCCTCTCATAGCGACGAGCTTGCTCCATGGAACACAGAGGGTGGACCCCATTGACACAGACTGTACTGAGGTCCTGCTGATGCAATTTAGAGGACATAAGACCTTGCCTTCTCCCAGAACAGCAGCACCCCTATGCACCACGTCTTGTTCACCTCCTGAGGCCTCTGTGCACTATTTTCAAAATTCCTTTGTGCAAAGCCTGGCCCAGGTCCCCAGCACTCTATCCTGAGACACTCAACTCGCTGAGTTCTTCTCCGTCGGTGTCGGACCTTCCTGTGTAGTGCTGCACCAGCCGTATTTTGCACCTCCTTTGTCCCCATTTCCTGGGACTCCCGTGGGTGCTATCTGGTGTCCGGAGGGCTCTCTGAAGTGCTGAGAGCCCTCTCTTCCTCCTCACACAAAGTTGAGGACCCCAAGTCTCCCCTGGGTCCAGATAGCCCTAGTTGATGCATTACGCGACTTTGCCAGAACCAAGGCTTGTTGGAGGAATCCAGTGCCAAATCTCGCCTGCATCCAACTTCACAACGTGGCACATCCTTTGCATTACACAGGAACCAGCTGGCATCTTCCTAGGGTGCATTTATGCAGTCTTCATCCAACCGGGGTCTCTTCTTTTGCACCCTCTTCTGGGTTGGCAGGGGCTCCTCTCCTTCCTGGAACTTCTTTAGACTTCTGGACTTGGTCTCCTTCGTTTCCAAGTCTTCAGGTCCAGAAATCCACTGTTTGTTGCTTGCAGACTTGGTTGGTTCTTGCAATAATTCCAATTACGAGGTATAGTGTGTCCTAGGGAAACTTGCAGTACTTTACTCCTGCTTTTCTGGGCTCTGGGGTGGGGTAATTTACTCACCTTTATTATATTATTACTCTCCCAGTGATTCTGCACATACTACACTTGTCTGGGGGGGATTTGGGATTCGCATTCCACTTTCTTAGTAAATGGTTTGTGTTGTCCATAGATCTATTTTCTCCCATTGCATTCTATAGCATTTTCTATTGTTTGAACTACCCTATGTCTAATTACTTACCTTATTTTGGTGTCTAGTGTATATATTGTGCATAATACTTACCTCCAGAAGGAGTATCGCCTCTAAGATATTTTTAGTACTGTGTCACCCAAATAAACTGCCTTTATTTTTGGTAACACTGAGTATTGTCTTTACTTGTGTATAAGTACTGTGGAACTATAAGTGGTATTGCATTAGCTTTGCATGTCTCCTAGTTCAGCCTAAGCTGATCTGCTATAGCTACCTCTATCAGCCTAAGCTTCTAGAACACTACTACATTTCACTAATAAGGGATAACTGGACCTGGTATAAGGTGTAAGTACCCAAGGTACCCACTACAAATCAGGCCAGCTGTAGGAAGGTAGCATCTTTCTAGCCTTGTTACCCCCACTTTTGGCCTGTTTGTGAGTATATGTCAGGGTGTTTTTACTGTCTCACTGGGATCCTGCTAGCCAGGGCCCAGTGCTCATAGTGAAGACCCTATGTTGTCAGTGTGTTTGATATGTGTCACTGGGATCCTGCTAGCCAGGAACCCAGTGTTCATAAGTTTGTGGCCTATATGTGTTCCCTTTGTGGTGCCTAACTGTATCACTGAGGCTCTGCTAAACAGAACCTCAGTGTTTATGCTCTCTCTGCTTTCAATATTCTCACTGCAGACTAGTGACTAATTTTCCCATTTCTCATTGGCACACTGGAACACCCTTATAATTCCCTTGTATATGGTACCTAGGTACCCAGGGTATTGGGGTTCCAGGAGATCCCTATGGGCTGCAGCATTTCTTTTGCCACCCATAGGGAGCTCAGACAATTCTTACACAGGACTGGCACTGCAGCCTGAGTGAAATAACGTCCACGTTATTTCACAGCCATTTTACACTGCACTTAAGTAACTTATTGTAGAAGGCTGGCCTGGCTTGTAGTGGGTACCAGAGGTACTTACTCCTTGTGCCAGGTCCAGTTATCCCTCATTAGTGTAGAAGAGGTGTTTCTAGCAGCTTAGGCTGTTAGAAGGTAGCTATGGCAAAGCAGCTTAGGCTGAACTAGGAGACATGTAAAGCTCCTACTATACCACTGGTGTCATATGCACAGTATCATAAGAAAACACAATACAAAGAAGTACTCAAAATAAAGGTACTTTATTTTTATGACAATATGCCAAAGGTATCTCAGTGAGTACCCTCAGTTTGAGGATAAGATATATACACAAGATATATGTACACAAACCAAAATTATACAGGTAATAGCAAGAAAAGTAATGCAAGCAGTGTAAAGTTACAGTAGATTGCAATAGGAGCACATAGGTATAGGGGCAACACAAACCATATACTCCAAAAGTGGAATGCGAATCACGAATGGACCCCAAACCTATGTGAGCTTCTAGAGGGTCGCTGGGACTGTAAGAAAACAGTGAGGGTTAAAAAAATAGCCCACCCCAAGACCCTGAAAGGTAGGTGTAAAGTGCACCTACTACCCCCAGAGAGCACAGAAGTCACAATAGGGGGATTCTGAAGGAAGAACAAACACCAGCAATGCAACAACAGTGGATTTCCGGACCTGAGTACCTGTAAGGCAAGGCGACCAAGTCCAATATTCGCGACATTGTCGAGAGTGGGCAGGAGCCCAGGAAATGCCAGCTGAGGGTGCATGGAAGCTGCCACCTGTTGGAAGAAGCTTGGAGTTCTGCAAGAAAAAAGAGGACTAGGAACTTCTCCTTTGGAGGATGGGTGTCCCACGTCGCGATAAAGCTTGCAGAGGTGTTCCCATGCACAAAGACCGCAAATAAGCCTTGATAGCTGCAAGGGTTGCGGTTAGGGTTTTGGGTGCTGCTGTGGCCCAGGAGGGACCAGGATGTCGCCACTTGGAGAAGGGGACACAGGGGGTGCCCAGCAACTCAGAGAGCCCTCACAGAAACAGGCAGCACCCGCAGAAGTACCTGAAAAGGCACTTGGAAGAAAAGTGAACCGAGTCCTCCCGAATTCACAAAAGGGAGTCCCATGACACTGGAGGACAACTCAGAAGATTGTGCACTGCAGGAAGGAGTGTCGGGGACCCAGGCTTGGCTGTGCACAAAGGAAATCCTGGGAGAGTGCACAGGAGCTGGAGCAGCTGCAAATCATGCGGTACCGAGCAATGCAGTCTAGCATGGGGAGGCAAGGACTTACCTCCACCAAACTTGGACTGAAGAGTCACTGGACTGTGGGAGTCACTTTGACAGAGTTTCTGAGTTCCAGGGACCACGGTCGTCATGCTGAGTGGGGACCCAGTGGACCAGTGATGCAGTCTTTTGGTTCTTGCAGTAGCAGGGGGATGATTCCGTCGACCCACTGGAGATTTCTTCAGAGATCCTGGTGTAGAGAGGAGGCAGGCTACCCCCAGATCATGCACCACCTGGAAACAGTCGAGAAAGCTGGCAGGATGAAGCAATACAAGGTTGCTAGCAGTCGTCTTGCTACTTTGTTGCGGTTTTGCAGGCGTCCTGAGCAGTCAGCGGTCAATCCTTTGGCAGAAGGTGAAGAGATGCAGAGGAACTCTGATGAGCTCTTGCATTCTTTATCTGAAGAATTCCTCAAAGCAGAGACCCTAAATAGCCAGAAAAGGAGGTTTGGCTACCAAGAGAGGTAAGAGCCTATCAGAAGGCGCCTCTGACGTCACCTGCTGGCACTGGCCACTCACAGCAGTCCAGTGTGCCACAGACACCTCTGTTTCCAAGATGGCAGAGGTCTGGGACACACTGGAGGAGCTCTGGGCACCTCCTCTGGGAGGTGCAGGTCAGGGGAGTGGTCACTCCCCTTTCCTTTGTCCAGTTTCGCGCCAGAGCAGGGCTGGGGGATCCCTAAACCAGTGTAGACTGGCTTATGCAGAGATGGGCACCATCTGTGCCCATCAAAGCATTTCCAGAGGCTGGGGGTGGCTACTCCTCCCCAGCCTTCACACCTATTTCCAAAGGGAGAGGATGCTACACCCTCTCTCAGAGGAAATCCTTTGCTCTGCCTTCCTGGGCCAGGGCTGCCTGGACCCCAGGAGGGCAGAAACCTGTCTGAGGGGTTGGCAGCAGCAGCAGCTGCAGTGGAGACCCCGGAAAGGCAGTTTGGCAGTACCCGGGTTCTGTGCTAGAGACCCGGGGGATCATGGAATTGTCCCCACAATGCCAGAATGGCATTGGGGTGACCATTCCATGATCTTAGACATGTTATATGGCCATGTTCCGAGTTACCATTGTGACGCTGTACATAGGTAGTGACCTATGTACAGTGCATGCATGTAAGGGTGTCCCTGCACTCACAAAGTCCGGGGAATTTGCCCTGAATGATGTGGGGGCACCTTGGCTAGTGCCAGGGTGCCCACACACTAAGTAACTTTGCACCCAACCTTCACCAGGTGAAGGTTAGACATATAGCTGACTTATAAGTTACTTAATTG
The DNA here is from genome assembly GCF_031143425.1 of Pleurodeles waltl. Classification (NCBI taxonomy): domain Eukaryota; kingdom Metazoa; phylum Chordata; class Amphibia; order Caudata; family Salamandridae; genus Pleurodeles; species Pleurodeles waltl. The sequence continues at coordinate 357,557,160 of NC_090450.1, read as the reverse complement.
CAGTGGTAAATGGCTGTGAAATAACGTGGACGTTATTTCACTCAGGCTGCACTGGCAGGCCTGTGTAAGAATTGTCAGAGCTCCCTATGGGAGGCAAAAGAAATGCTGCAGCCCATAGGGATCTCCTGGAACCCCAATACCCTGGGTACCTCAGTACCATATACTAGGGAATTATATGGGTGTACCAGTATGCCAATGTGAATTGGTAAATTTAGTCACTAGCCAGTTAGTGACAAATTTTGAAAGCAGAGAGAGCATAACCACTGAGGTTCTGGTTAGCAGAGCCTCAGTGAGACAGTTAGGCATCACACAGGGAACACATACAGGGCACATACTTATGAGCACTGGGGCCCTGCCTGACAACATATATACAGTGAAATATGGGGGTAACATGCCAGGCAAGATTATACTTTCCTACACAACCCCCGCCAAACGAAGGACAATAAGACTAGCCATGACCTCATGAGTCTTCATTGTCTAAGTGGAAATATCTGGAGAGTCCATCTGCATTGGGGTGGGTACTCCCAGGTCTATGTTCCACTGTATAGTCCATTCCCTGTAGAGATATGGACCACCTCAACAATTTAGGGTTTTCACCTTTCATTTGTTTTAGCCAAAGTAGAGGTTTGTGGTCTGTCTGAACAATGAAGTGAGTGCCAAACAGGTATGGCCTCAACTTCTTCAGTGCCCAGACCACAGCAAAGGCCTCCCTCTCTATGGCAGACCAATGGTTTTCTCTAGGGGTCAACCTTCTGCTGATAAAAGCAACTGGTTGATCCTCGCCCTCAGAATTCAGTTGTGATAAGACTGCCCCTACCCCTAATTCAGATGCATCAGTTTGAACAATGAATTTCTTGTAGTAATATGGGCTTTTTAGGACAGGTGCAGAGCACATGGCCTCTTTGAGCTCCTCAGAAGCTTTCTGACAGCTGGCTGTCCACAATATGTTTTTAGGCATCTTCTCACTTGTGAGATCATTAAGAGGGGCTGCTATGGAGCCATCGTTTTTAATGAATCTCCTGTAATACCCAGTGAGGCCTAAGAAGGCTCTCACTTGGGTCTGTGTTGTAGGGGGAACCCAATCCATGATTGTCTGGATTTTCCCCTGCAGTGGTGCGATCTGTTCTCCACCTACCAGGTGTCCCAGATAAACCACCTTTCCCTTCCCTATCTGACACTTTGAGGTCTTGATAGTGAGGCCTGCCTTTTGCAGGGCCTCCAAAACTTTCCAAAGGTGGACCAGGCGCTCATCCCAGGTGGAGCTAAAGACAGCTATATCATCAAGATATGCTGCACTAAAAGCCTCCAACCCTTGCAGGACTGTGTTCACCAACCTCTGAAAAGTGGCAGGTGCATTCTTCAAACCAAAGGGCATCACTGTAAATTGGTAGTGCCCTCCTATAGTTGAAAATGCAGTTTTAGGTTTAGCATCCTCAGCCAATTTGATCTGCCAATACCCTGCAGTCAAATCAAAGTTGCTTAGATACTTGGCAGATGCCAGTGTATCTATGAGCTCATCTGCCCTGGGTATATGGTGAGCATCAGTTTTTGTTACCTGATTGAGACCTCTGTAGTCTACCCAAAACCTCATCTCCCTTTTTCCATCTTTTGAGTGAGGCTTTGGTACAAGCACTACAGGACTCGCACATGGGATTTCAGAAGGTTCAACCACTCCCAGATCAAACACTTTCTGAACCTCTTGTTTTATGCAGTCCCTGACATGGTCAGGCTGCCTATAGATTTTACTTTTGACAGGCCTGCTGTCTCCAGTATCAATTGTGTGTTCACCCCAAGATGTGGTGCCTGGCACAGTTCAAAAGAGTTCAGAAAATTGTCCAAGGAGATTTATGCAGTTGTCTTTCTGTTCTGCAGTCAGACAATCTGCCAAAACGACTCCCTCCACTAAAGCATCCTCTTCAGTGGAGGAGAAGAGATCAGGGAGAGGGTCAGTCTCTTCTTCCTGTCCCTCATCTGTTGCCATCAGCAGGGTGAGATCAGCCCTGTCATAGTAGGGTTTTAGGCGGTTGACATGAATCCCCCTAAGGGGACTCCTGGCAGTGCCCAGGTCTACCAGATAGGTAACCTCACCCTTCTTCTCAACAATTAGATGGGGTCCACTCCATTTGTCTTGGAGTGCTCTTGGGGCCACAGGCTCCAATACCCACACCTTCTGTCCTGGTTGGTACTGGATCAGAACAGACTTCTGGTCATGCCATTGCTTTTGGAGCTCTTGGCTAGCCTGAAGGTTTTTACTGGCCATTGTCATGTACTCCGCCATTCTGGATCTTAGGCCAAGTACATAGTCCACTATGTCCTGTTTGGGAGCTTTTAAAGGTTGTTCCCAACCCTCGTTCACAAGTGTTAGTGGACCTCTTACAGGGTGTCCAAATAGGAGTTCAAAGGGGCTGAAGCCCACTCCTTTCTGGGGAACCTCCCTGACAGCAAAAAGGAGGCAAGGTAACAGGACATCCCATCTCCTCCTGAGTTTTTCAGGGAGTCCCATTATCATACCTTTCAGAGTTTCATTAAACCTCTCTACCAGTCCATTAGTCTGTGGATGATAAGGAGTGGTGAATTTGTAGGTTACACCACATTCCTTCCACATAGCTTTCAAGTATGCAGAAATAAAGTTGCTACCCCTGTCTGATACAACCTCGTTTGGGAAACCCACCCTGGAAAAGATTCCCAGGAGGGCTTTCGCCACTGCAGGAGCTGTAGTGGTCCTTATAGGAATTGCTTCAGGATATCTTGTGGCATGGTCCACAACCACCAAGATAAACCTATTGCCTGAAGCAGTAGGAGGGTCAAGGGGGCCAACTATGTCAACCCCTGCCCTTTCAAAGTGGACCCCCAACCACAGGTAGTGAAATAAGGGGAGCCTTTGGTGTGCCACCAGTCTTGCCACTGGCTTGGCAGGTCACACAAGACTTGCAAAAATCTTTAGGGCCGTATTTATACTCTGGTTGCGCCGAATTTGCGTCGTTTTTTTCGACGCAAATTCGACGCTAAACTAACGCCAACTAACGCCATATTTATACTATGGCGTTAGACGCGTCGGGCGCCAAAGTGCCCGGAGTGAGCGTCATTTTTTAGCGTGAACCCCTTCCTTGCGTTAATGAGATGCAAGGGAGGCGTTCCCGTCTTAAAAAATGACTCCCAGGCCTTTACGTGGTATTTATACTCCCGGGCAAAAATGACGCCCGGGAGTGGGCGTGGCCAAAAACGGCGCATTTGCGCCGCTTTTTAACGCCTGGGTCAGGGATGGCGTTAAGGGACAAGTGGGCTCAAAATGAGCCCACAGTGCCCTCCCCTGCCCCCAGGGACCCCCCCTGCCACCCCTGCCCACCCCAGGAGGACACCCAAGGATGGAGGGACCCATCCCAGTGAAGTACAGGTAAGTTCAGGTAAGTATAATTTTTGTTATTTTTCAATTTTTTTTGGGTGGCATAGGGGGGCCTTATTTGTCCCCCCCTACATGCCACTATGCCCAATGACCATGCCCAGGGGACATAAGTCCCCTGGGCATGGCCATTGGGCAAGGGGGCATGACTCCTATCTTTACAATGATAGGAGTCATGTTGATGGGGGATGGGCGTCGAAAAAAAATGGCGCAAGTCGAGTTACGACGATTTTTTCGACGTAACCTGACTTGCCCCATTTTAAGACGCCCATACGCCATTTTCCCCCTACGCCGGCGCTGTCTGGTGTACGTGGTTTTTTTCCACGCAAACCAGGCAGCGCCGGTCTGCTTGCGCCGGCTAACGCCATTCCATAAATACGGCGCCCGCATGGCGCTTCAGAATGGCGTTAGACGGCGCAAAAATTTTTGACGCTAAACTGCGTTAGCGCAGTTTAGCGTCAAAAAGTATAAATATGGGCCTTAGTGTCCTTTGACATCCTAGGCCAGTGAAACAGGGGGACAAGCCTTTCCCATGTTTTGATCTGGCCCAAATGCCCAGCCAAAGGAATGTCATGTGCCAGAGTTAGGAGGAACTCTCTGTACTGCAGGGTAATGACCAATCTCCTGGCTGCTCCAGGTTTTGGGTCCCTTGCCTCTGTGTACAAGAGGTTGTCCTCCCAGTAAACTCTATGTGAATCACTGAAATCCCCATTTTGCTGCTTGACAGCTTTCTGTCTGAGACCCTCTAATCTGCGACAGGTTTGCTGTGCCACACTCAGCTCTTCCCTGGCAGCCCCCCCTCCACCCAAAAGCTCAGCAGTGTCTGCTGCCAGCTCATCTGGTGAAGGTTCTGCACAGGGAGGAAATTCTTCTTCCTCAGGAGGAGAATCATCTGTAGAGGGAGGGATAGTGGGTAGGGATTTACCCTTGCTACCCCGAGCTTTAGGGAGCACTTGGTCCATTGTTCCAGGATCCAAGTTACCCTGTCCTTTTTGCTTTTTGGCCTGAGCCCTTGTCAAAGCAAAAATATGCTCAGGAATGCCCAGCATTGCTGCATGAGCCTCCAACTCCACTTCTGCCCAAGCTGATGTCTCTAAATTGTTCCCTAGTAGACAGTCTACAGGTAAATCTGAGGCAACCACAACTTTCTTTGGAACAGTAACGCCCCCACCAGTTGAGATTCACAACAGCCATGGGGTGACTAAGAGTGTTGTTATGAGCGTTTGTCACTTGGTACTGCTGACCAAGTAGGTATTGTTCAGGGTGCACCATTTTCTCTATTACCATGGTAACACTGCCACCTGTGTCCCTGTAGCCTGAACCTCAACACCATTTATTAGGGAAAGTTGCTTGTACTAATCCATATTAAGGGGACAAGAAACCAAGGTGGCCAAATCAATGGCACCTTCAGAGACTAACACAGCGCTGTGGTCTCCCTAACAAGACCAACCCCAACTAAATTACCAAAAGTGAGCCCAGCTACTCCCTTAGATTGGCTATTAGTAGGTTTGCTCCCACCACCACTGCTATTACTAGGGGCACTAGACTTTGCAGTAGGGGTTGTGGTAGTGGGAGGTTTGGTGTTTTTCTTTGGACTGTGGTACTGAAAATTCTGGACCCGTGTTATAAACATCGTCGTATCACAACGATTTTGGTATCAGCAGACCGAGAATGATTAGAATAGTATGCACAAGCATTGTATTCATATTCGGGTAACGAAATCACCCGAATATCAGAGTTTCCGTCCTGAACCCTCGTGTTCCATTTAAACGACAGCCATTTTGTGATTGCCCTCACATAGGCCAATGTCTAATGCTGAAAACGAGTCTGAAGGACACGTACATCTTTGCTGACTCCTCTGTGACCTGGGCAAGCTGACTCCACTGCCTGAAGCCAAACCTGTTCGGACAGTTTCTTTCCCAGTGGCCGAATGAGATTAGTATCAAGGCACAACACATCATAAAACCTTTCATCACACACAAACCATGCCTAATCTTACACGCACCTGTCCCTGTTTCTTTCTTTATGACTTGCTTTACAAGGAGGAGGTGCCTGTTTATATTGGGGGTCCGTTGATATCTGATGAAAGTACTGAGCCTTGCCGGGTAATTGATTGATGGCTGGACAAACTGAAATATGGGCTTGTCATCATAACCCTGCTATTTCTTTGTAGTGAAAATATGTGAATGGTCAACTGTAAAATAAGGAATGTTTGCCCAAAGCATAATATTTTGTATAAAAGAGAAGGTTAGCTTTGCAAGAGCGGCAGTCTCCTGAGAATATACACCGTGTTGTACTTCTAGGATACCTGTTACTGGCTGCAGCCAATAAACAAGATCTTTGACTTCACCAAGAAGACTCTGTGTTTCTGTAGTCTGAAACAGGAAGGACTCGAAGTCTTAGGGTGTGTTCCCTGGCACCACTGGGTTCTGAAAAACCCAGTACTTCAGGACAACTGGCATCAGTTGTCCAATGGCTTTTGACTTTACACAAATAACACCAAGGCTTTTTAGGTTGATTATTGGAAGAGGATTTGGACCCACCACCCCCACCAGAGGATTTTTGTGGGCCTGATGAAGACTCAGTTTTACGTTTGTCCCCACCCTTGTCAGAAGACTTACCATCCTTCTTCTTGCCATCCTTGTCACCCCCTGTATGAACTTTTCTGTTCACTCTTGTTCTGACCCATTTGTCTGCCTTCTTTCCCATTCCTGGGGAGAGGTCAGACCTGAGTCCACTAGAGATTGGTGTAACAAGTCAGACACACAGTTATTCAGAATTTGCTCTCTCAGAATAAGATTATACAGGCTTTCATAGTCAGAAACTCTACTGCCATCTAACCACCCCTCCAAGGCCTTCACTGAACAGTCAAAAAAGTCTATCCAGTCTTGTGAGGACTCTTTTCTGGTGTCTCTGAACTTAATCCTCTATTGTTCAGTGGTTAAGCCAAATCCATCCAAGAGTGCATCCTTCAAAACTGCAAAATTGTTAGCATCACTTTCTCTAACAGTAAGGAGCCTATCCCTACCTTTTCCATTGAAAGATAGCCACAATATTGCAGCCCACTGCCTTTGAGGGACCCCCTGTACCATACAGGCCCTCTCAAGTGCAGCAAACCACTTGTTGATGTCATCCCCCTCCTTGTGAGGGGGGACTATCTTGTGCAGATTCCTGGAATCATGCTCTCTAATAGGCTTACTATCAGGAATACTGCTGCTACCACCATGGGGTCCAAACCCCAATCTCTGTCTCTCCTTCTCCAGGTCTAAGGATTCCCTATCTAAGGCCAGCTGTTGCTGTTTAAGCTTCAGTCTTGTCTCTTCAACCCTCAACTTTTTGAGTTCCCTTTCTAACATGTTGTCTTCAGGGTGGGTGGGTTGGGAATGCTTGGACATAGAAGATAAATTGGAAACAACAGAGGGGGATCTGTCCCTAACTGACTGATCCCTAGCAACTTGGCCTCCAGGAATAAAGACTCCCCTACTATGATGGGAACCTCCATTACTACCAACATTACTGGGTGTCCTGCTAGGGTGCAGATCTGGTTCAGAACCCTCCTCACCTCCCTCAAGGAGATCCCCTGAGTCAGAATGGGAACCTTCTATCAACCTCTCATTTGAAGTGCCTGCTTGGGACTCATCATTCACAATAAGCATGTTAAATAGAAGCTCTTTTGTAGGGTTCTTTCTTATCACTAAACCTCTATCTAAGCAGAGACTCCTTAGGCTCTTGTAATTCAAATTGTCATAAGTAGTATTGACCATTTTAAGAATAGAATCTTCTACAGACATGATAGTAAAAGGTTTGGAAATAGTGAGAAGGAAGAAAAAGGTTCAGAACCTTTTAAAGAACAGAGAAAACCTTTTTCTAACTTTTTAGAATCTTTTAGAAGTTTTAGAATACTTTTCAGCACTTTGTAAAAAGTTTAAGAGGTGAAAAGCAAACATTTTTTCGGTTAGGTGTACATACACTGACCTTGTTTTGTATATTCTTCTCTTATGAAAAGTACACAATGACAAAGTGGTAAGTAGTTACAAGTACTTATCCCACCGCTGCCACCAATGTAGGAGGCTGGCCTGGCTTGTAGTGGGTACCAGAGGTACTTACACCTTGTGCCAGGTCCAGTTATCCCTTATTAGTGTAGAAGAGGTGTTTCTAGCAGCTTAGGCTGATAGAAGGTAGCTATGGCAAAGCAGCTTAGGCTGAACTAGGAGACATGTAAAGCTCCTACTATACCAGTGGTGTCATATGCACAATATCATAAGAAAACAGAATACACAGAAGTACTAAAAATAAAGGTTCTTTATTTTTATGACAATATGCCAAAAGTATCTCAGTGAGTACCCTCAGTATGAGGATAAGATATATACACAAGATATATGTACACAAACCAAAATTATGCAGGTAATAGCAAGAAAAGTAATGCAAGCAGTGTAAAGTTACAGGAGATTGCAATAGGAGCACATAGGTATAGGGGCAACACAAACCATATACTCCAAAAGTGGAATGCGAACCACGAATGGACCCCAAACCTATGTGAGCTTGTAGAGGGTCACTGGGACTGTAAGAAAGCAGTGAGGGTTAGAACAATAGCCCACCACAAGACCCTGAAAGGTAGGTGTAAAGTGCACCTACAACCTCCAGAGAGCACAGAAGTCGTGATGGGGGATTCTGCAGGAAGAACAAACACCAGCAATGCAACAACAGTGGATTTCCGGACCTGAGTACCTGTAAGACAAGAAGACCAAGTCCAATAGTTGCGACAGTGTCGAGAGTGTGCAGGAGCCCAGGAAATGCCAGCTGAGGGTGCAAGGAAGCTGCCACCTGTTTGAAGAAGCTTGGCGTTCTGCAAGAAAGAAGAGGACTAGGAACGTCTCCTTCGGAGGATGGGTGTCCCACGTCGCGATGAAGCTTGCACAGGTGTTCCCACGCAGAAAGACCACAAACAAGCCTTGCTAGCTGCAAGGGTTGCAGTAGGGGTTTTTGGGTGCTGCTGTGGCCCAGGACGGACCAGGATGTCGCCACTTGGAGGAGGAGACAGAGGGGGCACCCAGCAAATCAGAGAGCCCTCACAGAAGCAGGCAGCACCCACAGAAGTACCTGAAATGGCACTTGGAAGAAAAGGGAACTGGAGTCCACCCAAAGTCACAAAAGGGAGTCCCACGACGCTGGAGGACAGCTCAGAAGGTTGTGCACTGCAGTAAGGAGTGTCGGGGACCCAGGCCTGGCTGTGCACGAAGGAAATCCTGGGAGAGTGCACAGGAGCCGGAGCAGCTGCAAATCACACGGTACCCAGCAATGCAGCCTAGCATGGGGAGGGAAGGACTTATCTCCACCAAACTTGTACTAAAGAGTCACTGGACTGTGGGAGTCACTTGGACAGAGAAGCTGAGTTACAGGGACCATGGGGCATATTTATACTCCGTTTGAGCCGAATGTGCGTCAAACATTTTGACGCACAATCAGCGCAAACGTTGCCCCATATTTAAACCCTGACGCCCGAATCCGCGCAAGGGAAAAATCCGCAATGTGTGCCATTTTCTGGATGCGGCAACCCGCCCTGCGTTAATGATATGCAGGGTAGGCGTGTCGACGCAGAGCCCTGCAGCAACAACAGCAGCCACAGCAGGGACCCCAAAGGCAGCGCAGAAGGCAGGAGAGGATATTCCGCCCAAGAACAACCCTGCATGGCCTCAGGGAACACGACATCATCCAGAGGTACCGGTTGAACTGGCAGGCCATTCAGCAGCTGCTGAGAAATATTGAACAGCAGTTGGCCCCCACTTTGGTGACACCCCACACCATCCCAACAGAAACAAAGCTGCTTGCCGTACTTCACCTGCTGGCAAGTGGCTCGTTTCAGACAACTGGTGCCCTGGTTGGTGGAATATCACAACCATCATTCTCCGCATTCCTGCCAAAAGTACTGGATGCCATCACTTGCCTGACACCCCTCCACATCTGCTTCCCTAACACACTGCAGAAGCAGCAGGAAACAAAACAGGGGTTCTACGCCATCAGTGGCTTCCCACACGTCCTTGGTGCAATCGACTGCACACACGTACGCCTTGTGCCACCTGCTGCAACAGAACACCTCTACCGCAACAGGAAGCACACACATATTCTATCAATGTGCAGGCCATAGTCGATCACCAAGGATTGATCAGCAACATTGTGGCAAAATATCCTGGGAGTGTACATGACGCATTCATCTTCCGTCACTCTACCATCAACCAACACTTCCAGGATGGACGGTATGGCAATGGACTACTTGTTGGTAAGTACAAAAATCCAACTTATATACACACTGCACAGCAACCCTCTAGGACACACAACACATACACCACAATAGCAACACCTAGCCAGGAACACACTGAGGTCCTGACATCACTAGCCATATTTCTGAAGTCACCATTGAACCTGTCGCACATTGGAATGTACTCCACAGCTGAATGTGAAGACATTAATGAGTGTGGTTGCCTAGATGTCACCTTGCAAATTGGAAGTGTCACAATAACCTATACATTAATACATTGCTTAAGTCTTAAGGTATGGGATGTCCAGGGTACTTTCATATGAACGTCTTAACTACACTTTCATGTGTTAACTCTGCATGGAACTATCATCTCACCCCCAGTGAAGACACACGGACACCTGTATCACAAGTCACAAGTCAAGGGAGGGCACACTGTTATGAAAATAAAAATACAGACTGCTGACAAACGGCTAGCTAACAAACACTTGCTCAGCCAAGGAAAAAACTCAATGCAAAACTTTTACCCTACAAGTATAGGTTGTCACATTAGTACACAAAAGAGTCACAGACAACACAAGACAACTACTGCAATCAAAGGTCTGTACAAGAGTGCTTTCTACATCTAATTGATCCCTTTCTGTGTTTCTATTTCAGCTGATCAGGGGTATGGCATCCAGCCTTGGTTAATGACACCATTTGGGAACCCCACTACTGCTGCAGAGCGGGCATACAACGACGCCCATAAGAGGACACGCAGCATTGTTGAGCGGACCTTTGGGATCCTAAAGTCAAGGTTCCGCTGCCTTGACATCACTGCACAATTGTAAATAAACACAGATAACAAACACCACATCATGCTTTGGCCTATTCATTTCTGCCCACCTTTAGTTCAAAATTGCTGAAGAAGAATGTCGTCTCATTGAGCAATAATGATATAACAATCATGACACAAAAAAAAAACATCACAAATGTATGCACAGAGGGTAGGATGTTACATCATACATTACCATCCACAGAGGCCAACAGGAGTACAAATGTGGCAATTACACATGCCTGATCTAGACACCTGAGACAGTCTCTCACTCAGCCCAAAAATGTAGATCATTTGAAAGTCTCATCACACGTGTTCAGTGACAGGTTGGGACCATCCATGTGTACGTGACCATGTCCTCAATGGCTTCTCCCAAGTTTTTGATATGAACAATACCCAATTGGAACAACATTAGCTGCCACTAACTCATGAGGAGACCTTGAAGTTACAGTGACAACATACACCCAGACAGGTGATAGTGGATCCACATTCGCACACACATATAAACATATGTCATCCAATCAACCAAATATTTGCAAGCTGCCCATCACAGTAGTGTCCCAGTTTGAACCTAGCAGGAAGAATTTAACATGCCACTAAACAAGGTAATGCATAAAGGGCCACATACATCAACAATCTATTTGTCATCAGCACATGAGGAACGCTGAGATTTTGCAAACATAGTCATTGCAAAATGGTATGTCAGATTGCTCCAAATCATCAATAGTGCAAACGTCAAATGGGCAAATGAGATGAATGAATGGCTAACAGTGATTCATACCCTATGGCCTTACATTAGCCTGCTGCTGCAGGTTTTGCATAACAGAATAAATAAAAGCCATGGATACATTAGCAAATCTGGATGGGCAAACCCTAGGGTGCTGGGGGCCTAAGTCCACCTCTACCGCGCTGCAAATATACAAGAATCATGTACTTGTGAACTAAACACATGCATAAGGCGCATGTGTGGCCTAGATGTCAAAAGTCAAACACAAATCAGATACACAAAATCATAATAGGACATGGTTAGCCCCATAAAAACTGTAAGTGACTATTGCACTCCCTTTTTGGAATAGATAAATGCATTACCATGATAATTGTGGACACATTTTTGAGAAGGAATACATCATGGTATCCCATCCATTATTTCAAAATAGCCATCAGCAATTACCCAAAATATGTGTACAAATATGGTTAATACATTTTTTTAAGGTATCATAAATATTACAGTGTGAATGCCTTCTATACATCCAATAAGGGACATGTGTCATAGCTAACCACAAATGTGTATCACATAGCACCGTTTGGCCATGACAAATTTCCTTCCCCAACTTAAAAAAATGAAGACATAATTTAAAAATGCGTCAAAATTCATACAGCATGGGCGTCATAATTTTTTCACGTACAGGAGTGCACAGAATGCAGAGTCAAAAAATATGATATGAAAATTAATAAATTAATAAGGTACAGGACATGTCCACCATATTGTCCATGTTGCTTCACATTTCCACACATACAGCATGGGCGTCATAATTGTTTCACGTACAGGAGTGCACAGAATGCAGAGTCAAAAAATATGATATGAAAATTAATAAATTAATAAGGTACATGACATGTCCACCATATTGTCCATGTTGCGTCAAATTTCCACGCATACAGCATGGGCGTCATTATTTTTTCACGTACAGGAGTGCACAGAATGCAGAGTCAAAAAATATGATATGAAAATTAATAATTTGATAAGGTACATGACATGTCCACCATATTGTCCATGTTGCTTCACATTTCCACCCATACAGCATGGGCGTCATAATTTTTTCACGTACAGGAGTGCACAGAATGCAGAGTCAAATATAAATTTTCATAAATGTTTCTTATATTTGGCCATGAAATAATAATTATCATATCATAATTTTTGACTCTGCATCCTGTGCACTCCTGTACGTGAAATAATTATGACGCCCATGCTGTTTAAAATGTCCATTGTCCATGATTGCTGGGTCCGTTCTGGTGCATTCTTACATAGTGATCCTACAGAAGGGGTGTGGATGATGCTCCTGACATGCTGGGGTGATGTCACAGACAGTGTAGAGGGACAGGAATTGGCAAATAGTAGGAGAGAGACATTCACTGGCAATGCTGACAAGTCATTCAGTGGATTGCAGAACAGTCATTGAGTGTAGTTGTAGTGAGACTGGCATTTGTCAAAACGTAGGACCTTGGTCAAAGTAGGCCATGGTGCAGGGACTAGTGCTTCTGGGTACTCTTCCGTGTGAATGTGATCTGTTCCATGTCTTCTTCTTCTGATGTGTGTGTTGCCTGGTTTGTCCTTGTTGTTGTTGGTTGTGAAGGGGCAACACACACCTCAGTGTTAGAAGACGTGGAGGCAGACATCCCGGGGGCTGCTCCCTGTGGAGTTATTAATGGCAGTACTGCAGCAAGGAGGGCCTGCTGGTTTTTGAGAATGGCAGCCACATCACGATGGTAAGCAGCCAGGTCGGCCCTGAGGGGTTCAATGTTGCATTCGTGCACACGTTGACTGGATTGCAGTTGTAGGTGTTGTGTCAACTGGATGACAGCTGTGCTGATTTCCTTCAGTGTTTTGGCAAGTTCCTGCAAGAGAGACGTTCGGGCTTCCGTAGCAGCTGCCTGATCTGCAAATGACGTCATGCACGAACGCACCGCCTCAAGGCTGGCTGCCATGTTTTGCATCCCCACCCGCACCTCCTTGGCCAGCTCCCGCTGGACACCAACTACAGTTCTTTCAAAGCTGGTGCCAGTGTCGTCAGAGTCCTCAGCTGTGTTGGAGCTGGCAAGTCTCACAATTGGGGTGGTGGGTGGTTCTTCTGTGATGGCTGCTTCTTTTGTGCTCCTCCTTGTGACTGAAGGTGGGGTCTGGAGGCTTTCAAGGACCTTTTGGATGGTCTCCTGGGAAATATTTATGGGCTCGTCATCCATGTCATCAGGGAAATCAGGGACAGGCATATCTGCAGGAGATCCATGTTCCTCTGCAATGAAAGAGGGTACAATTAGTGTGTCTGTGTTGTGACAATTTTGACATAAGATGCAAGCCTTTGGATGACTTAACTTTGTGCTCTGGTTTGGTATTGGTATCTGCTGTCCTTCATATGGGCATTGTTATAGGCCTATGGCCCACCTGTGTGTCACATGTATGATATTGAGTTATCAGACTTGTCTGCCTAATTGCCTCTAGGTGTTGCTTTGTCCAAATTTGGGAATAGCCATCTTTTTGTCCTACTCGTCCCTCCGTGTATATCTATTCTTATGGAGAGACATTTTGTCGCGTGGGCTCTCATTATCCTACATGAGATTACTGGATTTCTAGGCAGCAGGATAGCTAATGGTGTGGGGGACTGAGTCTGACCCACTTGTAAATAACTCTGTCACCCTAATTCTTTCTTTTTGCTCTGGCTAACTAGCAGTGCCTCATGTCTCCCACGGCAAAGAAATGATTAGACAGCCGAGCGCATGACATCTTTGGAACTTCTCTGGGAAGTCGTGGTCACTCAGATCCAAACCAATTCTCTCTTTTCCAGTATGATCTCATATACAAATGACAAAGACCATATTGGTTTTATATGATGATTTCATAAAACAACTGACTTTTAGATAATTAGGTGTGAGCCACAATAACCCAAACAATACAACATGGTAGAATTGAAATAGTCACCAGGAGTGTAAAACATTTGAACAAAGCTATCATGGTGCCTAACTGTTTCTACTCTCCCTCTGCTTGTTCTATTTAGAGCACAGCATGTTTAGCTTGGAGCTTGCCTGTCTGAATCACTGGGGAGACATCAGCCCTCATATCTGAGCAATGGCCTGTGATCTGGTTCAGCATCTGCAGCAAGGCGGGCAGCGTCTAGTTGTGGTTCACTGTTCGGAAACTCCCTCTTGCGTGTATTGGGACAAGGAAGTGATTTTATAACTAACATGTCATCGTGATGACAAAGTGTCCCTACGCAGGAACGCCAAATCTGAACTCCTACCACGTCTATCGGCAATGTACCAGACTGTGGGGGTTATTCTAACTTTGGAGGAGGTGTTAATCCGTCCCAAAAGTGACGGAAAAGTGACGGATTTACCACCAGCCGTATTACGAGTCCATTATATCCTATGGAACTCGTAATACGGCTGGTGGTATATCCGTCACTTTACCATCACTTTTGGGACGGATTAACACTCCTCCAAAGTTAGAATAACCCCCTGTATCCTTGACTGGAGCACAGAGTGAATATGTTCTGGAGAACTGCAGTGCTGAAGTAGGCAAAACAGTCTGATATGACTAAAAAACAACACCGTAGAACTGGCTATTTACCAAATTACTGATACGAAGCCTAATAAATAGCATTTAGTGCAAAGTGCACAGAGGCTCTAAGCTGTTAGCATATGAGTAAAAGTACATTCAGGGCAAGGTGCACAAAGGCCTAAAGCCTGAAGCTAATGCGCAAAGTATACGTAAAACTTACCACACTACACTTTGACTGGCTGTGGGTGTTGTGAATGCCCTGGCAGAACACTTGCCTCTCAGGACCTGCCCCAAACACTTTTTATTCACATTGACCTAAATGTACATGTTATGTGGCATATCCTATGCATGGCAATGTTAGGATGTGGTATGGATGTAAACATTGTTGATGTTTCGAGATGATGTTGGGTAATGTGTGTTTAATTGGATTGCCCTGTTTATCGTATCAAGGTCCTATTTGGTTCTCAGACTGTGCAGGTGTGTTTCAGTGACCAGTTGCATGTGTCCCCTCCTCAATGTTGTTGTCTGAGCAGTATGACATTAGTGATGTTGCCTTGTTAGCCAGGCACGTGAGGGACCCTGACGTATGCAGCATGTGTGTGTCCTTAGTGCTGTGTGGCTCCTATTGCTATTTAATTTGGCTGATGTATGTGTCAAGTATGGACATTGGCATTTGAGTGTACTGTTGCCTTTGTCTTATTTCTATAAATAGTTGCAGATGTCATCCTCACCCCCTAATTTAGGTATGTATGTTCCATGGGGAGGTTCCTGCCATTTGCTACTATAGCTGCACAGAGATCAGAGGTGTTATTGTCAACTGTTGTCGCAGTTACATTGCAGTTGTTGTTTTGGCTACTGGATTACAGATGGGAACCTAGTTTATGTAGGATGCATTTTGACTGGCGAGTGCCTGGATCTAAGTATGACGTAGTGGCCTTCCCACCTGTCGCTGCCTTCCCTTGGTTCCATTGTTGTGATTACAGGATGGCCCCATGGGACTGTTGTTGGTGCTGTATTTTGTCGTGCCCCAGCTTCAGTCTGTGCTGGCCATGCCCCCCTGCCGTGCCCCTTCACCCATGCCACTTCATATATATGCTGAGTTACGTGCATTGCGTAGTAGGTATTCCCCCCCCCCCCGGTTGCAGTTATCATTATTGTATTATGATTCCCCATGCGACTTACCCTGCATGTGCGTTGTGTCGTGGTAGTCTGCGCTGTCCTGTCCTTGAATCCCTGTGACGATCTCCTCAGGGATGACGGCTGCGACCATCTCCTCCATGTGGTCCAGGGCCTCCTGGTGTGCTGGACTCCCCCCTCCAGTCTGCAGTGCTGCCTTCCTGTTCCTTGCCATTTTTTCTTTTGTCCTACGTTTGCAGTCATGCCAGCGTTTCTTACACTCGGTGACTGTTCTGCGTTCTTCAGCCACACTGTTGATCTTGTCCACAATTTGTTTCCATATGGCCTCTCTCCTACTGATAGGCAATTTAGAGGTGATGAACAATTGGTGCTGGTGTTCCGTCACCTCTTTAACCAGGATTTCCTGCTCCTCTGCACTGAAGCGACACTTTCTTTTTTTTCTGAACATGTCCTGGTTCCTGTATGGATCATCCTGGCTGGTTCCTGGTCTGCTGTCATCTTCCTGGGGTCTGTTGTGGCATCTGGGATCCATTTTGGCTCTCCTCTGCTGAAAGGGCAGTTTCCGCGGGTAAATTTGACACAATTGCGTCAAAATAAACAGCGCTTTCCGGGTTGCGCTGTCGTAAATCGACCCACAGTAATTTGCGTCGCGTTAACGTTGGTTTCCTTTACGACTTGACGCCGCTGTGTGCGTCACGAAATAATGACTCCCACCTGTTTGTTGCGCCACCGTGCATCAAAGTATAAATTTGACGCCCGCACAGCGCATCGAAATGGCGTTAGCCGGCGCTAATTTTTTTTACGCAAAACTGCATTAGCGCAGTTTTGCGTCAAAAAGTATAAATATGGCCCCATGTTTGTCGTGCTGAGAGGGGACCCAGAGGACCAGTGATGCAGTCTTTTGGTGCCTGCGGTTGCAAGGGGAAGATTCCATCGACCCACGGGAGATTTCTTTAGAGCTCCTGCTGCAGAGAGGAGGCAGGCTACCCCCAGAGCATGCACCACCTGGAAACAGTCGAGAAAGCCAGCAGGATGAAGTGATATAAGGTTGCTAGTAGTCGTCTTGCTACTTTGTTGCAGTTTTGCAGGCGTCCTGAGCAGTCAGCGGTCGATCCTTTGGCAGAAGGTGAAGAGGGAGATGCAGAGGAACTCTGATGAGCTCTTGCATTCGTTATCTGAAGAATTCCCCAAAGCAGAGACCCTAAATAGCCAGAAAAGGAGGTTTGGCTACCTAGGAAGGAGGATTTGCTACCAAGAGAGGTAAGAGCCTATCAGAAGAAGCCTCTGACATCACCGGCTGGCACTGGCCACTCAGAGCAGTCCAGTGTGCCACAGACACCTCTGCTTCCAAGAGAAAGAGGTCTAGGACACACGGGAGGAGCTCTGGGCACCTCCCCTGGGAGGTGCAGGTCAGGGGAGTGGTCACTCCCCTTTCCTTTGTCCAGTTTCATGCCAGA
The DNA here is from genome assembly GCF_031143425.1 of Pleurodeles waltl. Lineage (NCBI taxonomy): Eukaryota > Metazoa > Chordata > Amphibia > Caudata > Salamandridae > Pleurodeles > Pleurodeles waltl. The sequence goes on along the minus strand of NC_090450.1, from coordinate 357,539,829 downwards.
GCAGGGCTGGGGGATCCCTAAACCGGTGTAGACTGGCTTATGCAGAGATGGGCACACTTAGTGTGTGGGCACCCTGGCACTGGCCAAGATGCCCCCACATTGTTCAGGGCAAATTCCCCGGACTTTTTGAGTGCTGGGATACCATTACACACGTGCACTACATATAGGTCACAACCGATATGTAGCTTCACAATGGTAACTCCGAACATGGCCATGTAACATGTCTAAGATCATGGAATTGTCATCCCAATACCATTCTGGTATTGAGAGGACAATTCCATGCATCCCTGGGTCTCCAGCATAGAGCCCGGGTACTGCCAAACTAACTTTCCGGGGTCTCCACTGCAGCTACTGCTGCTGCCAATCCCTCAGACAGGTTTCTGCCCCTCTGGGGCCTGGGCAGCCTGGTCCCAGTAAGGCAGAACAAAGGATTTCCTCTGAGAGAGGGTGTTATACCCTCTCCCTTTGGAAATAGGTGTGAAGGGCCTGGGAGGAGTAGCCTCTCCTGGCCTCTGGAAATGCTTTGAAGGGCACAGATGGAGCCCTCCTTGCATTAGCTAGTCTACACCGGTTCAGGGATCCCCACAGCCCTGCTCCGGCGTGAAACTGGACAAAGGAAAGGGGAATGACCACTCACCTGACCACCACCTCCCAGGGGAGGTGCCCAGATCTCCTCCAGTGTGTCCCAGACCTATGCCATCTTGGATGCAGAGGTGTGAGGGCACAATGGAAAGCTCTGAGTGGCCAGTGCCAGCAGATGACGTCGGAGACCCCTCCTGATAGGTGCTTACCTTTCTCAGTAGCCAATCCTCCTCTGTGGGCTATTTAGGGTCTCTCCTGTGGGTATCTCACCAGATAATGAATGCTAGAGCTCACCAGAGTTCCTCTGCACTTCCCTCTTTGACTTCTGCCAAGGATCGACCGCTGACTGCTCCAGGACGCCTGCATAACCACAACAATTTTAGCAAGAAGACTACCAGCAACATTGTAGGGCCTCATCCTGCCGGCTTTCTCGACTGTTTCCTGGTGGTGCTGGCTCTGAGGGCTGTCTGCCTTCACCCTGCACTGGAAGCCAAGAAGAAATCTCCCATGGGTCGACGGAATCTTCCCCCTGCCAACCCAGGCACCAAACATCTGCATCACTGGTCCTCTGGGTCCCCTCTCATCCTGACAAGCGTGGTCCCTGGAACACAGGAGCTGGGTCCTAGTGTCTTCGACAGTCCAGTGGCCTTTGTGTACAAATTTGGTGGAGGTAAGTCCTTGCCTCCCCACGCCAGATAGTAATCCTGTGTACTACGTGAACTGCAGCTGCTTGGGCGTCTGTGCACTTTTGCAAGACTTCCTTCGTGCACAGCCCAGCCCAGGGCCCCAGCACTCCGTCCTGCATTGCCCAACTCGCTGAGTTGGACTCCGACGTCGTGGGACCCTCCTTTGTGACTCTGAGTCGACCGTTGTCCTCAGATCTTCTAAGTGCCTGTTCAGGTGCTTCTGCGGGTGCTGCCTGCTTTTGTGTGGGCTCTCCGTGTTGCTGAGCGCCCCCTCTGTCTCCTCCTCCAAGGGGCGATCTCCTGGTCCTTCCCGGGCCCTAGCAGCACCCAAAATCCTCAACTGCAATTCTTGCAGCTAGATGGGTTTGTTTGCGGTCTTTCTGCATGGAAACAACTTTGCATCCTCCAGCACGCCGTGGGACATCTTCTGACCAAAAGAGAAGTTCCTGGCACCTTCCATTGTTGCAGAATCTTTGGCTTCTTCCACCCAGAGGCAGTCCTTTTGCACCTTCATCCGGGGTTTAGTGGGCTCCTGCCCCCCCTGGACACTTGCGTGACTCTTGGACTTGGTCCCCTTCCTTTACAGGTCCTCATGTCCAGGAATCCGTATTCAGTGTTTTGCAGTCATTTGTTGTCCTTGCAGAATCCCCTATCTCGACTTTAGTGTCTTTCTGGGGCAGTAGGGTAACTTCACTCCTACTTTTCAGGGTCTTGGGGTGGGGTATCCTGGACACCCTTAGTGTTTTCTCACACTCCCAGCGACCCTCTACACACTACACTAGGCCTGGGATCCATTCGTGGTTCGCATTCCACTTTTGGAGTATATGGTTTGCGTTGCCCCTAGGTCCATTTCTCCCTATTGCATTCTATTGTGTTCTACATTGTTTGCACTAATTTTCTAACTGTTACTTACCTGCTTTGGGTTTGTGTGTGTATATTTGGTGTATATTACTTACCTCCTAAGGGAGTATATCCTCTGAGACACTTTGGCATATGGTCACAAAAATAACGTACCTTTATTTTTAGGTACTCTGAGTATTATGTTTGCTTATGATAAAGTGCTATGTGATATCAGTGGTATAGTAGAAGCTTTGCATGTCTCCTGGTTCAGCCTTAGCTGCTCTGCTATAGCTACCTCTATCAGCCTAAGCTTCTCGAACACCTCTATTCTACTAATAAGGGATAAGTGGACCTTTCACAAGGTGTAAGTACCACAAGGTACCCACTATAAGCCAGGCCAGCCTCCTACACCAGCTTCCTACACCACAGGTTAGGTAGGTTAGGTACACTGTACGTCACCCTAACACACACACCATGCCTGCAGCTGCACCTAGCTCTGAGGTCATGGACTCTCCCTATGAGGGCATGACCTTCAAGGAATTGAAGGGGCTTTGTTCAGACAGGAAATTAGCCATGGGGAAGAATCCCAATAAGAATTTCCTTTTGAGCCTCCTTCTTCAGGATGACCAGGAGCATGCTGGTAACCAGGAGGAGGGGGATGAGGAAGACTCTAACCCTCTTGAGTTTGGAGATAATCTTCCCGGTTCAGGGGAGGGTTCTTCCAAGGATCTGGTATCTAGTAGACCAACTAGTGTAGCTGGTAGTGGGAAGGGAAGTCACTCAGTTAGGGCTCCCTTTATACCCTGAGGACAGGTAGCTAAGGTCACAAGGACTATGGAAAGATGCTCATTTGCCCATTCCCATATCACATCAGTGTCTGAGTGGTCAAACTGCACAACTCCAGGGGATGACTCTATAGATAGAGTGCTCAGAAAGCTGAGACTGGAGGAGGCCAGGCTGAGGCTGCAGCAGCAACAGCTAGCCCTAGATAGGTAGGCCTTTGTCAATGGAGAGGGAAAGGCAGGGGCTGGGGTTAGCACCCCATGGTGGCAGCAGCAATAGTTTGAGGGATTATAGAGTCAGGGAGGAATCCATTGATTCCAGAAACTTGCACAGAATAGTTCCCTCATACAAGGGGGGGGTGACATCTGCAAGTGGTTTGCTGTACTTGAGAGGGCCTGTAAAGTTCAGAGGGTCCCTCAAATGCAATGGGCTGCTATTCTCTGGTTGTCCTTCTCTGACAAAGGGAGGGATAGATTTCTCACTGTCAGAGAAAATGATGCAGACAACTACGGTATTTTAAAAACAGCACTCTTGGGAAGTTTTGGTCTCACCACTGAACAGTATAGGATCAAGTTCAGGGAGACCAGAAAAGAGGCCTCATGGGATTGGGTTGATTTTGTTGACTGTTCTGTTAAAGCTTTAGAAAGGTTGGTTATATGGCAGCAAAGTGTCTGATTATGAGGACTTGTGCAATCTGTTAGCGAGAGAGCATATTTTAAATAACTGTGTGTCTGACTTGTTGCATCAATACTTGGTAGACTCAGATCTTACCGCTCCCCAAGAATTGGTAAAGAAGACAGACAAATGGGTCAGAACAAGGGTGAGCAGAGAAGCTCATACAGTAAGTGACAAGGACAAGAAAAAAGATGGTAAGTCACATGACAAAGGCAGGGACAAAGTTAAAAACAAAGAGTCTTCATCAGGCCCACAAAACTCTTCTGAGGTGGGTCTAAATCCTTTTCTCACAATGTCAGAATAAAAAGCCTTGGTGCTATATCTGTAGGAATAAAGGCCATAGAGCATGAGACAGCTCTTGCCCTAATAAAACCACCAAGCCTCTCACCACCACTACCCCCACTGCTACAACTACTGCCCCTAGCAATAGCAGTGGTGGTGGGAAAACTAACACTACAAATAGTCAGTCCAAGTGTGTAGCAGGGCTCACTCTGGGAAATGTAGTGGGGATTGGTTTAGTTAGGGAAACCACTGAGGCTGTTTTAGTCTCTGATGGTGGCATTGACCTTGCCATCCTTGTTGCTTGTCCCCTTCATATTGATAAGTTCAAGGTTATGCCTAAAGGGACACAGATGCCAGTGTCACAATGGTGACTGAAAAACTGATGGCCCCTGAGCAACACCTTCTTGGTCAGTACCAAGTGCCCATTACAACACTGTAAGTCACCCCATGGCAGTTGTTGATCTCAGCTGGAGGGGGGGGGGGGTTACTGGTCCTAAAAAAGTTGTGGTATCCACAGACCTACCTGTAGAGTGTCTACTAGGGAACGACTTGGAGACTCCAGCTTGGGCTGAAGTGGAGTTGGAGGCATATGCAGCCATGCTGGGTATTCCTGGGCACTTCTTTTGCTTTGACCAGGGCTCAGGCCAAGAAGTAAAGAGGTCAGGGAAACTTGGATCCTGAAAATATGGATGAAGAGCTTCCCAACAGCAGGGGTAGAAAGAGTAATAAGTTATCTACTATCCCTCCCTCCACTGATGATTCCTCCTTTGAGGAGGAGGAGTCAACTCCCTGGACAGAACCTCTACCTGAAGAACTTCAAGCTGATACAGCTGAACTCTTCGGTGCAGGGGGGGCTGCCAGGGAGGAGTTAAGTGTGGCTCAACAGATTTGTCCCACACTTGAGGGCTTGAGATAGCAAGCTGTCAAAGAAGAGGAAGGGGAAATCAGTGGCAGGAACAGGGTGTACTGGGAGAACAATCTCTTGTATTCTGAGGCAAGGGTCCCCAAACCTGGTGCCACCAGGAGACTAGTCATTCTCTTGCAATATAGAGAATCTTTGTTGACCTTGACACATGATATTCCCCTTGCTGGACATCTGGGGCAGAGTAAGACCTGGGACAGCCTGGTCTCTCACTTTCACTGGCCTCACATGTCTGAAGATACCAAGGAGTCGTGTCACCCCTGTGTCACTTGTCAAGCCATTGGCAAGAGAGGTGGCACCACAAAGGCCTCCTTAATCCCACTGCCAGTGGTTGGGATACCCATTGAAAGGGTAGGGTTTGATATTGTTGTCCCTCTTGACGCTCCGACAGCTTCTGGAAACAGATTCTGCTGGTGGTGGACCATACCCCCAGGTATCCAGAAGCCATACCTTTTAGGACCAATACAGCTCCTGCAGTGACCAAAGCCCTTCTGGGAATCTTTTCCAGGGTGGGTTTCCCAAAAGAGGTTGTATCAGACAGGGGTAGCAACTTTATGTCTGCATACTTGAAAGCAATGTGGAAAGAGTGTGGTGTAACTTATAAATTCACCACACCTTATAACCCCCAGACAAATGAGTTGGTTGAACGTTTTAATTAAACACTCAAAGGCATGATTATGAGACTCTCTGAAAAACTCGGGAGGAGATGGGATGTCCTGTTATCATGCCTCCTTTTTGCCAACAAGGAGGTACCCCAAAAGGAGTGGACAACAGCCCCTTTGAATGCTCTTTTGTCACCCTGTTAGGTTTCCATTAGCTCTTGTAAAGGAGGGTTGGAAGAAACCCATGAAGTCCCCTAAACAAGATATAGTGGATTATGTGCTTGGCCTAATATCCAGAATGGCTGAGTACATGAAGAAGGCCACTAAGAACCTTCAGGCAACCCAAGAATTGCAGAAACAATGGCATGACCAGAAAGGCTGTATAAACAGTGTACCAACTAGGGCAGAAAGTGTGGGTCCTGGAGCCTGTGGCACCAAGGGCACTCCAAGACAAATGGACCGGACCACACATTAAAGTGGAGAAAAAGGGTGAGGTCACTCATTTAGTTGATCTTGGCACTCCGAAAAAGTCCTCTCAGAGTACTTCATGTGACCCTCCTAAAGCCCTTCTACGACAGGGCTGACTTAACCCTGCTCTTAGCCACTGATAAGGGACAGGAGGAAGAGAGTTCTTCTGTTCTTCTGCAGCTGATGGCTCAGTTGATGGAGTTGTTCCAGCAGACTGCCTTACTGAATCTCAGAAGGAAGACTGCAGGATCCTCCTAGGCCAGTTCTCTGAATTGTTCTCTCTAACACCTGGTCAGACTACTTGGTGTAAACACACCATTGACACAGGAGATAGTCTGCCTGTTAAAAGTAAAATTTGTAGGCAACCTTATCATGTTAGGGATTGTATCAAGGCTGAAGTGCAGAACATGCTTGACCTAGGAGTGATTGAGCACGCTTACAGCCCCTGGGCTATCCCAGTGGTGCTGGTACCGAAACCTCACTCACAAACTGGGGAAAAGGAGATGAGGTTCTGTGTAGATTATAGAGGACTCAACACAGTCACTAAGACTGATGCTTACCCTATACCCAGGGCAGATGAGCTAATAGATACACTGGCATCTGCCAAGTATCTAAGCACCTTTGACTTGACTGCAGGGTATTGGCAGATCAAATTGTCACAGGATGCAAAACCCAAAACTGTTTTCTCACTCATTGGAGGGCATTATCAGTTTACAGTTATGCCCTTTGGTTTGAAGAATGCACCTGCCTCGTTTCAGGGGTTGGTAAATACAGTCCTCCAGGGTCTGGAAGCCTTTAGTGCAGCATATCTAGATGATATAGCTGTCTTTAGCTCCACCTGGGATGAGCACCTGGTCCACCTATGGAAAGTTTTAGAGGCTCTGCAAAAGGCAAGCCTTACTATCAAGGTTTCAAAGTGCCAGATAGGGCAGGGGAAGGTGGTTTATCTGGTACACCTAGTAGGTGAGGAACAGATTCAACCACTGCAAGGGGAGATCCTGACTATTTTAGATTGGGCTCCCCGTACAACACAGTCCCAGGTCAGAGCCTTTCTAGGTCTCACTGGATATTACAGGAGGTTCATCAAGAATTATGGCTCCATTGTTGCCCCTTTTAATGACCTCACCTCTAAGAAGATGCCTAAAAAGCTATTATGGACAGCCAGCTGTCAAAAAGCTTTTGAGGACCTAAAACAGGCCCGTGCTCTGCACCTGTCCTAAAAAGCCAAAACTACACCAACAAGTTCATAGTTCAAACTGATGCTTCAGAAGTAGGGGTTGGGGCAGTTCTTTCACAGCTTAATATAGAGGGCCAGGACCAACCAGTTGCTTTTATCTGCAGAAGGTTGACCCCCAGAGAAAAGCGTTGGTCAGCCATAGAGAGGGAGGCCTTTGCTGTGGTCTGGGCCTTGAAGAAGTTGACACCATACCTCTTTGGTACGCACTTCATTGTTCAGACAGATCACAAACCTCTCTTATGGCTAAAGCAGATGAAAGGAGAAAACCCAAAATTGTTGAGGTGGTCCATTTCCCTACAGGGTATGGACTTTGCAATGGAACATGTATCTGGGAGTAACCACTCCAATGCATATGGGCTCTCCAAATATTTCCACTTAGACAATAAAGACTCATCTGGGCAAGGTTAGCCTTATTGTCCCTCTTTTGGGGGTGTTGTGTAGGAAAATACCCTCTTTCTTGGCATGGTTACCCCCATTTTTCTGCCTGATGGCAATGTGCTTGACTGTGTCTACTGGGATCCTTCTAATCAGGACCCAAGTAGTTATGCTCTCTCCCTTCAAAATTGTTGTTGAATACTGTTGACATAGTATTTCATCCACAATTGGCATACTGGTGCCCCCGTATAAGTCCCTAGTGTATTGTATCTAGGTACCCAGGGCATTGGGGTTCCAGGGCCCCCCTAAGAGCTGGAGCATATATTACATCCATAGGGAGCCTGTTCAAAGGCTTCTGCAGGACTGCTGCCTGCATGAAAGGGTGCAGGCACCCTTTCACTACCATTTACACTGCAAAAGGTCACTTATAAGTCACCCCTGTAGCAGGCCATTCAGTCCTGAGGGAAGGATGTAGAGTACCTGTGTGTGAAGGCACCCCTGCACTAGCAGAGGTGCCACCACGACCTCTAGGACCATTTTTCTGGACTTCGTGAGTGTGGGGGCACCATTTTACATGTGTACTGGACACTAACTAAGTCCAGGTACATAATGGTAACTCCAAGCATAGGCATGTCTGGTATCAAACATGTTGGAATCATACCTCAATTCTTTTGCAAGTATTGGTTGTATGATTCAATGCACTCTGGGGGATCCTTAGAGGACCCCCAGTATTGCCATTCCATCTTTCTGAGGTTTTCCAGGCATCCCCAGCTGTGGCCACCTCACAGACAGGTATTTGCCCTCCTCCTTGTCCCCGTGCTGTAGGACTCCTGTGTGCACTGCATGGTCTTCTGAGTGGTCTCTGAGTTGCTGAGAGCCCCCTCTGACTCCCCCTCCTCGGTAGAGTCCACCAGGTCCCTCCTGGTCCCGGGCAGCACCATCTTCCGCTAACTGTGAGCTTTGCGTGTGATAAGGATTGTTGGCAGAATCCAGTGACGCAAACCAGACTGCAAACATTCATCCAGTGTGGGACATTACTTGCACCAACCAGGAACCCGCATCCATCTTCTCGGGTACAGTACTGACTGTTATTCTTCACTGGTGGTTCATCTTTTGCACTTTCATCCGGGTTAGCAGGGGCTCCTGTTCTCCCTGAACTCTTCAGTATTTCTTGGACTTGGTCCCCTTCTTCCACAGGTCTTCAGGTCCAGGAATCCATTGTTGGTGTCTTGCAGTCTCTTCTAGTTCTTGCCTAATCTTTCTGGTGTTCTTGTGTGTTCTAGGAAAGTTACTGTAATTTACTCCTGCTTTCCTGGGCTCTGGATTGGGCTCTTTTACTTACCTTTGGTGTTTTCTAATACTCCAGTGCCCCTCTGCACACTACACTTGCCTAGGTGGGAAACCGACATTCGCATTCTAGTTTCTTAGTATATGGTTTGTGTTCCCCCTAGGCCCATTTCTAACTATTGTAATTTCCCCTATTTGCACTGCTTTCTAACTTTTTTCACAGCTATTTATGCATACTTGTGGATAGAATTTGTGTATTACTTACCTCCTAAGGGTATATAGTCTCTATGGCATTTTTTGGCATTTGTGTCACCAAAATAAAGTTCCTTTAACACTGAGGCCCTCATTACAACCCTGGCAGTAAATGCCGCTTACCACCGTGCAGAAGACCGCCAACATACCGCTGCGGCCGCGGAATTCCGCTACAGGTATTATGACCCACAGCTCGGAATCCGCCATAATACAGACACCCACACATGTCCGCCACACCAAAGGTCAGTGATAAACTGGCGAAAACAAAACCGACACCATCACGCCAACAGGAATACGCCCACACTATCACGACCCACAAATCAACGTGGCGGTCTTTCAACCGCGGTAATCCATTGGCGGTATACACCGCTGCGCTCAAAATACACACACATCTCCAAAACACAGCCACATTGGACAATTCCAAATACACACACCTAATACACATACATACACCACTCCCACACACTCAATACAATATAAAACACACACCCACATCACCCACAAACCCTTACTACCAGAATTTTGAAACCACGCCAGAGAGAGACACTACCTAAAACAACACCAGCATCCACAGACACACAACACCATCACTTACACAACATCCACGCACCTCAAACAACACACAACAACACATTCCCTCACACATCACAACACAAACCACCTCACACATCACACACACCACATCATGGCACCTCAACAACACCCCAGGTTCTCTGAGGAGGAGCACAGGGTCATGGTGGAGGAAATCGTCCGGGTAGAGCCACAGCTATTCGGATCACAGGTGCAGCAGACATCCATTGCAAGGAAGATGGAGCTATGGCACAGAATTGTCGACAGGGTTAACGCAGTGGGACAGCATCCAAGAACACGGGATGACATCAGGAAGAGGTGGAATGACCTATGGGGGAAGGTGCGTTCCGTGGTCTCCAGACTCCAGATTGCTGTACAGAGGACTGGCGGTGGACCCCCACCTCCTCCCCCACAACTAACAACATGGGAGGAGCAAGTCTTGCCAATACTGCATCCTGAGGGCCTAGCAGGAATAGCAGGAGGACTGGACTCTGGTAAGTCAAATCTTCACTACCTTATCCCCCCCACCCCACCTGCATGCCAAAACATACCCACCCCCTCACCCTCACCCCCATCACTCCAACACCTCACATATGCCCCACTATCACAACCCAGCCATCCCAATACCAAGCCCTGCATGCAACACCAAAGCATGGACACCCATCACCAATGCATGTCCACTACAGATACCCACACAGACCCCAAACCAACTATCACACAAGGACCAAGCCAAGAAGGCAAGCATTGGAGTAGAGGGTCACTCACCCATTGCACATGATGGCACACACAGATGCAATAATCATGCATATACACCCCTGCAGGACCCCTAATCAACGTCACCGGACAGGAGGTTCCAGACATATCCAGTCCCCCCACAGAAGAGACCCACAGTGGTGACAGCAGCTGGCCAGCCCGGCTCATCAGGGACCTCGAGACAGTCGGTTCCCCTGACACTAGCACAAGCCTCCACAGAGCCTCCCCCCTCAGGAAACCCCACCACAGCACCCACCCAGGGGGCCCATCCCTCTGTCCCTAGGACACGTCAATCAGCAGTGTGTCCACCACTACAGGGAACCCAGGCAACCCCACTAACACAGGACGATCAGGGACCTGGGGGCAGTGGCAGTGGGCACACAGTTCAGGGGACAGAGGCACAGGAAAACAGGGAAGCTGGGAGGACTGCTGTGCAACAGGGGGAGGAAAGGCCCAGGGAACCCACTCTCCACGAGGCACTCTCCAACATCATGGGAGCTTACCATCATTCCCAGGAGACGATGGCAATGGTACTGGCCAAGTTTCAGGAGACCCAGCTGCTGCAGGAGGAACACTATCTGGGGATCAGGGAGGACCTGAAGTCCATTAACAACACCCTGGTCACCATTTCAGGGGTGCTGGCAGACCTTGTCAACACCAGGAGGGACACAGTGGCACAACAAGGGGCCCCTGACACTAGACTGGATGATGAACATCCCTCCACCTCTGCCGGCGCTAGTGGACAGGAGGCACCGCCACAGGAACACAACACCAGCATCCCACCCCCTGCAGATGGAGAACCACCCCGCAAACGGTCCCTGAGATCCAGGAACAAGACAGAGAACATTGCCAAGACCCCCGCCAGGAAATAAGACCCCCTGAATGTCACCCGTCTGTCCCACTTTGTCACCCTGTCCATCCTTCAACTGCCATTGCTCCACTTCCCATACCCCTTTGGACAATGCACCTGTGAAACAAATAGACTGTACTCTGCCATGGACATTCCTCCACCACCTGCCCAGCCCATTTTACAACCCCCTCCACTTATTTGCACAGAAATAAACACACTTCGATCACAAAACAATCTGGAGCCAGTCTGTGCTTTCACAAACGTGTCATTGCAATAACCATGGAATATAGCAATATCAATTTACTTGTGCACATACCGACGTAACACAGCTGTAGGCCTGGAGGAAATATAGCAGAGGGCACAAAGTGGGACCCACATCTGTGAAATTGAAAGGCAAAGTGACAAGTCAGGGTCCATACACTGAGTGAAAATGACAGACTTATGCTAGCTCTAGAAAGTGTATGAGATGTGGGAGGCAGTGACATCTTCTTACCTGTGTCTCACTGGAAGTATTGCATGATTTGTTGTTTCGGTTGTCGATACCCTCTTCTTCTGCCTCCTCTTCTTCACTGTCCACAGGCTCCAGAGCTGCCACAACACCACCAGCTGGACCATCCTCCTGCAGAAAAGGCACCTGCCGTCGCAAAGCCAGGATGTGCAGCATACAGCATGCCATGACTATCTGGCACACCTTCTTTGGTGAGTAGTAGAGGGAACCACCTGTCATATGGAGGCACCGGAATCTGGCCTTCAGGAGGCCGAATTTTCGTTCGATCAACCTCCTAGTTCGCCCATGTGCCTCATTGTAGCGTTCCTCTGCCCTTGTCCTGGGATTACTCACTGGGGTCAGTAGCCATGACAGGTTGGGGTAACCAGAGTCACCTGCAAATATCGAGGGACAACGGTTAGACACACACTAACCCTTAGGGACAACCCCATACCCAGACACCTATTCACACTGTATAGGGTCCTTGGCCTCACCTATTAGCCACACACTGTGCCTCTGGAGTTGCCCCATCACATAAGGGATGCTGCTATTCCTCAAAATGTAAGCGTCATGCACTCAGCCAGGAAACTTGGCATTCAAATGGGAGATGTACTGGTCTGCCAAACACACCATCTGCACATTCTTTGAATGGTAGCTCTTCCAGTTTCTGTACACCTGTTCAATCCTGCGGGGGGTACCAATGCCACATGTGTCCCATTAATGGCACCAATGATGTTGGGGATATGTCCCAGGGCATAAAAGTCACCTTTCACTGTGGGCAAATCCTCCACCTGAGGGAACACGATGTAGCTGTGCATGTGTTTCAGCAGGGCAGACAACACTCTGGACAACACGTTAGAGAACATTGGCTGGGATATCCATGATGCAATGGCCACTGTTGTTTGAAAGGAACAACTTGCCAGGAAATGGAGTACTGACAGGACCTGCACTAGAGGGGGTATCCCTGTGGGATGGCAGATAGCTGACATCACGTTGGGCTCCAACTGGGCACACAGTTCCTGGATTGTTGCATGATCGAGTCTGTATGTGACTATTATGTGTCTCTCTTCCATTGTTGACAGGTCCACCAGCGGTCTGTACACCGGAGGATGCCGCCATCTCATCACCTGCCCCAGCAGACGTGCCCTATGGAGGAGAGCAGCAAGCAGAGAGTCAGCCAACACCAAGGTATCACACAATTTAATTTGCACACATTTATTAATCCGCAATGTGCCCGTAACTGTGTGTATTCCAGGCCTACATAGGTGTGACGCAGTTATTATTCATGCCACATGGCCCCCTGTATTGGCGGCTGCCTGACCTGTAAGATGGGACAAGGGGATATGAGGTAACTGCGCTGGCGTTGTACACCGTCGCGGTGGGCGGTCGAAGACCGCAATGCAATTCTGCATTGGCTAACATTGGGCCCTATGGGTCTGAGGAGCCAATGACGATGTACGCCGGCGGTGACGGTATGCACCGCCGTGGACGTGACTGCCATTTTCAGTCTGTTCACTCACTTGATACCTGACCTTCAACAGGAGACGCCCTACACTGCAAGTGCTGCTGTGACCTGTCTCTGGAACCTACCATGGCTCATGTGTCTGGGGAAAGGGCCCCTGTCTTCACTTCGGAGGAGTTGGAGAAACTAGTGGATGGGGTCCTCCCCCACTACATGCAACTGTACGGTTCTCCAGACAAACAGGTGAGTACACTGTGAGCATGCTGCATGGGCAATGCCTGTTTTGAGTGGTGTGGATGGAAGATACATGGGGGGGGCTGAGGCCTGCATGTGCGGACGGTGAGTGTATGTGCGTCAGGGCAAGGGTGGGAACGGGGGCAATGAGTATAACGGTCCGGACGGGTAATGAATTTCCTTTCCCCTGTACCATTCCTCTAGGTCAGCGCCCAACAGAAGAAGGCTATTTGGCGTGCCATCTCCAAGGATGTCCGGACCCTGGGGTTCCACCACAGACGGAGCACCCACTGCCGTAAAAGATAGGAGGACCTGCACCGCTGGAGCAGGAAGACGGCAGAGGCCCAGCTGGGGATGGCCTCCCAACGTGGGAGGGGTGCCCGTGGCACCATGACCACCCTGATGTTCCAGATCCTGGCGGTGGCCTATCCGGAGTTGGATGGGCGCTTGAGGGCATCACAGCAGCCACAAGGGGGTGAGCACACTCTCATTCAGCTGACTTTGCGTGCATTACGAGGAGTCTGGGTGGGGGAGGTGGGCAGTGGGTTCCCCTAGGCCAGGGCGATCTTGGTAGGCAAGGTCCCTTGTGAGGCAGGCTATGTGGTACCTCAACCCCACTAGTGGTTAGAGCCATCTACACCCAGTCAGGCTCCTGTGACTTCTAGGTGTGCAGCAATTGGGCTTATGCCTCGTACCCCATGGGCATGTGATTAATCCAGGAACTATAAGTGCATGGCGTAGTGCAGAGGGCTGCTGTGTCTGTTGTGTCCGCCAACGGTAGTGGTGTTGCATGCACTGAACATGTCTCCCCTCTTTTTGTGGTCTCCCTGTTCTTGTGTGCAATAGCATCATCAGACGGAGGAGCATTGGCACCAGAGCAGGAGGGAGCTGCATCCCACTTGGCCCTGGAGGGTGAAGCAATAGAGTCTGAAGCCACCAGTGGGATGGAGGGTGAGGGGAGCTCCACGGCGGGGACAGGAGCAGAGACCAGGGACAGCGACTCCTCCTCTGATGGGAGCTCCTTTGCGGTGGCGGGCCCCTCTGTGCCCCTCTGTGCCCACCGCATCAACAGGTACAGCTGCCACCCCCCTACCAGCACCGCCCTCCCAGCAGCACCTCAACAGGAGATGACCTACACTGCAAGTGCTGCTGTGACCTGTGTCTGGAACCTACCATGGCTCATGTGTCTGGGGAAAGGGCCCCTGTCTTCACTTTGGAGGAGTTGGAGAAACCAGTGGATGGGGTCCTCCCCCAGTACACGCAACTGTACTGTTCTCCAGACAAACAGGTGAGTACACTGTGAGCATGCTGCATGGGCAATGCCTGTTTTGAGTGGTGTGGATGGAAGATACATGGGGGGCTGAGGCCTGCATGTGCGGACGGTGAGTGTATGTGCGTCAGGGCAAGGGTGGGAACGGGGGGCAATGAGTATAACGGTCCGGACGGGTAATGAATTTCCTTTCCCCTGTACCATTCCTCTAGGTCAGCGCCCAACAGAAGAAGGCTATTTGGCGTGCCATCGCCAAGGACGTCTGGACCCTGGGGGTGCACCACAGACGGAGCACCCACTGCCGTAAAACATAGGAGGACCTGCACTGCTGGAGCAGGAAGACGCCGGAGGCCCAGTTGGGGATGGCCTCCCAACGTGGGAGGGGTGCCCGTGGCACCATGAACCCCCTGATGTTCCAGATCCTGGCGGTGGCGTATCTGGAGTTGGATGGGTGCTTGAGGGCATCACAGCAGCCACAAGGGGGAGAGTACAGTCACATTCATCTGACTTTGCGCGCACTACGAGGTATCTGGGTGGGGGAGGTGGGCAGTGGGTTCCCCTAGGCCAGGGCGAGCTTGGTAGGCAAGGTACCTTGTGAGGCAGGTTCAGTGGAACCCTAACCCCACTAGGGTGGGCGGTACATTGTCTTCCGCCTGTCTGTTTGCGGTGTCCGCCGCGCCTTTTGTTTGTACCACCGTGGCAGTCGGAGTTTTAAAGTGGCTGTCTATGTTGACGGTTTCCGCCACGGTCGTAATCCCATTTTTTTTCCACCGGCCTGTTTGTGGTATAACCGCCGCTTTAACACCGACCGCCAGTGTTGTAATGAGGACCTGAGTATTTTCTTTTATGTGTGTGAGTACTGTGTGACTACATGAGCTTTGCATGTCTCCTAGATAAGCTTTGGCTGCTCAGCTACAGCTATCCCTAGAGAGCCTGGCTTCTAAACACTGCCTACATTTCAATAATAAGGGATAACTGGACCTTATATGAGGTGTAAGTACCTTCAATACCCTCTACAAATCAGGCCAGCCTCCTACACAGTGCATGGCTGGTGTTCCAGTTCAAGATCATGAATAAAAGCCTCTTCAAATGATTTTGGAAGTATATTTCTCTGCAGGTTGAGATACTTTAGGTTCTCGAGCCCCAAAACCAGAAGTCAATACAAAAAGAAATGGTCTGAGGGGTCCGGTAAAAAGCACTGGAAGCAAAGAAAAGGCTAAACTGAAATCCAGGATTGGATCTCTGCCAAAGCAGGGCTCCAGTAGGGATGGATAAAATACCTGTGACTGTGAAAAAAATTAAAAGCTGCCTCTGTATTATTATTCCCGTATCCATTCTTCTCATTCTTTGCAGGACTATAGGGACAGTAGAAAGACAGAAAGGAGTGGATGGACTGATTATAGCAGAAAGGACGATTATGCCAGACTAAAAAGTGATAGGTGCTGGCACAAAATATTGAGGTTAGTGTGAAGAAAGAAGAGAAAGCTCAGACTCAAAAGCTAATTTTAAGAGAAAGTATTTACAAAGAACAAGGATGAATTAGGAACTGATCATACTGCTGTGGAATAGGAATTGGGAGGCATTCTTCTAGATAATGCAGAAGTAACTATAGTTCATCCGACTTTCAAATTAAATCTAGTGGTGGCTCCAGCTGAAGAATTCATGCAGGTTGAAGCATTGAATGAACACAAACTCTCTTGATAGGTTTTATGATGTAGAAATACAAATTTGAGTGGGTTATATTGTGTAAGATTAAAGTTGCATTATGGTAACAACTATTGGATCACCACAACATCATTCTTGCAGACGATATTTGGCCTTCTTCATTTAAAAAGGGTGGGCCTTGAGGAAAGGGAGAAATAATGCAAGCATTTATTTTGTCTTAGCACCTGAAGAATTTACAGAAAAGTATGCATGTGAGCGGACTTCAAAACGGACTCCGGCGTTGTTCAGAAACTAAGCAAGATGGCACAATGAATCTGTACCACATGTGATTCTCTTCTCGAGTGAGCCACAAGTTCAAGATTAATGTAAATTTAATCTAGAAGCCAAGTGTGATACAGGGGCCATCTTAGATCAACTACAGTATCATGGTGTAATAATACTTTGCCATTTAACCAAAAACACTCTTTTTTCTGCTGTTGAAGTCAGACAGTTCAGATAGAATAGATTTAGATTACAAAAATATAAAATGCACACACATGTGGTGCAAAATGCTCACAATACTGGACTGATAAGAAACTTAGGTCCTGATTTATAGTTTGGTGGATAGGGTTACTCGTCACAAATGTGTCAGATATCCTGTCCACTGTATTATGATGCCATTATATCCTATGGTCATTGTAATACGACTGACGGGATTTCTGTCACGTATGTTACTGAGCAACCCATCCATCAAACTTTTTTTTTTGGTCCAAGGAGGGCCTGACCTGGCAGTTTGGGCTAGACTTTTCCCATGGAGGACAGGGTCAAGACTGATTTGTAAATGGCTGGGTCCAAACTGGGGTGATATGGTGAGCAAAAGAACGATGGATTAAGCTCAGATCTGTGTGAGTATTTGAAAAGTTTCAGCACTCCATCATCATCCTTTTGTGTTGTTAAAGTTGCTCTAAGTGGCCAAAGTATTCCCAGAATGGGTACCCTGCTCACGGTGCCACTGGATTCAAGCTAGCCTGGCTGTTGAGGGGTGATACCCCAAAATCAGTCCCAGGATGCTTATATCCAGTCCAGGGAGTACCTGATCTGGGATGGCATGGTGAGGAAAAGAACAATGGATTAAACCCAGATCTGTGACTGAGGGTGAGTGTTTGAAACGTTTCAGCACTCCGTCCATCATCCTTTTGTGAACTTACAAGACAAGCCAGAGGATATATCATATGTTGATGACGTCCACATCACAGAAGATGACTTACCAGAGCAGTTACGTAGAGTGGATAGGAAAGTCACTTTTCTAGCTTAGGACTGGCATAAACTAATCTTTATAAACTCTAAGATTGCGTAACTTAAAACCATTTTTCAGAGATATTAACTATTCAGGGAGGATAAAGAACTGGCATCAGACGTCCTTTGGAAGTGTGCTACATAACCTCCAACATACTGAGGAAATTACAAGCCTTCATGGGTTTTTTGAACTTTGGAAGATCTTACTTAGCACATTTTGCTGTGCAAATTATGCTATAATGTAGGAGGCTGGCCTAGTTTGTAGTGGGTGCCTTGAGTACCTTCTACCAGGTACAGTTATCCTTTATTAGTGAAGACGTAGTGTTCTAGCATCTTAGGCTGATAGAGGTAGCTATAGCAGAGCAGCTTAGGCTGAACTAGGAGACATGCAAAGCTCCTGCCATACCACTCAGAGTCACACAGTACTTATACACAAGTAAAGACAATGCTCAGTGTTACCAAAAATAAAGGTAGTTTCTTTGGGTGACACAGTACCAAAAATATCTTAGAGGCAATACTCCTTCTGGAGGTAAGTATTATACACAATATATACACTAGAAACCACAATTAGACAAGCAAATAGTCATAGAACAATGCAAACAGTAGGAAATCCTATAGAATGCAATGGGAGAAAATAGGTCTGGGGCAACATAAACCATATAAACCATATACTAAAAAAGTGGAATGTGAATCACAAATTCCCCCTTAGACAAGTGTAGTGTGGGAGAGTAAGAATACAGTAAAGGTATGTAAAATACGCCACCCCAGAGCCCAGAACAGCAGGAATAAAGTACTGCAAGTTTCCTTAGGACACACTACACCTAGTTTTGGGGATTTTGCAGCAGCCAACCAAGTCTGAAAAAAAAATCTGCTGGATTATTGGACCTGAAGACCTGCAAAGGAAGGGGTCCAAGTCCAGAAGTCGAAAGAAGTTCCAGGAAGGGCAGGAGCCCCTGCCCACCCAGAAGAGGGTGAAAAAGAAGAGTCCATGTTAGTTTAAGACTACAGAAATGCATCCTAGGAAGATGCCAGCAGGTTCCTGCATGATGCAAAGATGTCACACGGCGTGAAGATCGTTGCAGATGAGATTTTGTGTTGGAAGGTGCCAACAAGCCTTGGCTACGACAAAAGTGAATTTTTCATTAAAAATGGCACTGACCGGACCCAGGAGGGACCTGGGAGCCTCTACTCTGTATGAGGAGAAAGGAGGATCTCTCAGCACTTTAGAGAGCCCTCAGGATGCCAGCCAGCACCCCCAGAAGCTGCAGGATCTCAGTTCAAAGGAGGTGCAAACATGGTTGATGCAGCACAACAAAAGAAGGTCCCACACCGCCGCTGGAGAACAACTCAGCACGTTGAGCATCGCAGGGTAAAGTGCTGGGGACCTGGGCCAGGCTGTGCATGAAGGAATTTTTCAAAGAGTGCACAGTGGCCTCAGGAGGTGAAGAAGGCACAATACACAGGGGTACCATCGTTCTCAGAGTAAGCGAGGTCTTACCTCCTCCAAATTGCATCACCTAGACCTCAGGACAGTCTATGTCAATGATGTCCACCCTCTGTGTCCTTAGGAGCAAGCTCATTGCCGTGAGAGGAGTCCCAGCGTACTGTTCGTTGCCTTGGAAGGTGCCTGCTTGGAGCAGGGGTGATTCTGTCACCCCACGGGAGAATTCTTTGGTTCTTCTGGTGCAGGATGAAGACAGGAAGTGTGCACACTGTGAAAACTGTTGCAGTTGCTGACTTGGAGCTGAGGTTGCTGAAGAAAAGAGTCTCTTGTAGACACTTTGTTGCAGTTGCAGCGTTTCTTGGAGCAGGCTGTGTGTTGATCCAAGGTCAGAAGAGTCTGAAGTTGTTGCAGAGGATTCCTGAAGGACACTTGCAAGCAGAATCTGAAGAGAACCCACAGGAGAGACCCTAAATAGCCCTGTGAGGGGGATTGGCTACCTTATCAGGTATGGACCTATCAGGAGGGGTCTCTGACATCACCTGCTGGAACTAGCCACTCAGAGCCCTCGAGAGTGCCACCACACCTTGCAAAGTAAGATGGCTGAAGTCTGGGACACACTGGAGGAGCTCTGGACACCACCCTTGGGGTGGTGATAGACAGGGGAGTGGTCACTCCCCTTTCCTTTGTCCAGTTTCGCACCAGAGCAGGGCTGGGGGATCCCTGAACTGGTGTAGACTGGCTTATGCAGAGATGGGCACCATCTGTGCCCATCAAAGCATTTCCAGAGGCTGGGTGAGGCTACTCCTCCCCAGCCCTTCTCACCTATTTCCAAAGGGAGAGGGTGTAACACCCTCTCTCAGAGGAAATCCTTTGTTCTGCCTTCCTGGGCCAGGGCTGCCTCGACCCCAGGAGGGCAGAATCCTGTCTGAGGGGTTGGCAGCAGCAGCAGCTGCAGTGGAAACCCCGGAAAGGCAGTTTGGCAGTACCCGGATTCTGTGCTAGAGACCCGGGGGATCATGGAATTGTCCCCCCAATACTAGAATGGTATTGGGGTGAAAATTCCACGATCTTAGACATGTTACATGGCCATGTTCGGAGTTACCATTGTGACGCTATACATAGGTAGTGACCTATGTGTAATGCACACGTGTAATGGTGTCCCCGCACTCACAAAGTCTGGGGAATTTGCCCTGAACGATGTGGGGGCACCTTGGCTAGTGCCAGGGTGCCCACACACTAAGTAACTTGGCACCCAACCTTCATCAGGTGATGGTTAGACATATAGGCGACTTATAAGTTACTTATGTGCAGTGAAAAATGGCTGTGAAATAACGTGGACGTTATTTCAATCAGGCTGCAGTGGCAGGCCTGTGTAAGAATTGTCTGAGCTCCCTATGGGTGGCAAAAGAAATGCTGCAGCCCATAGGGATCTCCTGGAACCCCAACACCCTGGGTACCTAAGTACCATATACAAGGGAATTATATGGGTGTACCAGTGTGCCAATTAGAATTGGTAAATTTAGTCACTAGCCTGCAGTGACAAATTTTGAAAGCAAGAGAGCATAAACACTGAGGTTCTGGTTAGAAGAGCCTCAGTGATACAGTTAGGCACCACACAGGGAACACATACAGGGCACATACTATGAGCACTGAGGTCCTGCCTAGCAGGATCCCAGTGACACAGGTGCTAAAACATACATACATACAGTGAAAATGGGGGTAACAGGCAAGATGGTACTTTGCCACAGTTTCCCTATTTGTCCTGAAGAAAGCAAAAAAGTACCTGCAGCTATGCTATGTTTGCCATCAAGTAAAACATTCACTGCAGTAAGACCAGTACCTATTATTTGCACGATATCCAATAAATGGTTTGGTATCATTTTTCTCAATTATGTTGCCCCACTGTGAATAGTCAATGAAAATATAAGTACACATTGGTTACGGTCAATTCTTGTTCTAGATTCCTTTAGGTGTGGCCACGAAAGACTGGAATTTCTTGAGCAATTATAAAAGAGTCCACCAGTAATGGAGCAGTTCATATGTTTCATTTAGACAATGGTCCTGAATTTGCTGCTGATGCATTTTTGGATGCTATGCCTGGTCTGGAAGAATGGCTTCTATACTCTCACCATTTCTGCCCAAATTCAAATGGCATTTTTGAATGGGCCAGTGGAACACTTAGGTAAACCTTGATGGCTAGGATATTGGATTCAAGATTGTTTTAATTCCATAACCTGTATAGCGTTCAGAGAGCAGTGTATAACTTGACTAGAGGAGCACTAGGTGACCGAAATCTGTACCAGATGATTGTTGGTGCTCCAGTTTATGCACCTGAACTCAATATCCTTCTACGTTGAACATAGTCCTAGTTATTGCATTGTAGATTTTCTGAAGATTGTGGATACTTTTCATTGGTAGTCCTGGGTATTTAGAATTTTTGTAATCAATGTAGTACTTTATAGATGCATTTTAATCCTGTTATTCTATGTGGAAAAGCCAGAAAGGGGAAATGCCACGTAAAATTCATAAATTTGGAAAGCCGGTTTTATTCACCACTCAGATTTGATGTTCAGAAATCAATTTGTGCCCAACATCAAGAACAATTGTGCTGGTAAAATTGGAGGAGGCCTGTCCGTCAACAATTAAAAAAACACTAACAATAACACACCTAAAAAACCATGCCATTGGTTGCTACAAATCGTTGATGTCACATCACATCAACCATCACTTATTACTTCCTCATAATGCAGGTCCATCACCTGTGTTGGACCTGGCCCTTTTTTGCACGGGTATTCCCAAACTTTTGCCTTCTTCCTCCCATTTTTTCTGAACTTTGTTTGTTGACTTTAGGACTCTGGGCACTTTACCACTGCTACCCAGTGCTAAAGTGCATGAGTTTCTTTATAAACTGTATTGATAATCGGTTTATTCATGATTGACACATCTGATTTACTAGTATGTCCCTAGTAAAACGCACTATGTTTATCCAGTACCTGTAAATCAAATGCTACTAGTGGGCCTGCAGCACTGATTGTGCCCCCCACATGAAGAACCCTGTAAACATGTCTCAAACCTGCCACTATGGACTCTGTGTGTGTAGTTTTAAACTGGCATTTAAACCTGGCAAGTGCACCCACTTGACAGGCCCAAACCTTCACTTTTACTACAAGTAAATCACCCCTAAAGTAGACCAAAGGTAGCCCCATGTGTTCAGTGTATTTGAAAGGTAGGGCTGTACTGGAATGTTTTACATGTCTTGATAGTGAAATACTGCTAAATTCAGTTTTCAATGTTACAAGACCTATCTCTCCCATAGGGTAACATGGGGATTGCCTTGAAATATCCTTCAAATGTCATTTCCCATTGGG
This sequence comes from Pleurodeles waltl, assembly GCF_031143425.1. Lineage (NCBI taxonomy): Eukaryota > Metazoa > Chordata > Amphibia > Caudata > Salamandridae > Pleurodeles > Pleurodeles waltl. The sequence continues at coordinate 357,517,460 of NC_090450.1, read as the reverse complement.
AGCACATTGAGATTTGGAGTTTGGGGTTTCTGAAATCACAAGTTAAAAATACTTCTTTTGGTGAAATTGGTTTTTGAATTGTAGATTTGACACTGCCACTTTTAGAAAGTGGGCATTGTCTTGCCTAACCATTCTGTGCCTCTGCCTGTCTGTGGAATACACATCTGGGTCAGGATGACAGTTGGGCTGTTTGTGTATTCACTCTAGACAGTCACACAAAGGGAGCTGAGGTGTGCCCTGCATATTAAGTTGGCCCATCACCAAGCTGATGGGTCTTCCTGAGCTAGGGTGGTCGGAGGGGCTGACACTTGCACGTGAATAGGGCTCTCTGTCCTTACAAAAGGCAGTCCCCAACCACCTGGAGTATGCCTTGGGCCGCCATGACTGGGAAAGGCAAGGTCTTGTGCTTTACAAAAATTTATCTTTCAAGATTGACTACTTCAAAGACAGAAGTGTGTAAAAGTATTGTACTTCTGACACCACATAGTTAGAATCCTTCTGGACTGAGGACATTCTGCCAGGAAGAAGAGCTAGGTGCTATAGGAAGGACTGCCAGCCTGCCTGTTGCTTTACTGTGATGGCTTGCTGCTTCTGTCCTGGGAGTGAAAGGACTGGACTTTGCTTTCTACATCTTGCTTCCTAAGGTTCTCTAAGGGCCTGTACTGAGCTTGCTTCCTGTTAGAAGTCTCAGGGACATCAAAGACGTCATCTACCAGCACCTGGGCTCTCTTGCTGAGAGTCCTGACTTGCCACGTGGTGATAAATCCAGTTCCTTGGCACTTGAGAGTGAGTTCTGGTGTAACCAAGAAGAAACCAAGTACATTGACTCCAGAACGACTTCAGAACCGGCGCCGAGGCCTAACTGCTTGAGCCAAGCTACCGAGGGGGTGAGCAGACATTATCTTAGCTAATTGACTCCTTTCCCTAACTAGAGTGAGGGTCCCTACTTGGACACAGTGTAAACCACTGCCAACTAGATACCACATTTCTAACAACCACCAATGCAAACATTAAAGATTTCTTACTAGATTAAGTGACCAAACCCCACCTCACACACCAAAACATATACATTTTAGGAGACCTCAAAATATGGTTTGATAAGAACAATCTAACCTCAACCACAGCTATCACTATCAATCTTGAGGCCTGCAAACTGAAGCAAATTGCTTATGTACCTTCCCACTCTTTTGGACACATTCTGGATATCGTATTTGACAACCCCCGTTAGAAATAGGGTCTTTGGTTGGCAGTCAGGGGACCCCCTGTCTAAGCAAGGACCCTCACTCTAGTCAGGGTAAAGGAGAAACACACCCGGTTAACCCCTACTCATCCTCTTGGTAGCTTGGCACAAGCAGAAAGGCTTAACCCAGAGGCAATGTGTAAAGTATTTGTACCAACACACACAGTAATACAGTGAAACACTATAAAATGAACACCACACAGGTTTAGAAAAATAGTAAATATTTATTTAAATACAATAAAATCCACAATTAAATATATGACTTTTGCAATCAAAAACTAGTACCCAGAGGTACAAATCCTGCAATCTGATGTTAAAGTGGCATCGTGATGGTGTCGTTTCCCACAATGCTACGCCACTGGCACCATTTACGGAGTCACACAGACCCCCAAGTACAGTATTTTAGCAAAACATGTGGAAAATAGACTGGTGCACGGAATCGGGGAGCAAGGCGTCGCAGGATCCAAAGTGGCGTCAGTTCCGGTACTTCGGGGTGAAGGAGCGGAGGCTTCACGAAGAAGCATGGGGTCCTTGCTGCGGACCGGGGGAAGAGAGGCAGTGTCAGTTGCGATAAGTTGGTCCCTTGGCTCCTCCGACAAAGTCACAGTCCAGCGAAGTCACGAAGCTGTGGGACAAACTCACGGGATTGCCATCAAGTCACAAGGTCAGAGGTGCTGCGACGGAGTCAGGTGTCACAAACATAGGGTGTATGACATTCTAACTCATGAATTGTGCAGATGTCAGCGGCTGCAGCAAAGTTGGGCCTACAGTGGGGTCGTCGTACGTCAGCAAGGTCCGCGGATCCAGGTGTAGGCGGCATCGCAAGCTTCATGCAGCTGTGTCCTTAGAGAGGTCGCTCTGCGTTGTCCGGCATCGTTTCACAGGATTTTCTCCAGAAATTCACTTCCAGGGACCCAGGAACTGGAATGGCATCCTTTGGCAAGCTAGAGTCCACAGCATGCAGGCTCACAGACTGGTTAGTGAAGACTTTGCTGTCCCTGAGGCTTCACAAATAGGAGTTAAGCTCAGCCCAAGCCCTTGGAGATACCTCTCAATCAGGAATGCACAACAAAGTCCAGTCTTTGTCTCCTTTCATAGGCAGAAGCCGCAACCGCAGGATAGCCCAACAAAGCACAGTGACAGGCAGGGGCAGCATTTCTCCTCTGCTCTTCTCCTGGCAGAGATCCCACTTGAATCCTTGAAGTAATCTGAAAATCTGGGATTTTGGGTCCACTACTTATACCCCTTTCTGCATTTGAAGTAGGCAAACTTCAAAGGAAAGTCTCCGTTGTTCACAAGATCCTGCCTTGCCCAAGCCTGGCTCCAGACTCACACCAGGGGGTCGGAGACTACATTGTGAGAGAGCAGGCACAGCCCATTCAGGTGTAAGTGACCACTCCTCCCTCCACTCTAGCCCAGATGGCCTATCAGAATATGCAGGCTACACCCCAGCTCCCTTTGTGTCACTGTCTAGAGGGGATTCACAAACAGCCCAACTGTCAGTCTGACCCAGACAGGGAATACACAAGCAGGCAGAGTCACATAATGGTTTAAGTAAGACAATGCCCACTTTCAAAAAGTGGCATTGTAAAACCTACAATGCAAAAACCAAATTCACTAAAAGATGTATTTTTAAATTGTGAGTTCAGAGACCCCTAACTCCCAATCTCTATCTGCTCCTAATGAGAAATGACATTTAGCGATATTTCAAGGCAATCCCCACATTACCCTATGAGAGAGATAGGCCTTGCAACAGTGAAAAATGAATTTTGCAGTATTTCACTGTTGGCACATATAAAACACATCAGTATTTATCCTACCTTTATCGTACACTGCACCCTGCCCACGGGGTACCTAGGCCCTGCTCTAGGGGTGCCTTACATGTATAAAAATGGAGGGTTTGAGCCTGGCAAGTGGGTACACTTGCCAGGTCGAATTGGCAGTTTAGAACTGCACAAATGTGAGAAAGTAGCCTCTTTCTAGCATGGTTACCCCCACTTTCGGCCTGTTTGTGAGTGTGTGTCAGTGTGGTTTTACTGTCTCACTAGGATCCTGCTAGCCAGGAACCCAGTGCTCATAGTGAAAACCCGATTTGTCAATGTGTTTTGCCTGTCTCACTGGGATCCTGCTAGCCAGGACCGCAGTGCTCATAGGTTGTGGCCTGATGTGTGTGTTAGCAGTAACGCTTAACTGTGTCACTATAGTTTAGTGACTTCATATTCCAATTCCAATTGACACACTGGTCCCCCCTTATAAGTCCCTAGTACATGGTACCTAGGTATCCAGGGCATTGGGGTTTCAGGAGATCCTTATGGGCTGCAGCCTTTCTTTTGCCACCCATGAGGAGCTCAGACAAACCATTCTTCAGAACTGCCACTGCAGCCTGCGAGAAATAGTGCACACACTATTTCACAGCCATTTTCCCTTCACTTAAGTAACTAATAAGTCACCTATATGTCTAACCTTCACTTGCTGAAGGTTAGGTGCAAAGTTACTAAGTGTGAGGGCACCCTTGCGCTAGCAAAGGTGCCCCCACATAGTTCAGGGCCATTTCCCAGGACTTTGTGAGTGTGGGGACACCATTACATGCATGCACTACATATAAGTAAATACCTATATGTAGCTTCACAATGGTAACTCCGAATATGGCCATGTAAGTCCTCTAAGATCATGGAATTGTCACCCCATTCCAAATATGGTATTGGAGGGCCAATCTCATGAATCCTGGGGGCTGCACCATGGACCCCCAGTACTGCGACACCAGCTCTCTGAGGCTTGCACTGCAGCTATAGCTGCTGCCACCTCACAGACAGACAGGGTTCTTCCCTCCTGGGGTTTGAGCTGCTCAGTCCCAGGAAGGCAGAACAAAGCACTTCCTTTGGGAGGAGGATGTTACACCCTCTCCGTTTGGAAATAGGTGTTATAGACTTGGGAGGGGGATCCTCCCAGAGCCTTTGGAAATGCCCCGAAGGGCACAGATGGTGCCCTCCTTGCATAAGCCAGTCTACACTGGTTCAGGGACTCCCAGTCCCTGCTCTGGCATGAAACTGGACAAAGGAAAGGGGAGTGACCACTTCCCTGTCCATGACCACCCCAGGGGTGGTGCTCAGAGTTCTTCCAGTGTGTCTCTGGCATTAGCCATCTTGTTTTCCAAGGTGTAGGGACACTCTGGAGATCTCTGAGTGGCTAGTGTAAGCAGGTGACGTCAGAGACCCCTCCTGATAGGTGCATACCTGGGTAGGTAGCCAATCCCTCTTGCAGGGCTATTTAGGGTCTCTCCTGTAGGTTCCTCTTCAGATTCAGCTTGCAAGTTTTTTCCAAAAATCCTCTGCATCCTCTGCTTCAGCTTCTGACTGTGGGATCAACCACAGACTGCTCAAGGAACCGCTGTAACTACAACAAAGTACCCAGAAAGGCTACTGTGACCCTGCAACTTCAGCTCCAGCCAGCAACTGCAACAGTTTCCAAGGTGTGCACGCTCTGAGGACTCCCTGCCTTCACCCTGCACCAGAAGAACCGAAAGAATCTCCTGTGGAGTGACGGAGTCACTTCCCTGCTCCAGCAGGCACCTTTCAAGATGACGACCGGTTCTCTGGGACTCCTCTCCTGGCGATGAGCATGCTCCCTGGAACACAGGTGGTGGACCCCTTCGACCAAGACTGTCCTAATGTCCAGCTGTCCAAATTTGGTGAAGGTAAGAGCTTGCCTTCCCGGTTTGCAACAGTACCCCTGTGCACCGCGTCATCTCTAGCTCCTTGGTCTTCTGTGCACTTCTTCCAAGAATCCTTTGTGCACAGTGTAGCCCAGGTCTCTGGCACTCCATCCTGTGACCCACAACTCGCTGAGTTGTTCTCCGGTGGCGTGGGATCCTTCTTTTGCTGTGATGCACCAACTGCAATTTGCACTTTCTTTGTCCCTGTGTCCTGGGACTCCCGTGGGTGCTGCCTGGTCATTTGTGGGCTCTCTCCAGTGTTGGGAGCCCCCTCTGCCTCCTCAGTGTGAGTTGAGGCCCCCAGGTCCCTCCTGGGTCCATTTTGATGCAAAACGCGACCGTGCTTGAACCAAGGCTTGTTGGACAAATCCAGCACCACAAACAGTCTGCATCAAACATCTTGACGTGGGACATCTACTGCACCATGCAGGAACCTGCAGCCATCTTCTTTGGTGCTCTTCTGCAGACTTCTTCCAACCGGAGAATCCTCTTTTGCACCATCTTCTAGGTTGACAGGGGCTCCTGTCCTTCTTGGTACCTTCTGAGACTTCTGGACTTGATCTCTTCTCTTCACAGGTCTTCAGGTCCAGGAATCCACAATTTGTTGCTTGCAGTCTTGCTTGGTTCTTGAAATAACTCTTATCACGACTTGTAGTGTGTCCTGAGGAAACTTGCAGTACTTTACTCCTACTTTCCTGGGCTCTGGGGTGGGGTATTTTACTTACCTTTGGTGTTCTCTCACACTCTCAGTACCCCTCTTCACACTACACTTGCCTCGGGGGGAAATTGTGATTCACATTCCACTTTTCATGTATATGGTTTGTGTTGCCCCTAGGCCTATTGCATTCTATTGTTTTTTCTACTGTTTACACTATTCTATGACTATTCACTTAACTGATTTTGGTTTATAGTTTATATATTGTGTATAATACTTACCTCCAGAAGGAGTATTTCATCTAAGATATTTTTGGCCTTGTGTCACTAAAATAAAGTAACTTTATTTTTGGTAACACTGAATATTGTCTTATATTGTGTAGTTCAGTCTAAGCTGCTCTGCTACAGCTACCTCTAGACAGCCTAAGCTGCTAGAACACTGACTACATTTACTAATAAGGGATAACTGGACCTGGTATAAGGTGTAAGTACCTAGGGTACCCACTACAAACCAGGCCAGCCTCCTACAACACACAGACACTGCAGTGGCAGGTCTGAGCCATGTTTACAGGGCTACTCCGTGGGTGGCAGAATCAGTGCTGCAGGCCCACTAGTAGCATTTGATTTACAGGCAGTGGGCACCTCTAGTTCACTTTACTAGAGACTTACTACTAAATGAAATATGGCAATCATGGAAAAGGCAATCACCAATACAATTTACGCAAAGAACATCTGCACTTAGGCACTGGTTAGCAGTGGTAAAGTGCCCAGAGTCCTAAAACCAACAAAACAGGTCTGAAAAAATAAAAGGAAGGAGGCAAAAGGTTTGAGGATGAATCTGCAAAAAGGGCAAGGTCCAACACCCTCCATAGCCTGGAGCCGTAACAACATCATCACATTGAAGATGAACACACCCATCAAGAACAATGTGTCAAATGTTCCAAAAACCACCACCAACAAACACTATACAGGTATTTGAAAAAGGCCTCCACAAACTTAACTCTTGTCTTGAAATAACCCCAATAAATATGCAGTCTCAAGTCCTAGTCTTATTCTACAAATGGATCTGCACTGCAGTGGGCAAACAGATACCATTTGTAGGAAGTTGGCTCTGTATGCACTATTTCAAAGTAAGGAATAGTATGCACACAGTCCAAGGGTTCCCCTTAGAGGTAAGATAGTGGCAAAAAGAGATAATACTAATGCTCTATTTTGTGGTAGTGTGGTCGAGCAGTAGGCTTATCAAAGGAGTAGTGTTAAGCATTTGTTGTACACACACAGGCAATAAATGAGGAACACACACTCAGAGACAATTCCAGGCCAATAGGTTTTTGTATAGAAAAATATATTTTCTTAGTTTATTTTAAGAACCACAGGTTCAAATTTTACATGTAATACTTCAAATGAAAGGTATTGCAGGTAAGTACTTTAGAAACTTTGAATAATCACAATAGCATATATACTTTTCAAATAAATCACATATAGCTATTTTAAAACTAGACACAGTGCAATTTTCAACAGTTCCTGGGGGAGGTAAATATTTGTTAGTTTTTATAGGTAAGTAAACCACCTACGGGGTTCATGTTTGGGTCCAAGGTAGCCCACCGTTGGGGGTTCAGAGCAACCCCAAAGTTACCACACCAGCAGCTCAGGGCCGGTCAGGTGCAGAGGTCAAAGTGGTGCCCAAAACGTATAGGCTTCAATGGAGAAGGGGGTGCCCCGGTTCCAGTCTGCCAGCAGGTAAGTACCCGCGTCTTCGGAGGGCAGACCAGGGGGGTTTTGTAGGGCACCGGGGGGGACACAAGTTAGCACAGAAAGTACACCCTCAGCAGCACGGGGGCGGCCGGGTGCAGTGTGCAAACACACATCGGGTTTTCAATTGAAATCAATGGAAGACCAAGGGGTCTCTTCAGCGATGCAGGCAGGCAAGGGGGGGCTCCTCTGGGTAGCCACCACCTGGGCAAGGCAGAGGGCCTCCTGGGGGTCACTCTTGCACTGGAGTTCCGATCTTTCAGGTCCTGGGGGCTGCGGGTGCAGAGTCTTTTCCAGGTGTCGGGATCTGGGAGTCAGGCAGTCGAGGTCAGGGGGAGCCTCGGGATTCCCTCTGCAGGCGTGGGTGTGGGGGCTCAGGGGGGGCAACTCTGGCTACTCACGGTCTCGTAGTCGCCGGGGAGTCCTCCCTGAAGTGTTTGTTCTCCACAAGTCGAGCCGGGGGCGTCGGGTGCAGAGTAGAAAGTCTCACGCTTCCGGCGGGAAACGCAGTTGTTTTAAAGTTGCTCCTTTGGAAACAAAGTTGCAGTCTTGGGTGGACAGGGCCGCTGTTCTCTGGAGTTTCTTGGTCCTTCTAGAGCAGGGCAGTCCTCTGAGGATTCAGAGGTCGCTGGTCCCTGGTGAGAGCGTCGCTGGAGCAGTTTCTTCAGAAAGGGGGAGACAGGCCAGTAGAGCTGGGGCCAAAGCAGTTGGTGTCTCCGTCTTCTCTGCAGGGTTTTTCAGCTTAGCAGTCCTCTTCTTCTTAGGTTGCAGGAATCTGAGTTCCTAGGTTCAGGGGAGCCCCTAAATACAGAATTTAGGGGTGTGTTTAGGTCAGGGAGGGCAGTAGCCAATGGCTACTAGCCCTGAGGGTGGCTACACCCTCTTTGTGCCTCCTCCCAAGGGGAGGGGGCCACATTCCTATCCCTATTGGTGGGATCCTCCATCTGCAAGATGGAGGATTCCTAAAAGTCAGAGTCACTTCAGCTCAGGTTGCCTTAGGGGCTGTCCTGACTGGCCAGTGACTCCTCCTTGTTTTTCTCATTATCTCCTCCGGCCTTGCCGCCAAAGGTGGGGCCGTGGCCGGAGGGGGCGGGCAACTTCACTAGCTGGAATGCCCTGTGGTGCTGTAACAAAGGGGGTGAGCCTTTGAGGCTCACCGCCAGGTGTTACAGCTTCTGCAATGGGGAGGTGATAAGCATCTCCACCTAGTGCAGGCTTTGTTACTAGCCACAGAGTGACAAAGGCACTCTCCCCATGTGGCCAGCAACATGTCTCGAGTGTGGCAGGCTGCTAAAACCAGTCAGCCTACACAGGTAGTTGGTTAAGGTTTCAGGGGGCACCTCTAAGGTGCCCTCTGGGGTGTATGTTACAATAAAATGTACACTGGCATCAGTGTGCATTTATTGTGCTGAGAAGTTTGATACCAAACTTCCCAGTTTTCAGTGTAGCCATTATGGTGCTGTGGAGTTCGTGTATGACAGACTCCCAGACCATATACTCTTATGGCTACCCTGCACTTACAATGTCTAAGGTTTTGCTTAGACACTGTAGGGGCACAGTGCTCATGCACTGGTGCCCTCACCTATGTTATAGTGCACCCTGCCTTAGGGCTGTACGGCCTGCTAGAGGGGTGACTTATCTATACTGCATAGGCAGTGTGAGGTTGGCATGGCACCCTGAGGGGAGTGCCATGTCGACTTACTCGTTTTGTCCTCACCAGCACACACAAGCTGGCAAGCAGTGTGTCTGTGCTGAGTGAGGGGTCCCCAAGGTGGCATAAGATATGCTGCAGCCCTTAGAGACCTTCCCTGGCATCAGGGCCCTTGGTACCAGGGGTACCAGTTACAAGGGACTTACCTGGATGCCAGGGTCTGCCAATTGTGTAAACAGAATTACAGGTTAGGGAAAGAACACCGGTGCTGGGGCCTGGTTAGCAGGCCTCAGCACACTTTCAAATCAAAACATAGCATCAGCAAAGGCAAAAAGTCAGGGGGTAACCATGCCAAGGAGGCATTTCCTTACACAACCCCCCCCCGCCAAACGAAAGAGGATGAGACTAACCTTTCCCAAGAGAGTCTTCATTTTCTAAGTGGAAGAACCTGGAAAGGCCATCTGCATTGGCATGGGCAGTCCCAGGTCTGTGTTCCACTATGAAGTCCATTCCCTGTAGGGAGATGGACCACCTCAACAGTTTTGGATTTTCACCTTTCATTTGCATCAGCCATCTGAGAGGTCTGTGGTCAGTTTGAACTACAAAGTGAGTACCAAAGAGGTATGGTCTCAGCTTCTTCAGGGACCAACCCACAGCAAAGGCCTCCCTCTCAATGGCACTCCAACGCTGCTCCCTGGGGAGTAACCTCCTGCTAATGAAAGCAACAGGCTGGTCAAGGCCATCATCATTTGTTTGGGACAAAACTGCCCCAATCCCATGTTCAGAGGCATCTGTCTGCACAATGAACTGCTTGGAGTAATCTGGAGCTTTTAGAACTGGTGCTGTGCACATTGCTTGTTTCAGAGTGTCAAAGGCCTGTTGGCATTCTACAGTCCAGTTTACCTTCTTGGGCATTTTCTTGGAGGTAAGTTCTGTGAGGGCTGTCACTATGGACCCATATCCCTTCACAAACCTCCTGTAGTACCCAGTCAAGCCAAGGAATGCCCTGACTTGAGTGTGGGTTTTTGGAGCTGCCCAGTCCAGAATAGTCTGGATCTTAGGCTGGAGTGGCTGAACTTGGCCTCCACCTACAAGGTGTCCCAAGTAAACCACAGTTCCCTGCCCTATCTGGCATTTGGATGCCTTGATAGAGAGGCCTGCTGATTGCAGAGCCTTCAAAACCATCTTCAGGTGGACCAGGTGATCCTGCCAGCTGGAGCTAAAGACAGCAATATCGTCAAGATAAGCTGCACTAAAGGACTCCAAACCAGCAAGGACTTGATTCACCAACCTTTGGAAGGTGGCAGGGGCATTCTTTAAACCAAAGGGCATAACAGTAAACTGATAATGCCCATCAGGTGTGGAGAATGCTGTCTTTTCTTTTGCTCCAGGTGCCATTTTGATTTGCCAGTACCCTGCTGTTAAGTCAAAGGTACTTAAGAATTTGGCAGCACCTAATTTATCAATCAGTTCATCAGCCCTTGGAATGGGATGGGCATCTGTCTTGGTGACAGAATTAAGTCCTCTGTAGTCCACACAAAACCTCATCTCTCTCTTTCCATCTTTGGTGTGAGGTTTGGGGACTAAGACCACTGGGCTAGCCCAGGGGCTGTCAGAGTGCTCAATTACTCCCAATTCCAGCATCTTGTCGACTTCCACCTTGATGCTTTCCTTAACTTGGTCAGACTGTCTGAAAATTTTGTTTTTGACAGGCATGCTGTCTCCTGTGTCCACATCATGGGTGCACAGGTGTGTCTGACCAGGGGTTAGGGAAAAGAGCTCAGCAAACTGTTACAGGACCTTCCTACAATCAGATTGCTGTTGGCTAGAGAGGGTGTCTGAATAAACTCCATCAACTGAGCCATCCTTAGGGTTTGATGAGAGGAGGTCAGGGAGAGGTTCACTCTCAGCTTCCTGGTCCTCATCTGTTACCATCAACAGATTCACATCAGCCCTATCATGGAAGAGCTTTAGGCGGTTCACATGGATCACCCTCTTGTGGCTCCTGCTAGTGCCTAGGTCCACCAGGTAGGTGACCTGACTCTTCTTCTCTAACACTGGGTAAGGGCCACTCCATTTGCCCTGAAGTGCCCTGGGAGCCACAGGCTCCAGAACCCAGACTTTCTGCCCTGGTTGAAATTCAACCATTGCAGCCTTTTGGTCATACCAAAACTTCTGGAGCTGTTGGCTGGCCTCAAGGTTTTTACTTGCCTTTTCCATGTACTCTGCCATCCTTGAACGTAGGCCAAGTACATAGTCCACTATGTCTTGTTTAGGCTCATGAAGAGGTCTCTCCCAGCCTTCTTTCACAAGAGCTAGTGGTCCCCTTACAGGGTGACCAAACAGAAGTTCAAAGGGTGAGAACCCTACTCCCTTCTGAGGCACCTCTCTGTAAGCGAAAAGCAGACATGGCAAGAGGACATCCCATCTCCTTTTGAGTTTTTCAGGGAGCCCCATGATCATGCCTTTTAATGTCTTGTTGAATCTCTCAACAAGGCCATTAGTTTGTGGATGGTATGGTGTAGTGAATTTATACGTCACTCCACACTCATTCCACATGTGTTTCAGGTATGCTGACATGAAGTTGGTACCTCTGTCAGACACCACCTCCTTAGGAAAACCCACTCTGGTAAAGATACCAATGAGGGCCTTGGCTACTGCAGGGGCAGTAGTCGACCTAAGGGGTATAGCTTCAGGGTATCTAGTAGCATGATCCACTACTACTAATATGTACATGTTCCCTGAGGCTGTGGGAGGTTCAAGTGGACCCACTATGTCCACACCCAATTTTCAAAGGGGACCCCCACCACTGGAAGTGGAATGAGGGGGGCCTTTGGATGTCCACCTGTCTTACCACTGGCTTGACAGGTGGTACAGGAGACACAAAACTCCTTAACTTTCTGGGACATGTTGGGCCAGTAGAAGTGGTTGACTAGTCTCTCCCACGTCTTGGTTTGTCCCAAATGCCCAGCAAGAGGAAGGTCAGTATGAACTCTCTGAACTCTTGAGGCACTACCACTCTTCTAGTGGCACCAGGTCTGGGATCTCTTGCCTCAGTGTACAGGAGTCCATCTTCCCAATAGACCCTATGTGTTCCAGTTTTCTTGCCATTGGACTCTTCAGCAGCTTGCTGCCTAAGGCCTTCAAGAGAGGGACAGGTTTCTTGTCCCTTACACAACTGCTCCCTTGAGGGTCCCCCTGGGCCTAAGAGTTCAACCTGATAAGGTTCCAACTCCAAAGGCTCAGTTCCCTCAGAGGGCAGAACTTCTTCCTGAGAAGAGAGGTTCTCTTTTTGTTGTTGTGTTGCAGCTGGTTTCCCAGTTGTCTTTCCTTTTCTCTTGGTAGGCTGGGCCCTTTTTCCAGGCTCCAGCTCTACTTTTTCACCCTGAGCCTTGCACTGTGCCCTTGTCTTGACACACACCAGTTCAGCGATACCCAGCATGGCTGCATGGGTTTTCAGTTCTACCTCAGCCCATGCTGAGGACTCCAGGCCATTTCGAAGCAAACAGTCTACTGGGATATTCGAGGAGACCACCACCTGTTTCAGGCCATTGACCCCTCCCCACTCTAAAGTTACCATAGCCATGGGATGTACTTTAGTCTGATTGTCAGCATTGGTGACTGGATAAGTTTGTCCAGCCAGGTATTGACCAGGGGAAACCAGTTTCTCTGTCACCATGGTGACACTGGCACCTGTATCCCTCAGGCCTTCTACACTTGTCCCATTAATTAAGAGCTGCTGCCTGTATTTTTGCATATTAGGAGGCCAGGCAGCCCGTGTGGCTAAATCCACCCCACCCTCAGAGACTAATGTAGCTTCAGTGTGACACCTGATTTGCTCTGGGCACACTGTTGATCCCACTTGGAGACTAGCCATTCCAGTGTTAGCTGGAGTGGAGTTAGAAGTGGTACTTTTCTTGGGACAGGCCTTGTCTCCAGTTTGCTGTCCAGGCTGATTACAGCTACGACACCAGGCCTTTTTGGGATCAAAGTTTTTACCCTTGTACCCAAAATTGTTTTGTGAAGAGGCTCTGGGCCCACCCTCCTGTGCAGGTTTTTTGGGGCCTGAAGAAGACTCTTTACTATTTTTGTTTTTGGATGTCTCAACACTCTTCCTCTGGGGAGGCTTTGTGACCCCTTTCTTTTGGTCACCCCCAGTTTTCAGCGTAGCCATTATGGTGCTGTGGAGTTCGTGTATGACAGACTCCCAGACCATATACTCTTATGGCTACCCTGCACTTACAATGTCTAAGGTTTTGCTTAGACACTGTAGGGGCAAAGTGCTCATGCACTGGTGCCCTCACCTATGGTATAGTGCACCCTGCCTTAGGGCTGTACGGCCTGCTAGAGGGGTGACTTATCTATACTGCATAGGCAGTGTGAGGTTGGCATGGCACCCTGAGGGGAGTGCCATGTCGACTTACTCGTTTTGTCCTCACCAGCACACACAAGCTGGCAAGCAGTGTGTCTGTGTTGAGTGAGGGGTCCCCAGGGTGGCATAAGATATGCTGCAGCCCATAGAGACCTTCCCTGGCATCAGGGCTCTTGGTACCAGGGGTACCAGTTACAAGGGACTTACCTGGATGCCAGGGTGTGCCAATTGTGTAAACAGAAGTACAGGTTAGGGAAAGAACACTGGTGCTGGGGCCTGGTTAGCAGGCCTCAGCACACTTTCAAATCAAAACATAGCATCAGCAAAGGCAAAAAGTCAGGGGGTAACCATGCCAAGGAGGCATTTCCTTACACCATTAAAGACCCCATCCATGGTTAACCACGAAAATATCACCATGTGGATTAATAACAACATCAGAAGAGACATACTACATCAGTTTGCTAGGATTAGCCCAGGGGCATAGCACTGGGGGATGGTGTTTGGGGTATGATTCCCCTAAAGAAATGCATTCTTGGCTTGGTAGTTGTGTCATGGAGCCCTCAGTCCACTCTGCTATCGCTGTGTTAGTTTTTCTTGCAAGAATGAAAGATAAAACCGTGACCTTTGATGTAAATGAGTGAGAGAGACGGAGATACCCATCTAGCTGAATTTCAAAATGTGAAACAATATAACCTAAAATGAACACCAGCTTTCCTGATTGTCCAAATTGCCCATTCAAAATAAATGAACACAAATATTTCTTGACCTGCTCAAGCTACATGCCACATACCATAATAATTTAGGAGGTCCATGTTACACACTGAGTTAAAGGGTCCGCAAGAAATGTAAAAGAATAATGATGGTTGAAACCCTTCACTCACATTTGTCAATAAAACATTACCTATGACCTAGTATGTGCTGACTGGAGGTTAGGTGGTAGAATAGTTTTTTCTGCATGGCTCCGCCATTACAGAATTATGAGTTTTTTCTGTTAACAAATTTGATGGGGTGGGTGAGTTCCTCGAACTGGAACTGAGGGGTCATAATGACTCACACAGAATGAAGGGGTAACCCTAAGACAAAACATTTTGTGGTGAAAATCTCTAGGCCACCCAGCCATATGTTACTGATTGTTGTCAAGTGCAGAGATTACAAAGATACCCCTGAGGGCTCCTTCTCTTGTATTTTCTTTTGGCAGCTTTTCATGAGAGCACAAAAGGCAAATAACCCCACTCCATTCCATTCCAACCTCAACTAGCCATTACTTTCTTTGATTTTACCACTAACCCCAGTCGTCTGCTTGTCCCATTCCCCTCCCACTTGCTACTACATGCCATATATTTCTGACGTGCTTTGTTACAATTAATCATGTCACCTTTCACCCTATTCCAGTTGGTGATTTCCAAGGGGATCCACTTTCAAATGTGCAAAATAAAAAAACATGAGCATTGCTTTGAACTGTTGTGTGAACCCTGGCCACCAATATCATTTACTAGTATTTTTGTCATTGTAATGTCTTGCTGGACACTAAGTCACCCCTCCCTAGAGGCTTTACTGACACCCACCCCACACCCATCCACACAGGCATCACCAGTCAGGTGACACTGCTAATAAAAGCGGCTTGGTGCACGAGCCTGGGGTCAGAGCCTCAACGTAACCTGTGTGTCTGTGACTTTTTATTAACTAATATTTGGGCTGAGGGCCTACAAAATCACAGCCATGACACTAAGGCCCAGATTTAAGAAAAGTTTGCGCCGCCTTTGCAACATTTTACACAAAAGCGGCACTAACTTAACAGCATATTTATATTTTGATGTTAGAGCAGTCTAGCATCAAAATTATCGACTTAGCGTCATTTTTTGGGAGCACCACCTCACCTTAAGTCATTTAAAGACAATGATATGCAAGGCAGGTGTTCCCTCCTAAAAAATGACGCTAGGCCACTAGTGCCAAATTTAGAACTCGATGGAAAAGCAATGCACGCAAAGGACCGGGTCCAAAAAATGACACTAAGTCCGATTAGCGTCAACATTTTAACGCCTAGTCAGACCATGCATTAAAAAGAGTCCCGCACACTACTACATAAGGGAAATTCACAGGAGCATTTGAAAGCAACTGGACACCATGGAACTGTTACTCCTACAGCTTGGCACCCATAGAAGATGACAGCAAGTGCCACCAGCACAACCGCAGCAACAGCAAACACCACCACAGCAGCCACAAACGCATCATAGAAGGCAAGAGATGATCTTTCACCAGCGTGCAAGCATCCTGGCCACCAGGGAAGAAAAAGTGATCAGACTCTACCATCTGAGGCGGCAGTCCTTGTCCAACACATAGCGTCAGACATCACAGCAAGAGTTTAGAGTCACACAGCATTTCCACCTATGACCAAACATCTGGCTGTCCTCCACTTGCTGGCATCAGGTTCATTCCAGATGACTGCGGCACAAATGGGTGGGATCTCCCAAACATCCCTCTCTGCCTTCCTTAAGAAGGTCCTGGATGCCATCATCACACTCAGACCCCACCACATCAGGTTCCCCAGCACCTAGGAACTGCAGCAGGAAACCAAGCAAGGTGTCTACAAATTCCTGGCTTCCCACATGTTCTTGTTGCAATGGATTGCACCCATGTCCAACTTGTCCCTCCAGTAACCTTGCACCTCTACAGGAACCGCAAACATTCAGGCTCTATCAATGTGCAGGCCATCATGGGCCACCGTGGAATTATCACAAACATCTTTGCAAAATATCTCGGAAGTGTTCATGATGCTTAGAACTTCAGGCCCTCCACTTAACCAACAATTCCAGGATGGACAATATGGCAGTGACCTACTTGTGGGTAAGATTCCATACAAATCATAACACACACAACACAACAAAATTGTAGTACAAACACAACACCAAACATACATGGAAAATGAAACACAGATGTATAGACCACACCATATATACCACATGCCACACTACACTGCATGCAAAGCACATCATACTCACATACGTCGATACCTACAAGTCCCTGGCACCACCTGACTGACACATTACTGGGCAGACAGGTGGAGCAATGTCCCTTATGAAAACAAAAGCTGGACTCAAACAACTACATGTGTACACAGGTTCACAACAAAACATAGATCCTTCACGCAGAACAATTACCAAGGAGTCACTGTGCTATGTGAATTACATTGGCCGTTCAAACCTCAAACAACTCACATATTGATAGTGCCCCACATTTACTACGCTGTATAAATCTCAGGCAGCACTGATATCTATTGCTACCGAGTGGTCCCATCATCATCTACATATCAGCAAATTATAATAGATATACACATTGTGTTCAACTTTCCCTTGTGTGGTACACAGTGCAGCACACATTGAAATATAACATCACCATCAATGAAAGATCATGTGCAGGAATGGTCAACTCACAGCACATCTACAAACATACCTGTAAATCTCAGATCTCCATACCATGATACAAGGATACCAATAATGGATTGCGGCAGATGTACTACTGACAATGGCCAGGGAGAGGCCAGAAATGCATATGAATGAGGATACATGGAACTTAACAGGGCTAGACTACTGATGCAGGGCAGTTCGGAAAAGCACAGCATGTCCTGTCCTGTCCCACAGCTGTCAGAAAAATCTTGCATACATCCCAATACATCCCATATAACTGTCCCCCACTGGGCACATGAACCTCATGCACATACGTATCCCAGCCAGCAATTGCCTACAACAACACTTTGTGCAAGGGAGGTATTTCAAGGGCAAAGGGGTGGGATTCACATGCAACACACAGGGCCCTACACCTCTTACATGACACGCAACATATAGGTACACTATAAGGACAATATAGGTACACATGTCCACCACATCACTCTTCTGCAAGTCTAAAGTGAAGGCACTACGGGCCACATGTCATAAAAGTTGGGCAGCATCTAAAGCAGTGCTACTTTACTGGCGTACCTTAGGGCGCCCCTACAACCAACATGTTGTTGTATAGGTATTTTAGCCATATTTTAGACACATTATTTTAGCAAACTAGGCCTGCCATTGTGCATTTTAGCTAAGTTCCATTTTATTCAGAATCGTTTTGTTTGTCTATTGTTAACCACATTTGCGGTGCTATTTTATTTTCTCTATCTGGTTGTTCTTTCACTTAGGAAAGCACTACGTTCGTAGCATAGCATTCATTTAATTTTGTGCCTTCCTCAAGGCTGCAGCCAGATAGTGTTGCCGGCAAAAGTGGTACGCTGTGTCTCTGACATTCACAGAAACATACATTTCCTTACGTGGGGACCTTTTCTTAGAACATCAACTGTTTTATAATAAAAACACTTCTCTGTCTCATACACGTTAGAGAGAGATTCCAGCCACATGATCACGACTGCATGCTGGCCGCTGAGTGTCTTCCCTGCAGCTGTTGGCTTACACTGCCTAATCCCTGGCCTATACAGGGATGGTGTCTTCTTAGACAACGGGCTTCCTTGCTCAGGTATGCGGGGATGATGCCTTTCCTTTCTAGCGGAGAAACCTGAAGGGCGTATTAGGGCTTATCACGCTGTGCTCTAACATAGCTTGGGTAGGATATATATATATATATATATATATATATATATATATACATATACATATATATATATATATACTCTCCTTGTCATAATTTTGCTACTAGCGTGTTTTATCATCCTACTTATTGCAAAACATACACTTTTATCTGAGATGCAGTTACTTCAATAAACCAATAAACCTTATTGAACTATACTCTGCTTCTGCTTGTCATTGCTTGTGTGAGACTAATGTAACTGAGAGAAAGGGATGAGATCTGATCTACCACGATTCCCCTGAGGAGTCCTCTCTGTCATGTGCCTGGTTGCCACAATCATCCCCACTCATGGGTGGAGATGAGGCACAGGAAAAACACAGATTGGGACAACAGGTATCACATGGTGTGGAATTGTACACAGTACCCCACAATTCAGGTGATTCTGCAGCCAAAATCCAGTGGTCTCATTAGTATAATAAGAGCTTAAGTGACATGGTACCGCAAATGTTTGGTCAGGCACTAATTTTCAGATCCTCCTAAGTATCTCTGTCTCACTGTGTGCTATAGGCACCTCAACACTAAATACAGAGACATCTGTGATATTGAGGATTTCCTCTTCGGAGACATCCGTGGTATTGAGGATTTCCTCTTCAGCTAGGTAGGTAGTACCTACCCAATGCTGTACATTGTTCAAGCTTGAACCTTAAAAGGGTCAATCACCATTTGGTGTCCTTATCTCTGAACAAATACAATTACCATTACCATTACCATGGCGAACCCGCAAGGGTAGTAATTGCAGCAAACATGTGATCACCCCTCACTGCACATTTATTGACAAATGGCCTCACAGGCCAGGGGGTACAGTCAGTTTTGTTGTTGATACTCATCCGGCCTACAGAACAGAAAGATTTTATTTTTGGGTCACCTTTCCAGCAGTTGATGGGAACACTAACACATTTTATTACTACACACCTTCTCACATACCTGCCCATTACAGAGCTTATGCATACTTAGAGATACCTCTATCTTATCAAGACCACAATAATTGGCTTGATGGCACCCTACCACATCCAATATTAAACGTTAGGTAAGGTCCTCTGAGCAATGATGGTCTTACATGGCCTTTACTTGGTGGTAGCTGATGTTTGTCGCTCATATTCAGAGTTCATGGCAATATACAGACTATAAGTACAGTTTGTAATACAAACATTGAAAACTAACCCAGCAAGTGCTGCCCCAGCGCAACCACATGCAGTTATGCCAGGCATAAATCCTGCAACTGTACATTTGATCATGGGTAAGGTACCCGCCAAGTGGGAGGATATTCCATTTTAGTTAGCTCAAAAAATTAATGCGCTAGAAGCAGTTTTTCCCCACATGAGTCCTACAGATAAACATAGAATACTCATTATGAGCTTGCCATTTGGGATGGTTCCCACAGTCGATAACTGTAATACTTGGGGCATGGTATTTGCCATGCTGTATACTACCGCACAAGTTACACAGACATTTGACAATCTTCTGGAGGTGCTAAAACAAATTCAAGATGAACGCGGGGCCACCCCGGCCCTTGATTAGGGGATGAGCATGATGGGCAATTTTGCTATAGTGTCTTCAAAAATAGTAAGTAAACTCAAAGGGGAGGCAGTTGCACTAGCAGTGCGTATGCAGCTCCTGGATATTCCTGCACAGGATCAAGAACGTGAGCTGCCAAAGATTATCTCCAAGACCTACTCTAGTAATGGTCGAGATAGTCTGGGGGCTAGACCCATTAAACCACAATTACAGGGTAGATGTGATAAAGATTCTACAAAGTAAGCACCTGAATGCTCTAGAAAACGCTGGGATAAAAAAGAATCAACACCTAAAAAAGAAAGGGGAGAATCTCCGCATTCAGAGACCCCCCAAAACCGGTAAAATCTTAGAAATAGAGATAGTATAAAAATGCTTGACAGATATCAATATTCTGATACATGCCAATCTCATTCCTTTTAGGACTCACTGGAAAAACACAGTGAAAGAGGTGGGCGTTCAGAGCACCGAACAGAGTATGTGAAACCGAAAAAGGACTTACAACACTCACCTGAAGTTTTGGTGAAGAAAGAAGAGAAACTTTCCCAACAAAAAAAAACAATTCAAAAAGAAAAAGGTTGCAGCAGCTGCAATACGACATGGTACTCAGGAAGATGGCTTTACTGAAGAACAGGAAGTGGGCACTAGCACTGCTAGTCAGTGTAGCAGAGGTCACAATAGTTTTCCAGGATCTTCAAGAGCATCTGGAGGTGAACGCAACTGATGACGACTTACAAGTTGAGACTGCAGACATGCGTGTCTCCACGACCGATAGGGTCTATATAGTAACTATACAATTAGAAGGAGATACTAACTACACAATCTGCACCATCTTTTAGGTTCGCATCATAACCATTTATGATATTTTGTTGGCCGAGAAGGATTGGCCGTCAGAATTTGTTCGTAATCTCCCTTATGGGGGAAGAGATATTTGAACAGTCCTTCTCGACCCTTGGTCCCAGAAAGCTCATGGAAATTCATTCCATTGATTGGGCAGTGGCGCAGGCACCCATGTTATATCACAACCACATAGTTTGGGACAAAGATTCCCCTATCATATAATACCTGAAGCATGAAGCTAGAGCGCCTGTGAGGGAAATCCTCACACAGTTATAGTACCAGGGCATAATTGAATCCTGTGTCTCACCAATGAACAATCCATTGTTCCCTGTAGCTAAAACAGACCATTCATACTGAATAGTCTTAGACTACAGACATTTAAAGAGTCATACACGTACATTTGTTATACAAAATGCACATAGCACTTATGAACAATATAGTGCGCAAAAAAATATAAAACAACATTGGATATTTCTGAACGGATTTTTCTGCCAAAATATAGCACCTGAAAGTTGGAACGTAACAACTTTCAGTCTTTAGGCTCTCAGAAAACATTTTGCCAACTCCCACAAAGGTACAAGAACAGTCCAGGATTGTTTTCAGCTCGTGTCACATATATTTTACATGACATTGACCCTGAGGTGTTGTCCTACATAGATGACATCTACGTTACGGACGATGACCTCAAGCAGCATATAAAATGGGTAGCCCGCATTGTTGTGGGATTTGCCGAATTAGACAAAAAATTCAATTTCAAGTCCTGTTTTTGGGATACAAATTATCAGATGAAGGCAAGAGACTAGCGCCCCAATTTTTAGAAAAATGTGCACAACTGCAACCGCCAAACATCATCAAAAAGCTCTAGTCTTTGTTGGCCTTTTTGAATTGTTAGACCATACATTCCAGATTATGAACAACGCATTAAACCTTTATACGACTTGATACGTCCTGACTTTTCCAGTAAATACTGGACAGTCGAACACACATGTATCCTCAGAGCATTACAACAAGACATGCTTGCAGCTAAACACTTACACACAAGGGACAACAAAAAACACTTGGTCATCAGAGTGATTGCTGGTGCCATTGGTTTCACCTATGTAACATTCAATGAGGGTGAGACCGTCTCGATTGCATACAAATCACATTTGTACTCTACAGCAAAACAACGCTTTGCTCCCACTGAGAAAATACTCACTGCTATTCAGATGAATGTCATCAACGAGAGACCTCTGTCCCAGGGGAAACATATCATTGTTGTATCTCTGATTCCGGCTCTTGAGGCTGTTACTAAAGCTAGTGTTCCCAATGCTAAAACACTACATCATGGTGAATTCAATGGGCAACATCTCTGACGGCCACTGATGTTGACTATATTTTTGACTCCAAATTGCAAACTCAAGAATATTTGCAATATGAACTTGAGTACCCAGTTCCAGCAAATACATTGCCTATTGAACAATATCAAATGATTATGTACACTGATGGCTCGGCCCAACCACCTATAGGCACAAAACATCAATACTCTTCTGCTTGTGCGGTCGTGATTGGCTACATGAAGGATGGTGAATTCCATCCACATCATACTTACACACAGACCTTAGGTGACTGCACTGCACAATTGGCAGATCTTAAAGCTCTGGTGATGACTCTGGAACACACAGATCCAGAACAGCTGACATTGATTGTCTGTGATTCGTACTATTATGTCCAGTCCTCCAATGAATATCTGCATTACTGGTGCCAGATTGAGCTCAGAGATTCAAAAGGTAACACCATCAAACACAGAATTCTGTGGGGGAAAGCAGTGGATCTGAAGGAAACGCTACCTAATGTCCATGTTGTACATACACTAGGAAACTAGCATGTTGGAATACATGTTAATGGCAATGACTTGGTTGATGAAGCAGTTAAATCAGCAGTAGCTACGGCTTCTGTTGCTGCAGTAACTCGTTCTAGAATGAAATTGGATGATGAAACACTGGCTGCTGTGAATGATTTGGCTGACAGCACGCCCATGCTAAAGGCATATCCTGCCAAATATTCCTACCGCATATAATGCCTCAAGAGATTCCCAACAAAGATCAAAGACCATAATTGATCAAAGCAGCGCATGAGAGAGTTGCTTCTGCCCATGCTGGTGTGGCGGCTAGAATAGCATTGTTACAAGCATGTTACTGGTGGCCAGGTCTATATAAACAGACGAAGCAGTATGCCCTTTGTTGTGACATCTGTCAGCAAATAAAGGGGTCCACCATCAAACTCCCACCGCAGGCACCCCTACTAAACTCTAACAAACTGCTACAATGTGCGTACTTGGACCATTGTGGTCCCCTGACACCTAACAGTGCATACAAATACAATTTAGTCACTGTTGACTCATGCTCCAGATTTCTATGGGTTTGGCCACAATCGCTCAGCTGATGTTCGAACTGCTATTAAAGATTTGCAAGTCTTTATCAGCACACATGCTGCTGCAGCTTTCCACTCGGACCAGGGCCCTTAATAATCTGCCCAGAAGGTTCCTGAGGGGGCGTACCTCATATGAATGTCTGTTTGGAACACAAATGTATGTTCCAGATCTTGATGGTCCTGGTTCGGAGGCGGCAGATTCACCTTTTGACATAAATGAACGTGTCACTGTCTTGCAAGACTTACAACGGTTCCGTGATGACAACACATCTGCCAGTGCCGGCTCCTTGGGAATAAGGGATGTACCAATAACATCTGCTGGCTGGATTCCAAAAGTTGGGGATCTAGTACTTGAAAAGATTGCTGTGAAAAATGAGTTTGGTCCTTCTTATCATGCACCGGTTCCAGTCCTAGGAATATATGGTACCAGAACTGTCATTTTACCACGGCTGCCTGGTTCTAAAGAAAATCGCTTTGTCTCCACCGACAATGTCAAGATACACCATATGGCCGATCCTACACAGCAGACCTATCGGACTCCTGGGTAGTACATGAATCCCTCTCACTACAGACCAGGATGTTCCTCTACAGGTTTTAACAGCAACGATCTTGGGGAGGGTGGAAAATGATCTTTCATTAGTTCCACTAACTTCTTTTGCGACAAGCAATGTTAAGATATTGATCAATTTTACTCAAATTTTACACAAACTATATGGTATAGTCTTCTATGAACCACCACAAGAGACCTCTGTCAGCTCTCCTCTTCCAAATACGGCTCCAGTTTTTGCACAAACTGCTTCTGGATACTTAGCCGATATAATGACATTTTTACTGACTCATCTGCCTCTTCTGTAACAGAACTGTCAAGAGCACATAAGCTGATAATTTGGCTCAAAGTAACTATTTTATACTTCCATGGAACTATCTATGGCTCCTATTAACTGTATTTACCTTCTTCCTTTGGATTGGGTTTGTCATCGTTTTCTTTTTATTGATACATGGTCATTACCTTCCTGAACACTCTATGGTTGAACTGGTGCATGAGGTCCTAAAACCACATTTTTCCTGTCACAAAGTCCGCCGGGACTTGTCCCTAGTGAACATTTCCGCTATACCAATTCCTGATGGGATTGTTTGGGATAAAGTATAATTTGATATATGTAGCCTGATGGAGGTCAGCCAACTTCTATATGTATTTAAACTTTCTATGAACAATGTAATTACACCTGGTGTAGTTTCTGATGATTGGGATGTGAAAACTGTTGATTCTATGATGTCTGATTTGCAATATTTCACTGTTTTTGAAAATGAGGATGTTTATCAGGCCAAAGCAAATTATGGAGCTATGTTCTGTTATAATTATTATGGACATCATTTCATTCACAGAGCAAGTACCCCAAAGACTATTTTTAATTATACGAAGTGGGAACGCTGTCCGAGTCCTCCAGTGGGGAGTTCTAAAATGTATACTGAAGAGTTTGCATATTTCTCTGGTCACAATGTCAAAACAACTGAGTAGTATTATTTTAAATTGCCAGTAATGGAAAGCTAACATATTTGATGGACTGATACAAAATGTATTTATTCTGATTCCTTTGTTTTCCGGTTAGCTATAGAAGGCTATGAATATTTGTTGAAGTCGATAGGCTTAAAAAGTGTGTGGGGAACTCAAAATTGGCAAATAACGGGAAAGGAAGCTTTATCTAGAGCATGCCTGATACCTGTTCAAATGATATTTTAAATGAAACAGTACATCAGAAAAGATGTGTAGGCTTGGCAAAAATGAAGGATTTGAATGGGCTGATTATTCCTAGCCCGGCAAAATTTTACAATTGGCAAAAGTACATTAATGCAACTGATGATCAGCTCGCTGAGTGGGTCCAGAATGGAACTTTCAACACATCACTTTCATGTCTTGGTGGGTGGTTATTGTGGCAACGTAGACACCAATGGATGCCATACACGATTTGTAAACTCCACAGGGGTTTTAGAACAAATAGGCATGACCCTCGCTATTTGTCATCAGAACACTCCGGTATAGCAACAACAGATAGTGTAGGGAAATTATGGCAGCAATGGTTGAAAAGTTCCTCACTTGATGCTGTTGAGGCACACCTCAGTCTCCTGTCTAATGAGACAGATTTGCAGGATTTCCTGTTAGACCCCAGAAGACAACGCAGAAAGCACTTCTTATATGCAGTATGTAATAAAATTTGGAAACTTGGTAAACAAGAAGCTGCTGCCTGGTTAAGGAAAATAGTTCAGGAACATTTACAGAAAATATTAGCTGTTGTGTATAGTGAAATTACCACCTTGTCCGACCAGATATACACATTGTCTCTTCTGCAATAGGCATAGTACAGAGTGAGATATCATCTTTACATCATGGACAGAGTCAACTAAGGTCCATTATGCAGTTAGGTTGGATACTACAAACATTGAAAGCAGGTCGCATTCCCTGGCAGCACGTTAGCACAAGGGACATATTTTCAACTTTAATTTAAGACGGCAACAACAAATAATGGCTAAGAAGGAAGTGACTTATGTCATGCTAAACATTGAGAAATTAGAAAAGTTGCCCTTTACTGTAGCTGAAATGCCATCTGCTGATTGGATAATACACAGGGTTATTAATCTGCCTATTTCAACACTTCAATCCACATCCTGCTTAACACACATTCCAGTAGGCAGACATGAAAGGCTTGGAGATAGTTATATACACGAGTTGTGGGAGCTTCCCTTTTTGTACAAATGTTTCAATGGCATGAAAGAGGTCTTTCTTATTGGCAGTGAATGCAAGACTTCTGTGAGCCATTCAATAGTTTGCAAGCAGCTGTCTTTGTAGGGCCATGTAATGCCTCGGCAGAGAACTTGGCTTGCTATCTAAAGGAAGTTCCAGTCCCCTTGATCAAACCTCTGTTCCAGGTGCTCTCAAATGGAAGCTATGTGCTCCTTAACAGTGAGAGTTGTTGTGGAATGCGAGCTGCAATAGCTTATGTTGTTTCAGTCTCCCAAATTGTCACCTGTTGCGGCAATGTCCTTTTACCCCGTCACAACAAAGGGAAGTAGCAGAGATTTGGCCTGATATTACTACTTCAGATTTGAATTTTGACAAGTTGAGTAGACTCAAGGCTTTATTGTTTCAGAAACATGTTGCGCTTTCATCTGCATGCAAGACCTATGCGCTTCAAGTTGCAAGGTCATCTGCAGAGATTCAGTCCCCATTAAGTGTAAACTTTCCGAGACACTTTGGTGAACTTGTCGGACGAATATTTAACGCACCTAGTACTACACGAGTCACACATTTCTTTAAGGTTGTTCTGGTTTTG
Organism: Pleurodeles waltl; assembly: GCF_031143425.1. NCBI lineage: Eukaryota > Metazoa > Chordata > Amphibia > Caudata > Salamandridae > Pleurodeles > Pleurodeles waltl. Next base: position 357,491,372 of record NC_090450.1, on the reverse strand, counting down.
TTCACACCTTTTCCTCTATATTTGGCTTAGTACCTTCAGTCATACACTCAATATTTTTGAGTGTTTTCGGGGGATTTCCAATTACTTTGATTACAATAAGTGGCATTTTGCTGGTGCTATTTTTTCCGTGAAAAGCTGTCCCTTCACAACAAGGAGGACTGAAAGAGCTTCCACCAGCGCAACTGTGTCGTGAACGCATGATGCAGTATTTTAGAGCACCACTCCTGAAAGAACTGGAGTGCTACTGGTCTCTGTCATTTAGAGCGGTTTTGGATTTTGTGTAGCCTGTGTTTCGATGCCTTTGGTGCCTTTTCGAATGTGCACTGAAAGTTTGTCTTTCTACACAGCGCTTACTTTCATTTAACGCTGATCTGTTGTTGTTCTCGCTGTGGGCTTCTTACCAGACATGAGCATTGAGGGTGCATTTGCTACGGGAAGCTGTCTATGAGTTATCCGTCGTGAATAATGCAGCTCTTAACTCAACATTGGGCACAACACGGAATGCTGCTGCCTCAGCTGGAGCTCAAGCTTTGGAACATGAGTGCTCCTTGGTTTTCCTTGGAAACGATCTGGCTATTTTACCACCTGAAGAAATGGAACATTTCCTGGACTTTATTTGTCCCACATATAATTAGCAATTTTAAAAATTACATTGACTTTTGAATTCAGTTTTATTGGGGCACCTGCTGATGTTTTAAATTGCCCTTTTTTTTACCATGCTCAAGTCTCTTTTAACTTGTCATTATTGACATTCATTTTTATGTTTTTCATGGATAGATTTTAGTAGCTTTCATATTTTATTTTATTTTTTTAGGCTTTAAACAACCTTTAAACCGGCAAAGGGAGGGTGTTGTGTAGCTATTTTAGCCATATTTCCATCACATCATTTAAGCAATCAAGGCCTGCCTTTGTACACTTTAACCAAGTTACATTTTATTCAGCATAGCTTTGTTTTTCTATCATTAACCACAGTTGCGGTGTAGTTTTATTTTCTCTATCTGGTTGTTCTTTCACTTAGGAAAGCACTACGTTCCAAGCATAGCATTAATTTCACTTTGTACCTTCCTCAAGCTGCAGCCAGGTAGGGTTGCCGGCATAAGTGGTACTCTGTGTCTCTGACATTCACAGAAACATACATATCCTTACGTGGAGACCTTTTCTGAGAACATCAACTGTTTTATTATAAAAACACTTCTCTGTCCCATACATGTTAGAGAGAGATTCCAGCCAGATTGCATGCTGACTGCTGAGTGTCTTTGCTACAGCTGCTTGCTTAGACTGCCAAATCACTGGCCTATATGGGGATTGTGTCTTCTTAGACAATGGGCTTCCTTGCTCAGGTATGGGGGATGATGCCTTCCCAGGGGGGAAACGTGAAGGGGGGATTAGGGCTTACCACGCTGCGCTCTAATATAGCTCAGGTAGGAAATATATATATTATTCCTAGTGGCAGTATGTTGGGACTGTTTTTGTGTTTCACTCTCCTTTTCACCATTTTACTTCTAGCATGTTGTATCATCCTAGTCATTGCAATACATGCACTTTTATCTAAAATGCAGTTACTTCAATAATCCTTATTGGACTATACTCAGCTTCTGCTTTCCTTTGCCTGTGTGAGACTAATGTAACAGAGAGAAAGGTATGAGATCTGATCGCCCACGATTCCCCTCATCAGCAGCGCTACGCTGTGCCGGTTTTTAAACACAGGGCTGCGCTACATTCCCAAGAGTACAGTGCAGCCATGCCTCTGCACCAGCACATAATTCAGCTGCCTGTGCCAACGCATGCATACTTGGACCATCTTGCAAGTGTGCCTGCATTTAGGGGAGTGTCTATGTGCAGGGAGGTATCCCTTACTTCACATAAACAATCTACAATGGCAATTTGCTACTTCTATGTGTGCTGCAGAATGCAGCACATATAGTAGTGCGAAAGCATCATTTATTACAGATTGTAAATGTGCAGCAAGGAATGCCTTCCTGCACATATGCAATGATCCATGGCATTTTACTTCTTCTGTGTGTGCCGATGAATAGCGGACACATAGTAAAAGCAAGAAACGAGGAGGCATACAAGCATTCCTCATTGTTTTGCCATGCTACTGCCACCCTTGGGGTGGTGTTACTCTGTTGGCGTTGCCATTAATTTATGATATCTCATAAATCAGGGGCAGCATCAAAAGCTATGGGTGTTGCAATGGGATGCCCACTGCAACACCCATTGCACGCGCCTCTGACGCAGACAACTGAATCATACTGGCCAATATTCACATGGAGGTGTTATGCCACAAAAAGTGGCTTTACAGCTCTTGTACATATGGTGCAGTGAAAAGCGCCACTGGAGCATCACAGAATGTGACGCTCCGGTGGTGCTGGGGCCTTTTTGATCTGGCCCTTTGTCTTACTGACAGACATATAATAGTTGGCAGTTGTTCATTCCTAACACTAAGTTGACTAGCGTTCTCAGTTAAACAAGTAGAATGTGTAACAGTTGTCCATGCTTTTATGTCTTTCACAATCACAAAGCTATGTGTTCCTGTTGTATCTTGCAGGTGGACCTCCACGCTACACTATTGGGGTGGTTCCCCGGTTTGAAGACCCCAATGCAGCCAGTAAGTGTCACCTTGTGTGTCACATGTGTTGATTCAGGGTTGTGTGTGTGAGGGTATGTGTGCAATGTCATGTTGTTCGGCCTGACCCTTTTTGGAGCGTCATCCCCAAACGTTTTGCCTCGTTCCTCTTATTTGTTTTTACCTCATTTTGTTGGCTCTAGGACTCTGAGCACTTTATCACTGATGATCACTACTAAGGTGCATGTGCTCTCCCTTCTAAAGTTGGCATGATTGGGTTACACTTAATTGGCACATTTTATTTACCTGTAAGTCCCTTGTACAGTGGTACCCCTATACCCAGGGCCTGTAAATTAAATGCTACTAGTGGGCCTGCAGCACTGCTTGCGCCACCCACAGAAGTAGCCTTTCAAACATGCACAGTTTACTGCCACAGGGACCTGGCATCTAAATTTACTTGCCAGGCCTGGAACCCCCCTTTTACTACATGTAAGTCACCCCAAAGGTGGGCCCCAGCTAGCCCCATGGGCAGGGTGAAATGTATGTGGAAGGCAGGACATGTGCCTGGCTGTGTGGCCTGTCCTGGTAGTGACAAACAGCCTATTTGGTTTCTCGCTGCTATGAGTGCTGCCTTGCTCATAGGATTGCATTGGAAATGCCCTGCCTTATGTTTAAGGGGTATTGTCTGATCTATGAAGGGTAGCGTAGGCATGTTTGGGTTGGTTGTAATGGTAGTGAGAAATGCTGCTTACTGGTGTAGGTGGATTTTTTAAATACTATTATAGAAATGCCACTTCTAGAAAGTGAGCAGTTCTCTGTGCTTATAACTATGGTGTTTGCAGCTTGACTCCAATCCACGTCTAGGGCAGAGTGACAGCTGGGCTTTGTGCATACTTTTCAGACATCCTGTACACAGGGAAGGTGGAGGTGTCACAGAGGTGCATTTGCATATTGAATGGTTTTCCTGGGATGAGAGAAGGGGAGGTGGGCACACCTGCATTTGTAAAGGCTGTGCCCTGGCCTCACTCAAAGGGCTCATTTACCCCCAACTGATGTCTGGAGCCTGTACTGGAAGAGAGAGGGGACATTCCTAGAACCAACTGGAACTGGTTCGAACCTCTTCTCCTCCTTTTGTGAAAGCTTGTGCAAAACTGAGTATAAGTACAGGGGGTTTTCCCCATGTTAGAGAGACAAAGCTAAGAGAGACACTTTTGGACTATTAACTTGAACACGAATTCCGCTGGAGGGACTCACCAGGAACCGTCTGGCACTGCTGCTGTTTTGCTGACCTGTAACCTGATGGGTCACTAGGAGGAACTGCCACTGACTGCAAGCTCTTGCCCTGCCCTGTTGGTTGGGCCCTACCGCCCTGTCCTCCCTTTGATTGTCTCCAGGGCCTGGGTAGAGAGGACCCTGTTCCCCTACATTTTTTCCCTGCACTGAAGTAGTGCAGAAAGAGTGCTTTATTTTGAGAAGCGAAAGCCCGTCCTGAGCGCTGCACCTGCTGTGGAGGAGGCGCGTTCTGAGCGCTCTATTTCATGTGAGGCAAGCGCTTCTGAGCACTTTAATTGGTGCCAGGGAGACGCGTTGTGAGCGCTTCCGTGTGCTCGTCAGAGAAACACATCAGCGTGACCCGGGCAGGTCAACTAAATTGTAAGATGCGTGAAGCCCTAGGGGGACAGGAACATGCAGGAGTGTATCCCCAGGGCACAGGCAGGCACCATTTGTTGTGGAATCACCGCTGAAGCCCGGGATGACAACTTTCAGATGCTCACGCACCAGATCGGGTGTGGGTGTGCCGAGGAGGGAAGGAGCAGCTGCCAGGAGGGAGGGAAACCTCATTGGAAGTCCTTCACTCTTGCTGGGCCGTCCCAGGGCCTGCAAAAAAGGATCATTGCACTTAGGGGAGACGCCTGGTCCCCCGAGGTGTGAGAGACAACAAGAGCCTCTGTTGTTTTCCCAGGGCAGAGAGAAAGCCTCAACGGAGGCCCCATCCAGCAGAGGGTGGGTCTGCTACAGTGACCACCATCCGAGGAGGGGGTCGCCCCAGTGCAGGACCCGGGAAGTCGAGGGTAAGTCCCTCTTCCCAGGTCGCTGTGCTAGGAGTGCATAAACTCCTTCTAATTGTTTGTCAGGGAGACCCTTTGCCCTGAGAGAGCCAACTGAGGCCTCCGGGGGCGACTTTGTGAGGCATTGTTGATTGTCTGGGAGAGATCTCCCCACCAGAAAGGAGGGGGTGGGTGGTTCCCCCATTGTAACAGGGTGGCTTGCAGAGTAAAAGGGGACCCTCTGCAGAGGCCCCGTCCCCATGAAGCCAGTTTGGGCTACATTCAGTACAGGAGGAACACTGGAGCTCCTTTATGTGGCCCCAGGAACTTGGCATGTAACATGCAGGGAATGTCTCATTTTTAATGTGCACTTCTGATGTTGTGGTGACTTTTGCGTAATATGAATATGCTTGCGTACATTCCTGGTGCTGTGTGGCCTTGTTGGTGACGTGTTTATAATGACGTGCATTTATGATGATATTTCTTCATGACTTGCCATGTGTTCTCCAATGCTTTTTTTATGTGCATTTATGATGGTATTATGACATGTGCATTCTACTACTGCTGGCTTTTGCAGAGTAAAAGTACTGTGTAATGTTCTGACAATGGGTAGGAGGGTATTACTGACATGTTGTGTTTGGTCTAATGATGTTGGATACAATGCAGTTTATTTTTACATAACTTGGTGTTGTTTTCCCTTTGTGGTGGGGATAGTGCATCACGTGTATTGTGGGTGTTGTGCAAATGCTTTACACATTGCCTCTGGGATAGGCCTGATTGCTCATGCCAAGCTACCAAGGAGGTGAGCAGGGGTTATCTTGGGTGGACAACTCCCTTGTCCTGACTAGACTGGGTAGCTTCTGCCTGACTTAGGTGCATACCCTAGCTAATCAGAAACCCCATTGCTACCACATGTTAAAATGGCATGTGTGACAAATAAGATATCATAATCTGAGTTTGGGTATCAACATCATGTCTGATGTAAAGTTGAAGATGTGGATTAATGTGATTGATGCAAAGGTGTCAACATGTGCTGCAATGGAATTCTGGGTCTTAGGAAAAGATGTGCCACACATTGCATTCATTTTCTCTGGACATGGACCAAATTATGTATATGTGTTGAGGTCTCTAGGGGGCTTAACAAAGAGATAGTGGCATCACCGGTGCTTCACCACTCTTCTGAAGTGAAGTGGGGCAGTAGCCGTGCAAGGACCCTTTTTGTGTTGGACAACAGTCAGTTGAGTGCACTTTGAGATTTCAACTCTGCTCCAGATGGATGCGGTACATGTCTACGGATTGAAGCAAACAAGATGTGTGCAGATTAACCTACATAATCTAACAATCATGATAATTGTAAGTGAGCATGGTCACATCACGTGAGTATGAGATATGCATGGTGAGCATTTACCTGGTACTTAGTAGATGTAAAAAGGTATGTACACAAGCAGATAATAATAATGAATATTGACGTTGCACCCAGGACAGTGCCACTTTTCCTGTGCCCCTTAGAGCACCCCTACTAGCATCATGTGTGCGCCGCATTAGAAATTCAGCACATCATGCCACAATGTAGGGGTCAAAAGGATAAAATTAGTAGACTATATTGATTTACTGTTCAGGCTTAGCTCAAACGATATTGCCACTAACCCTGAACTGTACATAGGGGCCCATTGTAAGCAATGGTGTGCCCCTTGTAACGGCTGCTCTGAGCAGGTGTTAAAAGAAGTAAAAATAAAGGACGCTGTGGGATCTCTTAGAATCCCCAGCTCCATTTATCCTGCCTCCCTTACCGGGTGAACCACACCTTGCATTCATGATGCCTGGCAAAGGCATAATGTAGCGCAAGGGTTGACAAAGTGGTGCAATGCATGCATTCACCACTTTGTGACTATGGCACAGAGATTTTGGCCTTGTTGGGCCACATCATCCTCACAAGAATGATGAGGCTAACGTGGCACAAGGAGGCACTAGTCCAACTTAAATCTTGGCTCTAATGTGTAAAATTATATAACTGTTATCCCTGTAACATGAACATGATACCGTAGATGCCTAGTTGGCAGTTTAGTCATAATTTGGATCTTAACATTGCTGTGGTACGTCTGGTGGACAACATATGTCATCTGATGATGCTGTATACAGTGCATGGTTGTTCTACCTTTACCCAATGCAGTTTTTGATGTCATGTTCTCATGTTTTAGCTGCCACAATGACCCCAGCATAGAAGCATGCTTTTGACAAGAGGGCAGAGCATTTCCACCTGTTAGAAATGGGGTCTTTGGTTGGCAGTCAGGTTGCCCACCGTACAAGCAAGGACCCTCACTCCTGCCAGGGTAAAGGAGAATCACCCCCAGTTAACCCCCGCTCACCCCATTGGTAGCTTGGCATGAGCAGGCAGGCTTAACCTCAGAAACAATGTGTAAAGTGTGTGCACCAATACACACAGTAACTTAGTGAAAACACTACAAAATGACACAACACAGGTTTAGAAAAATAGCTAATATTTATTTAAACCAAACAAGACCAAAACGACAAAAATCCAATGTACCCAAGTCTTGTCGGTCAGGTCGGTGTGTGTAATTTCTTTTCTCACACAAGAGAACGATGCGTCGATCCAGACGGGCATCTCGGATCCGGGCAGGCTTTGCGTTGATTTTCCACTACCAGCAATGTTGCGCTGAAATCTGGTTCCACGATGTCAAGAAACCGCGCTGCGTGGAGGCTCGAGTCATTAACAGCAGCCGCTGCAGGTGTAGCGTGTTGTTTCTTTAGCTGCGTTGCGTCGATCTTACAGCTGTGATGCAGGTGGAACATCGATTTTAGCCACAAGGCCGACAGCGTGTCGTTTATCAGCTGTGAGGCGGGTGGTGCGTCTGAAGTTTCCCAGCACAGCGGTCTTTGCATGGATTTTCAGTTCTTAGCTGCCAGTTTCACCTCTAAAGGGCCCGGGGACTGGATAGGGCACCACTTGGCAGGGCAGAAGTGTCAGCAGAGAGTCCAGGTGCTGGCAGGGGAAGTCTTTGATGGCCCTGAGACTTCAAAAAGAGGAGGCAAGCTCAGTTCAAGCCCTTGGAGATTCTTCTCAAGCAGGAATGCACAACAAAGTCCAGTCTTTGTCCACTTTCACAGGCAGAAGCAGCAACTGCAGGATAGCCCAACAAAGCACAGTCACCGGCAGGGACAGCACTTCTCCTCAGCTCTTCAGCTCCTCTCCTTGGGAGAGGTTCCTCTTCATTCCGGAAGTGATCTACTTTTCAAGGGTTTTAGGTGTTCTTCTTATACCCCTTTCTGCCTTTGAAGTAGGCCTACTTCAAAGAGAGGTCTCTGTTGTTTTCAAGATCCTGCCTTGCCCAGGCCAGGCCCCAGACACACACCAGTTGGAAACTGCATTGTGTGAGGGCAGGCACAGCCTTTCAGGTGTAAGTGACCACTCCTCCCCTCCCCTCAGCCCAGATGTCCCATCAGGATATGTAGGCTGCACCCCAGCTCCCTTTCTGTCACTGACTAGAGGAGAGATGCAAACAGCCCAGCTGTCAAACTGACCCAGACAGGGAATCGACAAACAAGCAGAATCACAGAATGGTTTAAACAAGAAAATGCCTACTTTCTAAAAGTGCCATTTTCAAACACACAATCTAAAAACATATTTACTAAAAGATGTATTTTTAAATTCTGAGTACAGAGACCCCACGCTCCACATATCTATTTGCTCCCAAAGGGAATCTGTGCTTTAATAATATTTAAAGCAGACCTGATGTTAACCTATGAGAGAGACAGGCCATGCAACCATGAAAACCGAATTTGCCAGAATTTCACTGTCAGGACATATAAAACACATTAGTATATGTCCTACATTAATCATACACGGCACCATCCCCCTGGGGCTACCTAGGGACTATCTTAGGGGTGCCTTACATGTATGAAAAAGGAATGTTTAGGCCTGGCAAGTGGGTGCACACACAAACACCACAGTGGCAGTTCTGAGCCATGTTTATAGGGCTACTCAGGTGGATGGCACAACCAGTGCTGCAGGCCACTAGTATAATTTGATTTACAGGTCCTGGGCACCTCTAGTGCACTGTACTAGCGACTTATTAGTAAATCAAATGTGGCAATCATGGAAAGTCAATGATACATACATTTTACATAGGAGCACTTGCACTTTAGCATTGGATAGCAGTGGTAAAGTGCCAAGAGTATCAAAAACAGCAAAAAAAGAGTCAGGCACACATCAACAACCTGGGAAACAGAGGCAAAACGTTAGGGGAGACCACGCCAAGGATTCCAAGTCTAACACCACCACATTCTAGAAGTGCAAGCAGGTTACGGGAAGTTGGGAAAGAGATGTCGGAGGGGAAAGTCATCGGGGTCTTGGCAGGCATTTCCACATGGGGAACCACCTAAACAAGCAGCAACCACCAAAACAACATCTCGCTCCATTGCAAAGGTCAGGGGTGCCTCAGCTAGTCCCACCCTCTCCACCTCCACAGCACAAACTTCCATACGAGCCCAGCAACAACCACCACCAGCTGCCACAGTCTCCAGCTTTGAGGCCCACATGAGGAGGGACATAACAAAGATAAAGGCCTGGTTGGCCAAACTAGAGCAGGACAATGCGTCGAATTTCAAACTTTTGAAGTACTGTAGGAAAAAGCTTAAAAATCTATGAACAATATGCACAGCCTCCCAGTTCCTTCCCTTCTCCTTTTTAGGGTCGAGCGTATCGCAGGGAGACTCTTTTGTATTTAGAAAAGGGCTCGGAGCCCTGTCAACTTCACGTCAGTGTTTTTTATTGATTCGTGGGCTTCCCTAATAAAATCTGCTTGCTTTCATTAGTCGAAGGCATGCATACGTCATGCCTTTTCCGGTGGCTAGCCCTCCTCCAGCGCAGCGACCAAGTACAGAAAACATGCGAGGCTCGCTGTTTTCCATTGGGCTTGTGGACTTCTTTTTCTCTAATTTACGAGCCCGATTTCGCTTGGCAAAAGTCGAGCGCTTTACATACTTGTTGTTAATGCCACCCTATAGTCCATCATTTTCAGGAACGTCGTCATTAAACTTGTTTTTATCTCTACTTTCCTAAGCATTATCATGAATCGGAATACCGTCAACGGCTTTGTTTTCTCATTTTACTACAGCATAGTTCATGTCTTACACTTAACTCACGGAAGGCAATCAAACATACGGTTAATATTATATTGACATTATTAGAAGCCTTAAGCTAAATGTTACGCTTTATATATCCGCAAAGAACTAAATACGTACCTAATCACCACACTGTCAGTGTTTTTGCCGACTGGTGGTAATAATGGTAACAATTATATTTTGCCTGTGTGCGACTGTGCTCCTCTGCCGCTCGGAGTCTCGCGGTGTCCCCTTGACTTTAGCTGGTGACGTGCAGTATGTGTCTGTGAGGGCCGCTCTGCTCAGGCAGCGTTTCTTTTGCCCCCTAGTGGCCACCTCTGAGCTGAGGCCACTGCTTAGCTCCCGGCTGGACACGTCCACACCATTTATCTTTAAGTGCTTTCATAAAAAATCTATTTCTAGGACTGAAATTATCCTGGGATCTGTTACTAAAATAAAAATTCATCTAGCCTGTTCCTCGCACAGTGTGGAGACTCTTTGCTATAGTGCTGCAGCGTTCAGATTCACATTGGCCAGGTTGTTCTGTAAATTAAACACTGACAGCTACCCCAAGGGGAGCAGCCAATGTATTTATGATAATGTGCTGATTACACAAAATACACTGCAAGCAGAAAACAGCTGCGGAGAAGAAACCTCTTAAAAATAATACAATTACAAATAGCACCCTCTGTATTTCTAGTGCTAAGAGTAAAATATGGCGTGATAACGCAAGCGTTCCAATCTGCTTAAAGAAGAGTTGTGATAATTGAATTGACTGTGGCTCAATTTACATGTTGTGAGTCTTGCAAACTGAGGCACTTGGTGCACGTTAAACAACGCATTAACAAACGGACGTGGGCAAACCTCGGATTGTGTTGTTTTTGCACCTATAGTGCTTTGTTGTAGTTAATTGGAGTACGCATATTCACTGTAGTTTTGGACAATCTTTTCAATTCTGAGCGGATTTTGACGATGGGGCCGAAACCTAAGCGCATTCTGTACTTTCCCTTTCAGACTGCCTGGGGTTTAAGGCTGTTTCCTATAGAGTCCAAGTGTGCAGCTATCTGGACAACTCTTGAGACTGATGAAGCAGAAAATGAAGGTTTTGATTTATTAACGCTCAAACGTAGTGCTGAAATAATCATGCGTGATATTAACCGACCTAATAAAGATTGTACGGGGACAAAATGTGCCCTCAGAGTAGTTTGCCATCATTTATACGCGTGCTTTATATAACGTGGTGTATTAGAATTGCACTAATCCGACATAATCATAAACGTGTGCTACGATCTGCTTGTTTGAAATGTTTTAGCTTAGCATTACTTTAGCGGAGGCTTTGGCCTAGTTGCCTGGTCTCACGGTTTAAATGTTCGTATTTTTCCACTGTGCTATTAAACGTGTATTTCTGCTTGAAGCTGTACTTTTCCACAGAGACTGTTCACATGCTTATCTTAAAGTTAGCGCCAGCATGGCATATTTTCTCTTTAATTCAAGGTCGACTTGCAGGTGCGGACAATGGAGGCTCTGAGAGTAAGCTAATCGAGAGACAATGTTGCAAATTACGTACCCATCTCCAAGGATAATGTATGCTTAAGTAAAAGCTTGAGAACTGTCGTTTTTGATTGGTCAATTTGAAGCTAACCTATGAACCCTCCAATGGAGACCCTACTGGACTTGAACTGTTGTCTATAAAACCCAGGTGCACGAGAGGGAAGCTCTCTCTCTATCTTCGGACATCCCGCCATTTTGACTTCGTAGCTACTATGACCCATTTTGCTGCGACGCCATTTTGAGAGACTTTGATGCTTTCTCTAATCGAGAGAAAGAGACCTTAATGATTCTTGCCCTAGAGACTTTAACTTTGATTTGCCCCTTTGCATGAAGTAGTAATCTTATCTTGCCGCCGTGAGGCAATTGCCCCGTTCACCCCTGCCCCTTTGTCCCGGCCCTATGCTGATCGAGAAACGATACCTGTGAGACGAAGAATTCATTGATTGCTGATCGGAATTGGTAATTATGAAAGGAAATTGTAAAATTGCATTGTGTTTCTTTTAGGTAACCAACTGCTGAATTTTTTGATAAGATCCCTAGCTAGGAGTTTTCTAAATTGATGTTGCTAAATTGCTTTTGCATGAAGTCCCACATGCCGATGCTAATTTGAGGTTAGACGAGGATTCCATATGTCGCACGATGCAATTTGAGATCTTGTTATGCTGACTAAATGTACGCAATTAGCCCATTACAGATTATCGTATTAGTGCTTTGCATTGCCATTATCGAATGCCTTGTGATTCAAATGCTACATAGATTACACTTGTTTCGACGATATGGACAGCTATTAATGTTCATTTATGTTTATCATTTGGTGTTGAGACACATCTATATCGTGCTAGCTTTGTTAATATAGGGAAATAAATTCACTAACTTTGCAATAAACTGGTGTGGTTATTCCTGACTGAAAGGTCAGGGTTCGTCGAAATGTATTCTGGATTAATTGTTAAGTGTTATGTTGTTCAAGGTGTTGCTTATGTTCGTTATTGATTATCGATATAAGGTGATTGATCGATTAAGAGTACAGAGAGTTCCCACTTAGTCAAAAGATTCATCGACCTAAAGAGCGTCCGAACGCAGGTAAATTGTTACCACGTTCCGCTCTATCAGTAGATGGTAGCAGAGGACGGTTACGTCTTTTGGGACCCTGTACTAGTAGAGTACATGGTGTTGGATTAGCGGTTACGCACTTTGAGGCCTCATTCGAGAAGTTGAATTAGATTTTCTTGGATAAAACTGATTGACAAGATGATGATGGGCTAGGTCCACCGCGACTTTCCCGGGATCTCGGAGCTTGCGAATGGAGAGAAAGGAGATGTGGAAACAGCGTTGGCGGTACTAGTGATGGTATGAGTGAAGTTAGGGTTTTGCGCTTGCACAGCTTATTGCCGCAGAGTGTGTGAAAAGGTTGCGAGGGTTTTCTTTTAAGGATAGCGGAGGTGCGACTCCGAGTGTAGAACTAAGAAGTCGTCGAACTTCATAGAGATAGCGGAGGTGCGGCTCCGAGTGTGAGAGTAGGGAAGTCGTCGAACTTCATGTGCGTCTGGCGCTTTGTGCATAAAAAGGTCCACGTGGTTGTTGTTGTTGAGACGGGCCCTGCGAGGTCAAGAGACTCCGGAGTATGTTGATCCATGTTGTGGTCTGGGCGGTTTAGTAGGTTGATCGGGCGTGGTCAACGAGTGGGTACGTGTGTTAGGGAATGAAAGAAACTTCGACTTCGGCTTTGACAAGATTCTAAGTGCACTAGAACAGATCATTGACAAGTTGAGAGTAGGTCTGCGGGTCAGATTTGCTTGCGAATGTGGGGACTGAGAAAGACCGAATAGCGGCCGAGGCTGGTGAAAGAGATCGAATAGTGGCCGAGGTTAGTGAAAAGTCCCTAAGGTCCTGAAGCGATTATGTCACCCTTCCTGTAGTAAACCGACAGATCTGTTTTAGTTTTGGTAGCTCGCGATACATGCAAGAAGTTGTTACGGGAGGAACCGAGTGAAGGAGGACTAGCCGCGAGGCTTTGTCAGCCGCAGTGTGTGTGAGTGTGACGTCACTAAGAGCCGCGCTGGGATAGGTTGATTGGAGAGAAGGGTCGCGCACGGATTGGACGCAGTCCGTGGCACTCGATTGGAAGGGGAAAGGCAGGTGAAGAGTATTCCGGGAATTAAAGTCACCTATTGATTACGAATTTTGTGAAATAAAAGTGACCTATTGATTATAAACTTTGTGAATTAAAAGACGAGAAAATGAAATTCCTTAAAGCATTCAGGAGCGCGATGAAGGGAGAGTCATACATCAAAGCGAGCGTAGGGGAAGAGACGCCGCCCGAGGGCACACCAGCTTACATTGTAATGGAGGAAAAAGGGGTAGCTCTGTGTCTTTGGCTAAAGCAATGGCACAAGTGGACAGAGAAACATGGGAGCGTAGCATTCCCGATACATGGGACATTCAATATAAGGGTCCTAGAAAATTTTAGATTCACGATGTATGACATGAAGGTACCTCCAAGGCCAGCACAGTTTGAGGCTCTAGCAATATGGGAACTCATGGCTAGACAGCAACAGAAAAACAAGTTTGAAACAAGGATGAGGAAGGTAGAAAAGACACTAGCGGATGCTAGGTGGGATAATGCGCAGAAGGTGTGGAGGTCAGATGTATTGCAGGGAATAAAATTGTTCCCCGCAATTACTAAAGATGAAGAGGAGACAGGTAAGAAAGCTACCTGTAAGACAGACAGGAAGTGTTCCAAGGATAGAGAGGACGAGGAAAAGTTGAGAAGAGAAGAGGAGTTAGAGGATGAGGAGTTTATAATGCAATTGCTGAACGACCGCCCACCACCTTATGCAGAGAATGGACAAGGTCCAAGTACCAGTTCTGCCCCTCCGGCATTGGTACAGAACAGTGAAACGCAGAATACAGAAGTACCAGCGGGATCTAAGGATCCGAGCTTACTGCTCACCCCACAGATACCGCAGGTCAGGAGAATGTATCCAGATGTGCCCGTGTTGAAACCAGCAGAACATTATCAGCCGCAGATGCCAGGGTACTACAGCAGTGATAATAGTGGAGGAATGATTCTAGATCAAACCGTAAGGGGCGTACAGAATGGTTACAACCCAACAATGGCACAAGCTGAATCAACTCAGTTTATGATGCCTCAAAAGCAGATGCAGGGAGGGAACGCTCATGCTCAAATGACGGGGAGTCAGATGGGCATGCCGGCAATGATGACCCATAATATGGGGATGAACATGCCTCAGAATATGGGAAATGGACAGAATCCAGATGCAATATCACTGCCCATTACTGTAGGTCCAGTGGTACCTTTGTATAGTCAGCCTAACTTAGGTATGAGCAGTCAGGGACAAATGCTGCAGAATGGGACAGAAAGAAGGTGCATAGAAAATACTCCAGGGATAACCCCGATAGCGACTCAGCCAACTGGGTCCGGTCCTTGATGGAGTTTAGTCCCGTATGCGCTCAATCAACACTGGTGAGGTCGAGCCCCCCACTGATAATACCATTAACATCGAACACTGAAAAGTTGCCGCAACCATCGATGGCAGTCGATGTGAATGCTACTCTGATGGGAGTAAATGCGCAACAGTTGACACAGTGGTTCAACAGTCTAAATTCCACACAAAGTTCAGACAGTGGGAAGGGAGACGATTACTTGAGCAGGATGAGGCTGAACATGGAAGCACAAGAATTGGTGGAAGGGAGTATGGGTGTGAACAGGTTAGAATCCTACACGGAAGAGGAGTTGAGGTATCTATGTCCAAAGATCACGAAAGAAGTAAACAAGGTGCATAAAAGTTTACAGGAAGTAGCAGACAGGAACGGGATTGACATAGGCAAGACGAAACATTTGAGCAGGAGCTATAGGTTGGATTTTGGGACCACAGATTTTGAACACATGAGATCAGCAGGCATGAAGGCACACCTTAGAGAATTGTTGCAGAGTGCCCAAGTGTGGAGGTGCTTAGACAAGTGGGAAAGCAGATGGGTAAAGAGGAAGGATAAGAGGAGGGACAGTGTTACAGAGCATAATGAGAAAAGACCGCAGAGCAGCGAAACAGTAACAATGTTACCAATGAGGGAGACAGCAGGGGGAAAATTAGTACATGTACCATGGCACAGGAGTGATATTCAGTCTTTTACAAATGATTTTCCCAAACTGAGGGAGAAGCCGATCGAATGGTATCAACAGACTGATAGGTTTGTGAAGCTTGCAAAATGTCTCTGGGAAGACCTGAACACTCTATTCGAGATTGTGGTTCCGGCAGATTTGTGGGAGGATTGCAAAAGAGCTGTAGGTTGGCCGACAAGTGAACCAGAGAGAGACAGAGAGACGGGTGCACCATCACCTATGGTGATGTGTCTGTACTATAAGGTGATTGAGCATTTGAAGACGAAGGTTGCCGCGAAAAATGTGGATTGGCAGAAAATTGATCGAACTGCCCAAGAGGCTAAAGAATCGATTCATAGTTACTATGAGAGGTTGTTGAAGGCGTTCAAGAACTACAGTGGCACAGAAGCAATAGAGGCGAAAGATATGCTTCATTTTGTGTTCAGATTTGTGGAAGGGCTGAAACCAGAGATAAGCCAGATGATAAAATCGCATTTGATCTGCTGGCAGTCGAAACCGATTGATGAAGTCTTGACTTATGCGAAATACTGTAGCGACGAAATTGAGGTGAAACAGAAAAAGCTGAAAGAGAAGGTGATGATGATGCAGCTTAAGGCGGCTCAGACAGGCTTGCAAGGTCTGCAGGGACTGCAAGGGTTGCCAGGGATGCAAGGGTTCCAACAGCAGGTACCGCAACAGCAGCCGCAGTTGCAGGGAAACATGGTGTTTCAGCAACAGCAGCCGCAGTTGCAAGGAAACATGGCGTTTCAGCCACAGGCCAGAGGCAGAGGCAGAGGAGGTTTTGTGAATAATGGTCCGGATTTGAACACTGTTGTGACAGGTGTGCAGGCAATGAAGAAGGTGATGCTGTGTCATGCGTGCGGAAACGTAGGTCATTGGAAACGCGAGTGCCCGATGGTGGTGCAGGAAGGTGCAGGTGCAGGTGTAGGTGTTGGTCAGCAAAACAATGATGTCAATGCATTTCAGACAATGAGAGGACCGAAAATGAGAGGTCCAAACCCACATTTTCAGACCATAAATCAATTGCAGGGATTACAACCTATGCAGCCGCAGCAGATGCAGATGCCCCGTGTGCAGATGACGCAGATGCAGCCGATGCAACAGCAGTTACCTATGGTACCTAATCAGCAAATGCAAATACCTTTGGCACCAATGAGTCAGCAGCAAGTGATGGTTCCTCCACAGGTAACGGGTCAGGTAATGAGTACAAACGGCACAGTACAACAGTTCCCATTACACAGTGAGAGTGGAATAAACAACGTATGGGAGAGTGAAAGTTCAGGAGAAGAAGGAGACTGTGTGCTTGCGGCATCCTTGGAAGTCGATCAAAGGGGTCCGTACGTAGAGGGAAGAGTAATGGGTCATCGTGTTTCATTCTTGGTTGACACGGGAGCCACACGTTCAACTGTTAAGAGCAGTGAAGTACCAAATTTGCCACTCTCAGGGAGGACAGTTCAAGTGGTGGGAGTAGCAAACAGACATCTGACGAACCCAATAACAGATCCGGTACCAGTCAACATTGGTAACTATCAAGGGGTACATCAGTTTGTGGTGTGTGACTCAAGCCCGATAGCACTGTTAGGAAGAGACCTATTGTGTAAATTGGGTTGCTCGATCATGTGTTCAAACGAAGGAATAACAATAGAGACGAGCAATGATGGGGAAGACGAGGACAGTGTAGAGGGGGATGAGATAGAAACAGTCGACAAAGAGTATCCTCTGATTTGTCTTTTACCGATGATAACTGAAGAAGATATCCCAGCAGAATTACAGGAGACAGTCGGAAAGGAAGTGTGGGACATGACAGGGAAAGAGGTGGGATTGATGAAAGGAGTGGAACCAGTAAAAGTGATGGTAAAGCCCAATGCGATCTTTCCCCAGACCCCACAATACCACATGCCACAAGATACCCTCATGAAAGTTGCCCAACTTATTGACGAATTCGTGAAGCAGGGAGTACTGAAAGAAGTGTTAAGCAGCCCATGTAATTCACCGATAATGGGACTAATAAAGCCAAGTGGGAAAGTCCGACTCGTGCAGGATTTGAGAAAAATAAATGACATCATAATAAAGTGCTGCCCTGTCGTGCCGAACCCAGCTGTGATAATGTTTCAGATCCCTTGCGAAGCTGAGTGGTTCTCAGTCATCGATTTGTCACAAGCATTCTTTTCTGTACCTCTTCATGAGGACAGCCAATTCCTCTTTTGTTTCAAATTCCTAGACAGAGTATACAGTTGGTGTCGAATTCCTCAAGGGTTTTCTGAGTCACCGTCAATATTCAATCAAGTTCTAAAGAAAGATTTGGAAGAGTTAGAGTTGCCATTCGAGTCAACCTTAGTACAGTACATTGATGACTTACTGGTTGCATCAAAGACAGAAAGTGGCTGCACAGCCGATACCATTGCTCTGTTGAACCATTTGGGAGGGAATGGACACAAGGTGTCTCCTTCCAAACTGCAGTTCTGTCAGAAGAAAGTGAAATACTTGGGTCACCAGATAGAGAAAGGATCACAGAGAATAATGAAGGAAAGAATTACAAGTGTACTTCAAATGAGTCCACCAAAGACAAGGAAGGAGGTGAGGAAGTTTTTGGGAATGGTGGGATATTGTCGCCAGTGGATTCCCAACTTCTCGTCTCTAGCAAAGCCTTTACTGAAATTGACCCAGAAGGATGCCTTGGATCAGATCGAACGGAAAGGGGATGAGATGGATGCTTTTGTTGAATTAAAGGAGTGCATGTGTAGGGCTCCAGCTTTAGGTATGCCTGATTACACGAAGCCTTTCACATTGTTTTGTCATGAACGTGATGCATGTTCTTTGTCTGTCTTGACTCAAGCCCATGGTGGCGTAAACAGACCAGTAGCGTATTTTTCAGCTACTCTGGATCCGGTTGCAGCAGCACTCCCAGGGTGTTTGCGCGCCGTAGCAGCAGTTGGTATCAGCCTCACTCAGAGTGAAGGAATAGTGATGGGACACCCAGTAACAGTCATGGTCCCTCACTCAGTTGAGATACTTTTGACCCGCTCCCGAACGCAGCACATGACTGGAGCAAGACTCACAAGGTATGAAACGACTATTCTGGGCTCACCGAATGTGCAGCTGAAAAGGTGCACTACGTTGAATCCAGCTACCTTGCTTCCTGGAGAAAATGCTGAAATTGAGAACGCTGAAGACGTCGAGCATGACTGCCTTCAGGTGACTGAATTTTGCACAAAACCCCGACCGGACATCAGGGATACAAAACTTGATGAAAATGACCAAATTATTTTTGTTGATGGTTCATGTCTAAGAGATGGGGTGGGAATTTTGAAAGCAGGATATGCTGTATGTACTGTGACAGGGGTCTTGGAAGCGGGATGGCTCCAAGGAGTCCATTCTGCACAAGTAGCAGAACTTGTAGCCCTTACTAGAGCATGTCAATTGTCTGCATTGATGAAAGTCACCATTTACACTGATAGCCAATACGGGTTTGGGATTGTGCATGACTTTGGACAACTGTGGTCACAGAGAGGTTTCCTGACTTCTTCAGGATCCCCAGTGAAAAATGGGGAGAGAATAAGGGAGTTGTTACATGCCATTCATGTGCCAGCGAAGTTGCAGTGGTAAAGTGCAGTGCTCACACGAAAGGACAGGATTATGTGTCTCTGGGACATGCCTATGCAGATCAAGTCGCAAGATTTTGCGCTTTGAACTGTATATTGCTAAGGGATGATTGGAATACAATAAGTGAACCAGAACTCGAACCAGCTGAAGCATTTGCCTTGAAGGTCGTAGATACAATAGAAGAACTAAAAGCACTACAGAATAATGTCAGGGAGGATGAAAGAGATTCCTGGATTAAATCACAATGTATAAAGAGACAAGACGAGCTATGGGTTTCACATGAGGGAAAATTTGTTTTGCCAAATAGTCTCTTATCACAGCTTGCGCGGTTCTATCATGGGCAAGCTCACCTAGGGAGAGATGCCATGATAAGATTGTTCAAAACCGATTGGTTTAACCCCAGATTTCGTCAAGCTGCAGAAGCAGTTTGCCATCGATGTGTCACTTGCCAGCAGATGAACCCAGGAAAGGGAACAGTTGTGAACGCGAGCCACATTGGTAGGGCAAGCGGTCCTTTTAGTCGTATGCAGATGGACTTCATTGAGATGCCTGTGCATGGAGGTTTAAGATATGTGTTGGTGATTGTGTGCATTTTTAGTCATTGGATTGAGGCATACCCCACACGTAGAAACGACAGCCTTACAGTTGCCAAGCTATTATTAAGGGAGTTAATACCACGTTTCGGATTCCCGATCTCTTTAGAATCAGATAGGGGAAGTCACTTCAATAACGAGGTGATGAAGTTACTTTGCGAAGCACTGAAAATTGAGCAAAAGCTGCACTGTAGCTATCGCCCTGAGGCATCAGGACTGGTGGAGCAGATGAATGGTACGCTGAAATCGAGAATGGCAAAAATATGTGCATCAACAAATTTGAAATGGCCTGACGCATTGCCCTTAGTGCTAATGTCAATGAGAAACACTCCGGATAGAAAAACTGGATTGTCTCCGCACGAAATTCTCATGGGCAGGGCTATGAGACTTCCTGCAGTTCCCGCAAACATGCTTTTGAATATTACAGATGATATGGTGTTAGACTACTGCAAAGGTCTGGCTGACGTGGTTCGCTCTTTCTCTCACCAGGTGGAAGCGACCACCTTGCCACCGATCCAAGGTCCAGGACACGCACTGAAAGCAGGTGACTGGGTCGTGATAAAGAAGCACGTGAGGAAATCGTGTCTGGAACCCCGTTGGAAAGGCCCTTTCCAAGTGATCCTGACGACAACTACCGCTGTGAAGTGCGCGGGGGTTCCCAACTGGATTCACGCCAGTCATACAAAGAAGGTGCTGTGTCCCACAGATGAGGAAGTTGAAGCACTGAAATTACCAGTGCCTGATAAAACAGTGCCGAGTGTTGAGACAGAACAAAAGCGAACTGAAAGCGAACAAGCAACAGCAGGAGAAAAAGAGATATTATTGGAGAACGAAGAGTCCGACTCACTTGGGGAAGACCAAGGAGAAAGTTCAGACAGCGACGACGAAGCTGCAGGTGACAAAGAACCTGAGGCAGCTGAGGGTAGCAAAAAGCCTGAAGCAGCTGAAGGTGACAAGGAACCTGAAGCAGCTGAAAGTGATACAGAGCCTGAAGAAAGTAACGGTGACGAAGGGCTCGAAGAAAGTGAGAAAGCAGGAGAGCCTGAGCAGAAGGGGGCTTTCCCAGAAACAGACGATACAGAAAAGGAAAAAGAGAACGTGACCGATTCCCCTGAAGGTGGGGACAAAGAAGAGCAGAACGAAAGAGTTCAAACCTCTACAGAAAGGATCGCAGGTCCATCAAACGGACACGGTGCGAAAAGAAGACTAAGTATCTCACCGATAAAAGAAAAGGGCAAAGAAGGTTTGAACGAGGGAGGAAGGCCAAAAGTGAAAGAGAAAAGAAAGGAAGTGACTGTCGTGGAACAATCGTCAAGTGAAGAAAAGGACTTGGCGAAGGAGGAGAGTGCCAGCGAAGCAGAATCGAAGAGAGAAGCAAAATTGAAAAGGAAAAGGATACCAAACAGGAGGTATTCCGGTCCTGAATGGGCATATGCAGTAAACGATGATTGGACTGATGAGTTTGTATCTCTAAGCATCGAGAACGAAGAAGAAGAAGAGATACCAATAGAAAAGAAAAGTTTCATAGACTCTGTTGATTGAAACGGAAGTAAATGGTATTGCTTGCTGCAATCTAACGTGAGACAAACAACAAGCTGAGATATTGCTAAACCGAATTGAGACAAATGCTGCTAACCGATAAGTGACTGGCCTTTTGAAGAAGACGGTGTGAACATTGTGCTCGTTCAGCTTTGTAACTGAATTGCTAAGTGGTTTCATTTATAAGTGCTTCTAGCTCTCTGATTCTATACAGATCATGCCTAGGTACGCTATGCAGAATAATAGAAAGAAATATTGTAAATATGTCTGTATAGGTTTGGTACTAACATGTGTACTAATAATAATGGCAATTGTGTTTGGAATGCATGGAAAGGGTGAGAAGGAGACTATTGCTGCTTCTACTATTGTTCCTGTTACTGTCACTGAACTAACACCATTGAAAAGACTAGCACTGGATGAGAGGCTCTTGCACGATAAGAAAGAGCTTTCGTATAACGTTTTCTATCGCTTATTAACAGAGTATGTTGAGACTATGGATGCGAAAGATTGTTATGTATGTACCCAGATACCGACATCAGTAAAGGAAGGGGTGACTTATCACCACATGCCTCTTACATACGGGATTACATGTAGTATAGTAATGTCTAGGTTTTATGGTCAAGCTAACATACAGTATTTTTATTCGAATTATGATGTTACATTTGCTTATGTTCCTATAATAGCGCAGCTAAGCGAGACTGCAAAGTATTGGGATTACAAAATTATGAGGGACTTTTTCGAGCCAATGCAACCTTTTGAAACGGCTCACGCTCATAGGGAAAATCTTACCTGCTCACTCTCTGCCGTAGAAATAAGCTTTTTAGATCGCACAGATGATAGAAGGGCTCAAATGAAGGCGAAATTAGAAAAAGAACTACATAAGAGGACTTCAGTAGATAATTATGATTTTGCTGCTATAAAGACACAAGGGAAAATTGCTTTAGATGCTTGGCATGTAGGGAAATTTTGTATATATCGAGGTGAATCTTACTATGACAATATTTTTGTAGGAGCGAGTGAATGCAAACATACGTTTATCTTTAAGGCCAAATGGACATTCATGATGGACGGACTTGACCCTGTCATTCCAGGGGTGTATTACATTTGTGGGCATAATGCCTATTATCGTCTTCCAAAGGGATGGTGGGGAAGATGTTATTTGGGTATAGTGTTTCCAAAGGTTTATCAACTGGATGACATATCGATGATTCAAAAGACATCTGGATCCCATCGTATCCAGAAGAGAGAGACCGCAGCTGCTGTGGTAGGTGATATATTTGGAGCCATGATTCCTTCATTGGGAGTTGTGCTGAATTCCATCAAAATAAGAAAGTTGTCTACTATAGTGGATAACATGTTGACAAAGTTTTCAGGTGCTATAATCCTGATAGATGCTGAACTTGCAGCGGAAAGAGCTATGACTCTTCAAAATAGGCTTGCTTTAGACATTCTTTTAGCAAAGGATGGAGGCGTTTGCAAAATGATTGGTGCACGTCACTGCTGCACCTATATACCTGATAATAGTGTGAAAATAAAAACTATGCTTGCTAATCTAACAAAAGAAAGTGCAGATTTGAAAGAACTGAAAGAACCCGGAGTGTGGGAGAAGGTTGGAAAGGGACTTGCTTCAGTGGGACATTGGATTGGGGGAATTTGGAATGGAATATTATTGAAAATAATAGAAGGGATATTAATAGTGATAATTTGTGTATTTGGAATTTGGGGAATAAAAAGGGGAATAATAATGATTATGGAAAGAATTAAAAGAAGAAAGGAGGAGAAAATTATGAAAAGAATGGCAGAAGAATACAAAGCGCAAACTAGGGGAACTAAAAGGAAAAGGGAGCTGACAGAATTTTAATGGGATAAAATTTGTGGGCTAAATTTGTGTGATGACAAGTAGTCATCAGAGGAGGGATTGATGAAGCAGAAAATGAAGGTTTTGATTTATTAACGCTCAAACGTAGTGCTGAAATAATCATGCGTGATATTAACCGACCTAATAAAGATTGTACGGGGACAAAATGTGCCCTCAGAGTAGTTTGCCATCATTTATACGCGTGCCTTATATAACGTGGTGTATTAGAATTGCACTAATCCGACATAATCATAAACGTGTGCTACGATCTGCTTGTTTGAAATGTTTTAGCTTAGCATTACTTTAGCGGAGGCTTTGGCCTAGTTGCCTGGTCTCACGGTTTAAATGTTCGTATTTTTCCACTGTGCTATTAAACGTGTATTTCTGCTTGAAGCTGTACTTTTCCACAGAGACTGTTCACATGCTTATCTTAAAGTTAGCGCCAGCATGGCATATTTTCTCTTTAATTCAAGGTCGACTTGCAGGTGCGGACAATGGAGGCTCTGAGAGTAAGCTAATCGAGAGATAATGTTGCAAATTACGTACCCATCTCCAAGGATAATGTATGCTTAAGTAAAAGCTTGAGAACTGTCGTTTTTGATTGGTCAATTTGAAGCTAACCTATGAACCCTCCAATGGAGACCCTACTGGACTTGAACTGTTGTCTATAAAACCCAGGTGCACGAGAGGGAAGCTCTCTATCTTCGGACATCCCGCCATTTTGACTTCGTAGCTACTATGACCCATTTTGCTGCGACGCCATTTTGAGAGACTTTGATGCTTTCTCTAATCGAGAGAAAGAGACCTTAATGATTCTTGCCCTAGAGACTTTAACTTTGATTTGCCCCTTTGCATGAAGTAGTAATCTTATCTTGCCGCCGTGAGGCAATTGCCCCGTTCACCCCTGCCCCTTTGTCCCGGCCCTATGCTGATCGAGAAACGATACCTGTGAGACGAATAATTCATTGATTGCTGATCGGAATTGGTAATTATGAAAGGAAATTGTAAAATTGCATTGTGTTTTGTGTTTTAGGTAACCAACTGCTGAATTTTTTGATAAGATCCCTAGCTAGGAGTTTTCTAAATTGATGTTGCTAAATTGCTTTTGCATGAAGTCCCACATGCCGATGCTAATTTGAGGTTAGACGAGGATTCCATATGTCGCACGATGCAATTTGAGATCTTGTTATGCTGACTAAATGTACGCAATTAGCCCATTACAGATTATCGTATTAGTGCTTTGCATTGCCATTATCGAATGCCTTGTGATTCAAATGCTACATAGATTACACTTGTTTCGACGATATGGACAGCTATTAATGTTCATTTATGTTTATCATTTGGTGTTGAGACACATCTATATCATGCTAGCTTTGTTAATATAGGGAAATAAATTCACTAACTTTGCAATAAACTGGTGTGGTTATTCCTGACTGAAAGGTCAGGGTTCGTCGAAATGTACAGTATTCTGGATTAATTGTTAAGTGTTATGTTGTTCAAGGTGTTGCTTATGTTCGTTATTGATTATCGATATAAGGTGATTGATCGATTAAGAGTACAGAGAGTTCCCACTTAGTCAAAAGATTAATCGACCTAAAGAGCGTCCGAACGCAGGTAAATTGTTACCACGTTCCGCTCTATCAAGACTCCAACCGTCCCTGACCCTCACTGCAGCTTCCTCACCTGAGCTGCCCAAATGGTGGGATATTCCGTGCTTGTGTGACTGCGAGGTTGACATACGGCCAATCTCTCCGGAAAACAGGGGAGCAGAAACTGGCTGCTGTTTCCACTCTTGAGCTACCTGTGACAGTGAGTAGTGGCGCTACACTACATGTGTGCGGTGGACTCCTGCAATTAAGGGGACACTAGCAGTAAAACACTGCCACTAAATGCACTTTTTAGGGTCGAGCCTGGTTGCATGCGCTCACGCATGCTTATGCAGCGAGACTCTTTTGTATTTAGAAAAGGGCTCGGAGCCCTGTCAACTTCACGTCAGTGTTTTTTATTGGTTCGTGGGCTTCCCTAATAAAATCTGCTTGCTTTCATTAGTCGAAGGCACGCATACGTCATGCCTTTTCTGGTAGCTAGCCCTCCTCCAGCGCAGCGACCAAGTCCAGAAAACATGCAAGACTCGTTTTTTCTCTAATTTACAAGCGCGATCTCGCTTGGCAGAAGTCGAGCGCTTTACATACTTGATTTCACTTTTTCGGGTTATGTACATAAATGCACTTTTGCCCGATAGTTGAAAAGTCAGGTTAAGAGTTTACAACGCGATCAGCTCTAACATGAGCAAACGAGAGACCCGTTGCATTGTAAATGCTTGTTTATATTGTAAATAGTTTTAGTGGGTTTTTGGTAGGTAGTAATAGGTTAGGTAGCATAGATTAGGGTAGTTGTAGGGCATAGGCCCTCATTATGACATTGTCGGTCAGCTGACTGCCACGCCAGCAATGGCGGTAGTTCCGTCGCCGGGCTGGTGGTGAAGACCACCAAATTATGACCATGGCGGTGATCCCTCCCATATAAAGCCAAATTACCACCTGAACCGCCAGTATGGTCCGGGCACCGACCACGGGGACTGACATCTTCAGCCTGGTGGAACACCATTCCTCGCTCACCATATTATGACATAGCAGACCACCAGAATTTCCGGGGCAGGACCACCACCACAAAAATCCTGTCAAAAACGAATCACATAAAAGGAGACACTCACCTCCAGAGACACAGAGGAGTCTGCGGCTTCCATGGAACCCGAGCTGGAAGCCCTGCCAATGCTATACCATGCAATGGCAGTCCAGGAGCAGCAACACTGACGACGACGGTGAGTACAGCCACCTAGCACACAAGGGAGGGAGGGGAGAGTGACACACCCACACGCACAACACACACCGTACACACATACCACACACCAAGAACAAACTGCAGAGAAATCCAACAGCATCATAAGCCAGAAGTAAAGAAAGCCAGGAAACATACATTTGGTCCAACCACTGCATTCCGGTGGACTTGCGACCACAGAAAATGAGGCAACAATATACAAAGGGCAATTGACCAGTCCAATGTTCAGAAAAACCCACAGGGCAGCATACAAGGCCCAACTTGACTCCTGACAGCCCAAGTCACTCCACTGGGCAGGGACATCATGAAGGAAGGCTGGCACCTCAGGAGAGGAGGGATGGTGGGGGTTTCTTGGGAGGGTGGTCCTTGGACTTGGGTTTGGGAGGGAGCAGGCCTTTGCTCTTTTGTTTAGGGGGTGGAGGAGTGGGCTTGGAGCGGGGAGTCAGAGTGGCAGTCTTGTGCCCCTTAGTGGTAGGTTCTGCTGCTGGGGGAGGGACATGAGAGGACTGGGAGCTGGAGGTACTGGGCTGGGGAAGCGGAACCTTCCTTTTCCAGGCAGGACGGGGTGGGGGAGAAGGAGGGAGGAGGTCAAGGCAGGCAAGGAAAAGTTTCTTTGGTAAAATGGGACAGCCTATGGGAGCAAGTTTGGAGTGGAGGTAGAGGGAATGGCTGTAGGAGGAGTAGGTGTGCTGGACTGGGTTGCAGGTGCATGTACAGTGTGCATGTGTGAGGTGGATGGCTGTTGAGTGAGTGGGAGCGTTTATTTGTTTTTGGAGAGGAGAGGACAAACAGGTCGTATGCATGTATGTTGTGGTTTTGTCTGCAAGTGAGGTGGCTGTGCTGCATGTGGTTGTGATGATGGTGGTGGTGACTGCGCATGTGGTGAATGGGGTGCTAGTCTGAGTGTCTGCAGTTGTGGTGATTGTGGATAAGGCTGTACAGGTGGCAGAATCTATGACTGAAGATGCAGGGCTTGCAGGTGTGAGTGCAGATGTGACTGTAGGGGAGGTGAAGGAGGGGGAGACAGTGAGACAGTGGAGGCAGTGGTTGTTATTGTGTGTGCACCTGGGTGTTGGCTGTGAGTGTGTGCTCGTGGTGTGATCTGTGGTGCCTGTGCTTGTCTTTGCAAGTCTTGTCTGTTGTCTTGGGTGCATGCTGGTGTGATTGTATGCTTGGGAGGGGTGGGGGAGAAGGCTTTGAGAGTAGGAACAGGTAGTTGGGGGGAATGGTAGAACCAGGGACACTGGCTTCCATCAAAGAGAAGGCCAGAGCCTGAAACGATCTCTTTAGGGCAGCCCAGCCATTGTGTATGCCCTCCAGGTAGGCATTGCATTGCTGCATCTGGGATGCCAGCACCTGAATAGCATTCACTATGGTTGACTTGACTGCCCTACAAGATGGATCTCAGGAGATCAATAGCCTCCTGAGTGAGAGCAGCAGGGCTGACTGGGATAGGGCTTGAGGTGCCTGGGGTGAAGGAGATACCCACCCTCCTGGGTGAGCGGGCATGGGCAACTGGGTGGAGGGCTACTGGGAGGGCGGTGCTGGTAGGGGGGGTGGCGAAAGATGATGTAGATGGGGTGGTCCAGAGGGGTCCGCCACCACCAGAGGGCTTCCATTGGAGGAGGAATCAGAGTCAGTAGTATCAGCTCCTGTCTCCCCCGTGGTGCTCCCCTCGCCCTCCAACCCACTATTCCCCTCGGTGTCGGTGGACTCTGCCTACTGACCAATGGGCTGCAGTTCCCCCACTCGCCGGTGCCCCTGCTCCTTCACCAGGTGATGCTGATGCACACAAGGACAGGATGAGAAAAGGAGAGAGGGTGGGGGAGAAAGAAAGGGAGCACCGGCTCAATTTCAGCAACAACAGCACATGTGGCATACACATCATAATGACTCTCATCTAAATAACATTATGCAATGACACCCTCAATACCACATCATTGCCTGGAACCGACAGCAGAAATGAACCAAAACGCTACCATTTGCACACTTACTGGGACTTACTAAGCCATGTCTGCATTGGTATGCCAGCTACTTGTCAATACCAAATGTACATACCACTCTCCATTGCTAAGCAGGACTTTACAAGATTAGCCAAATGGATATATTGGGCCATCCACTGAATAGAACCTTGCACCCATACAACATGGCAGGAATCAAGAAAGATTTCCACACAGGGTGTGCTCACCCCCTTGTGTCTGCTGTGCTGCCCTCAAGCATCCATCCAACTCCGGATTGGCCACCCCCAGTATGCAGACCATTAGGGGCACCCCACCCTCATTGGGAGGACATCCCCATCTGAGCATTTGTGGTGTTCCGGGCCCAGCATCGCAGGTCCTCTCACCTCTTTCTGCAGTGGGTGCTCCGCTGGATATGTACCCCCAGGGTCCCCACGCCCTTGGCGATGGCACACCATAACCCTTTCTTCTGATGGGCGCCGACCTGCATGGGGAACACAGACGAAAGAACACATTGAACTTAACACTCCATTCTGTTACAGCAATGGCTTACATACTGCATATATCCCACATTAACCTCACACATTACTCATACCTCTGCGTACAAATTGCATTCAGCAAAAATATAATCCCCAAATGACACACTTCCTGCACACACATACATCTACATACAGCCATGTCGCATCTAAAGTACTCAAAAAGGGCTCACCTGTTGATTTGAAGGCCCATACAAGGGTAGGACCCCATCCACAAGCTTCTCCTTTTCCTCCGTTGTGAAGGCTGGGGCTCTATCCCCTGTAGCACTGGCCTTCGCGGGCTCCAGACTCAGGACACATCAGCACACGCAGTGGAGGTGTTGATGTGCTGAGAGTCAGGAATCAAGTGCAGTGGTTAAGAGAAAATGACAGTCACGTCCGTGCCGGTAAACACCGTCACCGCCGGCGGTGATCATTATTGGTTCCTGTGCTCCATAGACTTCCATCTTAACCAATGACAACCGCCTTCTGCCATGACGCCAAATGCCAGCGGAGTGAGGTCACTTCCACCTGCCCCTGCATACAGGACAGGCGGTTGCCAATTCCTAATGCTGGTACTCATGGCGGTCAATTTAATGCGTGTCATAGGTACCGATGGTAGCCACCAATGCAATTCAAGTCTGCCACATACTTTGGTTTGCTTGTTGACTCGGGCACTCAAATTAGACCTCATACCAGTGCACTGCTTGCACATGAGTAGTTGACAGACATTTACAGTGGGATGCTACTAATCATGACACACAACTCCGACTGCATCTGTGTGACACAATGGCTAATGAAAAGTATTGGTAGTTTTGAGGAAGTCTGTTTGCTTGTAAAGGACACCAGTGCAAATTACAATCATTGTTGGAGTATATTGGATGGGACTCCTCTGTGTACTGTGATATTGTGTGTCCATCCTTCCTGTAGACAAACACTTCTGATGTTTGGCTTGCCTATATACCAACCAATGTGGAGGAGGAGGAGGAGGCAAGCACCCGTGTACAGACCCCTAGTGGACTTGGCTACACTGGAGGAACAGCACATTATATTAACCTATCGTGTGGACGGTGCCACAATTACTGAACTGTGTCAACAATTGGTGCCAGATCTGATTCATGCTAATCGTAGCACTACAGCAATACCCCCTGTAGTACAGGTACTGTCAGTGCTCCACTTCCTGGCAAGTGGTTGTTTCCAGGTGACTGTGGGCTTAGCTGCAGGATTGTCACAGCCAATGTTTTCAAATGTGCTCAAAAGAGTTTTGGCTGCCTTGATGAAACACATGAGCAGCTATATCTCATTCCCCCCGAGTGAAGATTTGCCCACTGTGAAGGCTGCATTCTACACCATGTGACACATACCACATGTGATTGGGGCCATTAACGGGACCCATATTGCCTTGGTCTCTCTCAGTACAAATGAGCAGGTCTACAGGAACAGGAAGAGTTACCACTCAATAAATGTCCAGATGGTGCGCCTTGCAGATCAAAACATCTCCCACGTTACTGCCAAGTTTCCTGTATCTGTGCATGATGCCTACGTATTGAGGAATAGCAGCATCCCACAGGTGATGACACGACTACAGAGGGAGAGAGTGTGGCTCATAGGTGAGCTTAAGTTTTCACACAATGTATGTCACTGTGTGCCACCCGAAGTTGTCCTCTGTGCCATTGTACATGAGTAATTTGTGTCTCGCTCACTACTTCCAAGCGACCCCGGGTACCCAAACCTATCCTGGCTGTTGACACTAGTGGGGAACCCGAGGTCAAGTGCAGAAAATCTGTACAATGAAGCACATGGTCATACCAGAAGGATTATTGAACGGACTTTTGGGCTACTGAAAGCCACGTTCCAGTGCCTCCATGTAACTGGTGGATCCCTCCTCTACGCCCCTGGGAAGATCTGCCAGATAGTGTTGGCTTGCTGCATGCTGTACAATTTGGCCCTCAGATGCCATGTGCCATTCCTGCAGGAGGAGGGGGAAGACAAGGCACCTGTGGCAGCACAGGACACTGAAGACAGTGATGAGGATGAGTAGGGGGATGAAGTGGACAACAGGACACATCTGATACAGCAGTACTTCCAATGACACTCAGGTAAGACTGAACTTATGTTCATACCTATATTACAGTTAAGTGCTGTGAGGCTGCTGAGTTGTGCCAAGCAAAAATGTGTGCATTTTGTGAGCTGACACTGTTCATCTGTGGTCAGTCATGCCAGTGTTGTGGTGATGTTATACAAGCTTATTCTGCCCATGCAATGAATCAGTAGTTTAGCTTTCTCAAATACATTGGCACTGCAAACTTTGCCCTCATCCCATACAGTACTTAGCATGTGTTGCAAGGAATGTCATGTGACTTACAATGTGCATACACAACCGATCTGTGGCTTCTATTTCCCTGACAGTGTTGCCCAGACTAGGTGGTCCAGAGTAGGGATTGGCATGCTGACAACATGGCATAGCTAATACTGTGGCATCTTGTGTGAGGGCCTGAAATGAGTTGTTTCTCCTCACTGATGGTGTTTTGATTCAATTTCTGTGCAAATTACTGAGTAGATGTAGGAAAGTACCATCTTGCCTGGCATGTTACCCCCATTTTTCACTGTATGTATGTTGTTTTAGCCCTTGTGTCACTTGAATCCTGCTAGTCAGGACCCGCCTGCTCATAGTATTTGCCCTGTTTGTGTTCCCTGTGTGGTGCCTAACTGTATCACTAAGGCTCTGCTAACCAGAACCTCAGTGTTTATGCTCTCTTTGCTTTCTAAATTTGTCACTGCAGGCTTGTGACTAAATTTACCAATTCTCATTGGCACACTGGTACACCCATATAATTCTCTTGTATATGGTACTGAGGTACCCACAGTATTGGGGTTCCAGGAGATCCCTATGGGCTGCAGCATTTCTTTTGCCACCCATAGGGAGCTCAGACAATTCTTACACAGGCCTGCCACTGCAGCTTGAGTGAAATAACATCCACGTTATTTCACAGCCATTTTTCACTGCACATAAGTATCTTATATGTCACCTATATGTCTAACCCTCACTTAGTGAAGGTTCGGTGCCAAGTTACCTAATGTGTGGGCACGCTGGCACTAGCCAAGGTGCCCCCACATCGTTCAGGGCAAATTCCCCGAACTTTGTGAGTTCGGGAACACCATTATACGCGTACACTACCTATGTTTAGCTTCACAATGGTAACTCCGAACATGGCCATGTAACATGTCTAAGATCATGGAATTGTCACCCCAATAATATTCTGCTGTTGGGGGGACAATTCCATGAACCCCGGGTCTCTAGCACAGAACCCGGGTACTGCCAAACTGCCATTCTGGGGTTTCCACTGCAGCTGCCGCTGCTGCCAACCCCTCAGACAGGATTCTGCCCTCCTGGGGTCCAGGCAGCCCTGGCCCAGGAAGGCAGAACAAAGGATTTCCTCTGAGAGAGGGTGTTGCACCCTCTCCCTTTGGAGATAGGTGTGAAGGGCTGGGGAGGAGTAGCCTCCCCCAGCCTCTGGAAATGCTTTGCTGGGCACAGATGGTGCCCATCTCTGCATAAGCAAGTCTTCACCGGTTCAGTGATCCCCCAGCCCTGCTCTGGCGCGAAACTGGACAAAGGAAAGGGGAGTGACCAGTACCTCCCAGGGGAGGTGCCCAGAGCTGCCCAGTGTGTCCCAGACCTCTGCCATCTTGGAAACAGAGGTGTTGGGGGCACACTGGACTGCTCTGAGTGGCCAGTGCCAGCAGGTGATGTCAGAGACCCCCTCTGATAGGCTCTTACCTCTCTTGGTAGCCAATCCTCCATTCTTGGTAGCCAAACCTCCTTTTCTGGCTATTTAGGGTCTCTCCTCTGGGGTATTCTTCAGATAATGAATGCAAGAGCTCACCAGAGTTCCTCTTCACTTCCCTCTTCAACTTCTGCCAAGGATCAACCTCTGACTGCTCCAGGGCACCTGCAAAACCGCAACAAAGTAGCAAGACGACTGTCAGCAACATTGTAGCGCCTAAGCCTGCCGGCTTTCTCGACTGTTAGACCACTCCCCTGGTAGGCAGCCATGTTTCCCCTGAGGGAGGCCACTTCCTGCTGTATGTACTCCAGGACATTTTCTATTGCCCCCAGCCTGTTATCTATCATGTTGCTGCCACTTTGGGAGGGCAATTGTTCAAGCCTCTGCCTCATAACAGTAGCTACATCAGCCTGGGACTGCTGGAGTCCACTTAGCAGGGAGTGGGTGCCTCTGATAGCAGCTGAGTTGTCCTTATTCGAGTGAGACATCTCTGCTCTCCCTCTAGGCTGCCTGCCATGGTCTCCATCAACAACCGCACCTGCTGTGCCAGCTCCCGCTGGACTTCTTCCACTGTCCTCTGCAAGTTGATGTCTGGGTCCTCAGAGTCCAGAGCTGTGTCAGGACTGGTTGGTGCTGTGTGTTGGTAGTTGGGTGATTCATGTGGAGATCCCGCAATGCTGCGTGTCATCCCTGTGACTGGAGGTGGTGTCTGGAAGGAACCCAGGACAACCTGGAGAGTCTCTTCATTCATGGTCGGCAGCTGGTCATTCATGTCATCTGTAAAATACAGGACAGGCAGGTCCACAGGAGGTAAGGCATCATCCTCTGCAATGTCATAATGAAAGGCCAGTCTTTGACTGTAGTGACTGTTGACATGGCTCGTCATTTACTTGCTACTGGTCGCTCAGTGACATGTTACAGACCCCCACATCAAGGCGCACATTGTGGAGCCCTAATGGCACCCTATGCCACCTGAACATCATTTGTGTGTAGTCACCATGCGCACAATCTGCCAGTTTACAGTTCCCAGTGTGTTACAATCACCTTGATATTTTAATCATGGTCTTCCCCATAAGTACCCCTTTCATTGACTTGACTGTGTAAAATTTGCAAGACATGGGCGTTGTTCCAGAATTGTGCTCACTCCACAAGTGAAGTTGTTCAGATAGACTTGGAATGTGTTATTACAGATATTTGAGTTATCCCCTTCTGTGCCGCGGACGTAATGGTTATGTCCTGCAGCACAGTGCTGCTGTGCCCAGGACGTAACCATTACGTCCTCGGCACACAGCCCAAAGGGAGCGCTAGCGCTCCCTCTGTGGGGTTCCCCCCACCTCCCCAAGTCAGGGTTGGAAGGGGAAGCCCTTCCCCTTCCACCCCGCCCCCCCCACCACCCCTGTGACGTCAGCGCGCGAGCGCGCGCTGATTGTCACAGAGCCTCCTGAGCTTCCAGCGCGATCGGAAGAGAAATGCTTTGCATTTCTATTCCGATCACGTGGGGGAGGCAGAGAGAGGCTTCAAAGGGAAGGAAAGTTACTTCCTTCCCTTTGAAGTCTCTCTCTGCGTTTTGGCAGCCGGATTGAAAGCAATCCGTCTGTCAAAACACCCACTAGACACCAGGGATTTTTTTTTTAAATGAGATTGACATAAGGGAGCGACCCCTGGGCAAGGGTCGCTCCCAGGGGGGGGGGGCATTTTTTTAAGGCCTTTTCTGCCCCCAGGGGGGGCAGAAACCTCTAGGCACCAGGGATCTTTTTTTTTTTGTTTGTTTTTTTGTTTTTGTTTTTTGTTTTAGAGGTGGGGAGCAACCCCTTAGGCAAGGGTCGCTCCCATAGGGGGCAAATTCTATTTTGGCCATTTCTGCCCCCCTTGGGGGCAGATTGGCCTATTTTTATGAGGCCGATCTGCCCCCAAGGGGGGCAGAAACCACTAGGCACCGGGGATTTTTGTTGTTGTTGTTGTTTTACAGATGGGGAGCGTCCCCTTAGGCAAGGGTCGCTCCCCTGGAGGGGCAAATTGTATTTAGGCCATTACTGCCTGCTTTGGGGGCAGATCGGCTGATTTTAGGTCAATCTGCCCCCAAGGGGGGGCAGAAACCACTAGGCATCAGGGATCTTTTTTTTTGCGCCGTCAGGCAAGGGGAGCGACTCCGTAGGCAAGGGTCGTTCCCCGGGGGGGGCACATATATTTTAGGCCATTTCTGCCCCCCCTATTGTTATTAGGCCGATCTGCCCCCGGGGGGGCAGAAACCTCTAGGCGCCAGGGTTAATTTTTTTTGGGTGTTTTTTTTTTTGTTTGTTTGTTTTTTTAGAGATGGGGAGCGACCCCTTAGGCAAGGGTCGCTCCCCTGGAGGGGCAAATTGTATTTAGGCCATTTCTGCCTGCTTTGGGGGCAGATCGGCCGATTTTAGGTCAATCTGCCCCCAAGGGGGGGCAGAAACCACTAGGCATCAGGGATCTTTTTTTTGCGCCGTCAGGCAAGGGGAGCGACCCCGTAGGCAAGGGTCGTTCCCCGGGGGGGGCACATATATTTTAGGCCATTTCTGCCCCCCCTATTGTTATTAGGCCGATCTGCCCCCGGGGGGGGCAGAAACCTCTAGTCGCCAGGGTTAATTTTTTTGGGTGTTTTTTTTTTTGTTTGTTTGTTTTTTTAGAGATGGGGAGCGACCCCTTAGGCAAGGGTCGCTCCCCTGGAGGGGCAAATTGTATTTAGGCCATTTCTGCCCGCTTTGGGGGCAGATCGGCCTATTTTAGGTCAATCTGCCCCCAAGGGGGGGCAGAAACCACTAGGCACCAGGGATCTTTTTTTTTGCACCGTCATGCAAGGGGAGCGACCTTGTAGGCAAGGGTCCCTCCCCAGGGGGGTGGGGGGGCAAATTTATTTTAGGCCATTTCTGCCCCCCCAGGGGCAGATCGACCTATTGTTAAACCTCTAGGCGCCAGGGCAATTTTTTCTTTGTTTGTTTGTTTGTTTTTTTAGAGATGGGGAGCGACCCCTTAGACAAGGGTCGCTCCCCTGGAGGGTCAAATTGTATTTAGGCCATTTCTGTCCACTTTGGGGGTAGATCGGCTGATTTTAGGTCACAAACCACTAGGCACCAGGGATATTTTTTTTTGCGCCGCCACACAAGGGGAGCGACCCCGTAGGCAAGAGTCGCTCCCCGGGGGGGGGGTAAATTCATTTTAGGCAATTTCTGCCCCCCCTGGGGCCGGCTGAGCTAGAGGCCAAAATCCACAGGTAGGCACTGTTTTCTGTGAAAAAATGTGATGTGTCCACGTTGTGTTTTGGGCCATTTCCTTTCATGGGCGCTAGGCCTACCCACACAAGTGAGGTACCATTTTTATCGGGAGACTTGGGGGAACACTGGGTAGAAGGAAATTTGTGGCTCCTCTCAGATTCCAGAACTTTCTGTCACCGAAATGTGAGGAAAATGTGTTTTTTTAGCCAAATTTTGAGGTTTGCAAAGGATTCTGGGTAACAGAACCTGGTCAGAGCCCCAGAAGTCACCCCATCTTGGATTCCCCTAGGTCTCTAGTTTTAAAAAATGCACAGGTTTGGTAGGTTTACCTAGGTGCCGGCTGAGCTAGAGGCCAAAATCTACAGGTAGGCACTTTGCAAAAAACACCTCTGTTTTCTGTCAAAAAATGAGATGTGCCCACTTTGTGTTTTGGGGCATTTCCTGTCGCGGGCGCTAGGCCTACCCACACAAGTGAGGTATCATTTTTATCGGGAGACTTGGGGGAACGCTGGGTGGAAGGAAATTTTTGGCTCCTCTCAGATTCCAGAACTTTCTGTCACCGAAATGTGAGGAAAATGTTTTTATTTAGCCAAATTTTGAGGTTTGCAAAGGATTCTAGGTAACAGAACCTGGTCAGAGCCCCACAAGTCACCCCATCGTGGATTCCCCTAGGTCCCTAGTTTTAAAAAATGCACAGGTTTGGTAGGTTTCCCTAGGTGCCGGCTGAGCTAGGGGCCAAAATCTACAGGTAGGCACTTTGCAAAAAACACCTCTGTTTTCTGTCAAAAAATGGGATGTGCCCACTTTGTGTTTTGGGCCATTTCCTTTCGTGGGCGATAGGCCTACCCACACAAGTGAGGTACAATTTTTATCGGGAGACTTGGGGGAATGCTGAGTGGAAGGAAATTTGTGGCTCCTCTCAGATTCCAGAACTTTCTGTCACCAAAATGTGAGGAAAATGTGTTTTTTTAGCCAAATTGTGAGGTTTGCAAAGGATTCTGGGAAACAGAACCTGGTCAGAGCCCCACAAGTCACCCCATCATGGATTCCCCTAGGTCTCTAGTTTTAAAAAATGCACAGGTTTGGTAGCTTTCCCTAGGTGCCGGCTGAGCTAGGGGCCAAAATCTACAGGTAGGCACTTTGCAAAAAACACCTCTGTTTTCTGTCAAAAAAATGGGATGTGTCCACGTTGTGTTTTGGGCCATTTCCTTTTGTGGGCGCTAGGCCTACCCACACAAGTGAGGTACAATTTTTATCGGGAGACTTGGGGGAATGCTGAGTGGAAGGACATTTGTGGCTCCCCTCAGATTCCAGAACTTTCTGTCACCAAAATGTGAGGAAAATGTGTTTTTTTAGCCAAATTGTGAGGTTTGCAAAGGATTCTGGGAAACAGAACCTGGTCAGAGCCCCACAAGTCACCCCATCGTGGATTCCCCTAGGTCCCTAGTTTTCAAAAAAGCACAGGTTTGGTAGGTTTCCCTAGGTGCCGGCTGAGCTAGGGGCCAAAATCTACAGGTAGGCACTTTGCAAAAAACACCTCTGTTTTCTGTCAAAAAATGGGATGTGCCCACTTTGTGTTTTGGGCCATTTCCTTTCGTGGGCGATAGGCCTACCCACACAAGTGAGGTACAATTTTTATCGGGAGACTTGGGGGAATGCTGAGTGGAAGGAAATTTGTGGCTCCTCTCAGATTCCAGAACTTTCTGTCACCAAAATGTGAGGAAAATGTGTTTTTTTAGCCAAATTGTGAGGTTTGCAAAGGATTCTGGGAAACAGAACCTGGTCAGAGCCCCACAAGTCACCCCATCATGGATTCCCCTAGGTCTCTAGTTTTAAAAAATGCACAGGTTTGGTAGCTTTCCCTGGGTGCCGGCTGAGCTAGGGGCCAAAATCTACAGGTAGGCACTTTGCAAAAAACACCTCTGTTTTCTGTCAAAAAAATGGGATGTGTCCACGTTGTGTTTTGGGCCATTTCCTTTTGTGGGCGCTAGGCCTACCCACACAAGTGAGGTACCATTTTTATCGGGAGACTTGGGGGAACGCTGGGTGGAAGGACATTTGTGGCTCCTGTCAGATTCCAGAACTTTCAGACACCGAAATGTGAAGAAAACGTGTTTTTTAGCCAAATTTTGAGGTTTGCAAAGGATTCAGGGTAACAGAACCTGGTCAGAGCCCCACAAGTCACCCCATCTTGGATTCCCCTAGGTCTCTAGTTTTCAATAATGCACAGGTTTGGTAGGTTTCCCTAGGTGCCGGCTGAGCTAGAGGCCAAAATCTACAGGTAGGCACTTTGCAAAAAACACCTCTGTTTTCTGTCAAAAAATGGGATGTGTCCACGTTGTGTTTTGGGGCATTTCCTGTCGTGGGCGCTAGGCCTACCCACACAAGTGAGGTATCATTTTTATCGGGAGACTTGGGGGAACATAGAATAGCAAAATAAGTGTTATTGCCCCCTATCTTTCTCTAAATTTTTTCCTTCCAAATATAAGAGAGTGTGTAAAAAAGACGTCTATTTGAGAAATGCCCTGTAATTCACATGCTAGTATGGGCACCCCGGAATTCAGAGATGTGCAAATAACCACTGCTCCTCAACACCTTATCTTGTGCCCATTTTGGAAATACATAGGTTTTCTTGATAGCTATTTTTTACTCTTTATATTTCAGCAAATTAATTGCTGTATAGCCGGTATAGAATGAAAACCCAAGGCAGGGTGCAGGTCATTTATTGGCTCTGGGTACCTAGAGTTCTTGATGAACCTACAAGCCCTATATATCCCCGCAACCAGAGGAGTCCAGCAGACGTAACAGTACATTGCTTTAAAAAATCTGACATTGCAGGAAAAAGTTACAGAGTAAAACGTAGAGAAAAATTGCAGATTTTTTCACCTCAATATTTTTTTTTTCCAGTTGTTATTTTCTGTAGGAAACCCTTGTAGGATCTACACAAATCACCCCTTGCTAAATTCAGAATTTTGCCTACTTTACAGAAATGTTTCGGTGTCTGGGATCCAGCATTGGTTTCATGCCCATTTCTGTCACTGACTGGAAGGAGGCTGAAAGCACAAAAAATCGTAAAAATGGGGTATGTCCCAGTAAAATGCCAAAATTGGATTTTCTGATTCAAGTCTGGCTGTTCCTGAAAGCTGGGAAGCTGGTGATTTTAGCACTGCAAACCCTTTGTTGATGCCATTTTCAGGGAAAAAACCACAAGCCTTCTTCTGCAGCCCCTTTTTCCCATTTGTTTTAAAAAAAAAACCGAAATTTTCACTGTACATTTGCCTAATTTCTTGGCCTGCTTCTGGGAAACCCACAAAGTCTGGGTACCTCTAGAATCTCTAGGATGTTGGACAAAAAGGACGCAAATTTGGCGTGGGTAGCTTATGTGAACAAAAAGTTATGAGGGCCTAAGCGCGAACTGCCCCAAATAGCCAAAAAAAGGCTCGGCACAGAAGGGGGAAAAGGCCTGGCAGCGAAGGGGTTATTAAGTGACCCATCTGCCCCCCTATGTATGTTGTTGGTAGGACAGTAGGGAGTGAGCTGTCTGCATGCATCCTTCTAGACAATTTGAGTGATATATCCAGCATCCTGCACCATCCATTGTGAGATTCAACCACAGTGGGTGTATGTGAGCAAACTGGACTTTCTCCCTTTCTGCAAGGCAACACTCATCTGTGGATCTCAGGTTTCCTTGTATAGCTGCAAGGATGGTTGCATTGCTGACTGAGTGTTGTTTTGGTGGAAAGTAGACCTTCCTCTTTGCACACATACATACAAGATGGTTCATTGTAATGTTGTGTTGTGCAGCATGTAGAGTACATGACTCTGGGGGCCAGATTTAGAAGTTCCTATCACCACCGGAGCTTCACTTCTAGCAATACTCAGCTGGCACTTTTCAGTGCTTCATTTTTAAAAGGAGGTGTATTGCCACTGTTTGTGGGATTACTTGTCCTTGTAAAAAGTGGCCCCTCCAACACAGTTTTCTGCGTAAGAGGGGCATGCAATGGGTGTCCACCACAACCTCCATAATTTATTATGCTGCCCCAGATTTACAAGCAATCCAACATTTGTGACAGCAGCAATTATTGACAGCCAACCCAGGGTTGGCTTTAACATGGCAAAATGAGGAGGTGTGCTTTTATTCATCCTCGTTGTTTGTTTTTTCCATGAGCGCAGCATTTTGCAACTCACATAAAAGAGGCACATTGCCATGGATGTTTGTTCATGTACACGAAGGTGTCCCTTCCTGCACATAAACACTCAGGCCCACATTCATACTTTTTTAGCGCCTCATTTGCATCATTTCTTTATACAAAAGCGGCACAAAATTACAAAATATAATTGTATTTTGTAACTTTGCACCCCTTTTGCGTCAAAAAGCAGTGCAAATGCGGCGCTAAAAAAGTATAAATATGGGCCTCAGTCTCCTCAAAGCAGACACCATTGAACTATGGTGTAAGGATGCCTGCATTGGCGCATGCAGCTTACTTGAGCACCAGCACATGGGGAACCCCTGGGGTGAGCCATATTACTGTAAAGAATGTGCATCCCTCCATTTCACAAGTGGTGCAGCGCAGCACTGCTATTTTTGGTGCAGCAGCGTGCAGCACAACTTTGTCATAAATCTTGGCCTAAGTTGCTAGGAGGATGTATATGGAAAGGCCACCCACTTCCATCACTCTGTGAACACACTTGTGGTGGGAGGCAGACCTGAAACATTTTGAGGCTTGTTGATGGGTGGATGCATCATGTTGGGACACCATATCAAGGGTAGCATTGTAGTTGTCGTACAGAGTACAGACATTAGAGTAATCCTCTTGTGGACTACTTTCAATGTGTGTTGCAATCGTCATCAAACATTGTAAGTGGCAGACAGCATTCCTGTTAGTAGATTTAGCAGGATGTGTTCTTTCCTGCAGATGTGCATTAGGATAGACAAGAGGGACACCCCTACACCATGGAGGGTGTGTGGCAAATTTGATAAGGTCCCTCATATTTTTGTGAATTACCAGGGTTAGTACAGGGATGCACTGAATTTATGTGAGGAGCACACATCCCTGGACATTTGAATTAATGCTGCACAGTGGAGCAAGCAGAGCTGTTGCACTGCATGTTTCTTCATCAATGGGTATATATATTCCAGTATATCCAGATACAGACATCATAACGCTGTACCCGAGCATCTAAAATTTCGGACTTGTACTT
Source organism: Pleurodeles waltl (assembly GCF_031143425.1). Lineage (NCBI taxonomy): Eukaryota > Metazoa > Chordata > Amphibia > Caudata > Salamandridae > Pleurodeles > Pleurodeles waltl. Next base: position 357,450,809 of record NC_090450.1, on the reverse strand, counting down.
GAGCGGTGGGTAGTGATAGGTCATACTTAACATGCCAAGGTGAAGCAACTTGCATTCCTTATCCTGGCGTATTTTACATGTGCTCATTTCACACCTGACAATGCATGTAATGGGCATTCATTGTGTATATTTGTGATCTTCCAATGCAACACGTGTGACCCACCCAGCTTCTGATGCCTTTGAAAAGGTCAACACATCTGGATTAGGTTTAGTGTAGTCCAAGAACTTAGGGGGGTGTGGGAATGACAAGTGGGTGCGTGACAAGTTTGTAATTCCACAGGTTGAAGTTGTTTATTATGTGTTGCATTGCGGATCACACATAGAGCAACTTTTCAAGGTATTTGGTGCATTGATCCCACACCGCCATTTTCCTTGAAGGCCCCTTGCAACAGCCACTGACACCATGGAAGCAGATTATTTACAATCCTGTTCACCATGATGGACATTCCCACATTAGTCTAATTATTTTTGTCACTATTTTGGTTCTTTACTGCATTGGCACCATGAATGATGGCACTAGTGCAGCAAAGCATAGGGAGGTCCATTGCTTATAATGCTTGTGTCACTTTGTCACCTGCCTTTAGCAGGCCTCCCACATGAGGTAATTAGATGGCACAGTGAAAACTTTATGGATTGTCATCCCCATTAGTTCTTCCTTCCCTGCATACGGGATATTTACTTGCATACATCATATCTGCCACAGGGATATAGTGGTGTAAGGATGTACAAAGTGGATCAATGCATGCATTGTGTGACTTTGTTAATGTGGCACAAGGGGAATGGGCAGCTTAGATCCACTTTGGCAACAATTTGTATGATGCTAATGTTGCACTACGGGCTTGGAACACTGGGCCCGTAGTGCAACATTGATGCTACTTGTGGCTGAGCTTAGGCATTAAGGTGTCCTTTTGTGCATAACACCAACCATTCCCACAACTTACGCAACTTTGATACATGATGAAATGTGAGCTACTTGTACAGCAGCACAAATGATGATCACAGACATGCCCCATATGTTGTATATGTTCACTTTTGTGCCAATTCCCAAATGGTGCATGGAGGTGTGTGAGAGTTGTTGTTGGGCCACCCTGTGCAACTAGCATAGTAGATGTTGCACGCTGAGTGTTACACATGGGCAGGTGGATCAGTGGCAACAGTGAAGTGATTGCTGGGATGGTTGACAAATGTTTGGTGCGTATGTGAGCGTATCTGAAGTGTTGGGCCATTATTATCCAGGTTTCAGGGAAAATGACATAGCACAACGTTGCGCCACATTTGTCAGTGCCTCACTCCGTCATTTTCAATACACTTGGATGCACCATTATAAAGCGTATATGGCGCAGCCCTTTGTTGGCCCCTGCATCAGTGCAATTATTGCTGCGGAGCACTAACGCACACAACCTTGTGCCATTGAGCAAGGATGGCTGCACTGCGGGTGAGATTGTTTTTGGGCAGGAAGTGACACCTTCCTGTAGAAAATGCAATCTTCTCTGGGCATTTGCACTTTCCTTTTGTGCTCCAGGATGCAGCACACATAGGAAGAGCAATAACACGAGGAGGAAGGAAAGCATTTCTCTTATTTGTGCCTCCCTAACACCACCCCTGGGGTGGTGTTGGATTTAGTTGCAGCCTCAGGTTTACATACATTCTCAAATCTGGGGCTACATCAATATGCAATGGGTGTTGTTGTGGTATGGCTACAGCAGCACTGATTTCACGAAACCTTCCAGGCAAAGTGCTGCATGTGAAGGGGCCATATTTACAAGGTGGTGTTAAGCCACAAAAAGTGGCTTAATACCACATTGTGAATTTGATGGAGTGCATAGCACCATCAGAGCACCATTAAAAGTGAGACTCCGTGGAGATAGGGCCTTTTGATTCTGGCACTATGGCGGTCATTACAACATCGGCTGTAAAAGGCGCTTACCGCCGTGCAGAAGACCGCCAATACACCGCCGCGGCCGTGGAATTCCGCCACAGCTATTATGACACACAGCTCGGAATCCGCCGAAATTCAGACACCCACACAACTCCGCCACACCAATGGTCAGTGATAAACTGGCGAAAACAAAACCTCCACCGTCACGCCAACAGAAACACGCCCATGCTATCACGACCCACGAATCCACGCGGCGGTCTTTCAACCGCGGTATTCCATTGGCGGTACACACCGCCGTGCTCAAAATACACACACATCTCCAAAACACCGCCACATTGGACAATTCAAAATACACACACCTGATACACATACAAACACCACTCCCACACACCCAATACAATATAAAACACACACCCACATCACCCACAAACCCCTACGACCAAAAATTTGAAAGAAGGCCAGAGAGAGACTATATCAATAGACAACCCCACCACACAGAGGCACACAACACCATCACCCATACAACATCCACGCTCAAAACACCCCACACCACCACACATCACCACACTCATCAACACATACACCACCCCACACATCACCTACACCACCCCATATCAAAACAATCTGGAGTCAGTTTGTGATTTAGAAAATGTGTATTAACTATGACAATGGCCAAATCTGTTCGAAAATGTAATGTCAACATACCTATGTCACACATCACAAGCCCATGAAGGATGCAAGCAGATGACACACATTGGTAACCACACCTGTGAAACCGTAATGGAAATGTACAACTCAGTTACCATATACTGCTACTACTTGACAGACAGGATAGAGGTAGAAGTGTGAAAGTGAATGTGATAGTAAAAAAAGTTGTTCTCACCTGTGTGTCACTGGAAATATTGCTGTATGACTGACACCCTGTTGTCTATGGGGGTCATTCTGACCTCGGCGGTAAAAGGCGCTTACCGCCGGTCAGAAGACCGCCATAACACTGCCGCAGCCGCGGGAAACCGCCACAGTCATTCTGCCCCGCAACAGGCAAACCGCCAAAAACCCGATATCCACAAAAGTCCGCCACACCAACGGCCAGCGAGAAACTGGCGATGACCAAACCTCCACCGTCACGCCAACAGAAATACGCCCATTCCATTCCGACCCACGAATCCACGCAGCGGTCTTTCAACCGCGGTATTCCATTGGCGGTACACACCGCCGCGGTCAAAATACACACACAGCTCCAAAACACTGCCACATTGGTCATTTTGAAACACACACACCTGATACACATACTAACACCACTCCCACACACCCAACACAATATAAAACACACACCCACATCACCCACAAACCCCTACGACCACCATTTATTGACTAAGGCCAGAGAGAGACACCACCAGCTAGTACAAAGCATTCACAGGCACATAACACCATCACTCACACAACATCCACGCACAAAACACCACACACCACCACACTCACCACACTCATCACCACAAACGCCACCCCACACCTCATCCACACCACCCCATGGCACCCCAAAGACACCCCAGGTTTTCAGACGCTGAACTCAGGGTCATGGTGGAGGAAATAGTTTGGGTAGAGCCCCAGCTCTTCGGGGCACAGGTGCAGCACACCACCATTGCCAGGAAGATGGAGCTATGGCAAAGAATAGTGGACAGGGTCAACGCTGTGGGACAGCATCCACCAAATCGGGATGACATCAGGAAGCGGTGGAACGACCTACGGGGGAAGGTGCGTTCCATGGTATCAAGGCACAACATCGCGGGGCAGAAGACTGGCGGCGGACCCCCACCTCAACCCCCAGAATTCACAAAATGGGAGGAACAGGTCTTGGTGATCCTGCATCCTGAGGGCCTCGCTGGAGTATGCGGAGGAATGGACTCTGGTAAGTTTAATCTCAGCTACTTAATCCCCACCCACCCACTGGCATGCCAAATCATACCCCCACCCTCCCCCCCAACCCCCATCACACATCCTCCTTGCTAATGTCTCACCATCACAACCCACCCATCCCAACACCAAGCCCTGCACGCGACCACAAACCATGGACACCCCTCACCTAAGCATGCCCACTGCACATACCCATCCCCCCCCCAAACCACCATCACAACAGCCCCCACAAGGGAATGCCAGCACTGGGGTACACGGGCACCCACCCATTGCACGCTATGGCACACACAGAAGCAATAATCATACTCTTAAACCCCTGCAGGACCCGAACGCCACGACACCGCCCAGGAGGGTCCAGAAATGTCCATTCCACCCCCAGAAGAGGCCCACAGTGATGACAGCAGCTCTGTCTCCCTGGACCCAGATGACCAGCCCGGCCCATCGGGGACCTCGGGACAGTTGGATCCCCTCAGACAGCCACAGGCCACAGCAGACCTACCCCCCTCTGGGAACACCAGCACAGCACCCACCCAGCGGGCCCATGCCTCTGTCTCCAGGACACGTCAATCAGCGGTGTGTCCACCACTACAGGGCACCCAGGTTAACCCACCACCCCAACAACAACAGGGACCTGGGGGCAGTGGTAGTGGGCACACGGTCCAGGGGACAGAGGCCCAGGGAAACAGGGCAACTGGGAGGGCTACTGTGCGACAGGGGGAGGACAGGCCAAGGGAACCCACTCTCTACGAGGCCCTATCCTCCATCATGGGAGCATACCACCGCTCCCAGGAGACGATGGCGGCAGTCCTGGCCAGGTTCCAGGAGATCCAGGTACTGCAGGAGGAACAGTTTATGGGGTTCAGGGAAGAACTCAGAAATATCAGTTCCGCAATGGGCACCATCGTTGTGGCTCTCAATCAGATTGTCAGCACATTGCGGGACCATGTGGCACCACAAAGGGCCCCTGTCACTAGCATGGAACAAGAACAGGCTACCACCTCCGCCGGCGCTAGTGGACAGGAGGCCCCGACACAAGAACAACAGGCCACCAGAACCCCACCCCCTGCAGAAGGAGAACCACCCCGCAAGCGGTGCCTGAGATCTAGGAAGAAGACAGAGTAGGATGCCAAGACCCCCGCCAGGAAAGGATACCCCCTGATTGTCATCCCACTGTCCCACATTGTCACCCTGTCCAACCTTAAACTGCCCCTGCTCCACCTTCCACAGGCATATGGACAATGCACCTGTGAGACTCAAAATCTGGACTCTGCCATGGACATTCCTCCACCATCACCCATCACCGAATTGCAACCATTACCCAAAATTTAGCACTTTAATAAACACACTTATTGCACAAAAATAATCTGGAGTCTGCCTGTATTTTTGAACAAATGTATTACACAGAACCGTGCCAAAATGTCCAGTTACATTGTGATGACAACATACCACTGTCACACAGCTGTAGTCCATGGGGAAACAAAGCAGAGGTCACGGAGTGGGGCCCACATCTCTGAAATTGGAAGGGAAAGACACAACTCAGTGAACATACACTGGGTGGAAACTCAGACAGTAGAGAGGCAGGAGACTTTAAGTAAATGTAAATTCCGGTGTTGATTCTTACCTGTATGTTATTGAAAATACTGCTGTATTACTCTGTCCCTGTTGTCTGTGTCGTCCTCTTCGTCTTCCTCCTCTTCACTCTCCGCAGGCTCCACAGCTGCCACAACACCACCATCTGGACCATCCTCCTGCAGGAAAGGCACCTGGCGGCGCAAAGCCAGGTTGTGAAGCATACAGCAGGCCACGATGATATAGCACACCTTCTTTGGTGAGTACATTAGGGATCCACCTGTCATATGGAGGCACCTAAACCTGGCCTTCAGGAGGCCGAAGGTCGGCTCGATCACCCTCCTAGTACGCCCATGGGCCTCATTGTACCGTTCCTCTGCCCTTGTCCTGGGATTCCTCACTGGGGTCAGTAGCCATGACAGGTTAGGGTAACCAGAGTCACCAATTAGCCACACACGGTGTCTCTGAAGTAGTTCCATCAGGTAAGGGATGCTGCTATTTCGCATGATGTACGCGTCATGCACTGACCCAGGGAACTTGGCATTTACATGGGAGATGTACTGGTCAGCCAAACAGACCACCTGGACATTCATGGAATGATAACTTTTTCTGTTCCTGTACACCTGTTCACTCGTGCTGGGGGGGACCAAAGCAACATGTGTCCCATCAATTGCACCAATGATGTTGGGAATATGTCCAAGCGCATAGAAATCACCCTTCTCCGTAGCCAAATCGCCCACCTCAGGGAAAACAATGTAGCTCCGCATGTATTTCAACAGGGCAGACAACACTCTGGACAACACCTTGGAAAACATAGGCTGTGACATCCCTGATGAAATGGCCACTGTAGTTTGGAATTACCCACTTGCCAAGAAATGGAGTACTGACAGAACCTGCACTAGAGGGGGAATCCCTGTGGGTTGGCGGATGGGTGACATCAGGTCTGGCTCCAGTTGGGCACACAGTTCCTGTATAGTGGCTCTGTCAAGCCTGTATGTCAGTATGACATGTCTTTCTTCCATTGTCGACAGGTCCACCAGCGGTCTGTACACGGGAAGATTCCTCCATCTCCTCGTAAGTCCCAGCGGACGGTGCCTAGGAAGGACAACATGGAGCACAGAGTCAATCAACCCACAGGTACGTTCCCACAGCTTGCACAGTATACGATTCTCAATGCATTGAATGGCTTGTATGAGTGTTGATGCAAGGCCTAGGTATGTGTGATGCAGTAGATTTTAAGCCATGTGGGCCCTTGAAATGGCGGCTGCCTGACCTGTGAAGTGCGACAGTGGGATGTGAGGTCAATGCGCTGGTGTGGCACACCGTGGCGGGAGGCGGTCGAAGACCGCGGCGCAAAGCCGCATTGGTTAACATTGAACCCTATGGGTCTCAGGAGCCAATGAGGATGTGCGCCGGTGGTCGCGGTACGCACCGCCGCGGTACGCTCCGCCGCGGGCATGACCGCCATTTTCTATCTGCTTAATCACTCGATACCTGATCATCCACAGGAGAGGACCTATACTGCAAGTGCTGCTGTGACCTCGGTCTGGAAGAGACAATGGCTGCTGCGACTGGGGAAAGGGCCCCTGCCTTCACTTCTGAAGAATTGGAGAAACTCGTGGATGGGGTCCTCCCCCAGTATGCGCTACTCTACGGTCCTCCAGACCAACAGGTAAGTACAATGGGACCATGCTTTGTGGCCAATGCCTGGGTTGAGTGGGGTGAATGAACGATGGTGGGGAGGGGAGCGAATGAGGCATGCATCAAACGGCAGATGAGAGCATGTGCCACATGGCAAGGGTGAGGATGGGGGGCCACTCACATCAAGCATGCAGAAAATGATTGTTTATTTTTCTCCCCCTGTACATGTCACATAGGTCAGTGCCCATCAGAAAATCGACATTTGGCGTGCCATCGCAAAGGACGTCCAGACCCTGGGGGTCCACAACAGACGGGGCACCCACTGCCGCAAGAGGTGGGAGGACATCCGCCACGGGAGCAGGAAGACCGCGGAGGCTCTGCTGGGGATGGCCTCCCAACGTAGGAGGGGTGGCACTCGTCAATTGACCCCCCTGATGTCCCGTGTCCTGGCGGTGGCCTACCCCGATTTGGGTGGGCGCGTGAGGACATCACAGCAGACACAAGGGGGTGAGTACAAATACATTCTGCTGACTTTGCGCGCAGTGGAGGTGTCTGGGTGGGGAGGAGGGCTGTGGGTAACCCTAGGCCAGGGCGATTTCCGTAGGCTAGGCCCCTCCGTTAGGCATGGCCCTGTGCCCCCGCCCCCCACCTCTGTAGGTTGCCTAGTACAGCTAATCATGGCCCTGTATCACCTTTGTGTGGATTTGTCGTCCATAGGCTTGTAGGCCATGTCCCACGGATTGAGTAGTATACCCCAAGTGCGCGGCGTACTGCAGGGGGCTTCTGTGTCTGTCCTCTCCGCCAACTGTGTCGCCAATGCATGCACTCAACATGTCTTTATTTCTCCCCCCCCCTTTTTTTGGTGGTCTTCCTGTTCATGTGTGCATTAGCATCATCAGGCGGAGGAGAAGTGGCATCGGAGCACGAGGGAGCTGCATCTCACATGGCCATGGAGGGCCATGCAACCGACTCGGAGTTCACCAGTGAGACGGAGGGCGAGGGGAGCTCCACAGCGGGGACACGTGGTGACACCAGCGACACAGAAACGTCCTCGGAAGGGAGCTCCCTTGTGGTGGCGGCAACATCCGTGCCCACCGCAACAACAGCCGCCACCCAGCGCACCAGCTCCGCCCTCCCAGCAGCCCCTCAGCGTTCGCCCTGTGCCCGCTCACCCAGGAAGGTGGGCATCTCCTTCGCCCCAGGCACCTCAGGCCCTGCCCCAGTTACCCCTGCTGCCCTCAGTGAGGAGGTCATTGACCTCCTGAGGACACTCATTGTTGGGCAGTCTACCCTTTTGAATGCCATCCAGGGTGTAGAAAGGGAGGTGCACCGGAGTAATGCATACCTGGAGGGCATTCATTCGGGTCAGGCTGCCCATCAGCGATCGTTCAACGCTCTGGCCTCAGCACTGACGGCAGCCATTGTCCCTGTCTCCTGCCTCCCTCCTCCAACTTCCTCAACCCAGTCCCACTCCCCTGTAACTCTGCCTATCCCAGACACACCTACAGACCAGCCTGCACACACCTCAACACCCAAGGGAAGCTCATCCAGACATAAGCACCACACATCACACAAGCATTCACCCAAGCAACAGCCACATGCAGACATGCCAACAGCCACTGCCTCCTCTGTGTCCCCCTCCTCCTCGTCTCCCTCCTCCCTCCTTGTGACGTCTCCACTCACACTTGCATGCACAACATCATCAGCCACTACGTCCATCACCAGCACACCCACCAGAACACTCTGCACACGTGCAGTCACCACCCCCACTACCATTTACACGTCCCCTGTGTCCTCTCCCAGTGTGTCTGTCACCCCCTCTTCCAAACCACACAAACGCAGGCAGCCATCCACCCAACAGCCATCCACCTCACTACAGCCTCCAGCACAAGCACCTGCACCCAAAGACACCAGACTTGACTCACCTACAACCACATCCTCTTCCTCCACTCCCATACCCACTACACCTACCCTTCCCACTGCTCCCAAAAAGTTTTTCCTGTCCAAAATTAACCTCTTTCCATCACCTGACCCATCCCCTCCATCTCATAAGACTCCAACCAGCACCTCAGCCACCACAAAACCTGGACCTACAAGGACAATAGTCCAAGGAATTTGGAGTCCACCACCTTCAAGGCCAGCTACTTCGGCTAGCAGTAAAGATACAGCCAGCCCACCCCCTGGAAAGAAAGCCAAAAAAGCCAGTGCCCGGCGCGAGAGGCCAGAGACAGCAGGCTCCAAGGGCACTACCCTGGCACCGTCAGCAAGTGGGGTGCCACCTGGCACACCGACAAAGGGAGGAAAGGGCCACAGAGGAGCAGGGAAGGGTGGCAAGGGAAGCACGCCCGACAAGTCCGGCAGCAGGCGAGCTGCCCAGGAGGGCCCCACCAGCCCTATTCCAGGGGTGAAGGAGGACACCCACGGGCCCGGGACGGCAGCACAGGAGGGCCCCGCAAGCGAGAAGACAGATGTGCACGAAGGGCACGGCAGCCACATGTCGGGTGGCGAGTGAGATCCATGTCATGGCCAGATCTGGTGCCCTGGAGACACATGTCAAGCACCGCTGAACAGGGCCCTTCAAGTCAAGCACCGCTGAACAGGGGACCGCCGTCTCAAGAACCGCTGAACAGGGCCCTTCAAGACAAGCACCGCTGAACAGGGCACCGCCGTCTCAAGAACCGCTGAACAGGGCCCTTCAAGACAAGCACCGCTGAACAGGGCACCGCCGTCTCAAGAACCGCTGAACAGGGCCCTTCAAGACAAGCACCGCTGAACAGGGCACCGCCGTCTCAAGAACCGATGAACAGGGCCCTTCAAGACAAGCACCGCTGAACAGGGCACCGCCGTCTCAAGAACCGCTGAACAGGGCCCTTCAAGTCAAGCACCGCTCCACTGGGCCCTTCAAGTCAAGCACCGCTCCGCTGGGCACTGCCGTCTCTGCACCGCTCCGCTGGGCCCTTCAAGTCAAGCACCGCTCCGCTGGGCCCTTCAAGTCAAGCACCGCTCCGCTGGGCACCGCCGTCTCTGCACCGCTCCGCTGGGCCCTTCAAGTCAAGCACCGCTCCGCTGGGCCCTTCAAGTCAAGCACCGCTCCGCTGGGCACCACCGTCTCTGCACCGCTCCGCTGGGCCCTTCAAGTCAAGCACTGCTCCGCTGGGCCCTTCAAGTCAAGCACCGCTCCGCTGGGCCCTTCAAGTCAAGCACCGCTCCGCTGGGCACCGCCGTCTCTGCACCGCTCCGCTTGGCCCTTCAAGTCAAGCACCGCTCCGCTGGGCCCTTCAAGGCAAGCACCGCTCCGCTGGGCACCGCCGTCTCTGCACCGCTCCGCTGGGCCCTTCAAGTCAAGCACCGCTCCGCTGGGCCCTTCAAGTCAAGCACCGCTCCGCTGGGCACCGCAGTCTCTGCACCGCTCCGCTGGGCCCTTCAAGTCAAGCACCGCTCCGCTGGGCACCGCAGTCTCTGCACCGCTCCGCTGGGCCCTTCAAGTCAAGCACCGCTCCGCTGGGCCATTCAAGTCAAGCACCGCTCCGCTGGGCACTGCCGTCTCTGCACCGCTCCGCTGGGCCCTTCAAGTCAAGCACCGCTCCGCTGGGCACCGCAGTCTCTGCACCGCTCCGCTGGGCCCTTCAAGTCAAGCACCGCTCCGCTGGGCACCGCAGTCTCTGCACCGCTCCGCTGGGCCCTTCAAGTCAAGCACCGCTGGACAGGGCACCGCAGTCTCATGCACCGCTGGCCCATTGGCAGAAGGGGCAGGGCTGGATCTGTGTCGGGCAGGGCTGCACGAAGCACTCTGGGCACCATGCCTCCTCCAGAACCAGTGGAGTCTGTAATCCACTTGATTGACTGTGGCTTTGCACTCCCCAGGATGGCACAGTGGGCAATCCACCCATTGTAGAGACTTGTGAGACTGTGGCTTTGCACTCCCCAGGATGGCACAGTGGGCAATCCACCCACTGTAGAGACTTGTGAGACTGTGGCTCTGCACTCCCCAGGATTGAACAGTGGGCATGGAGGCCCCTCGTGGATCTGGCGTCGTGGACTCATCTGGCTGAGGTGCCCCCCCTTCCCTTCCCCCTGAGGTGCCTGTAGTTTTGCTATCTGATGCCCCTGCAGTGTTCTCTCCAATGGATTCGGGTATCGTGTGTGGGCTTTGCCCATGTGTTTAGGCCCATTGGCCCACGAACAATGGCTGATACCCAACTTGCACAGGACAATTTACATTTGTATATATAGTTATAGATGTTGGATATATTTTTTTACTTAGCCGTTCAATATACTTCAAAATTCATGAACATTTTATTTTGTCTTTGCATTCTTCCAGGGGCTTGGGGGGTGTCACTCTGAGTTGTTGCTCTGCATTTATGTGTATGTAGTTGTGGGTGAGGGTGAGGGTGGGTGTGTCGCGTATGTGTGTGCCCGTAATTTTTTGCCTCCCCCCTCCCCTGTGTCGTAGGTGCAGTACTCACCGGTGTCTTCTGCGCCGGCGTTCGTGCTCCTGGTAGAGGAGCAGGAAGACAATAGCTGGTAGGATGTGTAGTTCGGGTTCCATGCTGTCCAGATTCCTCGTGGAGTGTGTAGAGGTGAGCGTTTTCCGTTCGTAATGTCTGTTTCCGCCGTGTTTTTATCGGCGGGGCTACAAGCCCCGGAAAAGGTGGCAGATTGGTGGGTTGTGATAGGGTGGGCAGTACATTGGCTCCCGCCTGTCTGTTGGCGGTGACCGCCGCGCTGTTTGTTTGTCCCGCTGTGGTGGTCGGAGTGTTAAAGTGGCGGTCTCTGTTGGCGGTTCCCACCAGGGTCAGAATTCAATTTTTTTTACCGCCTGCCTGTTGGCGGGTTGGCCGCCGCTTTAACACCGACCGCCAGGGTTGGAATGACCCCCTATGTCTTCTTCCTCAGCTTCATCCTTATCACTGTCCACAGGCTCCACAGCTGCCACAACACCGTCATCTGGACCATCCTCCTGCAGAAAAGGCACCTGGCGTTTCAAAGCAAGATTGTGAAGCATCGAGCAGGATATGATGATCTGGCACACCTTCCTTGGTGAGTAGAATAGGGAACCACCTGTCATATGGAGGCACCTGAACCTGGCCTTCAGGAGGCCGAAGGTGTGTTCGATCACCCTCCTAGTCCGCCCATGGGCCTCATTGCAGCGTTCCTCTGCCCTGGTCCTGGAATTCCTCACTGGGGTCAATAGCCAGGACAGGTTGGGGTAACCAGAGTCCCCTAATAGCCACACACGGTGCCTCTGGAGTTGACCCATCACATACAGGATGCTCCTATTCCACAGGATGTAGGCGTCATGCACTGAGCCAGGGAACATAGCATTTACCTGGGAGATGTACTGGTCTGCCAAACATACCATCTGTACATTAATGGAATGATAACTCTTCCAGTTCCTGTACACCTGTTCACTCCTGCGTGGGGGGACCAGAGCTACATGGGTGCTATCAATAGCACCTATGATGTTGGGGATATGTCCCAGGGCATAGAAGTCACCCTTCACTGTAGCCAATTCCTCCACCTGAGGGAAAATGATGTAGCTCCTTACGTGTTTCAGCAGGGCAGCCAACACTCTGGACAGCACGTTGGAAAACATAGGCTGGGACATCCCTGATGCCATGGCCACTGTTGTTTGAAATGATCCACTTAAAAGGAAATGGAGCACTGATAGCACCTGCACGTCAGGGGTGATTCCTGTGGGATGGCGGATTGGTGAGATCAGGTCTGGCTCCAACTGGGCACACAGTTCCTGGATTGTGGCACGGTCAAACCTGTAGGTGATGATCAAATGTCGCTCCTCCATTGTTAACAGGTCCACCAGCGGTCGGTACACCAGAGGATTCCGCCATCTCCTCAAAAGTCCCAGCTGACGGTGCCTAAAAAGGACAACAGCGACAACAGAGTCAACAAAATCCCAGGTATGTACCCACAGCCACACAGAACACGACACCAAATACAAAACTCATCCTGTATGTGTGTTGAGTGTAGGCCTAGGTATGTGTGACGTAGTAGTAAATGGAGCCATGTGGGCCCCTGAAATGGCGGCTGCCTGACCTCTAAAGTGGGACAATGGGGTGTGAGGTATCTGCGCTGCCGTTGTACACCGTCACAGTAGGCGGTCGTAGACCGCGGCGCATTGCTGCATTGGTTGACATTGGACCCTATGGGTCCCAGGAGCCAATGAGGAAGTGCGCCGGCGGTGATGATACTCACCGCCGCGGACGTGACCGCCGCAGACGTGACCGCCATTTTCTATCTGTTCAATCACTCAATACCTGATCTTCGACAGGAGAGGACCTATACTGCAAGTGCTGCTGTGACCTCGGTCTGGAAGAGACAATGGCTGCTGCGTCTGGGGAAAGGGCCCCTGCCTTCACTGCTCAGGAGTTGGAGAGGCTAGTCGACGGGGTCCTCCCCCAGTACACGCTACTCTACGGTCCTCCAGACCAACAGGTAAGTACACAGGGAGCACGTTGTATGGGCTATGCTGGGTGGAGAGGGCTGGATGTCAGTAGCAAAGGGGCAGAGTTAAGCGACCATGAAGGACTGAGAATGCATGTGCCACATGGCAAGGGTAGGGATGGGGGCCACTCACTTAGACGGTGCACTTGTTAATGACTTCTCTACTTCCCCTGTACATGTCATGTAGGTCAGCGCCCACCAGAAGAAGGACATTTGGCATGCCATCGCCAAGGACGTCCGGACCCTGGGGGTCCACCAGAGACGGGACACCCACTGCCGTAAAAGATGGGAGGACGTTCGCTGCTGGAGCAAGAAGACGGCGGAGGCTCAGCTGGGAATGGCCTCCCAACGTGGGAGGGGTGCCCGTCGCACCATGACCCCCCTGATGTTCAGGATCCTGGCGGTGGCCTACCCTGAGTTGGATGGGCGCTTGAGGGCATCACAGCAGACACAAGGGGGTGAGTACACTCACATTCTGATGACTCTGCACGCAGTGGAGGGGTCTTGGTGTGGGAGAAGGGCTGTGGGTTTTCCTAGGCCAGGGCGAGTTAGGTAGGCTAGGCCCCTCCGTAATGCATGCCATGGGGCACTCCACCCCACCTCTGTAGAGTGCCAAGTACAGGTATACATGCCCCTGTGTCATCTATGTGTGCAGATGTCCACCATAGCCATGTAGGCCATATCCCAGGAATTGCATCAGTAGAGGCCAAGAGCACGGCGTAGTGCAGGGGGCTGCTGTGTCTGTACTGTCCGCCAACGGTAGCGGTAAGCCATGCACTCAACCTGTCTTTCTTCTGTCGTTCCCCCCCCCCCTTTTGTGCTCTCCCTATTCTTTTGTGCATCAGCATCATCAGGCGGAGGTACAGTGGCACCGGAGCACGAGGGAGCTGCATCCCACACGGCCATGGAGGGCCACACCACAGACTCTGAATACACCAGTGTGACGGAGGGTGAGGGGAGCTTCACGTCAGGCCCCGGTTCACCAAACAGCGACACAGACTCGTCCGCCGATGGGAGCTCCCTTGTGGTGGCGGCACCATCTGTGCCCCCCACTTCTATAGGTACAGCCGCCACCCCCCCTACCAACACCGCCCTCCCAGCAGCCCCTCAGCCTTCGCTCCGTGCCCGCTCACCCAGGATGGTGGGCATCACCTTCGCCCCAGGCACCTCAGGCCCTGCCCCAGTCACCCCTGCTGCCCTCAGTGAGGAGGCCATTGACCTCCTCGGGTCACTCACTGTTGGGCAGTCTACCATTGTGAATGCCATCCAGGGTGTAGAAAGGGAGTTGCAACACGGTAATGCATTCCTGGAGGGCATTCATTCTGGTCAGGCTGCCCTTCATCGAACCCTGCAATCTCTGGCCTCAGCACTGATGGCAACCATTGTCCCTGTGTCTAGCCTCCCCCCTCCAACTTCCTCCACCCAGACCCAATCCCCTGTACCCCAGCCTATCCCAAGCACACCATCAGACAAGCATGCACACACCCCAACACACAAATGTAGCTCAGGCAAGCATAAGCACCACACATCCCACAGGCACTCACGCAAGCATCACCCACATACAGACACAGCAACATCCACTGCCTCCACTGTGTCCCCCTCCTCGTCGTCTCCCTCCTTCCTCCCAGTGTCGCCTACACTCTTACCTGCATGCACTACATCTACAGGCACTAGGACTCGCACCAGAACACCCAGCACCACACCCCGCTCACCTGCACTCACCACCCCCACTACCATTTACACGTCCCCTGTGTCCACTCCCAGTGTGTCTGTGACACCCCCTCCCAAAGTACACAAACACAGGCACCCACACACCCAACATCCATCCACCTCACGACAGCCTCCAGTACCTGCACCTGCACCCAAATCACCTAAAGTAAAGTATAACCACCACCTCTTCCTCCACTCCCAGACCCCCTCCACCTACCCATCCCAGTGTTCGTCAGAAACTCTTCCTCAGCGACGTTGAGCTCTTTCCCACCACCCCCACCCCTCCACTTCACAGGTCCCGTAGTAGCACCTCAGCCAATAAAACTCCAGTACCAGTGGTGCGTGTTAAAGGTGTGTGGAGTGCACCGGCCACCAGGGCAGCCAGTGTGACACAGAGCCAGAGCACTGCCAGTCAACCCCCTGTAAAGCACCTTAAGTTGGAAAGTGGCAGACCGGAGAGGGTGAAGACTCCTGGCGGAAAAACAGCTCACAAGGGTCCCGGGGGGAGTGCTGAGTCTGCTGTGACTCCTCCCAAGGTGCTGAAGGGGAAGAAGAAGTCTCCAAAGTCTGGGAAGCGCCTTTTCAGCGCCTCGCCGCCGGCGCTTCTGCCCCCTTTGTGCCCCCCTGATTGCTGTCTCCCCGATCGTAAATTGTGCCATACTGTTTTTCTGTTTGTGTGATTTTTCTTATTGTATCTGCTCGTATTTTGCTCGTTTTTCAGTGTTTCTGCCCCTTGTGCGCTCCTCGTTCCCTGCCGCTGCCTCCCTGCGGCCCCGCCCCCCTCGCGCCCCCCGCATCCGCTACTCGATCAACGAACTCCGCGCCTTCAACCCCGGCCCCTCCACTGAATGCTACCGGGCATCCCCGAAGCACACAAAAGGACCTTTTTCCTGCCGTACCTGCAACTTCTCCTGCACCAGAACGACCATTCCAACTACGAAAACATCCAACCCCAACCACCTGAACTGCATCCTCATCAACACCCGCTCCGCACGAAAACACGCCATCGAGCTCTGGGATTTGCTCGACACCACTGCTCCTGACGTGGCTTTCCTGACCGAAACCTGGTGGAACGACTCCTCGTCTCCGGACATCGCCATACCGGACGGCTACAAAATCACCAGAAGAGATCGAACCAACGGAATCGGCGGCGGAATAGCCATCGCTCACAAAGCTACCCTCAAAATCCACACCCACTCGGACGACACCCTCAGGACAGCAGAACACCTCCACTTCCAGATCCACACGGACCCCAACACGACCCTCAGAGGAACCCTCATTTACCGCCCACCAGGACCAAGAGCCCCCTTCAACGACACCATCACCGACCTTGCAAGCACCCACGCCCTCGCTTCCCCGGATTACATCCTCCTAGGAGATCTGAACTACCATCTGGAAAATGCCAACGACGTCAACACCGCGTCACTGACCTCCAACCTCCTCAACCTCGGTCTCCGACAGCTAGTCAACACGCCTACCCACATCGCCGGTCACACCCTTGACCCCCTCTTCACCTCTAGCAACCACATTTCCTTCAACCACACCTCCGAACTCCACTGGACTGACCATCACTGTGTCCATTTCACCTATAAGAAAACCACAGAGCAACACCGCATCCAGCTACCTCCCCACCGCCGCTGGGGCAAAGTCACCCAAGAACAACTGACCAGCACCCTCAGCAACAACCCTCCACCCGACGCAATCGACCCGAGCACAGCCGCCATCAACCTCCATCAATGGATCCTCGACTGCGCCAACACCCTTGCCCCTCTCAAGAAACCCACCACCATCCAAGGAAAGAAAAAACCAGCCTGGTTCACAGACGATCTCACCACCTCCAAAAGCAACTGCCAGAAGCTCAAAAAGAAATGGATCCAAGAACGCACACCCGACAACCTCGCCGCCCTCAAAAACGCCAACCGCGAACACCACCAACGGATCCGCACCGCCAAGCGCGCCCACTTCACCGAACGCATCAACAACAACGCCCACGACTGCAAAGAACTCTTCGGCATCGTGAAGGAACTCTCCAATCCGAAAGCCAACTCCAACGACATCCCGCCCTCCCAGAAACTCTGCGACGATCTCTCCACCTTCTTCCACCAGAAAATCACCACCATCCACGACAGCTTCATCACCGGTCCACCGCCAGACCTCACCCCTGACGTCTCCTCCCGCGACTGCCGCCTCACCGCCTGGACCCACGTGGACGAGGCAGAAACCATAGCAACCATGAACACCATCCACTCAGGCTCCCCCACGGACCCCTGCCCCCACCATGTTTTCAACTCAGCCAACGCCACCATCGCCCCCGAACTCCGCAAGATCATCAACCTATCCCTCACTTCTGCCACCTTCCCGGACAGCTGGAAACACGCAGAAATCCAACCCCTCCTCAAAAAACCCAAGGCTGACCCCAACGACCTCAAAAACTTCCGTCCGATCTCTCTCCTCCCTTTTCCAGCGAAAGTCATCGAGAAGATCGTCAACACTCAGCTCACCCACTTCCTCGAAGACAATTCCATCCTGGACCCCTCACAATCCGGATTCAGACGAAACCACAGCACTGAGACTGCCCTCCTCGCCGCCACAGATGACATCAGACATCAAATGGACAACGGCGAAACCTCAGCCCTCATCCTCCTCGACCTATCAGCCGCTTTTGACACCGTCTGCCACCGCACCCTACTGACCCGCCTCCAAGAAGCCGGCATCCAAAATAAAGCCCTCCACTGGATCTCATCCTTCCTCTCCGACAGAACGCAGAGAGTCCGTCTCTCCCCTTTCCGCTCCAAAGCCACCAACCTCATCTGCGGCGTCCCCCAAGGATCCTCCCTCAGTCCCACGTTGTTCAACGTCTACATGGCCCCCCTCGCTCAACTGGCCCGCCAACACCACCTCAGCATCATCTCCTACGCCGACGATACCCAGCTCGTCCTCTCCCTGACCAAAGACCCGCTCACCGCCAAAACAAACCTCCACGAGGGACTAAAATCCATCGCCGATTGGATGAACAACAGCCGCCTGAAACTCAACTCCGACAAGACGGAAGTCCTCATCCTCGGACGCACTCCCTCGGCCTGGAACGACTCATGGTGGCCCTCCGTCCTCGGACTCCCACCCACCCCTGCCAGCCACGCAAGAAACCTCGGCTTCATCCTGGACTCCGCCCTCACCATGTCCAAACAGGTCAGCGCCGTCTCCTCCTCCTGTTTCAACACCCTTCGAATGCTACGCAGAATCTTCAAGTGGATTCCAACAGAAACCAGAAAGACGGTGACCCAGGCCCTCGTCAGCAGCAGACTTGACTACGGCAACGCACTCTACACAGGCATACCAACCAAAGACATCAAACGCCTCCAACGTATCCAAAATGCCTCCGCCCGACTGATCCTCAACATACCTCGCCGAAGTCACATCTCCCCTCACCTAAAGGAACTCCACTGGCTCCCGGTAGACAAGAGGATAACCTTCAAACTCCTGACCCACGCTCACAAGGCACTTCACAACACCGGACCCTCCTACCTCAACACCAGACTCAACTTCTACACTCCAACACGTCAACTCCGATCCGCCAACCTCGCCCTCGCCATCGTACCCCGAATCCAGCGCAAGACATCCGGCGGCAGATCCTTCTCCTTCCTCGCCGCCAAGACCTGGAACTCTCTCCCCACATCTCTTCGCCAGACCCAGGACCTCCTCACATTCAGAAGGCTCCTCAAGACCTGGCTCTTCGACCGCTAATCCAGCAGCGCTCCCCCCCCCCCCCCTCAGCGCCTCGAAACCCTGACGGGTACATAGCGCGCTTTATAAATACCATGATTGATTGATTGATTGATTGGAAGAGCAGCACGGCGGAGAAGGCCGCCATCCTCCCCGCCGGGCGGGACGCCAGCGCCAGCAGTACCGTCACAGGTCAGGAGACCACCGCCGGAGTCAGTGCCCTGGAGGGCACCAGTATCGTCACAGGTCAGGAGACCACCGCCAGAGTCAGTGCCCTGGAGGGCACCAGTATCGTCACAGGTCAGGAGACCACCTCCAGCGTCAGTGACCTGGAGGGCCCCGGCAGCCACAGCCCCGCTGGGCACTGACGGACCGTAATGCCACACACTGCTGCACAGGTCAGAGACAGCAAAGGGAAGCACCACTGAACAGGGCAAAGACCGCCATGGTGAAGACCGCTGAACAGGGCAAAGCACCGCCATGGTGAAGACCGCTGAACAGGGCAAAGCACCGCCATGGCTAAGCACCGCTGAACAGGCCAAAGTCCGACATGGTGAAGACCGCTGAACAGGGCAAAGCACCGCCATGGTGAAGACCGCTGAAAAGGGCAAAGCACCGCCATGGCTAAGCAGCGCTGAACAGGCCAAAGAGCGACATGGTGAAGACCACTGAACAGGGCAAAGCACCGCCACATCAAGCATCGTTAGCCCATCTGCAGCTGGTACAGTGACGGAACAGGGACCGTCACGGGGAGCGTGATGCACTCCGGGCACCAGTCCCCCTCCAGAACCAGTGGAGACCTGCATCCACTCTGTCTGTCCTTCACAGGATGAAGCACTCTGGGCACCAGTCCCCCTCCAGAACCAGTGGAGACTGTTATCCACTTGAGAGACTGTGGCTTTGCACTCCCCAGGATGGTACAGTGGGCAAGCCACCCACTGTAAAGACTTGAGAGACTGTGGCTTTGCACTCCCCAGGATAGTCCAGTGGGCAACCCACCCACTGTAGGGACTTGAGAGACTGTGGCTTTGCACTCCCCAGGATGGTACAGTGGGCAACCCACCCACTGTAGGGACTTGAGAGACTGTGGCTTTGCACTCCCCAGGATACATCAATGGGCATGGAGCCCCGTCGTGGATCTGGCTTTGCACTCATCTGGCTGAGGTGCCCCCCTTCCCTTCCCCCTGAGGTGCCTGTTGTATTTATATCTGATGCCCCTGCAGTTTTCTCTCCGTTTGTGGACAGGTATCTAGTGTGGGCCTCGCCCATGCATTTTGGGCCCAGTGGTCCACGGACATTGAAATGTGCATACCTGAACTACTAATCGGGATGTATATATTTGGAAAGTGTATATCTATCTGTATATATTTGGTTACTGTATTTTGATACATTACAATGTTTGCACTGATTTCCTTTTGTCTTAGCATTCTTCCTGGGGGTTGGGGGTTGTTACTGTGCTGTTTGGAACTGCATTGGTGTGTGTGTTGTAGTGTGCGAGGGTCGGGTTGGGGGTGGGGGTGTTGTGTGTGTGTCCCCCTGACTTTTGCCTCCCCCCTCCCCTATGTCGTAGGTGCAGTACTCACCGTTGTCTTCGCGCCTATGTTGCTGGTGATCGTAGATGAGCAGGAAGACAAGTGCAGGGAGGATTTGTAGTTCGGGCTCCATGGTAGCCTCCTTCCTCGTGGAGTGTGTTAAGGTGAGCGTTTTCCCATTGCAAAAGCTGTTTCCGCCGTGTTTTTATCCATTGTGAATCCGCCCCGGAAAAGGTGGCGGATTGGCGGGTCGTGATACTGTGGGCGGTACTTTGTCTTCCGCCTGTCTGTTGGCGGTGACCGCCGCGCTGCTTGTCTGTACCGCAGTGGCTGTCGGAGTGTTAAAGTGGCTGTCTATGTTGGCGGTTTCTGCCACTGTCATAATTCACTTTTTTTGTCCGCCGGCCTGTTAGCAGTATTACCGCAGCCTTAACACCGTCCACCAGGGTTGTAATGACCACCTTTGTGTCCTGACGCAAACCTTTTGCATGTATTCAATGTGTCCTATGTGCCTCCCCCTTCTGCCAGTTGTATATTTACTGATAGTCCTCCACTGCAACCTACCGTGCATTTGTGGTAGGTCTTGGTAGTCTGCGCTGTCCTGCAATTCCAGTGACCAGCTCCTCTGGGATGATAGCTGCCACCATCTCCTCCAGTTCATCCAGGTCCTCCTGGGGTTGCGGGACTTCCACCTCCAGTCTGCAGTGCTGTCTTTCGGTTCCTGGCCAGTTTCTCTTTAGTACTGCGTTTGCAATTTTGCTAGAGCTTCTTACTGTCAGTGACAGTCCACTTCACCTCTGCCAGGCTGTTGACTTTATCTACTATTGCCTGCCACATAGCCTCTCTCCTACCTATTGGCAATTAGGAGGTGACGAAGAGCTGGTTTTGCTGCTCCGTCACCTCTCTGACCAAGAAGTCATTCTCCTCTTCACTAAAGCGACACTTCTGCTTCCTTTACTCCTTCTCCTGGGACTTTGTTTGTCCCTCCTGGCTCTTACTGGGCTCATTGGGATCTCCCCAGAGTCTCTCCTGGCCTCTATTCGCCATCTTGTCTCCCTATTATTTTTTTGCTTGCACGTTTTGTTTTACGCGAATGCTGCTAAATATGGAGCCAACACGATTTGCATCAAAAAACTTGCCACAAAACATTCTAATGCCACTTTTGCAGCATTAGCGTAATTTTTCTTTCCAGCATGGCGCAATGGTTAGTGTCATTATTTTTACGCTAACCTTCCTTAGCGCCATAGTGCGACAGTTTTTTAAAATGGTGCATGAATGGTGCTAAGGAATGGTGTTAACCGGCGGTAATTATTTTGATGCACAGCTGCCCCAGCACAGTTGTGCGTCATTTTCATAAATGTGGCAGAAGGCAGTGCCATGAGTCTTTCTGCTGTGCTGCCCTACACCAAAATGAAAGGTCAGGAATGCACCATATGTATGAGATAAGGTGCATTCCTGTCCTTCAGGCACAGCCGGTGCACAATTTGGTGCCTAGGGATACCTTCCTGCATAAAAACAATCCATGGAGGAGTTTTCCTCATTCTATGTGTGCTGCAGAATGCAGCAACCATGGAAAGAGTTAAAAACAAGGAAAAATGAAAACATTTCTCCTCAATACGCCTGCTCTGGAGAAGTGTAAGATTTTTGCGCTGTCCCAGGTTTACATGATCTTGTAAATCTGGGGCAGCGTCCAAATCCATGGGTGTTGCGTGGGAACACCCACTGCAACACCCATGGAACGACTCCTTGATGCAGAGTAAGGCAATGCAGCTCTTTGCACTGCCTTGCCTTACTCCATATATGTAAGGCCATGCAAAGTCACACAGGGTGGCTTTGCATCACCTCATAGATATGATTGAGAGGCCTGCACAACTGGAGCATCTAAAAAAAACCTATATCTTATATCATAATTTGATGATGACTAAAATACTCATACTTCATTATCCTCTTATGTGCCACAAAGTCCCAAGTGTTTTTCATGCCTAAAAAGCAACTATTCAATCGTTTCTTTTGCTGTGCTGCTAGCCTCCCACATTTCACCTTCTCACAGACTCTTCCATTATCACTTATTCCACAAAATAAGGGCCTCATTTACGAGGCCCATGGAGCAGGGCAGTGCAGCAAGCAAATCTAGAATATACTGCACATTTCTGTCATCTCCCCCTTTGCTGGCATACAAATTACTGCCTAGCGCCAATGCTGGCACCCTTGCACCATGGTGCAAAGATGCCTGCGTTACGGGGAGGATTGTTTTTGTGCAGGAAGAGACACCTTCCTGCACAAAAACAATCACAAACTGTGTTTTCCTCTTTCTATGGGTACTGCAGAATGCAGCACTCATAGAAAGAGGAAAAAACGGGCAGAAATAAAGATATTTCTCCCTGTTGCGTTATTCTTATGCCACCCCTGAGGAGGCATGGGATTCTGACGCATTCCCAGACTTGTAAATCTGGGACTACGTCAGATTCCTTCCGGTTCCATGGGTGTTGCATGGGAACACACCAAGCAACACCCATGGAACGTCCCTTTAATTTAAGTGTTATATGTGAAAGGGGCCCATAGTCACAAGGTCATGAAAAGCCACTCACTGTGGCTTTGTGCAGCCTTGTAAATAGGAGCTGGCACACAGCCCCACTGGAGCGTAAAAACAAAAATGCCTCTCTGATGGCGCAGGGTGCTGCTAGGGCCTCCTAAATGAGGACCTAAGAGTTGCCTTTCAGAATAAACCGTGGCTAATCCCCTGCATGTCGCAAATTTCTGATATGCTGTGTCATGCCTAATCATGTCAGAAATAGATCCGAGTGAAATTTCAATTACACCCATAATTCCGGAATTTTATGTTGGTTTTGCTATGCAAAATCCCCAAAATTACACATTACTGCACTTTGGTTAATTATGTCACACTTCATGGCAAAAGTATAGTGTGGGAACAATGCGAACACCCAGAATGTGGAGGTTTGCAGCAACTGTGTTTTTCACTCTGTTTTTCAACACAAACATCGTCCTTGGACCACAAATTGACCCAAGGAAGCAAGGGTGCATTTCATGCTAAAATATAGTGCTAGATGGTGGAGTTGCAATTTGTGAAGCTACTTGTCATTTTGCATAATTTGCTAGAAATTTCACATAAGTACCCAAAAATAAATTATGAACATTTTACACATCCCAGTTCAGAAACCTGTAAGATAGTACAGCTGCCGAGATTTGTTAACGGATCCACTTTAACTTGGATAAAATATTAGGGTGTGAAAAAGAAATAAGAGTGTTTTGTGTGTGAACACTAGTCAAAAGATTTCATAAGCTTTTGCATTGCCCATTACACCAGCAATTCAGCTATACGTAGAGATTGGCTAAAAGTTATTTTCTTTTTGCTTCAGTCCTTCTATTGTGAGACTGCATTTCCTTTTCATGACACAAACAAGTAAGTCTATTTAAATGCCAGAGAAATGCCAGAGGAACATGGATCCATTGCCCTCTTACTTTGCATGATTGTTTCCATTTCTCAGTAGCAGAAATGAATATTTAGAGATTGTATTCAAGCAAAAAAATCCAAAAAGCACATAGTCCTCCCAAACATACCAAGTGACTGTTCCTGAATGTCGTCATTTATGATGAAAAAAATATTGAAAGCAGACTCTGAAGATTGCTCTCAAATTGCATATTAAAGGGATAGCACTCCACCACCATTCACAAGTGGTCCTCAAGCTCTACAATGAGGGCATAGGTTCACACAAGATTTAGGCCCTTATTATGACTTCTGAGAAGACCGCCGAAGACACGGGTGCCAGAAGATCGCCAGCATTTCCGACCACCATATTATGAGTACTGAAGGATTTCTGCCACAATTTGGGTGGAAATCCTCCAGTAGTCATGCTGGTGGTCTGAGGCACAGGGGCAGTTCAACCAGCGGCCCCCCCATCCAAAAGTGCTCTGCCTGCCGTATTACGACCTGTAATACAGCCTGGCGGTGTCTTGATGGTGGGGTATTGCCGGCAGCGGAAATGCCTGTTCCCATTCCCTGGTGGACGACTACCTTGCAGGACAGGGTAAGTCGATCATCCAACAGGGGAGAGGGGTGGGAGGGTGGAGGGTGTTGTGTGTGCGTGTGTGAGTGTGTGTGAGTGAGTGGATGTTGTCTGCATGTGTGAATGTGTGTATGCATGTGTGTATGGGTGCTTGAATGCGTGCATGACTGTTGAAGTGAATGCATGTATGGATGCTTGTGAGTGAATGCATGCATGTAAGTGTCGGTGAATAAGTGTATATGTGGTGCGTCTGGGTATGTGTGTGTGCATGTGTGTGTATGCGGGAAGTGGGGTGGGGGACCTGGTAAGTGGACTGCTCTGCCTCCCGTGGCTCCACCTGGTAAGGGGAACCCTCATCCCTGGCTCCTCAGAACTCCTGATCCCTGTCAGGAGTTCGAGGCCCTCCTCCACCCGCAGGCTTCTGCTTGCGCCTCATCCCTGGTGTCTAGTGGGAGAGCTCTGCTTTCCCACAAGGCTGCCTCTCTCCTCCTTTTCTCTGCTTCACTCCCTGTGTGCTCTCTCTTTCATGTCTGCCACCTGCGTGCCCCTTTTGTTTTACACTCTCTTTTCGCTTTTTCCATCCACTCTGCTCTCTCTCTCTCACTCTCGCTCTTCCCCCTCTCTCTCTCTCCTCCACCGCTTCTGCCCCTGCAGCCCCACCCCCTCCTCTCTCTCGTGCTGCACTCCCACCTCTGCTGCCCCCGCGGCCCTGCCCCCTTTTTTCGCACCGTTTTCACCCAGCTCCCGCCTCCCAGCTGTCCTCTCCTCCCCCCACCTCCCTACTTAATGGCGCTCGCTGTGTGGCCGAGCAGAGTGCGCGCCACTGGTGCACCGAAGGCACGCCAAAGGCAAGCCTTTCTGCGCCCGTCCATGCCAGGATCACACCCAGCACTGGAACCCCTGGCTCTCGTACCCCCCACTGCCCCATGCACGTCTTCATTACGACGGCACCACCCTCCATGCTCTCAACACAGGCGGTTCTCCCACCTGCCTTCAAGCCTCATCGCAGATCACCCGTGGACCCTTCTCCTGCCAGAACTGCACCTTCACTAGCCTCCACGCCAACGACCCATCCACCAAGGCAGGACGAAACTATCTCAGATGTATCCTTCTCAACACCCGCTCCGTCCACAAACATGCAGTAGAGCTATGAAATCTACTTGACTCAGCTTCCCCGGACGTCGCCTTCCTAACCGCGACCTAGATGAACCCCTCCTCGGCACCTGAAATTGCCATAGCCATCCTGGATGGCTACAAGATCACCCGCAGGGACCATTCCAACAAACCAGGAGGAGGCATCGCCATGATCCACAAGAACACCCTCAGGATCACGACCAGTACCGAAGACACCCTCAGCACCTCCGAAACACCTGCACTTCCAGATTCACACTGACCTAAACACCACCCTCCGAGAGACCCTTGTCTACAGGCCCTCCGGCCCCTGACAGTAGTTCAGCAACTCCATCACCGACGTCATCAGCACGTACGCTCCCGCATCCACTGACTACATACTCCTTGGGGACTTAAACTTCCACCTCGAGAACACCAATGACAACAACACCACCACCCTGCTAGACAACCTCTCCAACCTCGGCCTCAAACAGCTCGTCATGAGACCGACCCACTCCGCAGGACACGCACTCCACCCTATTTTCTCCACCAGCAATCACGTCTCCTTCTGCCACACCACCGAACTCCACTGGACAGATCACCACTGCATCCACTTCTCCTTCAAGAAACCCACAAAACACAACCACCCACAACTTATTCCCCACCGCAGTTGGAACAAGGTCACCGAAGACCAACTAATCACGACCCTCTCCTGGAACCCGGCCATCGACACCTCCGACACTGACACAGCTGCCCTCAACTTCAGGCAATGGTTCGACAGCTGTGTCAACACTCTCGCCTGGTCAAGAATCCTTCCAACAGACACACCAACAGAAAGGCCTTCTGGTTTACTGCCTACCTCCATGAATCTAAGCAGACCTGCCGAAGACTCGAAAAGAAGTGGTGCCAAGATCAAACACTGAACAACCACACAGCCTTCAAAAACTCCATCTACAGACACCACCAACTCATTGGAACTGCCAAGAGAACAGCCTTCAAACACCGAATCAACAACAACGCATACAGCCACAAGGAGCTCTTCAACATTGTGAAGGAACTATCCAACCCCAGCTCCAACGACATCCTGCCATCTCAAGACCTCTGCAACTCCCTAGCCTCCTACTTCCACCACAAGATTGCAGACATCCATGACAGCTTCAGCACTCAGACCTCCGCGGCAACCACCAACACCACAGACTCACCACCGACCAGCCTCCTGCTCTCCTGGACCCCTGTCAACAACAAGAACACCATCGAAATCATGAACACCATCCAATCAGGGTCGCCATCCGACCCCTGCCCTCACCACATCCTCAACAAAGCAAGCGCCGTCATCGCACCCCGACTACGGAAGATCATCAACAGCTTCTTCGAGTCTGCCACCTTCCTGGAGAGCTGGAAACACACAGAGATCAACGCCCTTCTCAAAAAACCCAAGGCGGACCCAAAGGACCTCAAGAACATCCGGCCTATCTCCCTGCTCCCCTTCCCAGCAAACGTCATCTAGGAGGCTGTCAACAGACAACTGACTCGCTTCCTTTAGGAGAACAGCACACTGGACCCTTCCCAATCTGGATTCCTCAGCAAACAAGTACCGAAACTGCCGTCATCGCCGCCACTGACGGCATCAGAACCATACTTGACAACGGTGAAACTACGGCCCTCATCCTCCTAGACCTCTCAGCCGCGTTCAACATCATCTGCCACCACATCCTACGCACACGCCTCAGCACTGCAGGAATCTGCGACAGAGTCCTGGACCGGGTCACCTCCTTTCTCACTGGCAGAACCCAGAGAGTCTGCATCCCCGATTCCACTCCTAAGCCACCAAAATTATGTGCGGCGTTCCCCAGAGTTCGTCCCTCAGCCCGACCCTCTTCAACATCTACATGGCCCCACTCGCTAACCTCAGCCAATTTCACAATCTCAACATCATCTCATATGCCAACGACA
Organism: Pleurodeles waltl; assembly: GCF_031143425.1. Classification (NCBI taxonomy): domain Eukaryota; kingdom Metazoa; phylum Chordata; class Amphibia; order Caudata; family Salamandridae; genus Pleurodeles; species Pleurodeles waltl. The sequence continues at coordinate 357,423,291 of NC_090450.1, read as the reverse complement.
CCCAGCTGATCCTCTCCCTCACCAAAGACTCCGCCAAGACCAACCTCCATGAAGAAATGAAGGCCATCGCCGAATGGATGATGAGCTGCCTCAAACTCAATTCCGACAAGATGGAAGTCCTCATCTTCGGCTCCACCCCTTCTATATGGGATGACTCCTGGTGGCCTGCCACTCTCGGATCCACTCCGTCTCCCACCGACCACGCACGCAACCTAGGATTCATCTTGGACTCCTCATTATCCATGACCCAGCAAGTCAACGCCATCTCCTTCTCCTGCTTCAACACCCTCTGCATGCTCCGAAAGATCTACAAATGGATCCTCACTCAAGCCCTCGTAAGCATCAAACTGGACTAGGCAATGCCCTCTACGCAGGAATCACGGCCAAACTCCAGAAGAGGCTGCAACGCATCCAGAACGCCTCCGCATGTCTCATCCTTGACATCACCCACCACTGCCACATCACAGGTCATCTGAGAGACCTGCACTGGCTACCCATCAACAAGAGAATCACCTTCAAACTCCTCACCCACGCTCACAAAGCACTGCACAACACCAGACTAGAATACATCAACAGATGGCTCTCCTTCTACACTCTGACCTGGCAACTCCAATCCGCCAACCTCGCCCTCGCAACCGTCCCACGCATCTGCAGAACTACAACCGGTGGCAGATCATTCTCGCACCTCGCCCCAAGACGTGGAACACTCTTCCCACCCACCTGTGTCAGACCAAAGACCTCCTTAACTTCAGGAGGCTTCTCAAGACCTAGCTGTTCAACCAGTAGCAGCACCTCTCCCCTCCCCATCTCAACACCTTGAGACCCTCATGGGTGAGTAGTGCACTTTACAAATTCCTTGATTGATTGATTGTACTGGGAGGGGGGTGGGGAGTGGGGGTGCTGTTCTAGAAGGGGGGTTGAGGGGTACTGTACTGGAGTGGTGTAGGAGGCAGGCCTGGTTTGTAGTGGGTACCTTGGGTAACTGTCTCCAGTATCAATTGTATGTTCACACCAAGTAGTAGTACCAGCTGTGATTGAGAAGAGTTCAGAAAACTGATCAAGGAGATTTTCCAGTCTTCCTTCTGCTCAGCAGATAGGCAGTCTGCAAGAACCACTCCTTCCACTAAGCCATCAGCTTCAGCGTTAGAGAAGAGATCAGGGAGAGGGTCACTCTCTTCTTCCTGTCCCTCATTTGTAGCCATGAGCAGGGTTAAGTCAGCCGTGTCATAGCAAGGCTTTAGGCGATTGACATGAAGCACACTAAGGGGGCTTCTGGCAGTGCCAAGGTACACCATATAGGTGACCTCACCTTTCTTTTCTATAATTATATGGGGTCCACTCCATTTGTCCTGAAGTGCTCTTGGGGCCACAGGCTCCACTACTCACACCTTCTGTCCTGGGTGGTACTCTGCCAGGACAGCCTTCTGGTCATGCCATTGCTTTTGGAGCTCTTGGCTGGCCTGAAGGTTTTTAGTGGCCTTTTTCATGAACACGGCCATTCTACTTCTCAGGCCAAGTACATAGTCTACAAAGTAGTGGTTTGGAGGTTTTAAAGGTTGTTCCCAACCCTCCTTAACAAGAGCAAGTGGACCCCTAACAAGGTGGCCAAATAGGAGTTCAAAGGAGCTGTAGCCCACTCCTTTGTGGGGTACCTCCCTGTAGGCAAAAAGGAGGCATGGCAATAGGACATCTCATCTCCTTCGGAGTTTTTCAGAGAGTCCCATGATCATGCCTTTGAGAGTTTTATTAAACCTCTCAACCAATCCATTAGTTTGTGGATGATAAAGGGTGGTTAACTTGTATGTAATACTACACTCCTTCCACATAGCTTTTAGATATGCAGACATAAAGTTACTACCTATGTCTGACACCACTTCCTTAGAGAAACCCAACCTGGAAAAGATTTCCAGGAGGACCTTTGCCACTGCAGGTGCTGTAGAGGTCCTACAGGGGAGAGCTTCTGGATACCTTGTGGCATGGTCCACAACCACAAGGATGAATCTATTGCTAGAAGCTGTTATCAACTCCTACCCTTTCAAAGGGCACCCCAACCACTGGCAGTGGGATCAAGGTGGCCTTTGGGGGCCATCAGTTTTGCCACTGGCTTGGCAGGTGACACAGGAGCGACAAAACTCCTTTGTGTCTTCTGACATATGGGGCCAGTGAAAATGTGGAACAAGTCTGTCCCACGTTTCACTCTGGACTAACTGCCCAGCTAAAGGGATGTCATGAGCAAGAGTTAAGAGGAATTCCCTGTCCTGAAGGGGATGACCAATCTCCTGGTGGGACCAAGTTTAGGGTCCCTTGCTTCAGTATAGAGGAGATTATTCTCCCAGTAAACTCTGTGACTGTCAGTGACATCACCATTTTGCTGCTTGACAGCTTGCTGTCTGAGACCCTCCAATGTGGGACAGGTTTGCTATGCCATACTCAGCTCTTCCCTGGCAAGCCCCCCTGCACCCAAAAGCTCAGCTTCCAGTTCCTCTGGTGTGGGTTCTGCACAGGGAGAGAATTCCTCTTCCTCAAAACGGGAATCATCTGTGGCGGGAGGGATAGTGGACAAGGGATTGCCCTTCCTATCCCTTATTTTTTGGAGCACTTGGTCCATTATTCCAGGATCCAAGTGTCTCTGTCCTCTTTTCTTCTAGGCCTGAGCCCTGGTAAGGGCAAAGATATGTCCAGCAATGCCAGTATTGCTGCATAGGCCTCCAACTCCACTTCAGCCCAAGCTGAAGTCTCCAAATCATAGCCTAGCAGACATTCTAAAGGTAAATCAGTGGCTACCACAACTTTCTTTGGACCAGTAACCCCCCCCCCCAGTTGAAATTCACAACAGCCATGGGGGGCTTACAGTGTTGCTATGGGTGTCTGTCACTTGGTACTGGTGACCAAGTAGGTGTTGCTCAGGGGCAACCAGTTTGTCCATCACCATGGTGGCACTAGCACCTGTGTCCCTGTAGGCCTCAACCTGAACACCATTAATCAGGGGTAGCTGCTTGTACTTATCCATATTAAGGGGACAAGCAACTAAAGTGGCTAGGTCAATGCCGCCATCAGAGACTAAAACAGCTTCAGCTTCAGTGATCTCACTAACTAGACCAACCCCAACTACATTACCAATGGTGAGCCCTGCTACACCCTTTGACTGGCTATTAGTAGTGCTCTTCCCACCACCACTGCTATTACTAGGGGCACTAGTGGTTGCAGTTGGGGTTGTGGTGGTGAGAGGTTTGGTTTTCTTTTTGGACAATGACTATCAGTTGCCCAATGGCCTTTGGCTCTACAGAAATAACACCAATGTTTCTTATCTTTGTGAGAAGAGGATTTGGACCCACCACCCCCAGAGGATTTTTGTGGGCCTGATGAAGACGCTGATGATTTTTTATTGTTGTTCCCACCCTTGTCATGTGAATTACCACCCTTCTTCTTGCTGTCCTTGTCACCCACTGTATGAACTTTTCTGGTCACCCTTGTTCTGACCCATTTGTCGGCCTTTTTTCCCAATTCTTGGGCAGAGGTCAGATCTGAGTCCACAAGATACTGATGTATCAAGTCAGACACACAATTATTCAAAATATACTCTCTCAGAATCACGTTATATAGGCTTTCATAGTCATTCACCTTACTGCCATTTAACTAACCTTCTACGGCTTTCACAGAACAGTCTACAAAGCCTGTCTAGTCCTGTGATGACTCCTTTGTGGTATTGCTCAATGGTCAAGCCCAGACCATCCAAGACTGCACTGTTAAGAATTTGATAATTATCTGCATCATCCTCTCTGGCAATAAGGAGCCGATCTTTCCCCTTACCAGAGAAGGACAACCTAATGATAGCAGCCCACTGTACATGAGGGACTCTCGGAACTTTACAGGCCTTCTCAAGTACAGCAAACCACTTGTAGATGTCATCACCATCCTTGTTAGGAGGGACAACTTTGTGCAGATTTCTAGAGTCAAATTAAGGTTCCTTAACATTTGAATTTATGAAACTGCTGCTGCCACCATGGGGAACTAACCCCAAACCCTGCCTTTCATTAGCCTCAGACTGGCCTCCTCTAACCTCAGCTTTTTGAGTTCTCTATCTAGGGACTGATACTCAGGGTTAGATGTGTGGGATGCCTCTGAAACAGAGGTAACATGGGAATGTGCAGAGTTAGATCTTTCTCTAACAGGGGCCACTCTAGTGACCTGGCCTCTAGGGGTGAAAGGAGCCCTACTAGTGTGTGAACCCTTCCCACTACCAGTTATACTATGGGGCTTGTTAAAAGATAAATCTGTGGAAGTACCCTCCCCAGGATTGTTATTTTGCTCCTCCGAGCCTTCCTGGTTGGAATCATCCTCTACCTCTTCCCCTGTCTGATCTGGACCAGTGCTGAGTCTCTAGTCATCTTGGAGGAGAACATTTAAGTGGAACTCCTTATTGGGATTCCTCCCAATCCCCAAACTTCTTTCATTACAGAGACCCCCTCAAACTTTTAAAGTTCAGATTTGTGTATGTTGTTTTCACAACTCTAGGGGTAGCTTCTACCGAAGACATATTGAAAGAGAAAGAATTTGGGAAAGTGAGTAAAAAGTTAGTAGAATAACAGAGCTAACTTTTTAGAGAAAAGAAGAAAACTTTTCAGAACTTTGTAAAACATTTGCAGAGTTTAAAGAACTTTTAAGAAAGTTAGAAAATAACTGCTATGTATATATTATATATGCTCTACGTATTGGAACGAGCCTTTCTTGTGAAAAGCACCAGTAACAAAGTGGTAAAGCAATTGTAAGTACTTATCCCACAGCTGCACCACCAATGCAGGAGGCTGCCTGGTTTGTAGTGGGTACCTTGGGTTCTTTACACCTTACACCAGGTCCAGTTATCCCTTATTAGTGAAATGAAGAAGTGTTCTAGCAGCTTAGGCTGATAGAGGCAGCTATAGCAGAGCAGCTTAGGCTGAACTAGGAGACATGCAAAGCTCATGCAATATCACTTATAGTTACACAGTACTTATACACAAGTAAAGATAATACTCAGTGTTACCAAAAATAAAGGTATTTATTTGGGTGACATAGTACCATAAATATCTTAGAGACAATACTCCTTCTGGAGGTAAGTATTATACACAATATATACACTAGACACCAAAATAAGGCAAGTAATTAGATATAGGATAGTGCAAATAGGAAATGCTATAGAATGTAATGTGAGAAAATAGGTCTAGGGGCAACACAAACCATATACTAAGAAAGTGGAATGTGAATCCCGAATTCCCCCCCTAGACAAGTGTAGTGTGTGCAGAATCACTGTGAGAGTAAGAATACAGTAAAGGTAAGTAAATTACACCACCCCAGAGCCCAGAAAAGCAGGATTAATGTACTGCAAGTTTCCTTAGGACACACTACACCTCTTGATATGGATAATTGCAGTAACCAACCAAGCCTGGAAACAACAAATGCTGGATTCCTGGACCTGAAGACCTGCAAAAGAAGGGGACCAAGTCCAGAAGTCAAAAGAAGTTCCAGGAAGGACAGGAGCCCCTGCCAACCCAGAAGAGGGTGCAAAAGAAGAGTCCCCAGTTGGACGAAGACTGTAGGAATGCACCTTAGGAAGATGCCAGCGGGTTCCTGCATGATGCAAAGGACGTCCCATGATGTGAAGATGGATGCAGAAGTGATTTCGTGTTGGAAGTCGCCAACAAGCCTTGGTTACGACAAAGTTGCATTTTGCATCAAAATGGCGCTGGCTAGACCCAGGAGGGACCTGGGGGCCCTTAACTCTGTGTGAGGAGGAATAGGAGGCTCTCAGCACTTTAGAGAGCCCTCAGGATGCCAGACAGCACCCACAGGAGTTCCAGGACACGGAGACAAAGAAGGTGCAATATGAGGTTGGTGCAGTACTACAAAGAAGGGTTCCACACCGCCGGAGGTCAACTCAGTGAGTTGAGCGTCGCAGGATAGAGTGCTGGGGACCCTCAGAGAAGGCCATGTCTTACCTCCTACAAATTGCATCAGCAGGACCTCAGGACAGTCTGTGTCGAAGGGGTCTATGCTCCGTGTTTCTAGTAGCACGCTTTTCTCTGTGAGAGGAGTCCAGGGGTACCGGTTGTCGACTTGGAAGGTGCCTGCGTGAGCAGGGGAGTGACTCTGTCACCCCACAGGAGATTTCTTTGGTCCTTCTGGTGCAGGATGAAGACAAGGAGTCCTCAGAGCGTTCACACCATGGAAACTGTTGCAGTTGTTGGCTGGAGCTGAAGTTGTAGAAGAAAAGTATCCCTTGTGGATACTTTGTTGCTGTTACAGCAGTTCCTGGAGCAGGCTGCGGTTGATCCGAGGTCAGAGGATGAAGTAGTAGTTGCAGAGGATTCCTGCTGGGAATGTGCAAGTAGAATCCGAAGAGAACCCACAGGAAAGACCCTAAATAGCCCTGAGAGGGGGATTTGCTACCTTATCAGGTTTGGACCTATCAGAAGGGGTGTCTGACGTCACCTGCCGGCACTGGGCACTCAGAGTCCTCCAGAGTGACCCAACACCTTGCAAAGCAAGATGGCCGAAGTCTGGGACACACTGGAGGAACTCTGGGCACCACCCCTAGGGTGGTGATGGACAGGGGAGTGGTCATTCCCCTTCCCTTTGTCCAGTTTCGCACCAGAGCAGGGGACAAGGGGTCCATGAACTGTTGTAGACTGGCTTATGCAAGGAGGGCACCATCTGTGCCCTTCAAAGCATTTCCAGAGGCTGGTGGAGGCTACCTCTCCCCAGCCTGTAACACATATTTCCAAAGGGAGAGGGTGTAACATCCTGCTCTCAGAGGAAATGCTTTGTTCTGACTTCCCGGGACTGAGCTGCTCAGACCCCAGGAGGGCAGAACCCTGTCTGTGAGGTGGCAGCAACTGTAGCTGCAATGCAAGCCTCAGAGTGCTGGTTTGGCAGTACTGGAGGTCCATAGTGGAGCACCCAGGATGCATGGAATTGGCTCCCCAATACCAGATTTGGAATGGGGGTACAATTCCATTATCTTAGACATGTTACATGGCCATATTCGGAGTTACCAGTGTGAAGCTACATAAAGGTATTGACCTATATGTAGTGCACGTGTGTAATGGCGTCCCCGCACTCACATAGTCCGGGGGAATGGCCCTGAACTATGTGGGGGCACCTTTGCTATTGCAAAGGTGCCCTCACCCTTAGTAACTTTGCACCTAACCTTCAGTAAGTGAAGGTTAGACATATAGGTGACTTATCAGTTACTTAAGTGTAGTGAAAATGGCTGTGAAATAACGTGTGTTATTTCAAGCAGGCTGCAGTGGCAGTCCTGTGAAAGAGTTTGTCTAAGCTTCTTATGGGTAGCAAAAGAAATGCTGCAGCCCATAAGGATCTCCCGGCATTACCTGGGTACCTAGGTACCATATACTAGGGAATTATGAGGGGGGTCCAGTGTGCCAATTGAAATTGGTAAATTAAGTCACCAGCCTACAGTGACAAATTTAAGAGCAGAGAGAGCATAAGCACTGAGGTTCTGATTAGCAGAGCCTCAGTGACACAGTCAAGCACTATAAAGACACACACATTAGGCCATAAACTATGAGCACTGGGGTCCTGACCAGCAGGATCCCAGTGAGACAGGCAAAAACATACTGGCATACAGGTAAAAATGGGGGTAACATGCCAAGAAAGATGGTACTTTCCTACAAGGGGGGGTGCTGTTCTGGAAGGGGGTGGGAGGTTTTGGTATTGAAGGGGATAGGGGGTATTGGGATTGGAGGTGGGGTTTGGGAAATAAATTTCCTGTCACCAGTAGCCTTTCCGCCAGGGTTTTCGTGGCAGTGCTACGCTGTGGAAACCCTTGTGGAAAGCCGACTCGTGATACCGCCGGCGGTCTTCAGTGGACCGCCGGGTAGGAGATGCTACTCTCTGGCCTGGCTGTTCAACAGCCCTGGCGGTGCAGGCAGGGATGTGGCAGGTTGGCAGAGTTTGGCAAACAGGATACTCTGTCCATTAACTCTCCATCCACCCACCCTGATCAGAGGTAGGTGGACTATCAGCTTTTCCTCTGCGATGTCCCCAATGGCTTTGTTGACGGAAGGTTTCTTCTGACAGCCTAACAGAGTACTGACTAGTGGAGAAAGGGCATCACACCGCTTGCTCTATTTAGGGCTAATGGTCTATCATCACCAGGGAAAACCTGGCATTGGTAGCGCCTTCCTGAACAAAACCAAATCCTCATTGACATTTTCCTCTTTTTAAGTGTGCCTCGGAATGCAGACTACAGGACACTTAGCGGCATATTTATACACTGTTTGCGTTGTTTTAGTGTCTTTTTTTAACGTTAAAACAGTGCAAACTTAACTCAATATTTATATTTTGACCCTAGACACATTTAGCCTCAAAATATTGGAGTTCGCGCCATTTTTTGGATGTGTGAACCCACCATGCATCAATAAGATGCAAGGTCCAAAAAATTACTCTAAGCCCGTAGCGCTATATCTATCCCCCCATGCAAAAATGGCGCACAGGTGGGAGGCGGCCCTAAATAATGGTGCTAGGCCTGCTTAGCGCTATTATTTAACGCCTGGGTCAGGCCAGGAGTTAAGTTACCTGTGGACCCATTTCCATGGCCAAACACCATGGAAATGGGTCCAACGGTGTCCACCTGAAGCCCCAGGAACACACCCCCACACCAGAGGACGGGGGAGCCCATCCTGGGTAAGTATAGGTAAGTATTATTATTATTTTTTTCTGTGCCATTGGGGGCCCCTTACATGGGCCCCCCTGCATAGCACTGGGTTGAATGGCCATGCCCAGGGAACACTGGTCCCCTGAGCATGGCCACTGGGGCAGCGGGCATAACACCTGTCTTTACTACGACAGGAGTCATTTTTGGACGCTATTGACGCTAGGCTGGTTAATGCCAAATATATTGGCGTTAACCAGCCTAGCATAATTTCTGGCGCCCTAACACCACATTTCGCTTCTGCCACCCCCACCCCGCCTAGCATCTTTATTTTTGGAATGACGCAAGCCGACGGTAAACTTTTTGACGCAAAACTGCGCTTGCGCAGTTTTGCTTCAAAAGGTATGAATATGCCGCTTAGAAAGAAGAAACAACAAGGAGAACTAAACGTATTTCTCTTTGTTTTGCCTCCGGTAGGGAGGTGTATCGCTTTGATACATTCACAGGTTTGTCAGTTTTGGTAAATCTGGGAACGCACCAAAATCCATGGGTGGATGCATGAGAGCACCCACGCTCCACTCCATGGGACAGAGTAATACAATACACAAATTTGCATTTTGTTCCGTTACTCTAGCTTTATCAACTCACGGAGGGCTGACTTAGTAGTTGCAACTCAATGATAAATATGCCCCAAAGTTTGGTGGTCATCTTTCAAAAACAATGTCAGACATTTACAAAACCTTTTGTACCTTCAGAGGAACTGTTGTGACATCTGTTCCTCTGACGGTACAGAGATCACTGCTGGGCAGAAGGTGAACTCTAATTCTAGTGTTTGGTAGTCCATGAGAGTGGTGGATATAATTTCCTCCACCATCCTGACTGACAGTCTACCACCCATCAAGCTCTAAATTGGGACCTTAAATCATGGAGATCTTACACTAGTCCTGTTCTGACAGCATGCCATATTTTAGTTACATTTGTTCTGTATTGAATAACACAGACATCAAATGTATATAGCATAACCTTTGAAGTCTGGTTATAACCATTATTCGCTCTGCTCACAGACTAATACTTAATTCTAGTTGTAAACCTTGAACTCTGAGGTCCTTGCAATATGTTCTTGCTTTAAGCATTGGAGATTCTCTCTTCTTTGTTGTTCAGCAGAAGAGTTTAAAGTTGCTATGCACCAGTGTGTGTGGGCAGTAGTTAGAGCAGCCTATATTAAACTTTCACAAATTATGGGATTGCTATCAGCTCTGGCAATCCAGCAGCACTGAGCAGCATTTGCATGTCAGGATGAGAGATGGTAGTGGGGGTAAGAAACACGTATGGTACCTACAAAAAATTAATTATTAGTCTTGGGTGGATATTAGTCCATCAAAATAATAAAGTCACAAATATTTTAAGTCTTAAACAGACACAGAACAGACAGGCTACATTTAGAGGAAATGTGCAAAGCATTTAAAAGTATCACAACACTTACAAGTTTAAAACACGCCACAATAAAAATCCCTCTCCAATCTATAAAAAAATAATAAAATCTAATAAACAGAATGACTCCAAAAACAAAACAAATTCAATGATGGGTAACCGGAGACATTAATGGGCTGATTTAAGAAAAGGGGTGCAGCGCGACTTTCCTTGTGCCCCTTAGTGCCCCCTACCGCCACCATCTGCATGCTGTATTTAAAATATGGTGTACCATGGCACAGGGTGGGGGGGCAATACTGTCAGAATTCCTGATGCTATTGATGTACTCTGCAGGAGTAGCACCAGAATATTAGCACTACTCCTGCAGAGTACATAGGGGCCCACTGTATTCAATGGCATGCCCCCTTTTAACGCCTGCTCTGAGCAGGAGTGAAAAGTGCCAAAAAAATAGTGCAAGGAAATCTCTTAGATTTCCTTGCACTCACTCTTTCGGTTCCCCCCTAACGGAGGAATGCCCTCTATGCATATATTATGCCTGACGCAGGCATAATGTCGTGCAAGGGTCTACAAAGTGGAGCATTACAATCATTGCAACACTTTGTAAATATGGTGCATGTAAAAAGCCACTTTAGCACCGTCTTAGCATAAAATAAATGTTGCTATGGCAGCACTAAGGTGGTGCTCGGGCATCTTAAATCAGGCCCTAACTTTTTGAAGGAAAAAGTGCAAAGAAAAAGTGAAGCACCAATCAGTAGTCGCGGTTCGTGGGGAGGCCTAGTCCTAGGTGCAATTTCAGGCTGACTGCAATGAACCATGGTTGAATACACCAAACAGGTTCATCCAGGTTAAATATTTTATCTTAGAAATGGAAGTGGGAATCTTCCAGTGGTGCAAGGTTGCAGGCTGTACCCAAGGAAGTCTTCTGAGAGCCACATAGTTGTAGGATGAGGTCTTGCTGAAGCTGTTTGTTGGCAGGAAAAGGCCCATGTGGGAAAAGTTCTAATTTTGTGAGCAAGTAAGTCCATTCGTCAGGCTAGTCAAGGTTTCTACATTTCGACTTAGTCTATTTCCTCAGAGCCCAAACTCCTTCAGTTGACAAAGCTAAAGGCTGTATATGATGATGAGTTCCAGGAGGCTGGATACCTTCTCATAAAGGGCAAGCTGAAAAAGATTTACTGCTGTGAAGAAGCTCCTTGTAGGAGAAACCTGTTTTTTCAGTCTCAGGAAGTAACACTCTGGCACAATTGGCTCAGATGGTTGGTCTCATTCCTCCTACATCTGGAAGTCGAAAGTTTTTTCTATGTCCCAACTTTTCAGAGATTGCAGCAGAAGTCGTATTAGACACAATAAACCCTCCCAGGACCTCAGTTTAGGAAGGTAGCCTCTTTCTAGCCTTGTTACCCCCACTTTTGGCCTGTTTGTGAGTATATGTTTGGGTGTTTTTACTGTCTCACTGGGATCCTGCTAGCTCATATGTTTGTGGCCTATATGTGTTCCCTGTGTGGTGCCTAACTGTATCACTGAGGCTCTGCTAACCAGAACCTCAGTGTTTATGCTCTCTCTGCTTTCTAAATTTGTCACTGCAGGCTAGTGACTAAATTTACCAATTCTCATTGGCACACTGGTACACCCATATAATTCCCTTGTAAATGCTACTTAGTTACCCAGGGTATTGGAGATTCCAGGAGATCCCTATGGGCTGCAGCATTTCTTTTGCCACCCATAGGGAGCTCAGACAATTCTTACACAGGCCTGCCACTGCAGCCTGAGTGAAATAACGTCCACATTATTTCACAGCCATTTTTCACTGCACATAAGTAACTTAGAAGTCACCTATATGTCTAACCCTCACTTAGTGAAGGCTGGGTGCCAAGTTACTTAGTGTGTGGGCACCCTGGCACTAGCCAAAGTGCCCCCACATCGTTCAGGGTAAATTCCCCGGACTTTGTGAGTGTGGGGACACCATTACATGCGTGCACTATACATAGGTCACTACCTATGTATAGCGTCACAATGGTAACTCCGAACATGGCCATGTAACATGTCTAAGATCATGGAATTGTCACCTCAATACCATTCTGGTATGGGGGGACAATTCCATGATTCCCCCGGGTCTCTAGCACAGAACCCGGGTACTGCCAAACTGCCTTTCTGGGGTTTCCACTGCAGCTGCCAACCCCTCAGACATGATTCTGCCCTCCTGGGGTCCAGGCAGCCCTGGCCCAAGAAGGCAGAACAAAGGATTTCCTCTGAGAGAGGGTGTTACACCCTCTCCCTTTGGAAATAGGTGTGAAGGGCTGGGGAGGAGTAGCCTCCCCCAGCCTCTGGAAATGCTTTGATGGGCACAGATGGTGCCCATCTCTGCATAAGCCAGTCTACACCGGTTCAGGGATCCCCAGCCCTGCTCTGGCGCGAAACTGGACAAAGGAAAGGGGAGTGACCACTCCCCTGACCAGTACCTCCAAGGCGAAGTGCCCAGAGCTCCTCCAGTGTGTCCCAGACCTCTGCCATCTTGGAAACAGAGGTGTTGGGGGCACACTAGACTACTCTGAGTGGCCAGTGCAAGCAGGTGATGTCAGAGACCCCCTCTGATAGGCTCTTACCTCTCTTGGCAGCCAAACCTCCTTTTCTGGCTATTTAGGGTCTCTCCTCTGGGGTATTCTTCAGATAACGAATGCAAGAGCTAACCAGAGTTCCTCTGCACTTCCCTCTTTGACTTCTGCCAACGATCGACCGCTGACTGCTCCAGGACGCCTGCAAAACCGCAACAAAGTAGCAAGATGACTACCAGCAACATTGTAGCGCCTCATCCTGCCGGCTTTCTCGACTGTTTCCTGGTGGTGCATGCTCTGGTGGTCATCTGCCTTCACCCTGCACTGGAAGCCAAGAAGAAATCTCCCGTGGGTCGACAGAATCTTCCCCCTGCTAACACAGGCACCAAAAGACTGCATCACCAGTCCTCTGGGTCCCCTCCCATCCTGAGGAGCGTGGTCCCTGGAACACAGGAACTCAATCCAAGTGACTCCCACAGTCCAGTGATCCTTCAGTCCAAGTTTGGTGGAGGTAAGTCCTTGCCTCCCCACGCTAGACTGCAAACCTGTGTACTGCATGGTTTGCAGCTGCTCCGGTTCCTGTGCACTCCTCCAGGATTTCCTTCATGCATAGCCTAGCCTGGGTCTCCAGCACTCCGACCTGCAGTGCTCAACCCTCTGAGTTGGCCTCCGATGTCATAGGATCCTCCTTTGTGACTCTGAGCCAGTTCTGGTTCACAAATCTTCTAAGTGCCTGCTCCTGTACTTTTGTGGGTGCTGCCTGCTTCTGTGGGGGCTCTCTGAATTGCTGAGCACCCTCTCTGTCTCCTCCTCCAAGGGGCAACATCCTGGTTCTTCCTGATCCACAGCAGCACCCAAAAACCTCTACCGCAACCCTTGCAGCTAGCAAGGCTTGTTTGCAGTATTTCTGCATGGGAACACTTCTGCAACCTTTAGCACGCCGTGGGACATCTTCCATCCAAAGGAAAAGTTCCTAGCTCTCTTCGTTGTTGCAGAATCCTAAGCTTCTTCCATCCAGAGGCAGCTTCCTTGCACCTTCATCTGGGGTTTCCTGTACTCCTGCCCCCCTGGACACTATCGCGACTCTTGGACTTGGTCCCCTTGCCTTGCAGGTCCTCAGGTCCAGGAATCTGTCTTTAGTGCTTTGCTGGTGTTTGTGGTTCTTGCAGAATCCCCCTATCACGACTAGTGTGTCCTATTGGGGTAGTAGATGTACTTTACTACTACTTTTCAGGGTCTTGGGGTGGGGTATCTTGGACACCCTGACTGTTTTCTTACAGTCCCAGCGACCCTCTACAAGCTCCCATAGGTCTGGGGTCCATTCGTGATTCGCATTCCACTTTTGGAATAAATGGTTTGTGTTCCCCTAGACCTATGTTCACCTATTGCATCCTATTGTAATTCTACACTGTTTGTATTACTTTTCTTACTCTTACTTACCTGTTTTGGGTCTGTGTACATATAACATGTGTATATTATTTGCCTTCTGACTGAGGGTACTCACTGAGATACTTGTGGCATATTGTCATAAAAATAAAGTACCTTTATTTTTAGTAACTCTGAGTATTGTGTTTTCTTATGATATTGTGCTATATGATATGAGTGGTATAGTAGGAGCTTTGCATGTCTCCTAGTTCAGCCTAAGCTGCTTTGCCATAGCTACCTTCTATCAGCCTAAGCTGCTAGAAACACCTCTTTTCTACTAATAAGGGATAACTGGACCTGGCACAGGGTGTAAGTATCACAAGGTACCCACTATAAGCCAGGCCAGCCTCCTACACTCAGGGACAACACTTAAAACTTAAGTTAAAGCTTACTCCAGGAGAGGCAGCTAGCAGGGTGCCGTTCAGGTCCAGTTGGAACTGGTGAGCTGCACGGTTGCAATAAAGGCTCTTGTAGCTTGTTGGGTCCCTGTAGCTTGAACAGGAGATCTGTCTTATGACCCTTGGAGTCCACTTCTCTGCCCTAAGTACAAGAGTAAGAGCAGGACCTCTCCTTCAGGAGTATTCCCAGGTCTCAGACAGCAAGTTCATTCCTCTCCTGATCTTCCACAGGTCCACCTGCGATCTCAGGAGGGTATTGGGGATGCCACATTTATGCCTGGCACTGGCCTGTGAGTGTGTATGAGTCTTGACTCCTTCCTAACCAATACGGTAAAAGTTCCCAAGTATTACAATACCTACTTTTGCAGCATTTTCTGCAACATGGGAGGTCCCCGGGTGCCTTGGAAGAGATCACCTCGTCCTGCACCTGGTAACTGGGGGGAGCACTAGCTGTGTCTGTGCAGAGTAGTTGCTAGTGAGTAGCTTTTTCAAGCAAGTGAATGGTATAGTTTTTTAGTACATAACTCTTTGTGATAAAGCTACACTTTGTTTATTACTTATTTTAATGCTAGTTGTTGTTGGCAATCCATTTGTTGTTAGTGAGGATCATGGCTAGCCGCAGAGTGACCGCTCAGCAGGTTGTTGGCATGCTCCTTGAGTCGTCTTCAGACCATGATTACAAGACTCACTCTGCATCTGAAGCAGAGGAGGAAGTGAGAGATTCTGGCAGTGTGTTTTCTGTCCGAGAGTATTCTTCTGATGAGGAAGCTACTCTCAGTGCAGATGAAGGGCCTGTTGTAGAGGAGGACATTGATGTGCCAAGAGTGCAGCAGCCTGGGGCTGAAGGGTTTCCCATTAGAAGACCTGACACCTGGATAGCCCCAAACATGGAGCAGCCACAGTTACCTGCATTTACTGGTCTCCCAGGGTGTAGAGTCAATATGGAAAACTTTTTGCCTGTCCATTTCTTTCACTTGTTTATGGACGATGCATTTTTGGAAGAGATAGTGGAGCAGACTATCTTGTATGCAGAGCAATATTTGAGGGACAACGCTGCCAGACTTAAGCCTCAGTCTAGAGCTACTCAGTGGGTTCCCACATATCTGGAAGAGATGAAAAAGTTTTTAGGTTTGACTTTTTTGATGGGGTTGATCAGGAAGCCGTCACTGGCTTCTTATTGGTCTACTAGTCCCTTGATGGCAACGGCTATATTTCCTGCAACTATGACAAGTAACCGGTATTTGCTTCTTCTTCGTATGCTGCATTTTGTAGATATTGCTTTAGCCTTGCCACGAGATCACCCTGATTGTGACTGTCTTTTTAAGATTAGGCCTTTCCTTGATCATTTTGTAGATCGGTTTTCAGAGGTCTATGTTCCAGGCAAAGAGATAAGTGTGGATGAGTCTTTGGTCCTTTTCAAGGGGCGTTTAGTTTTTAAGCAGTACATTCCTAGTAAGAGGGCATGCAATGGGATTAAATTGTATATGCTGTCAGAAAGCAGTACAGGATGGGTGTAAAATTTCCGGGTCTACACTGGTAGGGATTCCAGTATTGACCCTCCTGGTTGTCCGGCCACTTTTGGAGTTAGCAAAACAATTGTGTGGGAACTTGGATTTTTTTTTTTTTTTTTTTAAATATTTTTTTTATTAACATTTCACTGCTTTACATTATACATATCTGTGAGAAAGTAGCCTCTTTCTAGCCTTGTTACCCCCACTTTTGGCCTGTTTGTGAGTGTATGTCAGGATGTTTGTCACTGTTTTCACTGTCTCACTGGGATCCTGATGGCTAGGCCCCAGTGCTCATAGTGAAAACACTATGTTTTCAGTATGTTTGTTATGTGTCACTGGGACCCTGCTGGTCAGGACCCCAGTGCTCATAAGGTTGTGGCCTATATGTATGTGTCACTGGGACCCTGTCACACAGGGCCCCAGTGCTCATAGGTGTGCATGTATGTGTTCCCTGTGTGGTGCCTAACTGTCTCACTGAGGCTCTGCTAACCAGAACCTCAGTGGTTATGCTCTCTCATTACTTTCAAATTGTCACTAACAGGCTAGTGACCATTTTTACCAATTTACATTGGCTTTCTGGAACACCCTTATAATTCCCTAGTATATGGTACTGAGGTACCCAGGGTATTGGGGTTCCAGGAGATCCCTATGTGCTGCAGCATTTCTTTTGCCACCCATAGGGAGCTCTGACAATTCTTACACAGGCCTGCCACTGCAGCCTGAGTGAAATAACGTCCACGTTATTTCACAGCCATTTTACACTACACTTAAGTAACTTATAAGTCACCTATATGTCTAACCTTTACCTGGTAAAGGTTAGGTGCAAAGTTACTTAGTGTGAGGGCACCCTGGCACTAGCCAAGGTGCCCCCACATTGTTCAGAGCCAATTCCCTGAACTTTGTGAGTGCGGGGACACCATTACACGCGTGCACTACATATAGGTCACTACCTATATGTAGCTTCACAATGGTAACTCCGAATATGGCCATGTAACATGTCTATGATCATGGAATTGCCCCCTCTATGCCATCCTGGCATAGTTGGCACAATCCCATGATCCCAGTGGTCTGTAGCACAGACCCTGGTACTGCCAAACTGCCCTTCCTGGGGTTTCACTGCAGCTGCTGCTGCTGCCAACCCCTCAGACAGGCAGCTGCCCTCCTGGGGTCCAGCCAGGCCTGGCCCAGGATGGCAGAACAAAGAACTTCCTCTGAGAGAGGGTGTGACACCCTCTCCCTTTGGAAAATGGTGTGAAGGCAGGGGAGGAGTAGCCTCCCCCAGCCTCTGGAAATGCTTTGTTGGGCACAGAGGTGCCCAATTCTGCATAAGCCAGTCTACACCGGTTCAGGGACCCCTTAGCCCCTGCTCTGGCGCGAAACTGGACAAAGGAAAGGGGAGTGACCACTCCCCTGACCTGCACCTCCCCTAGGAGGTGTCCAGAGCTCCTCCAGTGTGCTCCAGACCTCTGCCATCTTGGAAACAGAGGTGCTGCTGGCACACTGGACTGCTCTGAGTGGCCAGTGCCACCAGGTGACGTCAGAGACTCCTGCTGATAGGCTCCTTCAGGTGTTAGTAGCCTATCCTCTCTCCTAGGTAGCCAAACCGTCTTTTCTGGCTATTTAGGGTCTCTGTCTCTGGGGAAACTTTAGATAACGAATGCAAGAGCTCATCTGAGTTCCTCTGCATCTCTCTCTTCACCTTCTGATAAGGAAACGACTGCTGACCGCACTGGAAGCCTGCAAACCTGCAACATAGTAGCAAAGACGACTACTGCAACTCTGTAACGCTGATCCTGCCGCCTTCTCGACTGTTTTCCTGCTTGTGCATGCTGTGGGGGTAGCCTGCCTCCTCTCTGCACCAGAAGCTCCGAAGAAATCTCCCGTGGGTCGACGGAATCTTCCCCCTGCAACCGCAGGCACCAAAAAGTGCACTTCCGGCGGAAATCCTTTGTGCACAGCCAAGCCTGGGTCCACGGCACTCTAACCTGCATTGCACGACTTTCTAAGTTGGTCTCCGGCGACGTGGGACTCCTTTGTGCAACTTCGGCGAGCACCGTTTCACGTGTCCTCATAGTGCCTGTTTCTGGCACTTCTCCGGGTGCTACCTACTTCAGTGAGGGCTCTTTGTCTTGCTCGACGTCTCCTCTCTCTTCAGGTCCAATTTGCGACCTCCTGGTCCCTCCTGGGCCCCAGCAGCGTCCAAAAACGCCAAACGCACGATTTGCAACTAGCAAGGCTTGTTGGCATCCTTCTGGTGGGAAAACACTTCTGCACGATTCTCCAAGGCGAGAGGAATCCGTCCACCAAAGGGGAAGTCTCTAGCCCCTTTTGTTCCTACAGAAACCTCAGCTTCTTCTGTCCAGTCGAAGCTTCTTTGCACCCGCAGCTGGCATTTCCTGGGCATCTGCCCATCTCCGACTTGCTTGTGACTTTTGGACTTGGTCCCCTTGTTTCACAGGTACCCTAGATTGGAAATCCACAGTTGTTGCATTGCTGGTTTGTGTCTTTCCTGCATTATTCCTCTAATACGACTACTTTGTCCTTAGGGGAACTTTAGTGCACTTTGCACTCACTTTTCAGGGTCTTGGGGAGGGTTATTTTTCTAACTCTCATTATTTTCTAATAGTCCCAGCAACCCTCTACAAGGTCACATAGGTTTGGGGTCCATTCGTGGTTCGCATTCCACTTTTGGAGTATATGGTTTGTGTTGCCCCTATCCCTATGTTTCCCCATTGCATCCTATTGTAACTATACATTGTTTGCACTGTTTTCTAAGACTATACTGCATATTTCTGCTATTGTGTATATATATCTTGTGTATATTTCCTATCCTCTCACTGAGGGTACACTCTAAGATACTTTGGCATATTGTCATAAACATAAAGTACCTTTATTTTTAGTATAACTGTGTATTGTGTTTTCTTATGATATTGTGCATATGACACTAAGTGGTACTGTAGTAGCTTCACACGTCTCCTAGTTCAGCCTAAGCTGCTCTGCTAAGCTACCATTATCTATCAGCCTAAGCTGCTAGACACCCTATACACTAATAAGGGATAACTGGGCCTGGTGCAAGGTGCAAGTACCCCTTGGTACTCACTACAAGCCAGTCCAGCCTCCTACAATATCCATCTGTGGTAACCTCTTGTTCTTATCATGCACATCATTTAAAAGGTACATATGTATACTGATCCTTGTGTATGTTTCATGCCTTGACTTATTGTTCGTTTTGACCATCACTAGGTCTCAATTCTTCCTTGGGTCTAACCTTTGGCACTTCTGTTTCAATATGTCCAATGCTCTGTGATTCTGTGTTACATTTTTATTGTGTATGTCCGCATAGCAGCTCACTTCTATAATAAACTGTGTAAAAACAAAAGAAGAAAAAGAAAAAAGAAAAAAAGAAAAAAACATGGTGGCTTCCTATGGATGGCTCCTGCGTTAGCTGGGGAAAGTCCTCTACAGGGGGATTGTATTATGTGGGGGGGACTGGATTATCTTCTTTCACTCTCCCTTTGCTACGCTGTACCTATGCGTGGCCATCCCCGTACGCTGCTCGTGTCCTGGTGTGGGTCGCTAGGGCTGCCGTCGGCCTGGTTTTCTGATGTTGAGAGCCCTGCCCCGGGGGCAGCTCTGTTGGGTGTTTCCGCTATCCCACCCCATGCCCTCACATGTTCCTATTTCTATTGGTGCCACGCTGGGAGTTGTTGGTCCCGTCACTAGATCGTTCTATTTCGTCATTCAGTCCTCCCAGTCTGAGGCCATGGGGGTCTGCCGGATGCCCTTGGCCTCCTCAGCCTTCAGAACCTGTAACTCAGCCCTAGTCCATTTTGCGACGTCACTTTTCCATTCAGCAAGCAAAGGGTGGCTAGGTGCTTTCCAACCCCTCGTGATCAACCTTTTATATAGGGCCAGGGTGAGGTCTAAAAAGCGACTCCTGACTTTCCCCCGAGGGGTACCGCTCCCGAGGCCCAGCAGACAAATAGTAGGGGACAACGGCAGTTCCATGCCAAATAGTCTTGATACGAACGCTGCCACTGCTCCCCAGCCAACCTGTAGTACTGATCATTTCCACACCATGTGATCGAAGTCCGCCTCCCCGCCGCCACATCTGGGGCATGTCCGAGGTGTCCCCCCTTATATGCGGAACAGTCGGTGAGGGGTAAGGTACGTCCTATGTAGATAGTTATATTGGATGTATCGTAGCCGGGTGTTACGCAAGACCACCCGAGGATAAGCTAGAGCCTTACACCATTCCGCCTCGGAAAGGTCACGGCGATAGTTTTTTGCCATCTTTCCCTCAGAGCATGCAGGGGATCTAGTGCGGCTTCAATCTGGGCTCGATATATTTTAGTGATCAAATGGGGTTCTCCGCCCGATGTCAACAGGAGGTGTAACACTTTGTGGACAGGGGGCTCTGCATTAATTGTATCCCAGTGGTCTTTCAGGGTATACACTAACTTCCTGAAGAGCAAGAATTGGCCCTGGGGCACCCCCCCACTCACCAGGTCGGTGAAGTTCCTCATCACTCCTTCACTGAAAAGCTCTCCCACCGTCCCTATTCCCGCTCCTGTCCATGGACCCAGGCCCGAGCCCCTTGGTTGCTTCTCCTTCGGGTCCATGACCAGGACCGACAACGGCAGCGCCGGAGAGTAAGGCGGGCCCGCTCCGGTTCTTCTCGCACACCTCTTCCAGCACGCCATTGCGGTAGTGGTCATTAGGTTGTCTCCAAGGGAGATGACCTTCCTCCCTGTCATTCGTGCTACTATTCGTGCTGTGTCCAACATACCGTGGGAAATGAACAGGTCCAACTGTTCTGCACCTATCATCCAGCCAGATACCCACTGTAGCTGGGACGCCAGGTAGTATGCCTCGAAGTCAGGGGCCCCCAGTCCACCTGCACTTGTCGGCCTGCAAATGGTTGACAGTGCCGTACGTCTGCGACCATCATCCCACACCAATTCCCGAAGCAATGTGTTCAATTCGCGGAACCAGGTCGGGGGGATCCATAACGGCAGATTCGCAAAGTAGTAGAGGAGGCGGGGAAGCATAATCATTTTTGACAGCGCAATTCTGGCCATTATTGTTAGCTTCAGCGACCGCCAAAACCCCACCGAGGATCGCAAGGAGCAGAGCGTCCTACCCAGGTTGCCATCCCTGAGGTCGCCCAGCTAGTGGTATATCGGAATTCCCAGGTATTTAAAAGTCCGAGGGGCCCAATTCACATCTATCGGGCATGTTTCAGGGCGTGTACAGTTTGGGAGCATGGGGAATACAAACGTTTTGCCTCGGTTAAGGCGAAGCCCCGACAGCCCCCGAAAACCTCCAGGATCCCCAGAGCCCACGGGAGACCACTGATTCCATCTCTCAGGTAGACAAGTATATCGTCAGCATATAGGGAGATAATATGTTCAGTTGGACCCCACTTAATTCCTTTGCCCACTCCCTCTTGTCGTAGTTGGGCCGCCAGAGGTTCAATTGCCAAGGCAAACAGCAGCGGGGACAAGGGGCACCCCTGTCTAGTTCCCCGATAAAACGGGTATGTGTTGGATATCGTTCTGCCCGTCTTCACCCGTGCCAGCGGAGATGAATACAGTAGATCCACCCATTTCACCCAGTCTTCCCCCAGTCCCATTTTTAACATCACGGCCCTGAGGTAGTCCCACCTAATCGAGTCAAAGGCCTTCTCAAAATCTACAGCGAGCAAAACCCCACCAGGGGGCTTCTCCTCTTCTGGCATATGTAAGATAGTGAAAAGTCGCCTTAAGTTCAACGACGTGCTGCGGCCAGGGACAAAACCAATCTGGTCTGCGTGCACGAGTGTGGTCATGAGGGGGAGCAATCTGCCGGCCAAGACCTTGCTAAGGATCTTAAAGTCGCTGTTCAGCATTGATAAGGGACGGAATTCAGTCACTAGTGCTTCACTGCTCTTTGTCTTGGGGAGCGGCACCACCAAGGCCTCACGGAGCGTGCACGGCAGCTGCCCCCGTTGGAGAGCCTCCGTGTACATTTCCGCAAGCTGGGGAGTCAGTAGTGTCTTGTATTTTTTATAAAAGTCCATTGGCAGGCCATCCGTGTCAGGAGTCTTCCCGGGAGCCAATTGCGTTATGGCCTCCTTTATCTCTTCCATTGTCACCGGTCCCCCCAGGCTGTCCCGATCTTCCGGGCTCAATCCTGGGAGTGGGATTTGCTGCAGGAGATCCTCAAAGGCCTCCGCACCTTGTTCACCTGGTTTCCTATATAAGTGCATATAGTACTCCTTAAATGCATCGTTAATTAGGCCTGGGCTGTGTCTACGATGTCCCTCTTTATCTTGTACACTCGTAATGGGCTCTCCGCCCCCATTTGGTCGTACCAGCCATGCTAAGAGCCTCCCTGATCTGCCTTCCTCTGATTGTAGTGATGCCAGATATTTTTGCATGCTATGGCACCTAAGCTGTTCCTCAATCTGGGAATGCTCTCTGCTGGCTCGGTTATATTCTTCGTTCTCCTGGGTTTCAGGGCCCTGTCTCAGCTCCCCTACATGCATTTCCCTCTCCCAAGAAGCCAGCTCCCTTTCAAGTGTGCGCTTCATACCCACCGACTGCCCAAGGCAGAATCCCCTCGTCACCACCTTAAGTGTCTCCCATTCTGTAGCCCTGGATGGGGTGGATCCACTATTGATCTTAATATGTTCTACCAGGTGGGTCCGCAGGGCGTCTCTATATGCCTGATCTTCCAGCGCAGCGGGGGACAGCCTCCATGATGGTATGGGGGATCTATTTTCCGCAATCCTTAGTGTCAGCAGCAAGGGATTTTGATCCGACAGTGTGCGGCCAAGATACTCGGAATGAATCATGTTACGCGCAAGACCCTCTGTGCATGTCACTTTATCGATTCTAGTGTGTAGTCGGTGTAGGCCCGAATAATATGAGTAGTCTCTGTCCGTTGGGTGCTGCTCCCGCCAGACATCCACCAGCCCCCAGGTGCACAGCCATTCACTTAGCTTTTTGGCTATTCTAGTTGATGCAGCACCCCGCAGCGGCGGTGTTGTTCTGTCCATGTTTATGTCTAGTATTGCATTGAAGTCCACCCCTATTAGTAATTCCCCTGTGCATTGGCGGGTAAGTTGGCTCGACAATCTAGTCAGAAAGGGGATCAGGTCATGATTAGGGGCATAAATGCAGCTTATAACAATCGGGGTACCGTGCAGTCTCCCTTCCAATATCACATATCTACCTTCCCGGTCTATGTTGGAAGAGTCTATCGACCAGAGGGACCCCGGCCCTAACCCATATCATTACGCCTCTTGCATATGCTGAGTATTCTGTGGCAAACACTTGACCCCTCCACCTTCGTCTTAGCTTTTCCACCTCCCCAGCTGTCAAATGTGTCTCCTGTAGCATTGCCACCTGTACTCCTCTTCTCTTTAAGTATGAGAGAATTCTATGTCGTTTAGCCGGCGTGCCCATCCCCCTAACATTCCACGTTAAGAGATTGTAGTCCGCCATTTTAGTGCAATTGCCTGGTGAGGGCGCCCCTGGTTCCCACAGGCCCCCAACTTGCCCCTTCTTGTGTTCTGACTCATGTTGTAGCCAAGTATCGCCAACCATTTTGCCACTTTAACTTGTAACTGTAAATGTAAACCCCAACTCCCCCTCCCCAGGGCGCCTACCAAACTGTGGGCAGCCCAGACAACTATGCAACAGTGCAACTTGTTCAAACATATCACTGCAGTTCTCGCCAGCTTAAGTGGACAGGCGAGGTTTTGGGTTGGGGGGTGGCCAGCTCCGGAGAGGCCTCTCGTTCAGTCGTTGCACCGTGTCTCCGGGCCCCCACGTGCCGGAGTTATCCGAGTTCGTCAGCAGTCTGCGGTGTCACCCTAGGGGCACATGTCGAACCGCTTGTTTCTCCAGCCGAGGACACCATCGTATCGTCCGACTCCTCCCCCGAGCCCTCCGGGGGAGTTGCACCCCCACTCACTCGGGCCGCCGCCTCCAGGGCCGCCCTTTTGCCTTTTTCTTTCTGTGTCTGTCTTGGTACCAGCCACGGGCAACCCCCGGGCCCTCGCGTCCTCTGGGACCGGCGGGTCCGACTCCCCACCGCTCCCGGGTTCGCAGGCCGCCCCCCTTGAGGTCCATTTTTCTCGAGCCATTCCCACGCTTCCTCCGGAGACTGTAGGAAGGTGGTCTTCCCCTCCAGTATCACTCTCAGTCTGGCTGGATAAAGCAAGGAGTATTGTATCCCTTCTTCCCTTAGAGCTCGCTTGACAGCCAGGAATGAGGCTTGTTTGTTCTGGACTTCCAGTGTGTAGTCCGGAAATAGTGTCACCTCTCTGTTTGCTACTTTAAACGGGCCCAGCTCTCTAGCCTTCTGTATAAGAGTGTCTCTGTCTCTGTAGTGCAGTAACTTGGCAATCACTACACAAGGTGGTCTGCCAGGGGCAAGAGGCCTCAACGGCATCCGGTGCGCACGCTCCAGCGTGTAGAAGGGGGACAGGCATCCAGGTGCTACCGCTGTGCTGAACCATTTCTCCAGGAACTCCACCATGTTGGTTCCCTCAGCCCCCTCGGGGAGGCCTA
Organism: Pleurodeles waltl; assembly: GCF_031143425.1. NCBI lineage: Eukaryota > Metazoa > Chordata > Amphibia > Caudata > Salamandridae > Pleurodeles > Pleurodeles waltl. The sequence continues at coordinate 357,398,760 of NC_090450.1, read as the reverse complement.
CCACCGGCACGTTGTTTCTCCTGTTTCTCCATTCCGCGTCTTCAGCTCTTTGATCAAGCCGTGCCATTCTGGTGGCAAGGGATGTCACCTCGGCCGCTAGATCTTTCTGTTTCGGCCCGATATCTGCCAACGTGGATTCTGTTTCTTTAACTCTGTCCGCCAGCTTGTGATGGTCTGCTCTCAGTAGGCCTACCTCAACCGCTACTTGGTTAATGTCGCGTTGTAGTGTTGTTTTTGTGTCCTCTATCGCCCCTAATATTTTGTCTAGGGTTTCCTGTACATTGAACTGGGAATGGCCCTGTGCCTCCATTTTTTTGTGCTCCGCCAGCTTCGTAGTGTCCGTGATTTTGCGCTTTTGTAGGGCCTTGGGGGACATCTATTGGGAGGGGCGAGGGGTTCACACCCCATGGGCGCTAGTCCAAGTCACTCCGCTGGCTCCTGCCTTCTACAGCTCCGGGCCACAGGTCCAGCCACAACTCCAGACGGGTGCAGGGCAGTCCCCCCAAGGGCGCGCCAGTTATCTACGATTTGCCACAACTGAGCCAGGGAGATCTGCGCTGGTATCCCGCGGGTAGCCGCTACTCCCTACTACCCTGATCTTTCCAGTAGTAACTCCGCGCGTTTGCACCCCAGGGTACAGCTCCACCCGCTCCGCCGTTGCGTCTCAGTGCTCCCAGGGTGCTCGCTTCAGGCCGGTAGTTCGCCGTGGGCCCAGGTCGGTCACGCGCCCTCGTCAGATCACACCCGCCTCCTCTGGGTACTCACTGTGGCGTTAGTGGTCCTTTGGGACCCATCCCAGGCTTCCCAGGCTCCGGTTCCGTCTGGTTACAGGAGCCACCGGTACATGGGGTCACCAGCAGGCCGCACCAGGTACCCCGCCCGCAGCGCTCCCGGTCAGGCGCCTAGCCCGGCTCGACTCGCTGGCCGAATCCAACTTGTTGCTGATTTCGGGCACACAGGTCAAGCCCCGCCTTTTTCCGTTCAATGTGGGGGTGACCTTGGTTTATTATTGTAGGTTCCTCCACCGTATCAGCTTGCTGAATGCCCTCAACAGGGCCCCGATCGGATCCCCTTCCATCGGCGTGAGTACTATCCAGGGCCGCATCCTGCTCCAGAGGGGCTGTCCGCCCCCCCCTCTCGTGCGCTGTCTCTCCCGGGGTCTTCCGGCCCCCCCCAGGCTCCCTCACCTCCACGGGGCCTGGGAGCGGGCCCGCACAATTCGCCAACACTCGCGGGAACTAATCCCGGCTGCCGTCCGCAGCGCCGCCTGGCGCAGGCCTCCCGCGGGCCACCGGGCTCCCCCGCTCCTCGGAGGGCCGGGCGCAGCCCAACTCCCTTCTTTAATTGTCCGACGGACACCTCCTGGTGCGCCGTCTCTCCCGGAGTCTACCGGCCCCCCCAGGCCCCCTCACCTCCACGCGCCCAGGAGCGGGACCGCACAATTCGCCAACACTCGTGGGAACTAGTCCCGGCCGCCGTCCGCAGCGCCGCGGGGCGTAGGCCTCCCGCGGCCCCGCCGGTCTCCCCCGCTCCTCAAAGGGCCGGGCGTGGCCCAACTCCCTTCTTTAATTGTCCGACGGACACCTCCTGGTGCGCCGTCTCTCCCGGGGTCTTCCGGCCCCCCCCAGGCCCCCTCACCTCCACGGGGCCCGGCAGCGGGACTGCGCAATTCGCCAACATTCGCAGGAACTAGTCCCGGCCGCCGTCCACAGCGCCGCGGGGCGCAGGCCTCCCGCGGCCCGCCGGTCTCCCCCGCTCCTCGGAAGGCCGGGCGCGGCCCAACGACCTTCTTTAATTTGTCCGACGGACACCTCCAGGTGTCCGCGACTCTGCTTCGGTGAGAGCCTCTCGGGGCCTCACTGTGGTTTCCGGTCGCGTCCTCGCGCTTGGCCGCGCCCGGGGCCGGCCCGCCACCTCACGCAAGGCCCCGGCTCTGGGTCCCGGGATAGGCCGCGAACCTCTCCCTTGGCTGGCAGTCGGGTCCGAGCGCCCCGCGATCTCAGCGGGGGCTCAGTCGCCCCCAGGGGCAGTCCCCGATCACCTACTCTCTCCCGGGTTCCGGATTGCCCGGAGATGGCTCGCATTTATTGCTGATTTATGTCGGCCCCTCCGGAGCGAGGGGATTAAGCGTGCGCCATCTCCGGACCGTTGCCCACGCCCCCCGTGTGGGAACTTGGTAGATGACTGTTTAACAAAGGTCACCATTTGTACGTAGATAATTTCTACACTGGAGTGCAGTTGTTCAAGGAGTTGTTTAGAGTGGACACTGTTGCTTGTGGCACAATCCGTTCTAACCGGAAAGGCAATCCAAGGGAGCTTGTCTGTAAAAAATTTGAGAGGGGACAGTACAGTGCCTTGCGGAATAATGAGCTGCTAGCTCTGAAATTTTCAGACAGGAGGGATGTGTACATGCTATCTACCATCCATGATGAGAGTACTTCCCCTGTGACTGTTTGGGGTCAGGTTGCGGAAGTGCGCAAACCGGCGTGCATTTTGGACTACAATAGGCACATGGGTGGTGTTGATAGAGTAGATCAGAGGTTGGAACCTTACACTGCTCTTCGTAAGTCTTACGTGTGGTATAAAAAGTTGGCCCTACATTTATTTCATTTGGCAACTTTTAATGCTTTTATTGTGTTCAAGGATTGTTCACCTGAGTCAAGGATGACATTTGTTAAATTTCAGGAGTCAGTGATAGAGAGCCTTGTTGTGGTGGAACGGACAACAGTTCCTAGAGTAGAAGTGGTGGAGGATGTGGCTAGACTGAAAGATCGCCACTTTCCAGATCACATTCCTCCCACTCCCAAAAAAGACTTGCCCACAAAGAAATGTAGAGTATGTGCCCGGAGATCAATCCGGAGGGAGAGCCGGATGTACTGCCCCGAATGCCCTTCAAAGGCTGGGCTGTGTGTGCCCGGCTGTTTTAGAAGTTACCACACAAGGAAAAACTTTTGGGAAATACCGTGGGCGTAAACTGCCTATTTTATATTTTCATATGTTCGGTTTCACAGTTGGCATTACTGTCATGTATTTAGTTAGAGTTTTTGTAATTGTAGTTTTGTACTTATTTTATAAGTAGTTAGTGGTTTCTTTGTTGTTTCTAAACACAAAAAAAGTGATGGCGGTGTACGTGGGGTGGCGCTTGGCTGGCGGTATGGGTGGGTGGCGCTTGGCTGGCAGTGTGCTTGGGATGGCATTTGGCTGGCGGTGTGTTTGGGGTGGCGCTTGGTTTGCGGTGTGCTTGGGGTGGTGCTTGGCTGACGGAATGGGTGGGGTGGTGCTTGGCTGGCGGTGTGCTTGGGGTGGTGCTTGGCTGGCGGTGTGCTTGGGGTGGCGCTTTGCTGGCGGTGTGCTTGGGGTGGCACTTGGCTGGCGGTATGTGTGGGATGGCGCTTGTCTGGCGGTATGGGTGGGGTGGTGCTTGGCTGGCGGTGTGCTTGGGGTGGCGCTTGGCTGGCGGTGTGCTTGGGGTGGCGCTTGGCTGGCGGTATGGGTGGGGTGGTGCTTGGCCGGCGGTGTTCTTGGGGTGGCGCTTGGCTGGCGGTGTGCTTGGGGTGGCGTTTGGCTGGCGGTGTGCTTGGGGTGGCGCTTGGCTGGCGGTATGGGTGGGGTGGCGCTTGGCTAGCGGTGCCAGCCAAACGCCAGTCCACAAACTCATCAGCTGGTGTGATTGCTGTATCAGGCATGTGGGCGTATGAAAGTGATGGGCCCTTGACTGGCGCTGTCTGTCGATGCAAGTGTTGTAATGTGCTGGGCCCGTGGCTGGCGGCGTGAATGGTCTTGTGCATGTCATGTATGAAAGGTGTGTGAATGGACTGTAAAGCGGTTGGTGCCTTGCCGTGGCTTTACAGCTCACGAGCTGTGAGTTATTGGTTCAGTTTTTTGGCCTTTCAGTTATTACCAGTGCATTTCACTTTTGTGAAATCTCTTGTTAATAAAATTTGATCTACTGAACCATCACTCACCCTTGTGCCAAATCCAACCAGTATGTGTGGTACAAATGACAAAACCTGCTGCGCTGTAATCAGGCGTCGCAGCACACTTGAGACACGCTAGGTGTCTCAGGTGGGACCCCGATGATGAAGCATGCCACCAACTTGGTTGGTGAGTGAGGGGTCTTTTTCACATAACCTAAGTGCGTTTCCTTTTCCAATTTTAGTGTTGGGCACATCAGACGTATGTGGACACATCAAAATGATATATTACAAACCTACCTGTGTTTGGGGGAGAGGGGGCACCTCTGTTTTTGGTCCTGGGTGTGGCCTTCATCTATGGAAACCTACCAAACCCAGACATTTTTTAAAACTAGACACCCCAAGGAGTCCAGGGAGGTGTGGCTTGCGTGAATCCCCCAACATTTTCTTACCCAGACTCCTCTGCAAACCTTAAAATTTGCTTAAAAAAGCATATTTTCCTGACTTTTGTTTGTACGATCACCGCTCCAGCCCAAAATCCCTACTCCCCAGCGTTCCCCTCAGTCTCCCAAGTAATATGACACCTCACTTGTGTGGGTCCCCAAAGCAGAGTCAGCCTAAAGATGTATAAAAGAAGAATATGTCCTTATCAACTCGCTGTGCTATCCCCTCTGTCTCTACAAGTTTTTGGCCTTATTCTGTTGCAGGCACCTGGCCCACCTACACAAGTGAGGTATCATTTTTATCTGGAGACTTGGGGGAACGCTTGGTGGGAGGAAATGTGTGGCTCCTCTCAGATTCCAGAACTTTATGTCACCGAAATGTGAGGAAAATGTGTTTTTTTAGCCAAATTTTGAGGTTTGCAAAGGATTCTGGGTAACAGAACCTGGTCAGAGCCCCACAAGTCACCCCATCTTGGATTCCCCTAGGTCTCTAGTTTTCAAAAATGCACAGGTATGGTAGGTTTCCCTAGGTGCCGGCTGAGCTAGAGGCCCAAATCTACAGGTAGGCACTTTGCAAAAAAACACCTCTGTTTTCTGTCAAAAAATGGGATGTGTCCATGTTGTGTTTTGGGGCATTTCCTGTCGCGGGCGCTAGGCCTACCCACACAAGTGAGGTATCATTTGTATCGGGAGACTTGGGGGAACGCTGGGTGGGAGGAAATTCGTGGCTCCTCTCTGATTCCAGAACTTTCTGTCACCGAAATGTGAGGAAAATGTGTTTTTTTAGCCACATTTTGAGGTTTGCAAAGGATTCTGGGTAACAGAACCTGGTCAGAGCCCCACAAGTCACCCCATCTTGGATTCCCCTAGGTCTCTAGTTTTCAAAAATGCACAGGTTTGGTAGGTTTCCCTAAGTGCCGGCTGAGCTAGAGGCCAAAATCTACAGGTAGGCACTTTGCAAAAAACACCTCTGTTTTCTGTTTAAAAATGGGATGTGTCCGCGCTGTGTTTTGGGGCATTTCCTGTCACAGGCACTAGGCCTACCCACACAAGTGAGGTATCATTTTTATCGGGAGACTTGGGGGAACATAGAATAGCAAAACAAGTGTTTTTACCCCTTGTCTTTCTCTACATTTTTTCCTTCCAAATATAAGAGAGTGTGCAAAAAAGACATCTATTGGAGAAATGCCCTGTAATTTACATGCTAGTATGGGCACCCCAGAATTCAGAGATGTGCAAATAACCACTGCTCCTCAACATCTTATCTTGTGCCCATTTTGGAAATACAAAGGTTTTCTTGATAGCTATTTTCCACTCTTTATATTTCAGCAAATGAATTGCTGTATACCCGGTATAGAATGAAAACCCACTGCAGGGTGCAGCTCATTTATTGGCTCTGGGTACCTAGGGTTCTTGACGAACCTACAAGCCCTATACTGTATATCCCCGCAACCAGAAGAGTCCAGCAGATGTAACGGTATATTGCTTTAAAAAATCTGACATTGCAGGAAAAAGTTACAGAGTAAAACGTAGAGAAAAATTGCTTTTTTTTTCACCTCAATTTCAATATTGTTTTTTCCAGTTGTTATTTTCTGTAGGAAACCCTTGTAAGATCTACACAATATACCCCTTGCTGATTTTAAAATGTTGTCTACTTTTCAGAAATGTTTAGGTTTCTGGGATCCAGCATTGGTTTCACGCCCATTACTGTCGCTGACTAGAAGGAGGCTGAAAGCACAACAAATCGTAAAAATGGGGTATGTCCCAGTAAAATGCCAAAATTGTGGTTTAAAATTGGGTTTTCTGATTCAAGTCTGCCTGTTCCTGAAAGCTGGGAAGCTTGTGATTTTGTTACACAGTAAACCCTTTCTTGATGCCATTTTCAGGGAAAAAAACACAAGACTTCTTCTGCAGCCTCTTTTTCCCATTTTTTGGAAAAAAACGAAATTTTCACTGTATTTTGGCTAATTTCTTTACCTCCTTCAGGGGAACCCACAAAGTCTGGGTACCTCTAGAATCCCTAGGATGTTGGAAAAAAGGACGCAAATTTGGCTTGGCTAGCTTATGTGGACAAAAAGTTATGAGGGCCTAAGCGCGAACTGCTCCAAATAGCCAAAAAAAGGCCTGGCACAGGAGGGGGAAAAGGCCTGGCAGCGAAGGGGTTAAATATGATTAAAGTGTAGATTCCCTTTGGGAGCGAATGGACATGTGGAGTTTGGGGTCTTTGAGCTCACAATTTAAAAATACATCTTTTAGTAAAGTTGATTTTAATATTGTGTGTTTGAAAATGCCACTTTTAGAAAGTGAACATTTTCATGCTTATACCATTAATAGTTGACTGCACACAATTACCATCACATGGACAGGGAGCTAGGTCTGCATGGGAATTGCATTCAGGTGGAAATCCCACCATTAAAGGAATGTAATTAAATCAAAATCTTGTGAGGATAAAACAATGCTGCCTATTCCGAATATCAGACAAATAGGATTGGACCCTTTCCTGATGAGGTATTTGCTCAGATGATTTGTGCCGATTGACCGCCACTCTGGTGGACATCATCACCCCCAAGTACTTCTCTTTCAGCCTACATTTGGAGAAGGAACTACGAGTACTTGCACTGGAAATCAGCTCTGGGAATCCCATCTTCTCAAACACTGATTTAACATAGGCAAGCCAAGGGATAGCTAAAGCCCCAACCCTGGGTAAGCAGTCATTAATAACCAAACAATACAGTGGGGCAGATTCCCTTGCCCAAGTGGTTCGCCACAGCAATAACGGAGCAAGCTTTATTTTATCCTCCAAATATAGCATGCCAAGCTCCTCATGACATAAAAATGTAGAGCACCGACGCAGGACTGGTAACACGCTCCTAAAAGAAGAGTTTTTGGCTCTCTGAACCATACCCGTGTCCACCATGCCCCAAATGCCTGCCCTCTAACAAGCCACAGAGACTGATTTCAATTCATAAATAGACAAAAGCTATTTTACAGGGGTAATGCCCAATTTCTCGCTGAAGCGCTGCAGCCCTAACACAGTCTTTCCCAACAGAGCCACTCTATTTTCCCCCATCAGCTTCCATGTGGATTTACTATCAAATAAGACCCCCAAATAGGAGAAAGTAGACATCTCTTCAATTCTGGTATTCGTAATATGAGAGCATGGGGTTTTCTTTGGGTGCTTCCCCCAACTCATTATAAATGTTTTCTCCGGTCATTAACCTAAAGATCAAGGTCTTTCATGAAGCTACCATAATCATCAAAAGCCCTTCAGAGCTCGCCTTGCCCTTGCAATTAAGACTGAGTCGTCCACAGATAGTAAAATCAGCAGACATTGGGCACCCACCTCAATTCTATTTGTATACAAAGAAAATAGAAAGGGAGCAAGTGCGCACCCTTGCCTCATACCACGCCTGATACCAAATGTGTCTGTACAATTCAAGTCCCTGCCATAACGAACAGATGCTTTAGTCTCTGAATACAACTGCCTAATAAAGGTTGTAAGCCCAGAGCTTTGTGTGGGTAACACAGTCAAAGGCTGTTGATAAGCCCATGAAAGCCATGAATGCTGTGCTTTATTAATCAGAGCATATTTAGAAGTAACCAAGCTAAGGTTCGGGAATTGGTATATTGGGCCCATTCCCTTCTTAAAGCCATGTTGAGTGTCAGCAAGAAAGTTATTTGCTTGTGCCCACTCCTCTACCCTCTGCAGTAGGACATGGACCATTATTTTTGCTTTAGAATCCAAGAGGGATATGGGCCTATAGTTCACTGGAAGGGATCTATCCCCTTTTTAAAAGGGGGAGTATAACAGATTCATGCCATGTTGCAAGTAACCCAGCATGGCTGACATAATTATCTTACGGCCTCTATTATATTGGGTGAGGCTTTGGATAGTCCCCGAACTGGCCATATATAAGTCTTCTTTATTAGAACTGTTAAAAAGCCCCAACTCTATGTCCATCCCATGGATCAAACACGTATCCAGTTGGTTTTGTACGCTGGGATTGAGGAATTTTTGGGAGAACCCCCAGCAACTTGTGAAGTCCCATGTAAAAGCACTGAAAGGAGCTTACTGGTCCCACATACGTAATAATTACATTTCCCAAAAATCGAATGGTCATTTAACTAATTTGTTTATTGATTTCAAATGGTACCCAGAGTTCGAACTATATTTAGATATAATACCTGATTTACTAGGCAAAAGTTTGTATGCCAGATTTCGATTCGGAACATTACCTTTGAAGGCCTTGACGAGCAGATGGGGACCCAAGTTAAGCTCTGACATTTGTCCTGCATGTGGCACTTCTTCTGAAACAGTAGAACATTTTATGTTTTTTTGTCTCGCTTACTCAACCCCAAGGTTCAAATGGATTCGCAAAATCTGTCGGGAATTGAACTTAAGGAAATATGTTTTAGCTTTGAGGATTTTAAAAAGCCATAATTCAAATGTGACAATTTATGCAGTAAGCAAGTTTTTAGTAACGGCATGGCGCATACGTATCTTTCATTTACAATGATTTGAAATTGTTCTAAGTTAAGCAAACATGGATTTTATTCTTTTAAATTTTGCCATTATGATGTTTATTTATATTTATATTGTATTGTATTGTATTGCTTTGATGGTCTGTTGGCCGAATAAAGCTTATGTGTGAAAGGAACCCAGCCCTAACAAATGCGTTAAAAACATTAGTTAAAAGGGGGCCCCACACCTCCTGGCAGTCCCGGAAGAGATCCACAGAGACTTCATTGGGGCCAGATACCTATCTCCTAAAAGACGTATATCAGGGCAGTATGTACTTCTTCTAAGCTAAAGGCCAAGGACAAAGGCGTGGACGAGTTACAGAATGTACCTCTGCAAGCCAGAGTACAGACTCAAAAGATGCTCCACCCACTGCATAGCCTGCACATGCACGTCTGAAGAATAGTCAGGCCTCTCTTTGAAATAGGAAGAGTTCACTACCCTCCAAAATGCTGCACTGTCTTTTGTTTGACTTGCCCTACTAAGATCTTCCCATGCCTTCTTCCTGATCTCTCTGGCCCGAACCATCCTCACTAACCGATATTCAGCCCCGGCCTGGTTTATCAAAAATCTACCTCTTGGCTCCACACACAAAGCGGTGTGGAGTTTGGCAAGGGCCTTAGTACATGTGGCATTAAACCACCCCCCAGCATCCCACCCCTTTGTATTGGCGGGTCTAATGTGCACTGCACAATTTCCCCAAATGGCTCCTTAACCACGCCAGGGTCCGCTTCCGCATCTAAACATAAGGAAAATGCCTGGTGCTTGTCCCTCAAATGACAGGACCGGAAGTTGGCATAATCCACCCTTGACCATTTAATGCTAAAGCCGTTTTTCTTCCCCCAAATGAGTGACACCCTGTTCTGGTCCAAGGCTTCATTGTTTCCACTCCCTTTAAACTACAACACAGGAAGGCGTGATCACTGAAACCACTAAAAGTAGCTCGGAAGTCCCACAGGAATATTCCTACCAGCTCTGAGCTAAGCATATAATCAATTGTAGTGGGTCAAATTCTGCCTGAAAAAGTGGGGATCAGACCACCCCTCCCCTCCCCTTCTTTGTTCAGCACTTTAAGATTATGCTTTACAACAAAGTTGTTAGGAGCATTACCATAAGCATTGTGCTTAAAGTGGGTGAAAGGCTGTTTTCTAGATTCAATAAGCCTGCAATTTGATGGCAAAGGAACTATGCAGTAATATGCATTAAAATCCCCCACCCATACAATTTCCACCGGGTTCTGGAGAGAGATCTTAAGGCAACTAACACTATTCTCCAGCGATTCAATCCTGGTTCTTCCTGATCCACAGCAGCACCCAAAAACCTCTACCGCAACCCTTGCAGCTAGCAAGGCTTGTTTGCAGTATTTCTGCATGGGAACACTTCTGCAACCTTTAGCACCCCGTGGGAAATCTTCCATCCAAAGGAAAAGTTCCTAGCTCTCTTCGTTGTTGCAGAATCCTAAGCTTCTTCCATCCAGAGGCAGCTTCCTTGCACCTTCATCTGGGGTTTCCTGTACTCCTGCCCCCCCTGGACATTATCGCGACTCGTGGACTTGGTCCCCTTGCCTTGCAGGTCCTCAGGTCCAGGAATCTGTCTTTAGTGATTTGCTGGTGTTTGTGGTTCTTGCAGAATCCCCCTATCACGACTAGTGTGTCCTATTGGGGTAGTAGATGTACTTTACTCCTACTTTTCAGGGTCTTGGGGTGGGGTATCTTGGACACCCTGACTGTTTTCTTACAGTCCCAGTGACCCTCTACAAGCTCCCATAGGTCTGGGGTCCATTCGTGATTCGCATTCCACTTTTGGAGTAAATGGTTTGTGTTCCCCTAGACCTATGTTCACCTATTGCATCCTATTGTAATTCTACACTGTTTGTATTACTTTTCCTACTCTTACTTACCTGTTTTGGGTCTGTGTACATATAACATGTGTATATTATTTGCCTTCTGACTGAGGGTACTCACTGAGATACTTGTGGCATATTGTCATAAAAATAAAGTACCTTTATTTTTAGTAACTCTGAGTATTGTGTTTTCTTATGATATTGTGCTATATGATATGAGTGGTATAGTAGGAGCTTTGCATGTCTCCTAGTTCAGCCTAAGCTGCTTTGCCATAGCTACCTTCTATCAGCCTAAGCTGCTAGAAACACCTCTTTTCTACTAATAAGGGATAACTGGACCTGGCACAGGGTGTAAGTATCACAAGGTACCCACTATAAGCCAGGCCAGCCTCCTACACTCAGGGACAACACTTAAAACTTAAGTTAAAGCTTACTCCAGGAGAGGCAGCTAGCAGGGTGCCGTTCAGGTCCAGTTGGAACTGGTGAGCTGCACGGTTGCAATAAAGGCTCTTGTAGCTTGTTGGGTCCCTGTAGCTTGAACAGGAGATCTGTCTTATGACCCTTGGAGTCCACTTCTCTGCCCTAAGTACAAGAGTAAGAGCAGGACCTCTCCTTCAGGAGCATTCCCAGGTCTCAGACAGCAAGTTCATTCCTCTCCTGATCTTCCACAGGTCCACCTGCGATCTCAGGAGGGTATTGGGGATGCCACATTTATGCCTGGCACTGGCCTGTGAGTGTGTATGAGTCCTGACTCCTTCCTAACCAATAGGGTAAAAGTTCCCAAGTATTACAATACCTACTTTTGCAGCATTTTCTGCGACATGGGAGGTCCCCGGGTGCCTTGGACGAGATCACCTCGTCCTGCACCCGGTAACTGGGGGGAGCACTAGCTGTGTCTGTGCAGAGTAGTTGCTAGTGAGTAGCTTTTTCAAGCAAGTGAATGGTATAGTTTTTTAGTACATAACTCTTTGTGATAAAGCTACACTTTGTTTATTACTTATTTTAATGCTAGTTGTTGTTGGCAATCCATTTGTTGTTAGTGAGGATCATGGCTAGCCGCAGAGTGACAGCTCAGCAGGTTGTTGGCATGCTCCTTGAGTCGTCTTCAGACCATGATTACAAGACTCACTCTGCATCTGAGGCAGAGGAGGAAGTGAGAGATTCTGGCAGTGTGTTTTCTGTCTGAGAGTATTCTTCTGATGCGGAAGCTACTCTCAGTGCAGATGAAGGGCCTGTGTTAGAGGAGGACATTGATGTGCCAAGAGTGCAGCAGCCTGGGGCTGAAGGGTTTCCCATTAGAAGACCTGACACCTAGATAGCCCCAAACATGGAGCAGCCACAGTTACCTGCATTTACTGGTCTCCCAGGGTGTAGAGTCAATATGGAAAACTTTTTGCCTGTCCATTTCTTTCACTTGTTTATGGACGATACATTTTTGGAAGAGATAGTGGAGCAGACTATCTTGTATGCAGAGCAATATTTGAGGGACAACGCTGCCAGACTTAAGCCTCAGTCTAGAGCTACTCAGTGGGTTCCCACATATCTGGAAGAGATGAAAAAGTTTTTAGGTTTGACTTTTTTGATGGGGTTGATCAGGAAGCCGTCACTGGCTTCTTATTGGTCTACTAGTCCCTTGATGGCAACGGCTATATTTCCTGCAACTATGACAAGTAACCGGTATTTGCTTCTTCTTCGTATGCTGCATTTTGTAGACAATGCTTTAGCCTTGCCACAAGATCACCCTGATTGTGACTGTCTTTTTAAAATTAGGCCTTTCCTTGATCATTTTGTAGATCGGTTTTCAGAGGTCTATGTTCCAGGCAAAGAGATAAGTGTGGATGAGTCTTTGGTCCTTTTCAAGGGGCGTTTAGTTTTTAAGCAGTACATTCCTAGTAAGAGGGCATGCAATGGGATTAAATTGTATATGCTGTCAGAAAGCAGTACAGGATGGGTGTAAAATTTCCGGGTCTACACTGGTAGGGATTCCAGTATTGACCCTCCTGGTTGTCCGGCCACTTTTGGAGTTAGCAAAACAATTGTGTGGGAACTTGGATTATTTTTTATTTATTTTTTTTAAGTATTTTTTTTAAATATTTTTTTTATTAACATTTCACTGCTTTACATTATACATATCCATCTGTGGTAACCTCTTGTTCTTATCATGCAAATCATTTAAAAGGTACATATGTATACTGATCCTTATGTGTGTTTCATGCCTTGACTTATTGTTCGTTTTGACAATCACTAGGTTTCAATTCTTCCTTGGGTCTAACCTTTGGCACTTCTGTTTCAATATGTCCAATGCTCTGTGATTCTGTGTTACATTTTTATTGTGTACGTCTGCATAGCAGCTCACTTCTATAATAAACTGTGTAAAAACAAAAGAAGAAAAAGAAAAAAGAAAAAAAAAGAAAAAAACATGGTGGCTTCCTATGGATGGCTCCTGCGTTAGCTGGGGAAAGTCCTCTACAGGGGGATTGTATTATGTTGGGGGGGACTGGATTATCTTCTTTCACTCTCCCTTTGCTACACTGTACCTATGCGTGGCCATCCCCGTACGCTGCTCGTGTCCTGGTGTGGGTCGCTAGGGCTGCCGTCTGCCACGTTTTCTGATGTTGAGAGCCCTGCCCTGGGGGCAGCTCTGTTGGGTGTTTCCGCTATCCCACCCCATGCCCTCTCATGTTCCTATTTCTATTGGTGCCACGCTGGGAGTTGTTGGTCCCGTCACTAGATCGTTCCATTTTGTCATTCAGTCCTCCCAGTCTGAGGCCATGGGGGTCTCCCGGATGCCCTTGGCCTCCTCAGCCTTCAGAACCTGTAACTCAGCCCTAGTCCATTTTGCGACGTCACTTTTCCATTCATCAAGCGAAGGGTGGCTAGGTGCTTTCCAACCCCTTGTGATCAACCTTTTATATAGGGCCAGGGTGAGGTCTAAAAAGCGACTCCTGACCTTCCCCCGAGGGGTACCGCTCCCGAGGCCCAGCAGACAAATAGTAGGGGACAACGGCAGTTCCATGCCAAATAGGCTTGATACGAACGCTGCCACTGCTCCCCAGCCAACCTGTAGTACTGAGCATTTCCACACCATGTGGTCGAAGTCCGCCTCCCCGCCGCCACATCTGGGGCATGTCCGAGATGTCCCCCCTTATATGCGGAACAGTCGGTGAGGGGTAAGGTACGTCCTATGTAGATAGTTATATTGGATGTATCGAAGCCGGGTGTTACGCGAGACCACCCGAGGATAAGCTAGAGCCTTACACCATTCCGCCTCGGAAAGGTCACGGCGATCGTTTTTTGCCATCTTTCCCTCAGAACATGCAGGGGATCTAGTGCGGCTTCAATCTGGGCTCGATATATTTTAGTGATCAAATGGGGTTCTCCGCCCGATGTCAACAGGAGGTGTAACACTTTGTGGACAGGGGGCTCTGCATTAATTGTATCCCAGTGGTCTTTCAGGGTATACACTAACTTCCTGAAGAGCAAGAATTGGCCCTGGGGCACCCCCCCACTCACCAGGTCGGTGAAGTTCCTCATCACTCCTTCACTGAAAAGCTCTCCCACCGTCCCTATCCCCGCTCCTGTCCATGGACCCAGGCCCGAGCCCCTTGGTTGCTTCTCCTTCGGGTCCACGACCAGGACCGACAACGGCAGCGCCGGAGAGTAAGGCGGGCCCGCTCCGGTTCTTCTCGCACACCTCTTCCAGCACGCCATTGCGGTAGTGGTCATTAGGTTGTCTCCAAGGGAGACGACCTTCCTCCCTGTCATTCGTGCTACTATTCGTGCTGTGTCCAACATACCGTGGGAAATGAACAGGTCCAACTGTTCTGCACCTATCATCCAGCCGGATACCCACTGTAGCTGGGACGCCAGGTAGTATGCCTCGAAGTCAGGGGCCCCCAGTCCACCTGCACTTGTCGGCCTGTAAATGGTTGACAGTGCTGTACGTCTGCGACCATCATCCCACACCAATTCCCGAAGCAATGTGTTCAATTCGCGGAACCAGGTCGGGGGGATCCATAACAGTAGATTCGCAAAGTAATAGAGGAGGCGGGGAAGCATAATCATTTTTGACAGCGCAATTCTGGCCATTATTGTTAGCTTCAGCGACCGCCAAAGCCCCACAGAGGATCGCAAGGAGCAGAGCGTCCTACCCAGGTTGCCATCCCTGAGGTCGCCCAGCTCGTGGTATATCTGAATTCCCAGGTATTTAAAAGTCCGAGGGGCCCAATTCACATCTATCGGGCATGTTTCAGGGCGTGTACAGTTTGGGAGCATGGGGAATACAAACGTTTTGCCTCGGTTAAGGCGAAGCCCCGACAGCCCCCCGAAAACCTCCAGGATCCCCAGAGCCCACGGGAGACCACTGATTCCATCTCTCAGATAGACAAGTATATCGTCAACATATAGGGAGATAATATGTTCAGTTGGACCCCACTTAATTCCTTTGCCCACTCCCTCTTGTCGTAGTTGGGCCGCCAGAGGTTCAATTGCCAAGGCAAACAGCAGCGGGGACAAGGGGCACCCCTGTCTAGTTCCCCGATATACCGGGTATGTGTTGGATATCGTTCTGCCCGTCTTCACCCGTGCCAGCGGAGATGAATACAGTAGATCCACCCATTTCACCCAGTCTTCCCCCAGTCCCATTTTTAACATCACGGCCCTGAGGTAGTCCCACCTAATCGAGTCAAAGGCCTTCTCAAAATCTACAGCGAGCAAAATCCCACCAGGGGGCTTCTCCTCTTCTGGCATATGTAAGATAGTGAAAAGTCGCCTTAAGTTCAACGACGTGCTGCGGCCAGGGACAAAACCAATCTGGTCTGCGTGCACGAGTGTGGTCATGAGGGGGAGCAATCTGCCGGCCAAGACCTTGCTAAGGATCTTAAAGTCGCTGTTCAGCATTGATAAGGGACGGAATTCAGTCACTAGTGCTTCACTGCTCTTTGTCTTGGGGAGCGGCACCACCAAGGCCTCATGGAGCGTCCACGGCAGTTGCCCCCGTTGGAGAGCCTCCGTGTACATTTACGCAAGCTGGGGAGTCAGTAGTGTCTTGTATTTTTTATAAAAGTCCATTGGCAGGCCATCCGTGTCAGGAGTCTTCCCGGGAGCCAATTGCGTTATGGCCTCCTTTATCTCTTCCATTGTCACCGGTCCCCCCAGGCTGTCCCGATCTTCCGGGCTCAATCCTGGGAGTGGGATTTGCTGCAGGAGATCCTCAAAGGCCTCCGCCCCTAGGTCACTTGGTTTCCTATATAAGTGCATATAGTACTCCTTAAATGCATCGTTAATTAGGCCTGTGCTGTGTCTACGAAGTCCCTCTTTATCTTGTACACTCGTAATGGTCTCTCCGCCCCCATTTGGTCGTACCAGCCATGCTAAGAGCCTCCCTGATCTGCCTTCCTCTGATTGTAGTGATGCCAGATATTTTTGCATGCTATGGCACCTAAGCTGTTCCTCAATCTAGGAATGCTCTCTGCTGGCTCGGTTATATTCTTCGTTCTCCTGGGTTTCAGGGCCCTGTCTCAGCTCCCCTACATGCATTTCCCTCTCCAAAGAAGCCAGCTCCCTTTCAAGTGTGCGCTTCATACCCACCGACTGCCCAAGGCAGAATCCCCTCGTCACCACCTTAAGTGTCTCCCATTCTGTAGCCCTGGATGGGGTGGATCCACTATCGATCTTAATATGTTCTACCAGGTGGGTCCGCAGGGCGTCTCTATATGCCTGATCTTCCAGCGCAGCTGGGGACAGCCTCCATGATGGTATGGGGGGTCAGCAGCAAGGGATTATGATCCGACAGTGTGCGGCCAAGATGCTCGGAATGAATCATGTTACGCGCAAGACCCTCTGTGCATGTCACCCTATCGATTCTAGTGTGTAGTCGGTGTAGGCCCGAATAATATGAGTAGTCTCTGTCCGTTGGGTGCTGCTCCCGCCAAACATCCACCAGCCCCCAGGTGCACAGCCATTCACTAAGCTTTTCGGCTATTCTAGTTGATGCAGCACCCCGCAGCGGCGGTGTTGTTCTGTCCATGTTTATGTCTAGTATTGCATTGAAGTCCCCCCCTATTAGTAATTCCCCTGTGCATTGGCGGGTAAGTTGGCTCGACAATCTAGTCAGAAAGGGGATTTGGTCATGATTAGGGGCATAAATGCAGCTTATAACAATCGGGGTACCGTGCAGTCTCCCTTCCAATATCACATATCTACCTTCCCGGTCTATGTTGGAAGAGTCTATCACCAGAGGGACCCCGGCCCTAACCCATATCATTACGCCTCTTGCATATGCTGAGTATTCTGTGGCAAACACTAGACCCCTCCACCTTCGTCTTAGCTTTTCCACCTCCCCAGCTGTCAAATGTGTCTCCTGTAGCATTGCCACCTGTACTCCTCTTCTCTTTAAGTATGAAAGAATTCTATGTTGTTTAGCCGGCGTGCCCATCCCCCTAACATTCCACGTTAAGAGATTGTAGTCCGCCATTTTAGTGCAAAAGCCTGGTGAGGGCGCCCCTGGTTCCCACAGGCCCCCAACTTGCCCCTTCTTGTATTCTGACTCATGTTGTAGCTAAGTATCGCCAACCATTTTGCCACTTTAACTTGTAACTGTAAATGTAAACCCCAACTCCCCCTCCCCAGGGCGCCTACCAAACTGTGGGCAGCCCAGACAACTATGCACAGTGCAACTTGTTCAAACATATCACTGCAGTTCTCGCCAGCTTAAGTGGACAGGCGAGGTTTTGGGTTGGGGGGTGGCCAGCTCCGGAGAGGCCTCTTGTTCAGTCCTTGCACTGTGTCTCCGGGCCCCCACCTGCCGGAGTTATCCGAGTTCGTCAGCAGTCTGCGGTGTCACCCTGGGGGCACATGTCGAACCGCTCGTTTCTCCAGCCGAGGACACCATCGTATCGTCCGACTCCTCCCCCGAGCCCTCCGGGGGAGTTGCACCCCCACTCACTCGGGCCGCCACCTCCAGGGCCGCCCTTTTGCCTTTTTCTTTCTGTGTCTGTCTTGGTACCAGCCGCGGGCGACCCCCGGGCCCTCGCGTCCTCTGGGACCGTCGGGTCCGACTCCCCACCGCTCCCGGGTTCGCAGGCCGCCCCCCTTGAGGTCCATTTTTCTCAAGCCATTCCCACGCTTCCTCCGGAGACTGTAGGAAGGTGGTCTTCCCCGCCAGTATCACTCTCAGTCTGGCTGGATAAAGCAAGGAGTATTGTATCCCTTCTTCCCTTAGAGCCCGCTTGACTGCCAGGAATGAGGCTCGTTTGCTCTGGACTTCCAGTGTGTAGTCCGGAAATAGTGTCACCTCTCCGTTTGCTACTTTAAACGGGCCCAGCTCTCTAGCCTTCTGTATAAGAGTGTCTCTGTAGTGCAGTAACTTGGCAATCACTACACAAGGTGGTCTGCCAGGGGGAAGAGGCCTCGACGGCATCCGGTGCGCACGCTCCAGCGTGTAGAAGGGGGACAGGCATCCAGGTGCTACCGCTGTGCTGAACCATTTCTCCAGGAACTCCACCATGTTGGTTCCCTCAGCCCCCTCGGGGAGGCCTACCACCGGCACGTTGTTTCTCCTGTTTCTCCCTTCCGCGTCTTCAGCTCTTTGTACATGCCGTGCCATTCTGGTGGCAAGGGAGGTCACCTCGGCCGCTAGATCTTTCTGTTTCGGCCCGATATCTGCCAACGTGGATTCTGTTTCTTTAACTCTGTACGCCAGCTTGTGATGGTCTGCTCTCAGTAGGTCTACCTCAACCGCTACTTGGTTAATGTCGCGTTGTAGTGTTGTTTTTGTGTCCTCTATCGCCCCTAATATTTTGTCTAGGGTTTCCTGTACATTGAACTGGGAATGGCCCTGTGCCTCCATTTTTTTGTGCTCCGCCAGCGTCGTAGTGTCCGTGATTTTGCGCTTTTGTCGGGCCTTGGGGGACATCTATTGGGAGGGGCGGGGGGGTTCACACCCCATGGGCGCTAGTCCGAGTCACGCCGCTGGCTCCTGCCTTCTACAGCTCCGGGCCACAGGTCCAGCCACAACTCCAGACGGGTGCAGGGCAGTCCCCCCAAGGGCGCGCCAGTTATCTACGATTTGCTGCTACTGAGCCAGGGAGATCTGCGCTGGTATCCCGCGGGTAGCCGCTACTCCCTACTACCCTGATCTTTCCAGTAGTAACTCCGCGCGTTTGCACCCCAGGGTACAGCTCCACCCGCTCCGCCGTTGCGTCTCAGTGCTCCCAGGGTGCACGCTTCAGGCCGGTAGATCGCCGTGGGCCCAGGTCGGTCACGCGCCCTCGTCAGATCACACCCGCCTCCTCTGGGTACTCACTGTGGCGTTAGTGGTCCTTTGGGACCCGTCCCAGGCCTCCCAGGCTCCGGTTCCGTCTGGTTACAGGAGCCACCGGTACATGGGGTCACCAGCAGGCTGCACCAGGTACCCCGCCCGCAGCGCTCCCGGTCAGGCGCCTAGCCAGTCTCGACTCGCTGGCCGAATCAAACTTGTTGCTGATTTCGGGCACACAGGTCAAGCCCCGCCTTTTTCCGTTCAATGTGGGGGCGAGCTTGGTTTATTATTGTAGGTTCCTCCACCGTATCAGCTTGCTGAATGCCCTCAACAGGGCCAGATCGGATCCCCTTCCATCGGCGTGAGTACTATCCAGGGCCGCATCCCGCTCCGGAGGGGCTGTCCGCCCCCCCCCTCTCGTGCGCTGTATCTCCCGGGGTCTTCCAGCACCCCCACAGGACCCCTCACCTCCACGGGGCCCAGGAGCGGGACCGCACAATTCGCCAACACTCGCGGGAACTAATCCCGGCTGCCGTCCGCAGCGCCGCCGGGTGCAGGCCTCCCGCGGCCCGCCAGGCGCGGCCCAACTCCCTTCTTTAATTGTCTGACGGACCCCTCCTGGTGCGCTGTCTCTCCCGGGGTCTTCCGGCCCCCCCCAGCCCTCCTCACCTCCACGGGGCCCAGGAGCGGGACCGCGCAATTTGCCAACACTCGCAGGAACTAGTCCCGGCTGCCGTCCGCAGCGCCGCGGGGCGCAGGCCTCCCGCGGCCCGCCGGTCTCCCCCGCTCCTCGGAAGGCCGGGCACGGCCCAACGACCTTCTTTAATTTGTCCGACGGACACCTCCAGGTGTCCGCGACTCTGCTTCGGTGAGAGCCTCTCGGGGCCTCACTGTGGTTTCCGGTCGCCTCCTCGCGCCTGGCCGCGCCCGGGGCCGGCCCGCCGCCTCACGCAAGGCCCCGGCTCTGGGTCCCGGGATAGGCCGCGAACCTCTCCCTCGGCTGGCAGTCGGGTCCGAGCGCCCCGCGATCTCAGCGGGGGCTCAGTCACCCCCAGGGGCAGTTCCCGATCACCTACTCTCTCTGGGTTCCGGATTGCCCGGAGATGGCTCGCATTTATTGCTGATTTATGTCGGCCCTTCCGGAGCGAGTGGATTAAGCGTGCGCCATCTCCGGACCGTTGCCCATGCCCCCCGTGTGGGAACTTGGTAGACGACTGTTTAACAAAGGTCACCATTTGCACGTAGATAATTTCTACACTGGAGTGCAGTTGTTCAAGGAGTTGTTAGAGTGGACACTGTTGCTTGTGGCACAATCCGTTCTAACCGGAAAGGCAATCCAAGGGAGCTTGTCTGTAAAAAATTTGAGAGGGGACAGTACAGTGCCTTGCGGAATAATGAGCTGCTAGCTCTGAAATTTTCAGACAGGAGGGATGTGTACATGCTATCTACCATCCATGATGAGAGTACTTCCCCTGTGACTGTTTGGGGTCAGGTTGCGGAAGTGCGCAAACCTGCGTGCATTTTGGACTACAATAGGCACATTGGTGGTGTTGATAGAGTAGATCAGAGGTTGGAACCTTACACTGCTCTTCGTAAGTCTTACGTGTAGTATAAAAAGTCGGCCCTACATTTATTTCATTTGGCAACTTTTAATGCTTTTATTGTGTTCAAGGATTGTTCACCTGAGTCAAGGATGACATTTATTAAATTTCAGGAGTCAGTGATAGAGAGCCTTGTTGTGGTGGACGGGCAACAGTTCCTAGAGTAGAAGTGGTGGAGGATGTGGCTAGAATGAAAGATCGCCACTTTCCAGATCACATTCCTCCCACTCCCAAAAAAGACTTGCCCACAAAGAAATGTAGAGTATGTGCACGGAGATCAATCCGGAGGGAGAGCCGGATGTACTGCCCCGAATGCCCTTCAAAGCATGGGCTGTGTGTGCCCGGCTGTTTTAGAAGTTACCACACAAGGAAAAACTTTTGGGAAATACCGTGAGCGTAAACTGCCTATTTTATATTTTCATATGTTCGGTTTCACAGTTGGCATTACTGTCATGTATTTAGTTAGAGCTTTTGTAATTGTAGTTTTGTACTTATTTTATAAGTAGTTAGTGGTTTCTTTGTTGTTTATAAACAAAAAAAAAGTGATGGCAGTGGACGTGGGGTGGCGCTTGGCTGGCGGTATGGGTGGGTGGCGCTTGGCTGGCAGTGTGCTTGGGATGACATTTGGCTGGCGGTGTGTTTGGGGTGGCGCTTGGCTGGCGGTGTGCTTGGGGTGGTGCTTGGCTGACGGAATGGGTGGGGTGGTGCTTGGCTGGCGGTATGGGTGGGGTGGCGCTTGGCTGGAGGTGTGCTTGGGGTGGTGCTTGGCTGGCGGTATGTGTGGGGTGGCGCTTGTCTGGCGGTATGGGTGGGGTGGTGCTTGGCTGGCGGTGTGCTTGGGGTGGCGCTTGGCTGGCGGTGTGCTTGGGGTGGCGCTTGGCTGGTGGTATGGGTGGGGTGGCGCTTGGCCGGCGGTGTGCTTGGGGTGGCGTTTGGCTGGCGGTGTGCTTGGGGTGGCGCTTGGCTGGCGGTATGGGTGGGGTGGCACTTGGCTAGCGGTGCCAGCCAAACGCCAGTCCACACACTCATCAGCTGGTGTGATTGCTGTATCAGGCATGTGGGCGTATGAAAGTGATGGGCCCTTGACTGGTGCTGTCTGTCGATGCAAGTGTTGTAATGTGCTGGGCCCGTGGCTGGCGGCGTGAATGGTCTTGTGCATGTCATGTATGAAAGGTGTGTGAATGGACTGTAAAGCGGTTGGTGCCTTGCCGTGGCTTTACAGCTCACGAGCTGTGAGTCATTGGTTCAGTTTTTTGGCCTTTCAGTTATTACCAGTGCATTTCACTTTTGTGAAATCTCTTGTTAATAAAATTTGATCTACTGAACCATCACTCACCCTCGTGCCAAATCCAACCAGTATGTGTGGTACAAATGACAAAACCTGCTGCGCTGTAATCAGGCGTCGCAGCACACTTGAGACACGCTAGGTGTCTCAGGTGGGACCCCGATGATGAAGCATGCCACCAACTTGGTTGGTGGGTGAGGGGTCTTTTTCACATAACCTAAGTGCGTTTCCTTTCCCAATTTTAGTGTTGGGAACATCAGACGTATGTGGACACATCAAAATGATATATTACAAAACTACCTGTGTTTAGGGGAGAGGGTGCACCTATGTTTTTGGTCCTGGGTGTGGCCTTCATCTATGGAAACCTACCAAACCCACACATTTTTTAAAACTAGACACCCCAAGGAGTCCAGGGAGGTGTGGCTTGTGTGGATCCCCCAAAATTATCTTACCCAGACTCCTCTGCAAACCTTAAAATTTGCTTAAAAAAGCATATTTTCCTGACTTTTGTTTGTACGATCACCGCTCCAGCCCAAAATCCCTACTCCCCAGCGTTCCCCTCAGTCTCCCAAGTAAAATGACATCTCACTTGTGTGGGTCCCCAAAGCAGAGTCAGCCTAAAGATGTATAAAAGAAGAATATGTCCTTATCAACTCGCTGTGCTATCCCCTCTGTCTCTACAAGTTTTTGGCCTTATTCTGTTGCAGGCACCTGGCCCACCTACACAAGTGAGGTATCATTTTTATCGGGAGACTTGGGGGAACGCTTGGTGGGAGGAAATGTGTGGCTCCTCTCAGATTACAGAACTTTATGTCACTGAAATGTGAGGAAAATGTGTGTTTTTAGCCAAATGTTGAGGTTTGCAAAGGATTCTGGGTAACAGAACCTGGTCAGAGCCCCACAAGTCACCCCATATTGGATTCCCCTAGGTCTCTAGTTTTCAAAAATGCACAGGTATGGTAGGTTTCCCTAGGTGCCGGCTGAGCTAGAGGCCCAAATCTACAGGTAGGCACTTTGCAAAAAAACACCTCTGTTTTCTGTCAAAAAATGGGATGTGTCCATGTTGTGTTTTGGGGCATTTCCTGTCGCGGGCGCTAGGCCTACCCACACAAGTGAGGTATCATTTGTATCGGGAGACTTGGGGGAACGCTGGGTGTGAGGAAATTTGTGGCTCCTCTCTGATTCCAGAACTTTCTGTCACCGAAATGTGAGGAAAATGTGTTTTTTTAGCCACATTTTGAGGTTTGCAAAGGATTCTGGGTAACAGAACCTGGTCAGAGCCCCACAAGTCACCCCATCTTGGATTCCCCTAGGTCTCTAGTTTTCAAAAATGCACAGGTTTGGTAGGTTTCTCTAAGTGCCGGCTGAGCTAGAGGCCAAAATCTACAGGTAGGCACTTTGCAAAAAACACCTCTGTTTTCTGTTTAAAAATGGGATGTGTCCGCGCTGTGTTTTGGGGCATTTCCTGTCACGGGCACTAGGCCTACCCACACAAGTGAGGTATCATTTTTATCGGGAGACTTGGGGGAACATAGAATAGCAAAACAAGTGTTATTGCCCCTTGTCTTTCTCTACATTTTTTCCTTCCAAATATAAGAGAGTGTGCAAAAAAGACATCTATTGGAGAAATGCCCTGTAATTCACATGCTAGTATGGGCACCCCAGAATTCAGAGATGTGCAAATAACCACTGCTCCTCAACACCTTATCTTGTGCCCATTTTGGAAATACAAAGGTTTTCTTGATAGCTATTTTCCACTCTTTATATTTCAGCAAATGAACTGCTGTATACCTGGTATAGAATGAAAACCCACTGCAGGGTGCAGCTCATTTATTGGCTCTGGGTACCTAGGGTTCTTGACGAACCTACAAGCCCTATATATCCCCGCAACCAGAGGAGTCCAGCAGACGTAACGGTATATTGCTTTAAAAAATCTGACATTGCAGGAAAAAGTTACAGAGTAAAACGTAGAGAAAAATTGCTTTTTTTTTACCTCAATTTCATTTTTTTTTTCCAGTTGTTATTTTCTGTAGGAATCCCTTGTAAGATCTACACAAATTACCCCTTGCTGAATTTAAAATGTTGTCTACTTTTCAGAAATGTTTAGGTTTCTGGGATCCAGCATTTATTTCACGCCCATTACTGTCGCTGACTAGAAGGAGGCTGAAAGCACAAAAAATCGTAAAAATGGGGTATGTCCCAGTAAAATGCCAAAATTGTGTTGAAAAATTGGGTTTTCTGATTCAAGTCTGCCTGTTCCTGAAAGCTGGGAAGCTTGTGATTTTGTTTCACAGTAAACCCTTTGTTGATGCCATTTTCAGGGAAAAAAACACAAGACTTCTTCTGCAGCCCCTTTTTCCCATTTTTTGGAAAAAAACGAAATTTTCACTGTATTTTGGCTAATTTCTTTACCTCCTTCAGGGGAACCCACAAAGTCTGGGTACCTCTAGAATCCCTAGGATGTTGGAAAAAAGGACGCAAATTTGGCTTGGTTAGCTTATGTGGACAAAAAGTTATGAGGGCCTAAGCGCGAACTGCTCCAAATAGCCAAAAAAAGGCCTGGCACAGGAGGGGGAAAAGGCCTGGCAGCGAAGGGGTTAAATATGATTAAAGTGTAGATTCCCTTTGGGAGCGAATGGACATGTGGAGTTTGGGGTCTTTGAGCTCACAATTTAAAAATACATCTTTTAGTAAAGTTGATTTTAATATTGTGTGTTTGAAAATGCCACTTTTAGAAAGTGAACATTTTCATGCTTATACCATTAATAGTTGACTGCACACAATTACCATCACATGGACAGGGAGCTAGGTCTGCATGGGAATTGCATTCAGGTGGAAATCCCACCATTAAAGGAATGTAATTAAATCAAAATCTTGTGAGGATAAAACAATGCTGCCTATTCCGAATATCAGACAAAAAGGATTGGACCCTTTCCTGATGAGGTATTTGCTCAGATGATTTGTGCCGATTGACCGCCACTCTGGTGGACATCATCACCCCCAAGTACTTCTCTTTCAGCCTACATTTGGAGAAGGAACTACGAGTCCTTGCACTGGAAATCAGCTCTGGGAATCCAATCTTCTCAAACACTGATTTAACATAGGCATGCCAAGGGATAGCTAAAGCCCCAACCCTGGGTAAGCAGTCATTAATAACCAAACAATACAGTGGGGCAGATTCCCTTGCCCAAGTGGTTCGCCACAGCAATAACGGAGCAAGCTTTATTTTATCCTCCAAATATGGCATGCCAAGTTCCTCATGACATAAAAATGTAGAGCACCGACGCGGGACTGGTAACACGCTCCTAAAAGAAGAGTTTTTGGCTCTCTGAACCATACCCGTGTACACCATGCCCTAAATGCCTGCCCTCTAACAAGCCACAGAGACTGATTTCAATTCATAAATAGACAAAAGCTATTTTACAGGGGTAATGCCCAATTTCTCGCTGAAGCGCTACAGCCCTAACACAGTCTTTCCCAACAGAGCCACTCTATTTTCCCCCATCAGCTTCCATGTGGATTTACTATCAAATAAGACCCCCAAATAGGAGAAAGTAGACATCTCTTCAATTCTGGTATTCGTAATATGAGAGCATGGGGTTTTCTTTGGGTGCTTCCCCCAACTCATTATAAATGTTTTCTCCGGTCATTAACCTAAAGATCAAGGTCTTTCATGAAGCTACCATAATCATCAAAAGCCCTGCAGAGCTCGCCTTGTCCTTGCAATTAAGACTGAGTCGTCCACAGATAGTAAAATCAGCAGATATTGGGCGCCCACCTCAATTCCATTTGTATACAAAGAAAATAGAAAGGGAGCAAGTGCGCACCCTTGCCTCATACAACGCCTGATGCCAAATGGGTCTGTACAATTCCCGTCCCTGCCATAACGAACAGATGCTTTAGTCTCTGAATACAACTGCCTAATGAAGGTTGTAAGCCCAGAGCTTTGTGTGGGTAACACAGTCAAAGGCTGTTGATAAGCCCATGAAAGCCATGAATGCTGTGCTTTATTAATCAGAGCATATTTAGAAGTAACCAATCTAAGGTTCGGGAATTGGTATATTGGGCCCATTCCCTTCTTAAAGCCATGTTGAGTGTCAGCAAGAAAGTTATTTGCTTGTGCCCTCTCCTCTACCCTCTGCAGTAGGACACGGACCATTATTTTTGCTTTAGAATCCAAGAGGGATATGGGCCTATAGTTCACTGGAAGGGATCTATCCCCTTTTTAAAAGGGGGAGTATAACAGATTCATACCATGTTGCAAGTAACCCAGCCCTAACAAATGCGTTAAAAACATTAGTTAAAAGGGGGCCCCACACCTCCTGGCAGTCCCGGAAGAGATCCACAGAGACTTCATTGGGGCAAGGTACCTTTCTCCTAAAAGACTTATATCAGGGCAGTATGTACTTCTTCTAAGCCAAAGGCCAAGGACAAAGGCGTGGACGAGTTACAGAATGTACCTCTGCAAGCCAGAGTACAGACTCAAAAGATGCTCCACCCACTACATAGCCTGCACATGCACGTCTGAAGAATAGTCAGGCCTCTCTTTGAAATAGGAAGAGTTCACTACCCTCCAAAATGCTGCACTGTCTTTTGTTTGACTTGCCCTACTAAGATCTTCCCATGCCTTCTTCCTGATCTCTCTGGCCCGAACCATCCTCGCTAACAGATATTCAGCCCCGGCCTGGTTTATCAAAAATCTACCTCTTGGCTCCACACACAAAGCGGTGTTGAGTTTGGCAAGGGCGCTAGTACATGTGGCATTAAACCACCCCCCAGCATCCCACCCCTTTGTATTGGCGGGTCTAATGTGCACTGCACAATTTCCCCAAATGGCTCCTTAACCACGCCAGGGTCCGCTTCCGCATCTAAACATAAGGAAAATGCCTGGTGCTTGTCCCTCAAATGACAGGACCGGAAGTTGGCATAATCCACCCTTGACCATTTAATGCTAAAGCCGTTTTTCTTCCCCCAAATGAGTGACACCCTGTTCTGGTCTAAGGCTTCATTGTTTCCACTCCCTTTAAACTACAACACAGGAAGGCGTGATCACTGAAACCACTAAAAGTAGCTCGGAAGTCCCACAGGAATATTCCTACCAGCTCTGAGCTAAGCATATAATCAATTGTAGTGGGTCAAATTCTGCCTGAAAAAGTGGGGATCAGACCACCCCTCCCCTCCCCTTCTTTGTTCAGCACTTTAAGATTATGCTTTACAACAAAGTTGTTAGGAGCATTACCATAAGCATTGTGCTTAAAGTGGGTGAAAGGCTGCTTTCTAGATTCAATAAGCCTGCAATTTGATAGCAAAGGAACTATGCAGTAATATGCATTAAAATCCCCCACCCATACAATTTCCACCGGGTTCTGGAGAGAGCTCTTAAGGCAACTAACACTATTCTCCAGCGATTCAATCACCTAAGCGTCGGAGCCTTAAAAGACGCTGTTATAATAGGTAATTAACAAAAGGTCCCAGTCTAGATTTATATCAAATGGTGTACATTGAAACTGGGTAGAGTCGCTAAACTGTCTAATAATTTTCCCCGCAAAAGTATTAGTTACAAACATAGCCAGCTCTCCCTTAGCCCTGCCTACCTTGACAGGACAGCAAGAGTGAAGTATGACTGGTACTCATCTATATCATATGTGTCAGTTGCCTATGTCTCCTGAAGGCATATGTCATAACTTGAAACCATTTCCAACCACACAGGATTACCCATCTTCCTCCCCAGCCCCCAACGTTCCACAATAAAATCTTCACCACATCAGGTGGAAGATGAGCCATTATACTTTGCCATAACGAGTCTGTTCCCTATTTATATTAAGAGGGGGGCTCAAAACGTAGCCTAACAAGGAATCAATTAAAATGGCTGAAATCTGTTTGTTAGGTGAAGCCCTGGAGGGTAGCCAAGAGTCCCTTCTTATTAGTTAGACCCAGATTTCCTCAGCTTCGCCCTCTGTACTGCTCTAAGAGGCATCTGGGTTTATAAAAAAAAAGCCTAATTGGAGGGTGGTAATACTGTATTAAATTAGTATGATCCAAAATGATCAGCTGTTTCCTTTGAATTCTTTGCACACAAATATTTTTATTTCATGTTACACATCATTATATAGATAAATGTATAACAATTTAAGATGTATTAGTTATCTTTTATTGTCTTTCATCTTTTTAATATTTATCATTTCAATTATTATGTACATATGACAACATGTTATAAGTTGTCAGAGTGTTCCAATTTAAATATGCAATAATAGCAATTTACCTATAGAGGTTCTACTTGAAAAATGACTTGTGAATTCAACTTTCTGTATTTTTGCAGTCTTTCACTGATGAGTAAAACACATAATAGTTTGCGGTTTATGTGAGTACAATTTCAACTAACACATTTTAATTTCAGATTTTTCTTTTTTTATGCAATAGTAGAATTTACAATTTAACTGAAATTTCATGTTGGTAATAGGCAGTGAATTGTGGAACATTTTCCGAATAATGCCAAATTATAGTTTATGTGTCGTAAAGAGGTGGCTTCAATAATTTATGGCAATGTATTTTCATTCCAAATCTTCCCAGCATCCTCTGCAAGTGTACAACAACATTGTCCTGCACCACAATCCATGATTCTCCAGTCGGGATGCATGGTCGTGTGAGAAGGCCAAGCATAGCTCTGACCCTTCCTTAATAGTACATGTTTTTTCAATCAAATATGAACTTTTCACATTGGGTAAAAAACCTTCTTGTAATATATTTTTTTTGCAGTTTGTCAATGAAAACACATACATAGAGCATAAAAATATACTAGAAGAGAAGGTTACAGGCATCTGCGGATCTAGTAAGTTTACATCTCGTTTCTTGTGCAATGTGGTTGTGTCTTCTTTCGGTGATATACTTGTGGATACATGGCTTACATACCCTTAATCGTATATCCCTATTCCAAGCGAGCTACCCTGCAAAGGGGAACATTAACAATAAATTCAATCAAATAGTGGCATGTCGCTGTAGGAAAGAGATTAATGGGGGAGAAGTCACTCAATTGACCTACAAGAATGGGCCCACCATGCAAGCGAAGACTCCCATCAAGCAGCGAAAGAGAGGGGAGAAGACAGCGGGGGGCGGGGCGGGGGGGCAAACACTACAGAGGAGGGGACACTCAGCTGCGAACCCCGTTTAGCAGAGTGTAGCTGTCGGGCGTCGCAGGTCAGAGCCACCTGCCAGGCAGGTGGGTTGGCGATATGCTGAGGAGCAATGAGGGCCCACCAGGGATAATGTTGTTTGTGGCAGATGTGGGTCTATTTCCCAGTCTCGGGCATGGTTGGCCCTCGACCTGCACCCACTTTAAACAGCGTATCTCACTCAACCAGTATCCTAGAGCGTAAGCCTGATAGCCACAATTATATTAGGGGGCCAAGAGCTGATTTCCAATTCATGGCTATCCATCATTTAGTGAGAATCAAGGCCAGATTGATAAACGTATTTGAGGATTTTCATTTGGCCGTACATGTGGTGAGCCCTAGCAAACAATGCAAAGCTTCCTTCGGCAAGGGTGATCCCAGGACTTCTATGGATGCGTGAGTATATCATCCCATTAAAAGCTGATGAAGGGGAAATTCCAAACCATATGGATAAAGTCTGGCTCACAAGCAGAGCAACGGAGGCCGGCATCCCTGGCACTGGGGTACATATGCTTTATTCTATTGGGAGTGAGATAAGTGTGATGGAAATAATTGAACTGGGTGAATTTAAGTCTTGTGTCGGTAGAGATGATTTTAGCCACCCCTGTGGACTGTGTCCATTGCCTGTCTGTGAGCACAGTATTCAGTTCAGTCTCCCAGTATGTGAAGCACTTGAAGCAGTACACCCCAATCCGTGCGCAATGAACTGTATGGGCAGGTAACAGCTCACCTGGCAGTGTCTACAAAAACTGAGATGCTTCTGGCTCGTCATGTGCCCTATGCCAATTTGGCACATGGGAGTAGCATAAATTAGGAAGAAGCCCGGTAGAATACCATAGTCATCCATCAGGGCTTCAAAAGTATACTGTAGTTTATCATTAAAAAGATGCCCCCAAGTAGTTAGGCCCGCTTTCATCCACTAGATCACTTCTTGTTGCAGCCAAAGCACGGAACACCCCATCATTTCATAGAGAAGCAAGCCCAGTGCAAAGGGAGTATGTGTACGATGCTTAATAGTGTAGATGCCCTTGTAGGCCCTAGCCACTTGCATAAGGACACCCCCCGAACCATCTCCTTGGAGCCTAACAACCATTGTAACATCACAGGTGGAGCAAACCGCTGTAGTTTCCTTATCAAACTGATATAGTTTATGCTTGTAAGAGACTTGGAGCACAAAACCTCAGGCTGTAAAGGTCTACTAGGATATTAACATCCCAGATATATAGACATGTAAATGCAGTCACTCACCAGGTAGTACTTCAATTTACATAGCTACAGCCATTTATACTACAACGGAAATGTTTAAAAAAAAAAAACGCAAAACTGGAACTCTCAATTATATATTTGGAGGCCCATTCATCAAGGGCTTGCATTGGCCTTGCATCGGCCTTGCATCACGTAGTATGACTCAAGGGAGATGCAAGCAGTAAGTCGTATTTATCAAGTGACTCAAAAGCACAACTGCTCTGTTTTCAGGTAAATGCATGATGCAACTGTTACGCTATATCTGGCAGCATCACACTGAAAATAATTTATGCAACATAGGTGGTCCTGTATAAATTCCAATGCAAATGTAGCACAGTGGTATTTATCACCATATCACTGTCTCACGCATTGTGGTGAAGTGTAACACAACAATATAAATGTGTCAGAATGATGCGTATCACCAACGCAGGCTTATGAAATGACGCAGTGGCTGTAGTATAAAAATCTCACCATCACAGAACACTTTGGCAAGCTCAACTACGCAATGGAGATAGTCATTTTGCAGCAAAGGAGGAAGAAATGTCTATTACATTAGCAAATCTCTCAATGAACTCAGGGAGGAGAAGGTAATTCAGTCATACAGAATGAAGACGAACCGTATCAAGGAATTGTTTGTAGAAGATATTGCCAAGTCTTCAGCCAGCAATTTCAAGGGCTAATGCATCTCAGCACATGTGCAATTGGTGTCTGTTCTACACAAGTTGGCCTCAGGAGATTTTCAAAGCACATCTGCAAGATTGGCTGGCATGTCTTAGGTAGCATTTTCAGCATTTCTTCCATCTGGTTTGGGTGCCATTATAAAACCTACACCCCAGTATCCTCTCTCCCAAAAACCAGCCAACAACAATTAGCTACCAAACAAGGTTCTATAACATTGATGGACTCCCTCATGTGCTTGGTGCCATTGATTGCCCATGAGTAATTTGCGCCATCTGGTACCACTTCACACATTTTTAGAAACTGCAAACACAATTACTTGATGATAGTCCAGACAATAGTTGATCATAATGGACTGTTAATCAATGTCCTTGCCAAGTATCCTGGAAGTGGCCATAATGCATACATATTTGGGCACAGTACCATCTACAAAGTTTTTGAAATTGGCAGACATGGGAATGGGATACTCGTTGGTAAGAAAAACAGGATTATTCAAGACATCAACTAAATTGAAAAGTCTGACAAAAATTGACCTATTGTCTGTGTAAGGCAGAGCTGGCAGCTGCAAACCAATTTATTTTTAGAACATCAGACTGTAGGAGGCTGGCCTGGCTTATAGTGGGTACCTGATGGTACTTACACCTTGTGCCAGGACCAGTTATCCCTTATTAGTAGATTAGTAGTGTTCTAGCAGATTAGGCTGATAGAGGTAGCTATAGCAGAGCAGCTTAGGCTGAACTAGGACACATGCAAAGCTCCTACCATACCACATATATCATATAGCACTATCTCATAAGAAACACAATACTCAGAGTTACTAAAAATAAAGGTACTTTATTTTAGTGACAATATGCCCAAAGTATCTCAGAGGATATACTCCCTTAGCAGGTAATTAAAGTACACAAAATATACACACAAACCAGAATCAGGTAAGCATCAGTTGGAAAAGTAGTGCAAATACTGTAGAATATAATAGGATGCAATAGAAGATGATAGGCCTAGGGGCAACACAAACCATATAATCCAAAAGTGGAATGTGAACCACGAATGGACCCCAGGCCTAGTTTAGTGTGTAGAGGGTCACTGGGAGTGCAAGAAAACACTAAGTGTGTCCAAGATACCCCACCCCAAGACCCTGAAAAGTAGGAGTAAATTTACCCTACTACCCCAGAAAGACAGTAAAGTCAAGATAGGGGATTCTGCAACTGCAACAACTGACTGCAAAGCACTGAAGATGGATTCCTGGACCCGAGGACCTGCAAAGGAAGGGGACCAAGTCCAAGAGTCACGCAATTGTCCACGGGGGGGCAGGAGCCCACTAAACCCCGGATGAAGGTGCACAAGGGCTGCCTCCAGGTGGAAGAAGCCAAAGATTCTGCAACAACGTAAAGTGCCAGGAAATTCTCCTTTGTTCAGAAGATGTCCCATGGCGTGCTGGAGGATGCAGAGTTGTTTCCACGCAGAAAGACCGCAAACAAGCCTTGCTAGGTGCAAGAGTTGCAGTTAAAGAAAATGGGAGCTGCACGGGCCCAGGAAGGATCAGGAGGTCGCCCCTTGGAGGAGGAGACAGAGGGGGTGCTCAGCAACAGAGAGAGCCCATGCAGAAGCAGGCAGCACCCACAGAAGTACTTGAACAGGCATTCAAGAAATGTGAGCATGGCCATCATCTCAACACAACAAAAGAGGGTCCCACGAAGTCTGTGGTCAAGTCAGCGAGTTGAGCAATGCAGGACAGAGTGCTGGGCACCTGGGCTATGCTGTGCAGAAAGGATTCCTTGCAAAAGTGCACAGAAGCTGTAGCAGCTGCAGTTCATGCAGTACCCAGGATTACTGTCTGGCGTGGGGAGGCAAGGACTTACCTCCACCAAATTTGGACAGAAGGACCACTGGACTATCGGGGTCCCTTCAAACCAGCTCCTGTGTTCCAGGGACCAGGCTCGTTGAGATGAGAGGGGACCCAGAGGACCTATGATGCAGAAGTTTGGTGCCTGCGTTAGCAGGGGGAAGATTCCGTCGACCCACAGGAGATTTCTTCTTGGCTTCCAGTGTAGGGTGAAGGCAGACAGCCCACAGAGCATGCACCACCAGGAAACAGTCAAGAAAGCCAGCAGGATTAGGTGCTACAATGTTGCTGGTAGTCGTCTTGCTACTTTGTTGTGGTTTTGCAGGCGTCCTGGAGCAGTCAGCGGTCGATCCTTGGCAGAAGTTTAAGAGAGAGATGCAGAGGAACTCTGGTGAGCTCTTGCATTCGTTAGCTGAAGAGAAGCCTAAAGGAGAGACCCTAAATAGCCCTCAGAGGAGGATTATCCACCTAACCAGGTAAGCACCTATCAGGAGGGGTCTCTGACGTCACCTGCTGGCACTGGCCACTCAGAGGCCTCCATTGAGCCCTCACACCTCTGTATTCAAGATGGCAGAGGTCTGGGACACACTGGAGGAGCTCTGGGCACCACCCCTGGGGTGGTGATGGACAGGGGAGTGGTCACTCCCCTTTCCTTTGTTCAGTTTCGCACAGAGCAGGGGCTGAGGGATCCCTGAACCGGTGTGGACTAGCTTATGCAAGGAGGGCACCATCTGTGCCCTTCAAAGCATTTCCAGAAGCTGGGGGAGGCTACTCCACCCCAGCCCTTAACACCTATTTCCAAAGGGAGAGGAAATCCGTTGTTCTGCATTCCTGGGACAGGGCTGCCCATACCCCAGGAGGGCAGAAACCTGTCTGAGGGTTGGCAGCAGCGGTAGCTGCAGAGAAAATCCCAGAGAGCTAGTTTGGCTGTACCCGGGGTCCATGCTGGAGCCCCGGGGATGCATGGGATTGGCACCCCAATACCAAATTTGGCTTGGTGGGTCAATTCCATGATCTTAGACATGTTACATGGCCATATTCGGAGTTACCATTGTGAAGCTACATATAGTTATTGACCTATATGTAGTGCACATGCGTAATGGTGTCCCCACACTCACAAAGTCTGGGGAAATCGCCCTGAACAATGTGGGGGCACCTTGGCTAGTGCCAGGGTGCCCTCACACCTAGTAACTTTGCACCTAACTTTCACTAACTGAGGGTTAGACATATAGGTGACTCATAAGTTACTTAAGTGCAGTGTAAAAATGCTGTGAAATAACGTGGATGTTATTTCACTCAGGCTGCAGTAGCAGTCCTGTGCAAGATTTGTCTGAGCTCCCTATGGGTGGCAAAAGAAATGCTGCAGCCCATAGGGATCTCCTGGAACCCCATTACCCTGGGTACCTGGGTACCATATACAAGGGAATTATAAGGGTGTTCCAGTGTGCCAATCAGAATTGGTTTAAATGGTCACTAGCCTGCAGTGACAATTTTAAAAGCAGAGAGTGCATAAACACTGAGGTTCTGGTTAGCAGAGCCTCAGTGATACAGTTATGCACCACACAGGGAACATATATAGGCCACAAACTATGAGCACTGGGGTCCTGGCTAGCAGGATCCCAGTGACACATATCAAACACACTGACAAATAGGGTTTCCACTATGAGCACTGGGGCTCTGGCTAGCAGGATCCTAGTGAGACAGTAAAAACCCTGTGGCATACACCCACAAACAGGTCAAAAGTGGGGGTAACAAGGCTAGAAAGAGGCTACCTTCCTACACGGACGTACACAAATTCAGCACAGGGACAAGATTATTACTATATAAAATAAATAGCTGTGGGGCAAGTATACATCCTTGCCGCACTGCCCGATTCATACTTATTTCCCTCGTGACCTCTCCATTTATTCCAAACCGCAACCTAGCCATAGTATTGGTATATAAAGCCAATACTCCATGAAGTAAATTTTGGTCCAAACCGTTGTCTAAGAGCAGTTTCCACAGCTTAGATCAATTGATGCAATTAAACATCATTAAGAGGTCCATAAAAGCCAAATAAATAACAGAATCTTTTGCTACTGTATATTTACCAATATTTAAGTTCAGATTTAGGCACAGTTCCACTGTGCCAATACCTGCCTAAAAGCCATACTGACAGCTATTTAGGATGCTGTTGTCTTGCACCCATTCTAACAAGCTATTATATATGACTCTACCTAAGATTTTTGCCGGTATATCAATTAACAATAATGGGCGGTAGCATTTTGGCTTTGAATGATCGCCCTTTTAAATATAGGAAAAATTGCCGAACTTGTCCAAGAGTGCAGAATGTTATCACCACTTTAGGTTATTGAAAACATTTGCCAACAATGGCGCCCATAACTCCACCTGACATTTTATTAAGTCAATGGGCACGCCATAGGGTCCTGGGGCTTCCCCCCTGCTTTGTTGAATTGCAATCGCTACTTATTGGATCTATATTTCTATCCACACGGGAAGAACAATCAAAGCCAGCCTGAGGCTTCACACTTCCTGGCCTTGATAACTTGATACAAAATGAACCTCCCAATCTGCCCCACTTATATGACAACTAGTAGAGGATAATGGCTTACCAAAGACCGAATGTTATGCACTGTAGTTCAGAACTTCTTACCGTCTCTGGAATAGGCCAAGCCCACCAGTATTTCCCAGTGGGAGGAAATTATTTAATTTTTCCTCCACCTCATCTCAGCTTTATACTGTTTCCGCAAAGACACATATAGCCACTGATGTACCATTGTGGGATTGTGTTACTGTGTTATGTCACACTGTTTGAGAGGACAGAATCACAGTATCTACAATGTCAAATAAATAAACTGGCAAATAATATGGTCAGCAATAATTTTTAATCTAAGAATAACTGTTAAATCATATGAATGTTGGAGATGTTTGTATGTGCAACAGTGTTGCAAGTCAGTAATACTTGAAATGTTAAAAAATAAAGCAATGTTGTCTAACACATCTTGTTATCCTAAGCATATGTGTTGCACGTGGCAGTATATGAAGGCTGAGGAAAGTACTAGAAAAACAAAAGGAAAGTGCACATCAAAATCAACGTCTGTTTTGCACTAACAGTGTAGTATCAAATCAGGAAATAAATATGGGCTCTAGTACATCTGTGATACAAACAGAACAAAGGGCAACAGACTTCCAGATACTACACCATTCAAAGTCAAAATACACACAGAAATAATAAGCCACATTGACATTGTCTATTAATGGGATGGAGAACTAAAATCTTTGTTCAAGTTGTCCTTATTTGCTGCATCTCAGTTTACCACAGTAATAGTGACATAATTAATATATAGTCTTACAAAAATGTGAAATACCAGGAAATAATCTAGGTAAAAAATTGACCAAGGTGATGTATCACAGTGTATTTACAATTAAAATAAAAAGTTATCATGCTAAAAAAGGTGTAAGAAGCATGGCACATAAGTACATATTAACAAAGAAGGAAAATCCACATACATACATGTATATACAAAAAGTGTTGTGGGCATGTCTGTAGATCTTTGTTACTTATTTCAACATTATTCGGCCTCATACGAAAAAAAGGCTATATTGCAACACCTATGTATCATTCTTAGTTCATCAAGACAACTTACCATGCAAAAAGCTTTAGCTGATATATGAAGAATCACAAATACAATTTCCAAGTAACATGTTGAATAATGGCTACAGTTCCTAAGTAACAATCCATGCAAACTTATTTTAACTAATCTAAGGTGTACAACAATTATGTGTACAGACAACTACATCAAAGGTCAAAAAAGGGTAATTGTATGTGTGAGTCATAAAGTAGTAATCACTGATCTTACCTCAATAGCTCATAATTTCAGCAAGATAATATGATCTAAAGTTGGCAACATTGTATACATATTGACTGCAATTCCCATATAGCTGATACAAATATTCTAACTTACTTACAATACTAATCTTCCGTATAAACATCAATATTACTATGTTGATTTCCATCTCACACTCTTTATGTATGCAAAATGACATTTGTGTAAAAAGCAATGGTGAACAATATCTAAAAATGATCAGCTTTAATTAAAAATAGGAAGGAATCTGCCAACATGCATTTTAAACATATTTAGTTATGTAGAAGTAACAACAAATCAATAATTAATATGAACGTTTTTCTCATTTCAGGTGAGAAAGGATGTGGATGCCAGGCATGGATTATGACCCCCTATCAAAATGCACAGGATGGATGGACAGAAAATCATATAATTTTTCTCTGACCTAAACAAAAAATGTTGTTTAGTGCATGTTTGGTTTTATAAAGTCCCATTTTAGATGCCTGGATCCATTTAGCGGTAGACTACTATACTCACAAACAATGGTTTGTAAGATAATGTTAGTCTCTGTAATATTGCACAACATATGTCTGAAACAAATGTACCATGGGAGTAAGACTGTGTGATCACACTTGAAGATGATGAGGACGATGAATCGGAAGCAGAAAATGAGCACTCAATGGCAGGTCATGTCAGATGTGTACAAATTGTAGCAATGTTTTTTACTTAATAGTTGTTAATTCAATGCCACTTATTTTGAATTTTTATTAGTGATCTGTAATATTAAATACGTTTTCACACACCTAAATATCTTAAAGTTTGTAGTCTTTAAATCTGTAAAACAATATGGACATAATCACTGTGACAGTTATCAAAAAGATGTACAGATATATCACACAGAAATGTGACATTCCAAATTATTTTATACAGACAATATTTTAAACTTCTCAGTTAGGTATGTGTGACATCTGATTCACTATCAACAAATTCTGATAGAAATGGTCATACTTATGAGCCCACACATATACATGACCCTCAATGTTGATAATTGTAAATCTACTTATTGTGCATAAAATATAATCCAATCACATCACCATGACTGATAGACTGTCAAAGATTGAGCATACAAGTAGCATTTCCCTCATTTAACTACACACTGCAAGAGGACTGTGCAATGATAAAAACTTTGTCAATGGGTGACTTGTGTATATCTAGTCGGCCTGTGGACTATCAAACATATGTCAGTCAGAGAAATTAACGTCTCACTCACATTGTGATATGCAACAATCAGCTGTGTACTGACCGATTGTCATAAAGATGCTAGATGAGAAGTCCTATCACCCAATGAGTAATGTGGATGTAACTGGATCTACCCGCACATATACATGTTGAAAGTGATCATGTTATGGAGCCCACAGTATTGTATGAGTGCAATGCTAACACTATTAGCGGAACACTCATTACCTTTATAGACTAGCCCTTGAATGTCAAATAAAATACTAATAATAAGTGAAGGTGTAAAAAGACAAACATATATGTATAAAATTATACATGCTTCATTAAGTACTTACAAACTAATTCACTGTCAGTGCTTATCGTATAATGGAACCCACGCTTTAATAAAAATGTTTTGCCACAAGCACTGGCATGACATATAATCTGATTGATGAGAAAGGTTGGGAACTTAGAAAACAAACCAAAAGCATCATCTCATTTGGTCTGCCAACAAGTCAGTTTTGTGGAACTTACATTCACCATGACATACATACTTCATCACCAGTATGACCGCAAGTCACAACAAAAGGTCAAGAGTGATGAGCAAGTGAAAAGAAGTTATATATTTAATGGATAGAGCGTTCAAAGTAAATTATAACAATATTCACACATTCAAATTCTATGATATGGCTAATAAAATGTCATGTAATTCTCACTGTGTCATGCCACAGACCTGGGTTTACCAATCAATTGAGACATGTCAATGTCACATATTTTCATATGTTAATTTACATGCAAAACTAAGACACTCCATGAAAGCCAAGGGATTTACCTGTGAGCCCTCAAAATAGAATGCCTAGTCTTTGTGTTAGGTCCCCCTGTGTCATACAAGGTGATGGAGGCTGATACCAACCTTATAGTAAGAAAGAAATATACATCAAATAAAACTATGTGTGACTGTGCAAGGGTAGATAAGGGTGAACATGCACAGTCACCAATACCTTTTGCACCTGTGTTACAAAGC
The DNA here is from genome assembly GCF_031143425.1 of Pleurodeles waltl. Taxonomy (NCBI): domain Eukaryota; kingdom Metazoa; phylum Chordata; class Amphibia; order Caudata; family Salamandridae; genus Pleurodeles; species Pleurodeles waltl. Next base: position 357,359,876 of record NC_090450.1, on the reverse strand, counting down.
CCTTGGAAAGTGTTAGCTGTCTCAGGAGTGTACAGTATAACACATATCAACACATGGTTAGGGTAGCATTTTTATCACCAGCGAAACTTGTAAATCAGGGAATGGTCAGCTATATGCATACCTGTGAATGACAGATACACTTGTGTACAACGTTTGTCAACACTTTGGGGCAGGTTTATTAAGTGTTGGGGGTCACACTTGATCCATGCAAGGAGACACAAGGGTGATGCTAAAACTAAATAAGGTTTGTCAAGCCATGCAAAGTCACCCTGCTTGGCCTTGAGTGACTTTATGAATTTAGAATAACCCAAGGCTGCACAAAATGCTGTCTTGTGTTACTGTGCAGCAGGGAGGTGTGCCATGGGTGGAGTGTGGCTGTTCCCATGTATCCACCCATGAATTCTGACCCATTCCCAGATTTACCTTCATGGGTAGGCCATGGAATGTATAATAATTGAATGACTCATTGTCAGAGGTGAAAGGATAAAAAAGGACACCATTCACATATGAATTGTATATGAATTGCATGGCTCTTTGCATTCCTCTAGATGGGCTACTACATGGCCCTTTGCATTGATTTATATGGCTACTGCATGGCCATTTGAGTTGCTCCATATAGGACACTACATAGGAAACCTATGAATTGCGTGGTCATTTGCATTGCTCTATATGGGCCTCTGTGTGGCCATTTGTATAGCGCTACATAGGCCACTTTGTATGAAACACGAATTGCATGATCCTTTGCATTGCCCTAGCTGGGCCTCTGCGTGGCCTTTTGTATTACTCTATAAGGGCCACTGCATGGCCATTTGTGTGCCATTATATAGGCCACTGCATTGGAAACATATGAGTTGCAGGGCCCTTTGTGTTGCTGTAGAGGGGCCACTGCATGTCACTTTGTGTTGTTCTATATAGGCCACTGCATGGTCATTTGCATTGTGCTCCATAGGCCACTTCATAGAAAAACATATGAGTTGTGTGGGCCTTTGCACTACATGGCCCTTCAACGTGCTCTAGATGGGCCACTAAGTGGCCATCTGCATTGCGCTATATAGACCACTGTGCAGGAAACATATGAGTTATTTGGCCCTTTGTGTTGCTCTGGATGGGCCACTGCATAGCCCTTTGCATTTGTGTATATGGGCCACTATGTGGCCATTTGAGTTTCTCTATGTAGGACAATGCGTAGGAAACATATGAATTAGCTGGCCCTTTGCATAGCTCTATATGATCCACTGCATGGCTATTTGTATAGCAGTATATAGGCCTCTGTTGTGTATGAAACATATGAGTTGCATAGTTCTTTGGGTTGCTCTCGATGCACCATTGAGTGGCCCTTTGGGTTGTTCTTTATAGGCCACTGGGTGGCCATTTGCATAGCGCTATGTAGGTCACTGCATAGATTTCTTTTTAACTCTCTTTATTGTTATTGAATATGCAACATCATCTACAATCGAGCGTCGTAGTGCTATCATCTTCATAATACAACATATAATTCAACAATAGCAAGGAGAAAACAGTATAGGAAAGTCTAGAAGATATTAAATAAAAATATAGGAACGATAGGGCAGAAGTTGGTTGTTACAGCCTGAAGAAGTGACCTCTGGTGAGGAGATGGGCCGGAAAGGCAGAAAGATGGGGGGGTGCCCCTGGCGACGATATGTCTTGGCAAGTTGCAGAATTTGTTCATTGATATTTGGCAATAATTTAGCCAAAGGCAGGCAACTACAGACAGCCTGTCAATGTAGGCACTACAGGTGACAGAGGTAATTGCGCTCTGTGTCATTTTATGGATGATATTGATCCAGGCAAGGAACACTATGGCTGGTGTGCGGTATCCTCTGTTCGGCTGTGTGCATGGCGTGTGATGTATGGCGAGCCTACTGGTAACATTTGAACTGGGCTCAGGGTGCGTGCCTCATATCACTCTAGTTAGCTATTTATTGTCACAGTGCTTGGTGTACAGGGTGGTGTGCCGGGTAATCTTTCATTGTGTGTATCTTAATGACGCCTCATCTGATCAATACAGCTGATGTGTGAGATGTATGTGTGGGATAGTGCCGCTTGCAGCTTCATGGGGGGCGGGTGTCATCTTTAGTCTCTTGTGACACAGCGAGGGTGTCCCATTTGTCCAGTCCTTTAATTGTTAACCCTCTATCCCGGAGTGAGTGTAATACTTGTGCCTCTGCTTTTGCCCATTTGAGCAGGTCGCCCATCCAGCGACGTGTGTCTGGTGTGTTTGGTGCTTTCCCTTGCATCGCCAAGAGGCGCTTGAACAGTACGAATGCCAGCTCAATGCACCTGTGCACCTGTTTCCTCCCTTTAGGCTTCGGGCGGATACCCAACAAGCAGGATTTGGGGATGGGGGAGAGTGGGAGTTCAAGCAGTTCAGCAGTCAGTGTGGATATGGCATGCCAGGCCAGAAGAACCGGCGGGCATTCCCACGTCATATGGTAGAAGGTGTCGTCCAAGTCGTCACATCTTGGGCACTCCTGACTGGACTGGGGGAACATATGCTATAGTCAATATGGGGACAGGTAGGTTTGATGTAGATAGTTGAATTGTGTGAAGCGGAATCTGGGATTCCGCTATACCTTTTGTGTCAAACTGAGTGCGGTGCACCATGTTTGTTGTGTCAGCGATGTGGGAAGGACCCTATCCCATCTAGCCTTCGCTTTTATTTGCGCTATGTCTGGGCTACCGAGTGAGACACCATGGGGGTTATTCTAACTTTGGAGGAGGTGTTAATCCGTCCCAAAAGTGACGGAAAAGTGACGGATTTACCACCAGCCGTATTACAAGTCCATTATATCCTATGGAACTCGTAATACGGCTGGTGGTATATCCGTCACTTTACCGTCACTTTTGGGACGGATTAACACTCCTCCAAAGTTAGAATAACCCCCCATATATCTGAGATGTGCTGCAGTGACCTTCTAGGCCAGTTAATAATTTGTGCAGAAAAGGGGACGTCGGAGGTTCCTTGTCCCCCAATGCCATGTAAGGCATATGAGTTGTGGTAGGCACAATATGTTAGAAACCATCACCGATCCACGTTGTGTGCTGACGTGAGTTCAGCATAGCCTATTAAAGAGAGGTCTACCCACATAACCCTACTAGACCTGGGTAATCAGAAAGACAAAAGTAAACGTGATAAACTAGTATGAAAAAAATAACAAAGTAATTCATCCTAAACAGGGTTATAAATCCACCCATTAGTAGTGAGATTTAATTTCAGATTTTATTCATATTAATTATCCCAAAAAGATGAGAAAACATTGAAAACATTCTCTTCCAAATAAACAGTTAAAATATATACACAAATTGCACACAAATTCTTAAATTGCAATCTTTTGTTTTGAGATAATGTGTAGTATAGTCCTTAGTTCCTTAATGTTTATTGCAACCTCACACAGTCATGTTGTCGACACATTTCGGCCCCATCCTTTCTGGGCCTCACCAGGACAAATTGGAGACAACTATGCCTGGGACGGAGTTCCCTGATGTCTCTTATGCTTTAAAGTGCGGTCTCCATGAGCCAAGGTGAGATCTGCGGCATCCTGTGTTGCAGAGGAATCTTTGTTGAAATGCAGCTGGCGTGCTAAAGTCTTGCAAGCGTGCTAGCCCCTTCAATGAGCCTGAGGTTTTGAAACACGCCAAGTCGCGGGCGAGGGAAAAAGATACTATTTAGCTCAAATCTTGCACGCGTGTTGGCAACTACAATGAGCCCAAGATTTTGAAAGACCGCCATGAGTTTAGCATAGGTCATGATGCAGCCTTCTATGAATATATCCCGATTGTCTGTATGCCTCTAGCAGGTCATAGAGCCAGCCTATGTTGTTCAGTCAGTTTCCAAATCCCTGGGATGGACAATAAAGCGATCCTGGGTGAATATGGCGGCGTCTAGAGCCCTCCCAATATGTAGCGGCACCAACACCAGCAAGCTACGTCCATCAAGATATTGTGTTGGCATGGTGGGCTGTTAAGTTTCACCAGCCATTGCACCACATTGGTGTGACCTAGGCTGGTATGTACCAACTTTGCTTCCAGGTTTGGGGGATCCTGTATCCAGCACCAAGTCCAATGTATCTGCGTGGCTGCGTAATATAATTCATAATGTGGGGTACCTAGGCCACCCTGTTCAAGCGGTAAATGCGTGTCGGCTAAGGCCACCGCTGTCGTCCACTATCCCATATCAAATCAGTTGTGATGCTGTTCAGTGAAGTGAAGAAATCGCGGGGGATTAACAACAGAAGTGCAGAGAAGTGGTATAACAATCGCGGGAGTATAATCATCTTTGCGATTGCAAAGATGGTAGCGGAAGCGAGCGCCAAAATGGCAAGGAACCTCTGATCGATCTGAGTGTGCGTCCCAAGTTACCCTCCCTGAGGTAGGCTGCACTGTGATATATTTGTATACCTAGGTATTTGAAGGTATTATACGACAACGGTAGTACATTTGTCGAGGTATTAGAGCGGAGTCCCTCGTGTATCAGTGTCAGTGGGAACAGGCAGGACTTGGACCAATTTACATGCAGGCCCGATAGGTCCCCAAATAGGCCCAGTAACTGTAGTAAGCCCGGGAGTGCAGCTGTGTAATCGCGCAAATATATCAGTGCATCGTCCGCATATAGGGAGACAATCTGATGCCTATCCCCATCTGAAATAATCCACTCTTGAGCCCTACATCGTAGCTGCGCCGCTAGTGGTTCGATCGCTAAAGCAAACAAGAGCGGTGACAGTAGGCATCCATGTCTCATGCCCCTTCCAACAGGAAACCGCTCTGATATTATCCTGCCTGTCTTAACCTGGGCAATAGGACCAGAGTACAATATGTTGATCCACCGTGTGAATACCTTCCCAAACCCCATGCGTCTCAGTGTTTCCAGCAAGAAGGGCCAGCCTAAAGTGTCAAACGCCTTCTCTATGTCAAGGGATACTGCTACCCGTTCATATTCCAACTCCGGGGCTTCCGACAAGAGCCGCAGCAGGCATCTGATATTTAGAAAGGTATTTAGACCGGGAATAAATCCAGACTGGCTGTCATGGACCAGCAGTGGCGTCAGCGAGAGCAAGCGGTTCACCAGGAACTTACCCAGGAGCTTGCAACCAAGATTTAACAAAGAGAGGGGTCGGTATGATCGAACATCTAATGGATCACGACCCAGCTTCGGGAGAACCACTATCTGCGCATCCCGCTGTGAATCCGGTAGCTGTCCCTCAGTGAGCGCTTCATGTAGCATTTCCATATATGGTTTAATTATCTGCGCTGAGAATGTGTGGTAATATTCTGCCAGGAGACCATCGCTGCCCGGCGCTTTGTTACGAGCTAGTTGTTGTAAAGCCAGCTGAATCTCTTCCCAGTCTATGAGTTTCTCTAGTTCCCTCTGCTGGGCCATGGAGAGGTGAGTTAAGGGGAGTGCGTGGAAGAACTCTGCTAACTGTGCAGCTGGTGGGGGAGGTTGCCTCACATACCGAGTACTGTAATATTGTTTAAATGTATCATTTATTTCTGCTTGGGTGTTGACCACTGCACCTGAGTCCAGTCTCATAGCCCCTATTGGGATGCGTTGTTGTTCGCCATGCACTAGCCAGGTCAGCAATCTGCCAGAACGATCTCTCTCTTTGAGTGTGTCCTGGCAACATAATGATGGTAGTAAAAAATGTTCCAAACGTGAATTGACCTCGTTCCTACATCTGGGCAGTGCACATAAGGCCTCGGGGCCACAGTGCCAAACGCTACACCTCGCTCTATTTCCCGGAGCTCTGTTTCTACTTGCAATAATTCTCAGGACAATGCGCGTCGCTCTCCACCTGCCGCCGACAAACGGAGGCCCCTTACTACCACATTGTGGGCATCCTATTCCGCCGCGTGTGACAACACCGTCCCGTTGTTGAGTTCAAGATAAGCAGAGATGCGCTCTGCCAGTTCATGGCGGAATGGGGGGTCAAGTAGCAAGTTCGGCTGTAATCGCCAAGTGGGAATACACGCACATGCCCTACCCCATTGAGTGGTAGCCAACAGTGGACAGTGGTCTGATATAGTTTTAGCTACTTAGGATGCCCCTGTGAAATTGTTGGTCAGCCCGGCGGAGCAGAGCAGCAAGTATATGCGGGTGTGAAGGCGGTGGACCGGGGAGAAAAAGGAGTATTCCCTATCTAGAGGGTGTAGTATATGCCATATATCTACAAGTCTCCTCTCCGACATCCAAGTCTGTGACATCTGAGAGGTTTTCATTCTAGGAGCACCGTCCAGTGGGGGGTGGGACCTGTCCCTGTCTATGTCCAGCACACAATTACAGTTGCCGCCCCGTATGTGGTTTGTCATGGGGTCCTGGAAGATTTCGAGGGTGACTGACATTAAAAAATCCCCTTGTTTCGAGTTGGGAGTATATAGTCCTGTTATGGTGAGTGGCCTACTATCTAGAAAACCTTCCAATTGAACATATCGACCATCTACGTGGGTTTTGTGGCACTCTACTATGTAAGGAACTGCTGGGACGATCCGTACCAGCACTCCCATAGCGAATGCAGATGTTGTGGTACCGTAAGCTAGACCACGGCATTTGCTTTTGAGGTTTCGTAGTTCGTCTTGTGTTAAATGGGTTTCCTATAGTATAGCTATGTGCGTTTTGTGTCTTTTAAGGTACGCATAAACCCTGCAGCGATTGGTGATGTTGGCCATGCATCTCACATTCTACGTTAATATGTTATAAGTGTCCATTACCATGTGAGTAAGAGGATGTGTAGTGATGTGGATATGAGTACTAAGAAAAATGAAATAAAGAAACAAGTGTAAACAAAGAAAGAACCTATTGGGCAAGGCCCAACGTGTAATACAGTGGCACAACAGGTGTCACATGTAGTAACTGTCGTAGCATGGTCCCTTTGGTGTCCCATTGGGGTGTGGGGAGGTGTGCATGTTAGAAGCAAGGGGTCTGTTTGTAGCAGCCCGTTCCTGATATTGTTCACGCCCGCTCCACCCTCGGCACCTTGCCGCCCCCGTCGTTGACGGCACCCGGAGCCCTCCCCCAGGAGGGGTATTCAGGTAGGTCAACAGGTGGAGACCACTGTATTTGGGCGCATGGTCTTGCCGGGTTCATTCTCCTTTGCCAGGTCAGGCGTCCCCTTTTCTATACATTCCACTATGACATGTATCAGGTCAGAGATGAATCTGGACAGTCCATGCCAATCAGGTGATATGTACCAAGGTTTAAATATCGTCCTCCAATGCGCGGAGTGAGCTCTGGGTCGAATATGGAAGGGGAAGTGGAGGCACTGGAGTGGCCCAGCGGTGAGTCCAAGTCCGTGATCTTGACTTCCAGTGCCACTGAGTCTATTTTCCCTTCCAAGGTAGTTATAGTGTCCAGCACTGCTTGTAGGAGCTTGTTGAATTGTGCTGAGTGCTTTTGCAGTGTCTCATTCATCTGTTGTAGAACGGCAGCCTGACTTCAAGTCACCCCTTCAAAAGGCTACTCTTCGACCTCTGCTGTTGGCTATGGTCTGGGCGGTTTTTGCTTGACCACAATTGTGTGTATTCCTGGCCTACAACAGGCAGTTGCGCTAAGCATGTACCGTCCAGACTTTCAATTAGGCGCCCTGCCACATCGTAGGGCTGATGTTGTCGTTGGGGCCGAATCAGCTACATGATTTAGCGCAGTTAATGTATACTGGGATGTCCATTGAGCTCTCCATGCTGTTTCTATGGCTGGATCGACACGTTGGCCAGTCAGCGAGGCACTCACCAGCTATAATAGATTGAGCCGGCTTCATTCACAACCACGGCCCCTCGTGGCTCATCCGCTGCAGTGCATTCCGCGTCCTGTGCTGCTGGTGGGCATCTGATGTCTCAAGTGGTCCAATTCACATTGCACTTGACCCCATCAACGTATCGCATGTTAAAATTGCTGTCTCATGGCTGGGTGGCCAGTAGCACCCCTCGTGGTCCCGGGGGCGTAGGCCTGCCCATTGTCTATATTCGATCACCCAAGCGCTATCACTGTCTCTTATGGGGCACTCAAGCCACGGGTGATGGGCTCACAGGTGCTAGGTTGCGCTGCACAGCCACTCGGGCCTCACCTCTACACCCTCAGGCACAATGACTGATTGTTCAAATCATGGAGGATCCACTCTCTAAGCAGGTGGCCGGCCGGTAATCCGTCATTGATGGTCCCTACCTTGATGCAGTCTGTTGTGGAGACCCCCGATCCTCTTCCTCTGATCCCACAGGCACCGCGGGACTGAGCGATCGAGTGCCGAGGCGCAGCTGCGCTCTCGCGTAGAGTCCCGCCCCTGCCTATCTCCTCCTAGCATCGCAGCCGACAAACGCCTCTCTCGGCCTCGGCCCTCAGGCGCGCTCACCGCCGCGACTGTGGAGCCATACACGGCTCTCTCGCTCCTCCGCTTCTGGGGGTCGTCCCCGACCAGGGCGGCAGGTGCTAGGGCGGGCTGGGCAGGGAGAACTGGTGGAGTAATTTCGGGCCGCGAGCGGAGATCTTTAGAAAGCGTCTGCTCCGGCCACCATCTTGGACACACCCCCAGGTCACTGCATAGAAAACATGAGTTGCGTGGCCCTTTTTGTTGCCCTAGATGGGCCAATATATGGCCCTTTGCATTGCTCTAGATTAGCCACTTAGTGGGCATTTGTGTTATGCTATATAGGCCACTATGTAGGAAACATATGAGTTCTGTGGCCCTTTGCATTGCTCTAGATGGGCCGCTGAGTGGCCCTTTGCTTTGCTCTGGATGTGGCATTGATTTATATGGTCCACTGCATGGCCATTTGAGTTGCTCTATATAGGGCACTGTGAAGGAAACATAAGAGTTGGTGGCCCTCTGCGTTCCTCTATATGGGCCACTGCATGGCCATTTGTCTAGCACAATATAGGCCACTGTGTATGAAACATATGAGTTGCATGGCCCTTTGCATTGCTCTAGATGTGCCTCTTCGTGGCCCTTCGCTTTGCTCTATACGGGCCACTGCATGGCCATTTGTGTTGCATTATATAGGCCACTACTTTGGAAACATAAGAGTTGTATGGCCGTTTGCGTTGCTCCAGATAGGCCACTGCGTGGCCCTTTGTGTTGTTCTATATAGGGAACTCTGTGACCATTTGTGTTGTGCGATATAGGCAGCTGCATAAGGAACATATGAGTTGCATGGCCCTTTCCATTGCTGTAGATGGGCCACTGAGTGGCCCTTTGCATTGAACTCGATGGGCCACTTTGTGGCTATTTGCATTGCGCTGTATAGGCCGCGGTGTAGGAAACATATGAGTTCTGTGGATCTTTCATTGCTCTAGATAGGCCACTGAGTGTCGCTTTGTGTTGCTCTCCATAGGCCACTGTGTGGCTATTTCTGCTGAGCCATATAGGCCACTGCATAGGAAACATATGAGTTCCGTGGCCCTTTGTGTTGCTCTAGACGGGACACTGAGTGTCCCTCTGCATTGCTCTAGATGAGCCACTTCATGGCCATTTGTGTTGCGCTGTATACGCCACAGTGTAGAAAACATATGAGCTCTGTGGTCCTTTGCATTGTTCTAGATCAACCACTAAGTGGCCCTTTGTGTTGCTCTCCGTAGGCCACTGCGTAGCCATCTGTACTGTGCTATATGGGCCTCTGCATAGGAAACATATGAATTATGTGGCCCTTTGCATTGCTATGTATGGGCCAATGTGTGGCCATTGGCGTTGGTATGTGTAGGCCACTGTGTAGGAAACATATGAATTGCATGGCCCTTTGTGTTGTGCTATATAGCTCATGCTAGAAATTAGGTTTCTGATTCATTTATGGATAAGTCCCCGTCAAGCAGGAACCACAATCCTAGTCAGGGTAAGGCACAAGCATTCCCCAAATTAACCTGTGCTAACCCCTTATAGCCTGGCACAGAGCGGTCAGGCCTAACTTAGAGGCAATGTGTAAAGTACTTGTACAACACATCAACCAGTAAAACAGGGAAAACACCATACAAAAGGTTACCACACCTGGTTAGAAAAATAGAACATATTTTAATAAATAAAACATGGCCAAAACAACAAAAATACAATAGGTAGAACTGGAGATATTGAATTTCAAATTTTTAAGCAAAAATAGCACCAAGAAGAAAGAAGAGCTATTAGGGATATCTGGTCATGCCAGACAGGGAGAAAGTCAAAAGTTCAGGCTGGATGCAATGGAGAACTGGCCAGCTATAGGGAACCAGTTAGGCCAGCTGAACCAACGTACTTTAAATCCTGGTTATGGAGTGTTGCGTGGATCTGTGTCAAAGTTGCGTTGCCCAGCAAGGCAATGTGTTGGTTAAGAGATTAATAAGGGCCAGATGTAGCAACCCTTTTGCGAGTCGCAAACGGCGAAAATCGCCGTTTGCGACTCGCAAACGTGGGTTTGCAATTCACAAATGCATATTGCGAGTCGTTACCGACTCGCAATATGCATTTGCGACTCGCAAATAAGAAGGGGTGTTCCCTTCCTATTTGCGAGTCGGAGTGGTATGCAACTCCATTTGCGACCGCGTACGCGGTCGCAAATGGAGTCGCAGTTACCATCCACTTGAAGTGGATGGTAACCCACTCGCAAACGGGAAGGGGTCCCCATGGGACCCCTTCCCCTTTGTGACTGGACCCCATATTATTTTTTCAGGGCAGGGAGTGGTCCACTCCCTGCCCTGAAAAATCCGAAACTAAAGGTTTCGGTTTTTTTTTGTAGTGCAGCTCGTTTTCCCTTAGGGAAAACGGGCTACACTTAAAAAAAAAAAAAAATGCTTTATTGAACAGCAGGTCGCTAACATGGAGGCCTGCTGACGTAAGCAGGCCTCCATGTTAGCGAGTGCCTATACTCGCAATGGGGCCGCAATTGGCGACCCACCTCATGAATATTCATGAGGTGGGTCATTGCGACCCCATTGCGAGTTGCAGTCGGTGTCTGAGACACCGTACTGCATAGCAATTTGCGACTTGCAAATTGCGAGTCGCAGGGACTCGCAATTTGCAAGTCGCAAATTGCATTTTTGCTACATCTGACCCTTGGTGAGGCTGTGCTTCATTTATGCTGAGGATCCTGTCAACGGGGCAGGTGATGCAAAGGGCGGTGTCAAGGATGCATTGCGCAGTCAAAGCAATGTGTCAGTTCCAATGAGGGGTGAAGCTACGATGCGGAGATCTGGCATAGTCATTGAAGCTGCTGTCAACGGGATATGCGAGGAGCTTGCGCCTGGAAAAGTGCCATGCAGTGGCAGTTCCGAAAACGATGTGTTACACGCAAGATAAGAGATGCACCAGTCATGTTAGGGGCTATTTACAAGACCCTAGCGCCACCGGAGCCTCACTTTTTGTGATACTCAGGTGGAGCTGTGCACTGCGTCATATTTACATGGTGACGCTAAGCCACTTTTGTGTGGCTTAACTACACCTTGTATATATGGGCCCCTCTGACGTAGTTTTCTGCAGCAGATGGGCGTGCAATGGGTGTTGCTGTGGGCTTTTTTCATTTCTACTTGTTTTTGCTATTTCTATGTGTGCTGAATTCTGCAGCACACATAGAAAGAGCAAAACGCCATGAATGATTATTTATGTGCACATAAGCAATCATTCAATAATGACAATTTGCTACTTCCATGTGTGCTGCAGCACACACTTAGAACTGCCAAATTGCCACTGTAGATTGTTTAAGTGCAGAAAGGGACACCTTTCTGCACATGAACAATCATACCCTTCAAAGCAGACACCTTTGCACTATGGTGCAAGGATGCCTACATTGGCACAGGCAGCTAAATTTAGCATCACTAGGGGAAACACAGGGGTGTGCCATATTTTTGGAAATATGGGGCATACCTGTGTTTCAGACGTGCTGCAGCACGGTGCTGCCAATTTTGAAGCATCGCCGTACTGTGCCACTTCTGTATAAATATGCCCCTAAGTCTTTTGCGATGAGTCTAATCCATGCAGCAGCTGGGAATGCAACAGTTTTGCTCGAAGATGAGCTTCTCAGCCAAGGAGATGGATCAGTTCTGCTCGGGGATGGGCCACCTTAGTACCACTTCAAAGGATCCAAGGATCCAGGACTGCGGTTGCACCACTTGCCAGGTTACACTCACAAATGGCAGCGTCCAGATGCTGAAGCAGTGTGGATGGAAGTCTTTTAATGAGGATGCCAGCCAACTAACCCTTGGACTCACTCTGAATTCTGGGTTCAAATGATGCAGGTCCAGTCCTTCTCTCCCAGGAACAGCAGGAAGCCAGTCACCACACCAAAGCAGGAGCCCAGCAGAGTGCTGTCCAGCAGAAAAGGAGTCCTTCAGCAGCACATCTGTCCTTCTTCCTGACAGATTATTGACCGGTCCAGAAGTGTACTGAAGTTGTGGTGTCTCAGGTTCAGTACTTATACCCACTGGCACCTTAGAAGAGGAGGCGACTTCAAAGACTTGTGTTTGAAGTGCACAGAGGTCCTCCCTTTCGTTCCTGGCTACAGACTCACTACAGGGAGGTATGCAGCCCTATGTGTGGGGAGAGGACACAGTCTATTCAGGCTGCGTCTAGCTCCTCCTTCCCATCCTCCCAGGATGGCACATCAAGTTACACATCCTCTTCCATTTTGTGTGGCTGTCTAGGGGGAATACACAGAGCCCAGCTGTCACCCACCACAGACAATTGATCATAGACAGGCAGCAGGCATCAAATAACTAAAGTAAAAAAAAAGCCAACTTTCTAAAAGTGGCATTTTCAGAATCCAGCTTCATTATAAGATACAATTGTAAATTGTGTTTCCAGAGACACCAAACCTGAAGGAATTATCCCTTCCCATTTGGAACGCTTATAAAATGTAGTGAGGCAACTCCAATTTTATTCTACTGAAGAGATAGAGCTTGTGATAGTGAAAAACAAATGTAAGAGTTTTTCACTTCCAGGACATGTAAAACTTAAAAGTACATGTCCTGACTTTTAAATACATGGCACCTTGCCCTTTGGGTAGTCTAGGACCTATATTAGTGGTGACTTATATGTATAAAAGAGGAAGGTTTAGGCCTGGCAAAAGGGCGATTTTGCCAGGTCGACATGGCAGTGTAAAACTGCATCCACAGGCTCTGCAAGGGCAAGCCCGAGCCACAGTTAGTGGGCTACATAAGTGGGTGGCACAATCAGAGCTGCAGGCCCACTAGTAGTACCTAATTTTCAGGCCTGGCCTTTCTCCTTCATGCAGCTCTGCCCTGCAAGGTGACTAGCTGTGTTCCGTTGTGTCAAAATCTTTAAATATGTATCTAAGGGTCATATGTACGAAAGCTTTTTCCCATAGACACAGAATGGGTAAAATCCTTTGGTACATCTGGCCCTAAGTGTGTCAAAATGTGCCATTAAGCTGGCCCATCCAAGCTCTTAGTATAGAAGTTGAACTGTGTGTCTATGTTCCATTTCATTAAATGCCACTTCACTGTACTTGTTTTTCAAGTGGCGTGCCATTTTTAAGAGGTGAAATAGAGTGCTTTGGGGATCCTAATGCAGAAAGTAAGTGTAGGAGGCTGGCCTGGCTTATAGTGGGTACCTTGTGGTACTTACACCCTGTGCCAGGTCCAGTTATCCCTTATTAGTAGAATAGAGGTGTTTCTAGCAGCTTAGGCTGATAGAAGGTAGCTATGGCAAAACAGCATAGGCTGAACTAGGAGACATGCAAAGTTCCTACTATACCACTTATATCATATAGCACAATGTCATAAGAAAACACAATCCTCAGAGTTACTAAAAATAAAGGTACTTTATTTTTATGACAATATGCCAAAAAGTATCACAGTGAGTACCCTCAGTTAGAAGGTAAGTAACATACACAAGTCATATGTACACAAACCCAAAACAAGTAACAAATAGTAAGAAAAGTAATGCAAACAGTGGGGAATTACAATAGGATGCAATAGGTGAACATAGGTCTAGGGGCAACACAAACCATATACTCCAAAAATGGAATACGAACCAGGGTGTCCAAGATACCCCACCCCAAGACCATGGAAAATAGGAGTAAAGTACCCCTACTACCCCAATAGGACACAATAGTCGTGATAGGGGGATTCTGCAAGAACCACAAACATCAGCAAGGCACTGAAGACAGATTCCTGGACCTGAGGACCTGCAAGGCAAGGGGATCAAGTCCAAGAGTCGCGATAGTGTCCGGGGGGGGCAGGAGCCCAGGAAACCCCAGATGAAGGTGCAAGAAGGCTGCCTCTGGGTGGAAGAAGCCAAGGATTTTGCAACACCGAAAAGGGATAGGAACTTCTCCTTTGGATGGAAGTGGTCCCACGGCATGCTGGAGGTTGCAGAAGTGTTTCCACACATAAATACCACAAACAAGCCTTGCTAGCTGCAAGGGTTGCAGTAGAGGTTTTTGGGTGCTGCTGGGACCAGGAAAGACCAGGATTTTGCCCCTTGGAGGATGAGACAGAGGGGGCACTCAGCAACTCAGAGAGTCCCCACAGAAGCAGGCAGCACCTGCAGAAGTACCAGAGCAGGCACTTAGAAGATTTGTGAACCGGAGTCCACACTGAGTCACAAAGGAGGGTCCCACGACATCAGAGTCCAACTCAGAGGGTTGAGCACTGCAGGACGAAGTGCTGGGGACCCAGGCTAGGATCTGCACAAAGGAATCCTTGGAGAAGTGCACAGAAGCCGGAGCAGCTGCAAATCACACAGTACACAGGTTTGCAGTCTAGCATGGGGAGGCAAGGACTTACCTTCTCCAAACTTGGACTGAAGGATCACTGGACTGTGTGGGTCACTTGGACATAGCTCCTGTGTTTCAGGGACCACGCTCGTCGAGATGAGAGGGGACCCAGAAGACTGGTGATGCAGAAGTTTGGTGCCTGCGTTAGCAGGGGGAAGACTCCTTCAACCCACAGGAGATTTCTTCGGGAATTCCTGTGCAGGGTGAAGGCAGACAGCCCTCAGAGCATGCACCACCAGGAAGCAGTCGAAAAAAGCCGGCAGGATTAGGCGCTACAATGTTGCTGGTAGTCATCTTGCTACTTTGTTGCGGTTTTGCAGGCGTCCTGGAGCGTACTGGTCAGGGGAGTGGTCACTCCCCTTTCCTTTGTCCAGTTTCGCACCAGAGCAGGGCTGGGGGATCCCTGAACCGGTGTAGACTGGCTTATGCAGAGATGGGCACCCTCTGTGCCCATCAAATCATTTCCAGAGGCTGGGGGAGGCTACTCCTCCCCAGCCCTTCACACCTATTTCCAAAGGGAGAGGGTGTAACACCCTCTCTCAGAAGAAATCCTTCGCTCTGCCTTCCTGGGCCGGGGCCGCCCAGACCCCAGGAGGGCAGAATCCTGTCTGAGGGGTTGGCAGCAGCAGCAGCTGCAGGGGAAACCCCGGAAAGGCAGTTTGGCAGTACCCGGGTTCTGTGCTAGAGACCCGGGGGATCATGGAATTGTCCCCCCAATACCAGAATGGTATTGGGGTGACAATTCCATGATCTTAGACATGTTACATGGCCATGTTCGGAGTTACCATTGTGACGCTATACAAAGGTAGTGACCTATGTATAGTGCAAGCGTGTAATGGTGTCCCCGCACTCACAAAGTCTGGGGAATTTTCCCTGAACGATGTGGGGCACCTTTGCTAGTAACTTGGCACCCAACCTTCACCATGTGAGGGTTAGACATATAGGTGACTTATAAGTGACTTATGTGCAGTGAAAAATGGCTGTGAAATAACGTGGACGTTATTTCACTCAGACTGCAGTGGCAGGACTGTTTAAGAATTGCCTGAGCTCCCTATCGGTGGCAAAAGAAATGCTGCAGCCCATAGGGTGAAACCACTTGTAGTTCATGTTGTACAGGAAGGTGACCTTTTCTGCACGACACCAACCATCCCCACTATACAGGCAAGCTTGCAGCATGGTGACATGGGAGACAATTGTACAGCATCAGAGATGAAAATCACAGGCATTCCCTGTATGTTGTGTATGATCATATTTGTGCCCATTCCCAATGGTGCATGGAGGCATATCACAGTTCTTCCTGGTCCTCCCTGTGCAACAGGGCTTGTACATGTTGCCCAATGAGTGCTACAGATGGGCAGATGGTACACTTGCAACTGTGAAGGGAGTAATGTTAGGGTTAAGAAGTGGTTAGAGCATGTGGGGGGAATCTGTGAGCCCATTATAAGTGTTTGGCCATTATTGTGCCCCCATGCAACCCTTTTGCATGCATACAGTGTGTTCTATGTGCCTCCCCCTTCTGCCGTCTGTTAGTTACAAGATTGACCCCCACTGCAACTTATCCTGCATTTGTGGTAGTTCTTGGAAGGCTGCACTGTCCCTTCCTGGCACTCCTACCACTAACTCCCCAGGATGACCAATGCAACCATTCCCTCCAGCTCATCCAGCTGCTCCTGGGGTGCTGGACTACTGTAGGAAAGTACCATCTTGCCTGGCATGTTACCCCCATTTTTCACTGTATATATGTTGTTTTAGTTGTATGTGTCACTGGGACCCTGTCACCCAGGGCCCCAGTGCTCATAAGTGTGCCTGAATGTGTTACCTGTGTAGTGACTAACTGTCCCACTGAGGCTCTGCTAATCAGAACCTCAGTGGTTATGCTCTCTCATTTCTTTCAAATTGTCACTAACAGGCTAGTGACCAATTTTAACAATTTACATTGGCTTACTGGAACACCCTTATAATTCCCTAGCATATGGTACTGAGGTACCCAGGGTATTGGGGTTCCAGGAGATCCCTATGGGCTGCAGCATTTCTTTTGCCACCCATAGGGAGCTCTGACAATTCTTACACAGGCCTGCCACTGCAGCCTGAGTGAAATAACGTCCACGTTATTTCACAGCCATTTTACACTGCACTTAAGTAACTTTTAAGTCACCTATATGTCTAACCTTTACCTGGTAAAGGTTAGGTGCAAGGTTACTTAGTGTGAGGGCACCCTTGCACTAGCCAAGGTGCCCCCACATTGTTCAGGGCCAATTCCCCAGACTTTGTGAGTGCGGGGACACCATTACACGCGTGCACTACATATAGGTCACTACCTATATGTAGCTTCACAATGGTAACTCCGAATATGGCCATGTAACATGTATATGCTCATGGAATTGCCCCCTCTATGCCATCCTGGCATAGTTGGCACAATCCCATGATCCCAGTGGTCTGTAGCACAGACCCTGGTACTGCCAAATTGCCCTTCCTGGGGTTTCACTGCAGCTGCTGCTGCTGCCAACCCCTCAGACAGGCATCTGCCCTCCTGGGGTCCAGCCAGGCCTGGCCCAGGATGGCAGAACAAAGGACTTCCTCTGAGAGAGGGTGTTACACCCTCTCCCTTTGGAAAATGGTGTGAAGGCAGGGGAGGAGTAGCCTCCCCCAGCCTCTGGAAATGCTTTCTTGGGCACAGATGTGCCCAATTCTGCATAAGCCAGTCTACACTGGTTCAGGGGACCCCTTAGCCCTGCTCTGGCGCGAAACTGGACAAAGGAAAGGGGAGTGACCACTCCCCTGACCTGCACCTCCCCTGGGAGGTGTCCAGAGCTCCTCCAGTGTGCTCCAGACCTCTGCCATCTTGGAAACAGAGGTGCTGCTGGCACACTGGACTGCTCTGAGTGGCCAGTGCCACCAGGTGAAGTCAGAGACTCCTTCTGATAGGCTCCTTCAGGTGTTGCTAGCCTATCCTCTCTCCTAGGTAGCCAAACCCTCTTTTCTGGCTATTTAGGGTCCCTGTCTCTGGGGAAACTTTAGATAACGAATGCAAGAGTTCATCCGAGTTCCTCTGCATTTCTCTCTTCACCTTCTGCCAAGGAATCGACTGCTGACCGCGCTGGAAGCCTGCAAAACTGCAACATAGCAGCAAAGACGACTACTGCAACTCTGTAACGCTGATCCTGCCGCCTTCTCGACTGTTTTCCTGGTGGTGCATGCTGTGGGGGTAGTCTGCCTCCTCTCTGCACTAGAAGCTCTGAAGAAATCTCCCGTGGGTCGACGGAATCTTCCCCCTGCAACCGCAGGCACCAAAGAACTGCATCACCGGTCCCTTGGGTCTCCTCTCAGCACGACGAGCGAGGTCCCTCGAATCCAGCAACTGTGTCCAAGTGACCCCCACAGTCCAGTGACTCTTCAGTCCAAGTTTGGTGGAGGTAAGTCCTTGCCTCCCCACGCCAGACTGCATTGCTGGGAACTGCGACTTTTGCAGCTACTCCGGCCCCTGTGCACTTCCGGCGGAAATCCTTTGTGCACAGCCAAGCCTGGGTCCACGGCACTCTAACCTGCATTGCACAACTTTCTAAGTTTGTCTCCGGCGACATGGGACTCCTTTGTGCGACTTCGGGTGAGCACCGTTTCACGCATCCTCGTAGTGCCTGTTTCTGGCACTTCTCCGGGTGCTACCTGCTGCTAAGAGGGCTCTTTGTCTTGCTCGATGTCCCCTCTACCTACTGGTCCAATTTGCGACCTCCTGGTCCCTCCTGGGCCACAGCAGCATCCAAAAACGCTAACCGCACGATTTGCAGCTAGCAAGGCTTGTTGGCATTCTTTCGGCGGGAAAACACTTTTGGACGACTCTCCATGGCGAGAGGGATCCGTCCACTAAAGGAGAAGTCTCTAGCCCTTTTTGTTCCTGCAGAAACCTCAGCTTCTTCTGTCCAGTAGAAGCTTCTTTGCACCCACAGCTGGCATTTCCTGGGCATCTGCCCATCTCCGACTTGCTTGTGACTTTTGGACTTGGTCCCCTTGTTCCACAGGTACCCTCGACTGGAAATCCATTGTTGTTGCATTGTTGGTTTGTGTCTTTCCTGCATTATTCCTCTATCATGACTCCTATGTCCTTGGGGGAACTTTAGTGCACTTTGCACTCACTTTTCAGGGTCTTGGGGTGGGCTATTTTTCTAACCCTCACTATTTTCTAATAGTCCCAGCGACCCTCTACAAGGTCACATAGGTTTGGGGTCCATTCGTGGTACGCATTCCACTTTTGGAGTATATGGTTTGTGTTGCCCCTATCCCTATGTGTCCCCATTGCATCCTATTGTAACTGTACATTGTTTGCACTGTTTTCTAAGACTATACTGCATATTTTTGGTATTGTGTACATATATCTTGTGTATATTTCCTATCCTCTCACTGAGGGTACACTCTAAGATACTTTGGCATATTGTCATAAAAATAAAGTACCTTTATTTTTAGTATAACTGTGTATTGTGTTTTCTTATGATATTGTGCATATGACACTAAGTGGTACTGTAGGAGCTTCACTCGTCTCCTAGTTCAGCCTAAGCTGCTCTGCTAAGCTACCATTATCTATCAGCCTATGCTGCTAGACACCCTATACACTAATAAGGGATAACTGGGCCTGGTGCAAGGTGCAAGTACCCCTTGGTACTCACTACAAGCCAGTCCAGCCTCCTACAACTACCACCTCTGGTCTGCAGTGCTGCCTTTCAGTTGCTGGCCAGTTTATCTTTAGTTCTGCACTTGCAATTGTGCCAGCACTTCTTGCAATCGGTCACAGTCCTCTTCACCTTTGCCACACTGTTGACTTTATCAACTACTGACTGCCATATGGCCTCCTTCCTACATATTGGCAATTTGGAGGTGACAAAGAGCTGGTGTTGGTGCTTCGTTACCTCTCTGACCAAGATGTTATTCCCCTCCTCACTGAAGCAACACTTCTTCTTCCTTTTACCCTTCTCCTGTGAGTCTGTTGGTCCATTCTGGCTTGTACTGGGCTGATTGAGGTCTCTCCTGTCCTGTATTGTCCATCTTGGGTCCTGTTGGCTTCTGTTTGGCGTTTTCACTTGCATTTTTCTGACGCTATTGAAGTAAAAATGGCACTAGCACGATTAGCGTCAAATAACGTGCCACAAATCATGCTAACGCCACTTTTGCAGCATTAGAGTAATTATTTTTACAACCTATTGCAAAGGTTAGGACCACTTCTTTTATGCTAGCCTTTCCTTAGTGCCATGGTGCACCATTTCATAAATACGGCACACACATGGTGCTAAGGGAAGTCGTTATGTGGAGTTACAATTTTTGACGCGCACAGTTTTGCATAATTTTTCTTAAATTTGTGCTTAACTGTCTCCTGTGAGAGAAGGCTAGTGTATAAGCTCTTTAGGTCAAGTCCCAAAGGTAGTTGGGAATCTGCATTGAATTCAATACTACATAGGAGGCTTAGTATGTCTTTGGTCTGTTTGAGGTAGACCGTCACCATATTTCAGGTTGTGTAAATCTGAAATACCTACCAACATGTATATTGACACTTTTCAGATTAACAGGGCTCCTTATATGTTACGTAATATGCCTAAACAGGTGATGTTGTATATGCTTTCTAATTCAGAGTGATATGATGCAAGGTGATGAATACCTTGCTATACACATTACACTGTTAATACTATTACGAATCACACACCTATTTGTTACAGAGCTACAACCATGCTGTCATGACACTTACTGTAGGAAAGTACCATCTTGCCTGGCATGTTACCCCCAATTTCACTGTATGTATGTTTGTTTTTGCCTGTGTCACTGGGATCCTGCTAGCCAGGACCCCAGTGCTCATAAGTTTTGCCCTGTATGTGTTCTCTGTGTGGTGCCTAACTGTATCACTGAGGTTCTGCTAACCAGAACCTCAGTGTTTATGCTCTCTCTGCTTTTAAAATTGTCACTGCAGGCTAGTGACTAATTTTGCCAATTCTGATTGGCACACTGGAACACACTTATAATTCCCTAGTATATGGTACCTAGGTACCCAGGGTATTGGAGTTCCAGGACATCCCTATGGGCTGCAGCATTTCTTTTGCCACCCATAGGGAGCTCAGACAATTCTTACACAGGACTGCCACTGCAGCCTGAGTGAAATAACATCCACGTTATTTCACAGCCATTTTACACTTCACTTAAGTAACTTATAAGTCACGTATAGGTCTAACCCTCAGTTAGTGAAGGTTAGGTGCAAAGTTACTAAGTGTGAGGGCACCCTGGCACTAGCCAAGGTGCCACCACATTGTTCAGGGCAATTTCCCCGGACTTTGTGAGTGAGGGGACACCATTAAATGCGTGAACTGCACATAGGTCAATACCTATGTGTAGCTTCACAATGATAACTCCGAACATGGCCATGTAACATGTCTAAGATCATGGAATTGTCCCCCCAATACCAAATTGTTATTGGGGGGCCAATCCCATGCATCCCTGTGGCTCCAGCATGGACCCCGCGTACTGCCAAACTAACTTTTGGGGGTTTTCTCTGCAGCTACTGCTGCTGCCACCCCTCAGACAGGTTTCTGCCCCCCAGGGACCTGGGCAGCCCAGTCCCAGGAAGGCAGAACAAAGGATTTCCTCTGAGAGAGGGTGTTACGCCCTCTCCCTTTGGAAATAGGTGTTAAGGGCCTGAGAGGAGTAGTCTCTCCTGGCCTCTGGGAATGCTTTGAAGGGCACAGATGGTGCCCTCCTTCCATAAACAAGTCTATACCGGTTCAGGGATCCCCCAGCCCCTGCCCTGGCGCGAAACTGGACAAAGGAAAGGGGAGTGACCACTCCCCTGTCCATCATCACCCCAGGGGTGGTGCCCAGAGCTCCTCCAGTGTGTCCCAGACCTCTGCCATCTTGAATGTAGAGGTATGAGGGCACAATGGAGACATCAGAGTGGCCAGTGCTAGCAGGTGACGTCAGAGACCCCTCCTGATAGGCTCTTACCTGGTTAGGTAGCCAATCCTCCTCTGAGGGCTATTTAGGGTCTCTCCTGTGGGTTTCTCTTCAGATAACGAATGCAAGAGCTCACCAGAGTTCCTCTGCTCTTCTCTCTTCAACTTCTGCCAAGGATCGACCGCTGACTGCTCCAGGACGCCGGCAAAACCGCAACAAAGTAGCAAGATGACTACCAGCAACATTGTAGCACCTAATCCTGCTGGCTTTCTCGACTCTTTCCTGGTGGTGCATGCTCTGAGGGCTGTCTGCCTTCACCCTGCACTGGAAGCCAAGAAGAAATCTCCCGTGGGTCGATGGAATCTTTTGCTAATGCAGACACCAAACCTCTGCATCACCAGTCCTCTCGGTCCCCTCTCATCTTGACGAGCCTGGTCCCTGGAACACAGGAGCTAGATCCAAGTGACCCCGACAGTCCAGTGGTCCTTCTGTCTAAATTTGGTGAAAGTAAGTCCTTGCCTTCCCATGCCATACAGTAATCCTGTGTACTGCGTGAACTGCAGCTGCTAGAGCTTCTGTGCACTTTTGCAAGGATTCCTTCATGCACATCCTAGCCCAGGTCCCCAGCACTCTGTCCTGCATTGCTCAACTCACTGGGTTCACCTCTGACTTCGTGGGACCCTCTTTTGTTGTGCTGAGATGACTGCTGTGCTCAGATTCCTCAAATGCCTGTTCAGGTGCTTCTGCGGGTGCCGCCTGCTTCTGCATGGGCTCTCTCTGTTGCTGAGTGCCCTCTCTGTCTCCTCCTCCAAGCGGCAACCTTCTGCTCCTTCCTGGGCCTTGGCGGCACCCAAAACCTTCAACTGTGACTCTTGCAGCTAGCAAGGCTTGTTTGCAGTCTTTCTGCGTGGAAACAACTCTGCATCCTCCAGCATGCCGGGGGACATCTTCTGACCAAAGGAGAAGTTCTTGGTACCTTCCGTTGTTGCAGAATCTTTAGCTTCTTCCACCCAGAGGCCGCCCTTTTGCAACTTCATCCGGGGTTTAGTGGGCTCCTGCCCCCCCGGACACTTGCGTGACTCTTGGACTTGGTACCCTTCCTTTACAGGTCCTCAGGTCCAGGAACCCGTCTTCAGTGCTTTGCAGTCAGTTGTTGTTCTTGCAGAATCCCCTATCTCAACTTTTGCTATCTTTCTGGGGTAGTAGGGTAACTTTACTCCTACTTTTCAGGGTCTTGGGGTGGGGTATCTTGGACACCGTTAGTGTTTTCTTACACTCCCAGCGACCCTCTACACTCTACACGAGGCCTGGGGTTCATTAGTGGTTCGCATTCCACTTTTGGAGTAGATGGTTTGTTTTGCCCCTAGGCTTATTTTCTCCTATTGCATTCTATTCTGTTCTACAGTGTTTGCACTACTTTTCTAAGTGTTTTACTTACCTGATTTTGGTTTGTGTGTATATTTTGTGTATAATACTTACCTCCTAAGGGAGTATATCCTCTGAGATACTTTTGGCATATTGTCACTAAATAAAGTACCTTTATTTTTAGTAACTCTGAGTGTTTTCCTATGATATAGTGCTATATGATATAAGTGGTATAATAGGAGTTTCGCATGTCTCCTAGTTCAGCCTAAACTGCACTGCTATAGCTACCTCTATCAGCCTAAGCTGCTAGAACACAACTAATCTACTAATACAGGATAACTGGACCTGGCTGTAGGAAAGTAACATCTTGCCTGGCATGTTACCCCCATATTTCACTGTATTTATATGTTGTTTTAGTGTATGTGATACTGGGACCCTGCCAGCCAGGGCCCCAGTACTCATAAGTGTGCCCTCTATGTGTTCCCTGTGTGATGACTAACTGTTTCACGGAGGCTCTGCTAACCAGAACCTCAGTGGTTATGCTCTCTCTGCTTTCCAAATTGTCACTAACAGGCTAGTGACCAATTCCACCAATTCACATTGGCATACTGGAACACCCTTATAATTCCCTAATATATGGTACTGAGGTACCCAGGGTATTGGGGTTCCAGGAGATCCCTATGGGCTGCAGCATTTCTTTTGCCACCCATAGGGAGCTCTGACAATTCTTACACAGGCCTGACACTGCAGCCTGAGTGAAATAACGTCCACGTTATTTCACAGCCATTTACCACTGCACTTAAGTAACTTATAAGTCACCTATATGTCTAACCTTTACCTGGTAAAGGTTGGGTGCTAAGTTACTTAGTGTGTGGGCACCCTGGCACTAGCCAAGATGCCCCCACATCGTTCAGGGCAAATTCCCCGGACTTTGTGAGTGCGGGGACACCATTTCACGTGTGCACTATACATAGGTCACTACCTATGTATAGCGTCACAATGGTAACTCCGAACATGGCCATGTAACATGTCTAAGATCATGGAATTGCCACCCCAATGCCATCCTGGCATTTGGGAGACAATTCCATGATCCCCCGAGTCTCTAACACAGACCCGGGTACTGCCAAACTACATTTCCCGGGGTTTCACTGCAGCTGCTGCCAACCCCTCAGACAGGTTTCTGCCCTCCTGGGGTCCAGCCAGGATTGGCCCAGGAAGGCAGAACAAAGGACGTCCTCAGAGAGAGGGTGTTACACCCTCTCCCTTTGGAAAAAGGTGTCAGGGCTGGGGAGGAGTAGCCTTCCCCTAGCCTCTGGAAATGCTTTGATGGGCACAGATGGTGCCCATCTCTGCATAAGCCAGTCTACACCGGTTCAGGGATCCCCCAGCCCTGCTCTGGTGCGAAACTGGACAAAGGAAAGGGGAGTGACCACTCCCCTGACCTGCACCTCCCAGGGTGTTCGGGGCCCAGACCTCCAGACTGGTGTGCTCCAGACCTCTGCCATCTTGGAAACAGAGGTTCTGCTGGCAGATTGGACTGCTCTGAGCGGCCAGTGCCAGCAGGTGACATCAGAGACTCCTTCTGATAGGCTCTTACCTGTGTTGCTAGCCTATCCTCCTTCCTAGGTAGCCAAACCTCCTTTTCTGGCTATTTAGGGTCTCTGCTTTGGGGAATTCTTTAGATTACGAATGTAAGAGCTCATCAGAGTTCCTCTGCATCACTCTCTTCACCTTCTGCTAAAGGATCGACCGCTGACTGCTCAGGACGCCTGCAAAACTGCAACAAAGTAGCAAAGACGACTACTGCAACTTTGTATCACTGATCCTGCCGCCTTCTCGACTGTTTTCCTGGTGGTGCATGCTCTGGGGGTAGCCTGCCTCCTTCTTGCACCAGTAGCTCTGAAGAAATCTCCCGTGGGTCAACAGAATCATCCCCCTGCAACCGCAGGCAACAAAAGACTGCATCACTGGTCCTCTGGGTCCCCTCTCAGCACGACGAGCGTGGTCCCTGGAACTCAGCAACTCTGTCCAAGTGACTCCCACAGTCCAGTGACTCTTCAGTCCAAGTTTGGTGGAGGTAAGTCCTTGCCTCCCCACGCTAGACTGCATTGCTGGGTACCACGTGATTTGCAGCTGCTCCGGCTCCTATGCACTCTTCCAGGAATTCCTTCGTGCACAGCCAAGCCTGGGTCCCCGACACTCTAACCTGCAGTGCACAACCTTCTGAGTTGTCCTCCGGCGTCGTGGGACTCCCTTTTGTGTCTTCAGGTGAGCTCCGGTTAACTCCTCTTCCAAGTGCCTGTTCCAGTACTTCTGCGGGTGCTGCCTGCTTCTGTGAGGTCTCCCTGACTTGCTGGGTGCCCCCTCTGTCTCCTCATCCAAGTGGCGACATCCTGGTCCCTCCTGGGCCACAGCAGCATCCAAAAACCCTAACCACGACCCTTGCAGCTAGCAAGGCTTGTTTGCGGTCTTTCTGCATGGGAACACCTCTGTAAGCTTTTTCACGACGTGGGACATCCATCTTCCAAAGGGGAAGTTTCTAGCCCTCTTCGTTCTTGCAGAATCCACAGCTTCTACCATCCAGTGGCAGCTTCTTTGCACCCTCAGCTGGCATTTCCTGGGCATCTGCCCACCCTCGACTTTGTTGCGACTCTTGGACTTGGTCCCCTTGTTCCACAGGTACTCTCGTCCGGAAATCCACTTTGGTTGCTTTGCTGGTGTTGGTCTTCCTTGCAGAATTCCCCAATCACGACTTCTGTGCTCTCTGGGGAATATAGGTGCACTTTACACCTACTTTTCAGGGTCTTGGGGTGGGCTATTTTTCTAACCCTCACTGTTTTCTCACAGTCCCTGCGACCCTCTACAAGCTCACATAGGTTTGGGGTCCATTCGTGGTTCGCATTCCACTTTTGGTGTATATGGTTTGTGTTGCCCCTATACCTATGTGCTCCTATTGCAATCTACTTTAATTCTACATTGCTTGCATTACTTCCTTTTGCTATTACTGCATATTTTTGGTATTGTGTACATATATCTTGTGTATATTTGGCATCCTCATACTGAGGGTACTCACTGAGATACTTTTGGCATATTGTCATAAAAATAAAGTACCTTTATTTTTTGTATATCTGTGTATTGTGTTTTCTTATGATATTGTGCATATGACACCAGTGGTATAGTAGGAGCTTTGCATGTCTCCTAGATCAGCCTAAGCTGCTCTGCTATAGCTACCTTCTATCAGCCTAAGCTGCTAGAAACACCTCTTCTACACTAATAAGGGATAACTGGACCTGGTACAGAGTGTAAGTACCCCTTGGTACCCACTACAAGCCAGGCCAGCCTCCTACACTGGCACAAGGTGTAAGTACCATCAAGTACCTACTATAAGCCAGGACATTTTCCTACATCCCCCGCAGGGAGTACACAAGAAATGAGGCAGAAAATTCATAAAGATTTCACTGTAATATCTTTTAATGTCATTAGTTAAGCCAATCAAAGTCAGATGTTAAAGTGACACACCCATTGTAATTAATGGACCGCCCTGTGCTTTGCTGCACTAGTGCAATCACTTATGGTGTCAATGTAGCAAAGCACCACAATAGTGCTATACCTCATGAGGCTACTGCAGAAATGTCCGCCAGGTGAACAATAATGGAAATAGGGTGTTTCCATGGTGTCGTAAGTTGGGGCAAGGGGGATCAAGGAAAGTAATGCCACGGGATCAGTGCATCATATACACATAAACTTTCCCCTACGTGTGATGCAAAATGCAACACACATTGAACAACTAAATTCATGGGACATACAAAGTTCTCACATACCCACTTGTCACTCCCACACCATTCTTGAGTTTTTGGTCAAAACTGAAGCAAACCCAGATATGCCAAATTTGGAAGACATCAGAAGCTGGGTGGGTTATACATGTGCTGCATGGGAAGGCCCCCAACATTACACATGGAATGGCAACTACATGCAGTGTCAGGTGTCACAGGGGCACATAAATACTAGGCCAAGATAAGGCATGCAAGGTCAGTGTAACAGACTGGGAAATGTGGTCTGGCAGATTGTGCCAATGGTGACTAAATAACAATTAAGCCTTGATGTGTGAGTCTGCACCATGGCACTAAGGCACCAGTATAAACAATATGATGACTTATGTCAACAGCCGCTACAATCCAAGTTGAAGTTTCACTATCCCATTGCAGAGGATGATGCCTTACCTCCTGCGGAGCTGACTGTCCAGGATTTCACTGATCATTTGGATGACCAGCTACAGACCATCAATGCCAACACTCTCCAGGATGCTTTGGGTGCCATCTAGACACCATCTCCAGTTGCAGGGAGGACACAAAGGTGATCATTACAACCCTGGCGGACGCTGTTAAAGCTGCAGAAATACCGCAAACAGGGCAGCGGACAAAAAAAGGGAATTATGACCCTGGCGGTAACCGCCAACAAAGACAATATACCGCCCACACTATTACAACCCGCCAATCCGCCACCTTTTCCGGGGCGGATTCACCGTGGATAAAAACACGGCGGAAACAGCTTTTGCTATGGGAAAACGCTCACCTGAACACATCCCACGAGGAAGGAGGACACCATGGAGGCCGAATTATAAATCCTACCTGCCCTTGTCTTTCTGCTCCTCTACGACCAACAGCTACGTATGCGCCGAAGACACCGGTGAGTACTGCATCTATGACACGGGGGAGTCAAAAGTTAGGGGGACACCCACCAAACACCCCCACCCCCACCCTCGCATATTACAACATACACACCAATGCATTCACAAAAATCACAGTAACAACCCACAATCCCCCCGGAAGAATGAAAAGACAATGCAAAATTCGGTCAAACATTGTAATGTGCCAATATACATGTCATACAAAAATATACAGATATATATCTCAAAATCACTCTTATTTACACATACAATCCGAGAAGTAGTGCAGATATGTACACAACAATGTCCTTGCACCAACAGTCCAAAAATGCATGGGCGAGGCCCACAAACGATACCTGACCAAAATCGGAGAGAACACTGCCGGGGCATCAGATAGAAACACTACAGACACCTCAGGGGGAAGGGAAGGGGGGGCACCTCAGCCAGATGAATGCAAAGCCAGACCCACGACGGGGCTCCATGCCCATAGATGTATCCTGGGGAGTTCAAAGCCACAGTCTCTCAAGTCTCTACAGTGGGTGGCTTGCCCACTGTCCCATCCTGGGGAGTGCAAAGCCACAGTCTCTCAAGTCTCTACAGTGGGTGGCTTGCCCACTGTGCCATCCTGGGGAGTGCAAAGCCACAGTCTCTCAAGTCTCCACAGTGGGTGGGTTGCCCACTGTGCCATCCTGGGGAGTGCACAGCCACAGTCTCTCAAGTAGATTCAGTTCTCTACTGGTACTGGGGGGGACTGGTGCCCAGACTGGATGAGTCTCCCCGTGAAAGTTCATGTCCTGTCACTGTCCCAGCTGCACATGGGAGAAGGATGCCTGATGTGGCGGCCTTTTCATTCCTACACGGTGCATGCCCTGTTCAGCGGTGCTTTGCCATGGCGGTCTTTGCCCTGTTCAGCGGTGCTTTACCATGGCGGTCTTTGCCCTGTTCAGCGGTGCCTTGCCATGGCGGTCTTTGCCCTGTTCAGCGGTGCTTTACCATGGCGGTCTTTGCCCTGTTCAGCGGTGCTTTGCCATGGCGGTCTTTGCCCTGTTCAGCGGTGCTTTACCATGGCGGTCTTTGCCCTGTTCAGCGGTGCTTTACCGTGGCGGTCGTTGCCCTGTTCAGCGGTGCTTTACCATGGCGGTCTTTGCCCTGTTCAGCGGTGCTTTACCGTGGCGATCTTTGCCCTGTTCAGCGGTGCTTTGCCATGGCGGTCTTTGCCCTGTTCAGCGGTGCTTTACCATGGCAGTCTTTGCCCTGTTCAGCGGTGCTTTGCCATGGCGGTTCTGGACTGTTCAGCGGTGCTTTGCCATGGCGGTTCTGGACTGTTGAGCGGTGCTTTGCCATGGCGGTTCTGGACTGTTCAGCGGTGCTTTGCAATGGCGGTTCTGGACTGTTCAGCGGTGCTTTGCCATGGTGGTTCTGATACGGACATTGGTGTGTGGCATGAAGATCTCTACACTGGGCATTGGTGCGTGGCATCACGTTCTCTACAATGGGCATTGGTGTGTGGCATGACGTTCTTTACAATGAGCATTGGTGGATGCCACGACGTTCCATCATTGCCCAGCGGGGCTGTGGCATCCGGGCCCCTCCTGGGCTGTGACTCCGGCGGTGGTCTCCTGACCAGTGACGATACTTGTGCCCTCCTGGGCTGTGACTCTGGCGGTGGTCTCTGGACCAGTGACGATACTTGGGCCCTCCTGGGCTGTGAGTCCGGCGGTGGTCTCTGGACCAGTGACGATACTTGGGCCCTCCTGGGCTGTGACTCTGGCGGTGGTCTCTGGAACAGTGACGATACTTGTGCCCTCCAGGGCTGTGACTCTGGCGGTGGTCTCTGGAACAGTGACGATACTTGTGCCCTCCTGGGCTGTGACTCTGGTGGTGGTCTCTGGACCAGTGACAATATTTGTGCCCTCCTGGGCTGTGACTCTGGCGGTGGTCTCTGGACCAGTGACGATACTTGGGCCCTCCTGGGCACTGACTCTGGCGGTGGTCTCTGGACCAGTGACGATACTTGGGCCCTCCTGGGCTGTGACTCTGGCGGTGGTGTCTGGACCAGTGACGATACTTGGGCCCTCCTGGGCACTGACTCTGGCGGTGGTCTCTGGACCAGTGACGATACTTGGGCCCTCCTGGGCTGTGACTCTGGCGGTGGTGTCTGGACCAGTGACGATACTTGGGCCCTCCTGGGCTGTGACTCTGGCGGTGGTCTCTGGACCAGTGACGATACTTGTGCCCTCCTGGGCTGTGACTCTGGCGGTGGTCTCTGGAACAGTGACGATACTTGTGCCCTCCTGGGCTGTGACTCTGGCGGTGGTCTCTGGAACAGTGACGATACTTGTGCCCTCCTGAGCTGTGACTCTGGCGGTGGTCTCTGGACCAGTGACGATACTTGTGCCCTCCTGGGCTGTGACTCTGGCGGTGGTCTCTGGACCAGTGGCGATACTTGGGCCCTCCTGGGCAGTGACTCTGGCGGTGGTCTCTGGACCAGTGACGATACTTGGGCCCTCCTGGGCTGTGACTCTGGCGGTGGTGTCTGGACCAGTGACGATACTTGGGCCCTCCTGGGCTGTGACTCCGGCGGTGGTCTCCTGACCAGTGACAATACTTGGGCCCTCCTGGGCTGTGACTCCGGCGGTGGTCTCTGGACCAGTGATGACGGTGGTGGCGGTTGTGTCTGGACCGCCGGAAATGATGGCGCACTTCTCCGCCGTGACACTCACAACAGGCTGGGCCGACTTCCTCTGGACCTTCCCCACCTTTGTTGGAGTTACAGCTGACTCACCAATCCCCTTCGAACCCATGTCACTAGTTGTCCCACCAGGAGTCTTAACACGGTCCCGTCGTCCACTCTCCAATTTTAGAGCCTTTACAGGGGGTGGGCTGCCAGTGCCTTGGCTCCGGGTCCTACTGCCTGCCCTGGTGGCCGGTGCACTCCACAAACCTTGAACAGGCACCACTGGTATTGGAGGCTTTTTGGCTGAGGCGCTACGACGGGACTGATGAATTGGAGGGGGGTGGTGGCAAAAAGGTCAATTTGGCATAGGGACAGTTTCTGACGGACACTGGGATGGGTAGCTGGAGGGGGTCTGGGAGTGGAGGAAGAGGAGGTGGTTGTAGGAGGTGTCACTTTAGGTGTTTTGGGTGCAGGTGCAGGTACTGGAGGCTGTCGTGAGGTGGATGGATGTTGGGTGAGTGATTGCCGGCGTTTGGGTACTTTGGGAGGGGGCATCACAGACACACTGGGAGAGGACAAAGGGGAAGTGTAAATGGGAGTGGAGGTGGTGAGTGCAGTTGAGCGGCTTGTGGTGCTGGGTGTCCTGGTGCGAGTCCTAGTGCCTGTAGATGTGGTGCATGCAGGTGTGTGTGTAGACGAGACTGGGAGGGAGGAGGGAGAAGAGGAGGAGTGGGACACAGTGGAGACAGTGGATGTTGCTGTGTCTGTACGGGGGTGAGGCTTGCGTGAGTGCCTGTGGTGTGTGTGGTGCCTATGTTTGCTTGAGCTACTTGTGTGTGTTGACTTGTGTGCATGCTGGTCTGTAGGTGTGCTTGGGATGGGCTGGGGTACAGGGGATTGGGTCTGGGTGGAGGAAGTTGGAGGGGGGAGTCTGGACACAGGGACAATGGCTGCCATCAGTGCTGAGGCCAGAGATTGCAGGGTTCGCTGAAGGACAGCCTGACCAGAATGAATGCCCTCCAGGAATGCATTACCGTGTTGCAACTCTCATTCTACACCCTGGATGGCATTCACAATGGTAGACTGCCCAACAGTGAGTGACCTGAGGAGGTCAATGGCCTCCTCACTGAGGGCAGCAGGGGTGACTGGGGCAGGGCCTGAGGTGCCTGGGGCGAAGGTGATGCCCACCCTCCTGGGTGAGCGGGCACGGGGTGAACGCTGAGGGGCTGCTGGGAGGGCAGTGCTCGTAGGAGAGGTGGCGGCTGTACCTGTAGAAGTGGGGCGCACAGATGGTGCCGTCACCACAGGGGAGCTCCCATCGGCGAACGAGTCTGTGTCGCTGCTTGGTGATCCGGTGGCCGACGTGAAGCTCCCCTCGCCCTCCGTCCCACTGGTGCATTCAGAGTCTGTGGTGTGGCCCTCCATGGCCATGTGGCATGCAGCTCCCTCGTGCTCTGGTGCCACTGTACCTCCGCCTGATGATGCTGTGTACAAAAGGACAGGGAGAGCAGGAAAAGGGTGGGAGACAGAAGAAAGAGAGTTTTCTTGCATGGCATTCCGCTACCGTTGGTGGACAAGACAGACGCAGCAGCCCCCTGGATTACGCCTTGCTCCTGCCCTCTGCACATGCAATTTCTGGGATATGGCCTACATGGCGGACATCTGCGCACATGGATGCCACAGGGGCAACTATACCTCAACTTGGCACTCTGGTGAGGTGGGGTAGAGTGCCACATGGCCTACATTACGGAGGGGCCTTGCCTACCGAATTCGCCCTGGCCTAGGGACACCCACAGCCCGCCTCCCCCACCCAGACCCCTCCACTGCACGCAAAGTGCGCAGAATGAGTTTGTACTCACCCCCTTGTGTCTGCTGTGATGTCCTCAAGCGCCCATCCAACTCCGGGTAGGCCACTGCCAGGATCCGGAACATCAGGGGGGTCATGGTGCGACAGGCACCCCTCCCACGTTGGGAGGCCATCCCCAGCTGAGTCTCCACCGTCTACTTGCTGCAGCGGCGAAAGTCCTCCCATCTCTTCAGGCAGTGGGTGCCCCGTCTCTGGTGGGCCCCCATGGTCTGGACCTCCTTGGCGATGGCACGCCAAATGTCCCTCTTCTGGTGGGCGCTGACCTACATGACATGCACATGGGAAGAGGTACAGTCATTACCAGCTGCACCGTCAATGTGAGTGGCCCACTCCCTACTCTGGCCATGTGGCCCATTCATTCCCATGCATAACTGTTCTATGTACTCTACCGCCTTCCCTCTTCCACCCAGCCCTCTCCACCCAGGTCTAGCCCATACAACGTGCTCCCTCTGTACTAACCTGTTGGTCTGGAGGACCGTAGAGTAGCGTGTACTGGGGGAGGACCCCATCCACAGGTTTCTCCAACTCCTGTGCAGTGAAGGCAGGGGCCCTTTCCCCAGACGCAGCAGCCATCGTCGCTTCCAGACCGAGGTCACAGCAGCACTAGCAGTGTAGGTCCTCTCCTGTCGAAGGTCAGGTATTTAGTGATTGAAGAGATAGAAAATGGCGGTGACGTCCGCGGCGGTGCGCATCATCACCGCCAGCGCACCTGTTCATTGGCTCCTGGGACCCATAGGGTCCAATGTTAACCAATGCAGCATTGCGCCGTGGTCTACGACAGCCTACCGCGACGGTGTGCAACGCCAGCGCAGTTACCCCACAATCCCATTGTCCCAGTTTAGTGGTCAGGCAGCCGCCATTTCAGGGGCCCACATGGCTTCATTTACTACTACGTCACACATAGCTAGGCCTACACTCAACACACATACAGGAAGGGTTTTGTGTCTGGTGTAGTCTTGTGTGTAACAGTGGGTACATACCTGGAGGATTAATGACTGGTTCTTCGCTGTTGTCCTTCGTAGGCACCGTCAGCTGGGATATATGAGAAGATGGCGGAATCCTCCGGTGTACCGACCGCTGGTGGACCTGTTGACAATGGAAGAAAGACATGTCATCGTCACCTACAGGTTTGACCGTGCCACTATCCAGGAACTATGTACCCAGTTGGAGCCAGACCTGATGTCACTGATCCGCCATCCAACTGGAATCCCCCCCTGACGTGCAGGTGCTGTCAGTGCTCCATTTCCTTGCAAGTGGGTCATTTCAGACAACAGTGGCCATGGCATCAGGGATGTCCCAGCCTATGTTTTCCAACGTCTTGTCCAGAGTGTTGTCTGCCCTGCTGAAACACGTAAGGAGATACATCATTTTCCCTCAGGTGGAAGATTTGCCTACAGTGAAAGGTGACTTCTATGCTCTTGGACATATCCCCAACGTCATAGGTGCCATTGATGGGACCCATGTAGCTCTGGTCCCCCCCGCATGAGTGAACAGGTGTACAGGAACAGGAAGAGTTATCATTCTATGAATGTCCAGATGGTCTGTTTGGCAGACCAGTACATCTCGCAGGTAAATGCTATGTTCCCTGGTTCAGTGCATGACGCCTACATCCTGCGCAATAGCAGCATCCCTGATATGATGGGTCAACTCCAGAGGCACCGTGTATGGCTATTGGGGGACTCTGGTTACCCCAACCTTTCCTGGCTATTGACCCCAGTGAGGAATCCCAGGACCAGGGCAGAGGAACGATACAATGATGCCCATGGGCGGACTAGGAGGGTTATCGAACGCACCTTCGGCCTCCTTAAGGCTAGGTTCAGGTGCCTCCATATGACAGGTGGATCCCTATTCTACTCACCGAAGAAGGTGTGCAATATCATCTTCGCCTGCTCCATGCTCCATAATTTGGCATTGCGACGCCAGGTGCCTTTTCTGCAGGAGGATGATCCAGATGATGGTGTTGTAGCAGCTGTGGAGCCTGTGGAGCCTGTGGACAGTGATGAGAATGCAGCTGATGAAGAAGACAACGACAACAGGGAGTCAGTCATACAGCAATATTTCCAATGAGACACAGGTGAGAACATTTTCATTTTTAGCATTACATTAACTTTCACACGTCTACCTCTATCCTGTTTTTCGATTTGAGTCAACATTTGGTAACTGAGTTGTACCCTTCCATTACGGTTTCACAGATGTGGTTACCTACGTGTCAACTGCTTGCATCCTTCAAGGGCTTGTGATGTGTGACATAGGTATGTTAGCTTTAGAATGGTTCACCCATTATGACACTGTCATTGATAATAAATTTTTACTGAATCACAGATTGTTTTGTGTTTCAAGGGTGTTTATTGAAGTGCTCAGAAATGGGAGGGGGTTGGAAAATGGTGATGGGTGATGGTGGAGGAATGTCCATGGCAGAGTCCAGTCTATTAGTCTCACAGGTGCACTGCCCATCTGGGCATAGGAAGTGGAGCTGGTGCAGTTTAAGTATGGATAGGGTAACAAAGTGGGACGGTGGGGGGACAATCAGAGTGGTCTCATTTGCTGGCGGGGGTCTTGCCATCTTGCTCTGTCCTGTTCCTGGATCTCAGGGACCGCTTGCGTGGTGGTTCTCCATCTTCCGGGGGTGGGCTGCTGGTGTTGTGGTCCTGTGGCGGGGCGTCCTGTCCACTAGCGTCGGCGGAGGTGGTGGGCATTTCATCGTCCTGGCTAGTGTCAAGGGCCCCTTGGAGTGCCACTGTGTCCCTCAAGGTCGTCTGTATGTCCTTCAGCACCCCTACGATTGTGCCCAGGGCGGAGCTGATGGTCCTGAGCTCCTCCCTGAACCCCAAATACAGTTCGTCCTGCAGGCGCAGGGTTTCCTGCAACTTGTCCAGAACCGTCGCCATCGTCTCCTGGGAGTGGTGGTATGCTCCCATGATGGAGGATAGGGCCTCGTGGAGAGTGGGTTCCCTTGGCCTATCCGCCCCCTGTCACACAGCAGCCCTCCCAGTTCCCCTGTGTTCCTGTGCCTCCGTCCCCTGGATCGTGTGCCCACTACCACTGCCCCCAAGCCCCTGTTGTTGTTGGGGTGGTGGGTTACCCTGGGTGCCCTGTAGTGATGGACACACCACTGATTGACCTGTCCTGGGTAGGGAGGATTGGGCCCACTGGGTGGGTGCTGTGCTGGTGTTACCAGAGGGTGGAAGGTCAGTGTTGGGTTGTGCCTGTGCAAGGGGAACCGACTGTCCCGAGGCCCACGATGGTCCGGGCTGGTCATCAGGATCCAGTAGGGCAGATCTGTTCTCGTCACTGTGGGCCTCTTCTGGGGGTGGAGTGGTGTTGTCTGGACCCTCTGGTGTGGTGACGGTCCTTCGGGTTCCTGCAGGGGTATGAGAACATGATTATTGCATGTGTGTGTTTCATGGTGTGCAATGGGTGGGTGTTTGTGTACCCCAGTGCAAGCATTCCTGTGTGGGGGCTTGTGTGATGATGGTTGGGGGGGTGTTATGGGTATGTGCATTGAACATGCTTTAGTGAGGGGTGCCTATGCTTGTTGTGTCATGCAGGGCTTGGTGTTGGGATGGGTGGTTTGTGTTTTGGGTACATTAGTGAGGATTTGGGGTGATAGTGGAGGGTGTGAGGGTGGGGGTGTGTGATAGCATGCAGGTAGGGTGGGGGATGTGATAGTTAAGATTTGACTTACCAGTGTCCCATCCTCCACCGACTCCTCCGAGGCCCTCAGGATGCAAGATGGTCAAGACTTGCTCCTCCCATGTTGTTAGTTGTGGGGGAGGAGTTGGGGGTCCGCCGCCAGTCCGCTGAATCGCGATGTTGTGCCTGGAGACCATGGAACGCACCTTCCCCCGTAGGTCATTCCAACTCTTCCTGATGTCCTCCCGATTTCTTGGGTGCTGTCCCACGGCGTTGACCCTGTCCACTATTCTGCGCCATAGCTCCATCTTCCTGGCTATTGATGTGTGCTGTACCTGTGAGCCAAATAGCTGTCGCTCTACCCGTACGATTTCCTCCACCATGACCCTGAGCTCCTCCTCGGAGAAGCGGGTGTCTTTGGCGTGACATGGGGTGGTGTGTGTGAGGTGTGGGGTGGTGTATGTGGTGATGAGTGTGGTGAGTGTAGTGGTATGTGGTGTTTTGTGCGTGGATGTTGTGTGGGTGATGGTGTTGTGTGCCTCTGTGTGATGGGGTTGTCAATAGCTGTGCTCTCTCTCTGGCCTTCTCTCAGAATTTCTGGTTGTAGGGGTTTGTGGGTGATGTGGGTGTGTGTTTTATATTGTGTGGGGTGTGTGGGAGTGTTGTTTGTATGTGTATCAGGTGTGTGTATTTTGAATTGTCCAATGTGGCGGTGTTTTGGGGATGTGTGTGTATTTTGAGCGCGGCGGTGTGTACCGCCAATGGAATACCGCGGTTGAAAGACCGCCGAGTGGATTCGTGGGTCGTAATTGCATGGGCGTGTTTCTGTTGGCGTGGAGGTGGAGGATTTGTTTCCGCATGTTTATCGCTGACCTTTGGTGTGGCGGTGTTGTGTGGGTGTCTGAATTTCGGCGGATTCCGTGATGTGTGTCATAATAGCCTCCGCAGTGTATTGGCGGTCTTCTGCACGGTGGTAAGCGCCTTTTACCGCCAATGTTGTAATGACCCCCAAAGTGTTGCGGGATCACCCGTAAACTACCCAACAACCAACATACATCACCGACCAGTACAGCAACAGCCCTGGACTCTGAGGACCCAGACATTACCTTTCAGAAGGCAGCAGTAGGAGTCCAGCAGGAACTGGCACAGCAGGTGTGGGTAGGCATGGAGACCATGGCGAACAGCCCAGAGGGAACCCAGAGGTGCCTCAGTCCGAATGAAGACAACTCTGCTGCCATCAGAGGCACCCACTCTACGTGGACTCCAGCAGTCCCTGGCTGACATAACTGGTGTCCTGAGTCAGAGGCTCGATCAATTGCCCTCCCAAAGTGGCACCAGCATGGTTGACAAAAGGCTGGGGGCTATTCAAAATGTCCTGGAGTCCATGCAACAAATGCTGGCCTCCCTCGGTGACAAACTGGCTGCCTACCACCGTGATGTAACTGCTGTGTTGCGAAACCATCATTTCCTCCTTGCTGCAGTGATGCCTTGGATGACAGCTATCTGGACATTTGATTTCACATCTCTATCCCCTGATGTGTGTGTGCCCCTCTCAACTTTAACACCAGCACCCCCCATGGCACAGGAGGCTCCACACACATCAGGGGATAAAAATGTGGAAGAAACATCATTCACCAGAAAAACCAGACAGTAGCTGCAGTCTGTTGCACGTGGATGGTATCTCTTTAGTTCAGTGCTTAAGGT
Source organism: Pleurodeles waltl (assembly GCF_031143425.1). Taxonomy (NCBI): domain Eukaryota; kingdom Metazoa; phylum Chordata; class Amphibia; order Caudata; family Salamandridae; genus Pleurodeles; species Pleurodeles waltl. The sequence goes on along the minus strand of NC_090450.1, from coordinate 357,322,340 downwards.
TATGCCAGTGTTGTAACAAGGGACAACGTGTCCTCTTCATTCTACCACTGTTGACTCATCACGCATGGACTGGCATAGTGTCAAATCCTCCCTACTGGCAATTTGAACATCTCCTCACTGATTCACTCTTCTCTTACACATGTCTCATGACATGTCTGTAGGAAAGTACCATCTTGCCTGGCATGTTACCCCCATATTTCACTGTATATACGTTGTTTTAGTCTATGTGTCACTGAGACCCTGCCAGGCAGGGCCCCAGTGCTCATAAGTATGTGCACTGTATGTGTTCCCTGTGTGATGCCTAACTGTCTAACTGAGGCTCTGCTAACCAGAGCCTCAGTGGTTATGCTCTCTCTGCTTTCCACATTTGTCACTAACAGGCTAGTGACTAAATTTACCAATTCACATTGGCATACTGGTACACCCATATAATTCCCTATTATATGGTACTGAGGTACCCAGGGTATTGGGGTTCCAGGAGATCCCTATGGGCTGCAGCATTTCTTTTGCCACCCATAGGGAGCTCTGACAATTTTTACACAGGCCTGCCATTGCAGCCTGAGTGAAATAACGTCCACGTTATTTCACAGCCATTTACCACTGCACTTAAGTAACTTATAAGTCACCTATATGTCTAACCTTCACCTGGTGAAGGTTGGGTGCAAAGTTACTTAGGGCCTCATTACGACCCTGGCGGGCGGCGGAGGCCGCCCGCCAGGATGCCGCCCTCCAAAATACCGCGCCGCGGTCAAAAGACCGCGGCGGGTATTACAAGTTTTCCCCTGGGCTGGCGGGCGGTTGCTGAAAAACCGCCCGCCAGCCCAGGGGAAAACGACCTTCCCACGAGGATGCCGGCTCGTAATCGAGCCGGCGGAGTGGGAAGGTGCGACGGGTGCAGTGGCACCCGTCGCGTATTTCAGTGTCTGCAAGGCAGACACTGAAATACTTTGCGGGGCCCTCTTACGGGGGCCCCTGCCGTGCCCATGCCATTGGCATGGGCACGGCAGGGGCCCCCAGGGGCCCAGCGACCCCCCCTACCGCCATCCTGTTCATGGCGGCTTTCCCGCCATGAACAGGATGGCGGTAGGGGGGGTCGGAATCCTCATGGCTGCGGAGCGCGCTCCGCAGCCATGGAGGATTCACACGAGCAGCGGAAAGTCAGCAGGAGACCGCTGACTTTCCGCTTCTGACCGCGGCTGAACCGCCGCGGTCAGAATGCTCGTTGGAGCACCGCCAGCCTGTTGGCGGTGCTCCCGTGGTCGGTGGCCCTGGCGGCCACCGGCCGCCAGGGTCAGAATGACCCTCTTAGTGTGTGAGCACACTGGCACTAGCCAAGGTGCCCCCACATCGTTCAGGGCAAATTCCCCGGACTTTGTGAGTGCGGGGACACCATTACACATGTGCACTGTACATAGGTCACTACCTATGTACAGCGTCACAATGGTAACTCCGAACATGGCCATGTAACATGTCTAAGATCATGGAATTGTCCCCCCAATGCCATTCTGGCATTGGGGGGACAATTCCATGATTCCCCAGGTCTCTAGCACAGAACCCGGGTACTGCCAAACTGCCTTTCCGGGGTCTCCACTGCAGCTGCTGCTGCTGCCAACCCCTCAGACAGGTTTCTGCCCTCCTGGGGTCCAGGCAGCCCTGGCCCAGGAAGGCAGAACAAAGGACTTCCTCTGAGAGAGGGTGTAACACCCTCTCCCTTTGGAAATAGGTGTGAAGGCTGGGGAGGAGTAGCCTCCGAAAGCCTCTGGAAAAGCTTTGATGGGCACAGATGGTGCCCATCTCTGCATAATCCAGTCTACACTGGCTCAGGGATCCCCCAGCCCCGCTCTGGCACGAAACTGGACAAAGGAAAGGGGAGTGACCGCTCCCCTGACCTGCACCTCCAAGGGGAGGTGCCCAGGGCTCCTCCAGTGTGTCCCAGACCTCTGCCATCTTGGAAACAGAGGTGTTTGTGACACACTGGACTGCTCTGAGTGGCCAGTGTCAGCAGGTGCCGTCAGAGGCTCCTTCTGATAGGCTCTTATCTATCTTGGTAGCCAATCCTCCTTCCTAGGTAGCCAAACCTCCTTTTCTGGCTATTTAGGGTCTCCGCTTTGAGGATCTCACCAGATAACAAATGCAAGAGCTCACCAGAGTTCCTCTGCATCTCCCTCTTCACCTTCTACCAAAGGATCGACCGATGACTGCTCCGGACGCCTGCAAAACCGCAACAAAGTAGCAAAACGACTACTAGCAACCTTGTATCACTTCATCCTGCTGGCTTTCTCGACTGTTTCAAGGTGGTGCATGCTCTGGGGGTAGCCTGCCCTCTCTCTGCACCAGGAGTTCTGAAGAAATCTCCCGTGGGATGACGGAATCTTCCCCCTGCAGCCGCAGTCACCAAAAGACTGCATCACTGGTCCTCTGTGTCCCCTCTCAGCACGACGAGCGTGATCCCTGGAACTCAGCAACTCTGTCCAAGTGACTCCCACAGTCCAGTGACTCTTCAATCCAAGTTTGGTGGAGGTAAGTCCTTGCCTCTCCACGCTAGACTGCATTGCTGGGTACCACGTGATTTGCAGCTGCTCCGGCTCCTGTGCAATCTTCCAGGATTTCCTTTGTGCACAGCCAAGCCTGGGTCCCCGACACTCCTTCCTGCAGTGCACAACCTTCTGAGTTGTCCTCCGGCGTTGTGGGACTCCCTTTTGTGACTTCGAGTGGACTCCGGTTCACTTTTCTTCTAGGTGCCTGCTCAGGTACTTCTGCGAGTGCTGCCTGCTTCTGTGAGGGCTCCCTACATTGCTGGGCACCCCCTCTGTCTCCTCCTCCAGGTGGCGATATCCTGGTCCCTCCTGGGCCACAGCAGCACCCAAAAAACCTGTACTGTGACCCTTGCAGCTAGCAAGGCTTGTTTGTGGTCTTTCTGTGTGGGAACACCTCTGCAAGCTTCATCGTGACGTGGGACATCCATCCTCCAAAGGAGAAGTTCCCAGTCCTCTTCTTTCTTGCAGAACTCCAAGCTTCTTCCAACAGGTGGCAGCTTCCTTGCACCCTCAGCTGGCATTTCCTGGGCTCCTGCCCACTCTCGACACTGTCGCGACTATTGTACTTGGTCCCCTTGTCTTAAAGGTACACAGGTCTGGAAATCCACTGTTGTTGCATTGCTGGTGTTTTTTCGTCCTGCAGAATCTCCCTATCACGACTTCTGTGCTCTCTGCAGTAGTAGGTGCACTTTACACCTACCTTTCAGGGTCTTGGGGTGGGCTATTTTTCTAACCCTCACTGTTTTCTTACAGTCCCAGCGACCCTCTACAAGCTCACATAGGTTTGGGGTCCATTTGTGGTCCGCATTCCACTTTTGGAGTATATGGTTTGTGTTGCCCCTATACCTATGTGCTCCTATTGCACTCTATTGTAACTTTACACTGCTTGCATTACTTTTCTTGCTATTACCTGCATAATTTTGGTTTGTGTACATATATCTTGTGTATATAATTTATCCTCATACTGAGGGTACTCACTGAGATACTTTTGGCATATTGTCATAAAAATAAAGTACCTTCATTTTTAGTACTTCTGTGTATTGTGTTTTCTTATGATATTGTGCATATGACACCAGTGGTATAGTAGGAGCTTTACATGTCTCCTAGTTCAGCCTAAGCTGCTTTGCCATAGCTACCTTCTATCAGTCTAAGCTGTTAGAAACACCTCTTCTACACTAATAAGAGATAACTGGACCTGGCACAAGGTGTAAGTACCTCTGGTACCCACTACAAGCCAGGCCAGCCTCCTACAATGTCCCTCTCCCTTGGACTCTGACTGGATATTCAATAGCTTGGGATCTCTCATAGAGTCAATATAATGTACATTGTACATCATCTGAAACAAAACTTGCACATGCAACTAAATAAGTAAAGTGACATATGTGTTGTTTTTGTCTGTGATCCATTAACTGTTTGAACTGTATGCATTGTGTGAAGCCAATACACTGAGTACTTAACTAAAGGAAATGCATGGCTTTGTGTCAGACACCAAGCCACACACATTGACTGAAACATGATTATAGTGACTGATAGCTTTGTGGACTGGCGCAACATTTCTGAGACTTCCAAGCATGTAATTAAACAGGTACCATGCACGTTTAGCTTGTATGATATAGAACACAAGTGTCAGGAAAAATCTAGGATGATTGCACCAGCACAACATTGATGTTGCAATCAAATAAGATAAATGTAAGACTCTGAGGGGTAGCCATGAGTGTGCCAGTATCAATTTCCCAATAGAGGTGGAGTGAAATGTTCAAAGCTTTTAACCAATGAATGTCACATTACTTACCAACACAAATTGATGCTGTTAAATAACCCATGCTGGGATGTGAATCCATGCACAATCAGAGAGTCATGTACAGTGCAAAATAGTGTATTGAGTAGCTGATGTTATATCGCTGTCAATCTGACAGATACTTAACCGTAGGGGATATACACAGTCACACATGCTAATCACTACTGGGTGCACACCCAAAGGCATGCATCTAAGCTGAGCTGTGCAGACATGATACACCCAGTTGGTTAATCATTATGTAGACCATATTGTATCAAAATACAAGATTATAAAGATGCCAAAACATTTCTACCCAACAATTTTCTAAACTACATACTAACCTACGCTAACCTAACCTACACTCCTAGTCATAACTTAGCCCTGCAGCTAACTTATCTTCTCTTAACTTATCATATACATATAATGCCACACAATAAGCATTGGCACTCCCACCCCACTTAAGATACATCCGTAGACAGGGACAACAGCAACTACAGCTAAACATTGACTAACTAAACCTATTGCCTAAACAAATATATTTTTTTTGTATTTTTTTTGGAAATGTTTTATTTTTTATTTTTTACACATATACCCAAGATCATAACTCCTGCCCCAATAAAAAAACCAAAAAGTAAAAAAACAACTACCCACCCTGTAACTATATGAACTATGTCTTAAAACTAACCTACACTATGCTAACAAACCTATGCCAACATATCTAAAACCCAATATGTAAAAGAACTGTCAAAACTAGGGGAAGGGAATGGTGAGAATTAACGGTCCAAAGTCAGTGCCTCTTGACCTTCTTCTTGATGTACCTTAGCATCTGGTATATCTTATCAGTCTTTGCCTCCAATTTGGCCAACCTCAACATTAGGTCTGCCATATCCTTGCGCATTTCCAGTTCAAATGGAGGAGCCATGATTGTATGTCTTGGTTGGGGACGTGACGGTGCTGGCGTAGGGCTTGTAGATGTGGAGGGGGTGGAACCTGCAGAGCCACCCCTGTCCTTCTGTTTTGACTTCCCACTGGTGTGGATTCTGTTTGCAGCCTGTTTGGCCAGTCCTCCCTGAGGAAATGCCCGCTAGGACCCCAATGCTTTCTCACTCTAATACCTTCTGGCCACACTGTGGTAGCCTTTCTCGAAAGCACAGATATGCCTTTATCGTTCGGCTCTTTTTTCAAAAGCACTCTGCTGGATTCATTGTGGCCACTAAAACAAGAAGAAACAATGTCATCAAAATCTGCGTTGGGCAAAGGAAGATCAAGCATGCAATGGAAACAACATTGTCATATTACACATGTTGTCCACCACAACTCACTAAACATCATCAAGGCCAAAGTTATTACAAATCTGCATCACAACCATCTTCAACATATTGTTCATGTCCCAGGTATAAAGGCTAACCAATGTTGCACTCTATCAGTGCACAAGCTTGTAACATCTCCTAAGTACCAGGGAAACATTTACCATGTACATCCCATAGACAAGTAATGTGACCATGCTCTGTCTCACTCATGTTGGATAGCTCATGCATGTACCTCTACTTACATATTTTTGCTTTGATCTGTAGACATGTACCATACCCATCAGAACAAGGGCTGCAACTTCAATGTGGACTTAATTAACTATGGGACTTCTCAAAAGCTCCTTGGGTGGCCGGTGCATTGCTTTTTTACTAAAAAGAAGTGAAGCACTGGCAGCGCAAGAGGCTCATTGATAATCCCCTTAGTGACCTCTTCAAATGGTCCCTAATCATAAGATGCCCAGAGTCACTCTGTGCTACGTGTGGCCCACAGTGCAGTAACATGTGCTGTGACCAATATGCTGTCAACATTTATACCTTTCTTTCACCCAGCACTTCTGCCATATTTCTTGACTGACATCACTGTGTTTGTAGGTGCATATACCTTTTCTGAAAATCACAAGGCCCTTACAGCACACGTTGCTACCAGCGCATTAATTTGTTGTACTCCACATCCTCAACATTACATCAGACACTGTCAATATCCAAGGATGGATAATGTTGTCCTAATTGCCTCAAATGCTATTTCAAAATGTCATTGCACACATCACATAACCTCACACACAACCATTAGACATACAAGGTCACACTTATTGGCAGCATCGGAGTCTGCAAATCTGGCAACCTCACCAATGATGTAGGGGGCAGGTCCATCTGCAAGACATGACATGACACATAGCTCTGTGAATATTGAACAAAGTACACCATGTCACACATTCCACATGTTTAGCTGATTAACCTAGATGAGCCAGGTTAGGGAATGGCCAAGTGCCTCCTATAACATGTCAATTTGACAGACATTGTTAGGCCACGCAAACACGTACACATATGGGTTTGACCCATACGTACATGTCTCAATTACATAAGTAACATTTTTCAGAGGACAGTCCACTGACAATTTTCAGAAGCACAGCACATTGTTGTGTCACTCTGCACATACATGACTCAAGGAACACACGCATCCAGGACTCCCGTACTCCTGCATCACGTTTGTCACCACATTAACATGACTATGCAAAATAACACATTGGTCAAGCCCCTGATGGACATGGACAGCAGTGATTGGTGAACATGTACCCTTGCACCATGACACATCTGTGTATAGTTTGGTGCACTTCAAATTATGCAGGCGAAACACAGGATACAAAAATTGGAATTCGTTAATTTTCAGCTTGATGGCGCATTGCTGCCCTTCTCATGGATGCAGGTTAACACAGACATACTACTTGCAGTCCTAACCTTTGTCATAACATGGTAAAGAAACCCTATGGCTTACAGTCATGCAAATGTGAAGGAAGATTCAGCAACATTTAAAGTGTATTTACCAACAGTTCTGTTGACTTCAATTCCCAGATGATCCACGTGGTCCTGTTCCCGGGAGATCAGTTCTACCCACCGGTGCTTCAGCTGTTGATCAGTCCACTGGACTGAGAAGATATGTTAGCTAGAATAGGACCTTGCCCTAGCGAAGCTTCCTTGCCTCCGTTTTGTAGGCCATTATGACACGACCACGCATTGCCACCATGTTTGGGAGGTAGTGGCAGACCAGCCATATGAACCCTCTGAGTTCATCAGCTGTCATTCTCCTGGCCCTTCCCTACCTTAACATGTTGCACTTCAAATCCAGTGCTAACCTAACACCCACAAAAAAACAAAAATCCCAAACTAATTCCGACCACCTAAACAAACGTATCTACCCCAAGGACAAACACCCGACAATAGCCAAACAATAAAAGCACAAAATGTAATGACAAGAACATAATAAAATAGACTTTAGTGACAAAACACAGGCACCAGACAGCACAAAAGACTCAAAGTTAACCACTCTTTACACCAGCACAAGCATCACACAGCCTCTCCAAAGCGCACACATAAATACAGCAAAAGGTAAGTGAAAGTAAGTTCAGTTTTCCATGTGTGGATCAAGGAAATTCTATTACATCACTTCCTGGCCCTATGTGTCACATTTTTGTGAGTTTTATTGACGTATGGCAGCAATGCATTGGTTTTTGAAGAATGGCCGTCAAGGCATAACATTTTAGTTTAGACTTGCATGTGCCATGCGTCATTTTATGTGTACATGATGTTTTAAAATGACTGTAAGTGTCAATTTGTTTGACGCATGCATGAATTTTAGAGGGAAGTCGGACAGGGCACTCAGTATCAAATTACATGCACAGGTGCCATGGGTCTTTCATATTGAATGCAATGGCTAAACATGAATGCATTCACTGTAATTTTTTGTACCAGAAATAATGAAATGTGTTTCCATGTGTATAGGCCTATGCGATGCATGGGATGACTGATAGTGGTTGCAAATGTGCATGTGTATAACACATTTTCCCACATTCAAATTTTCACACATGTACAATATGTGCACTGTGAGTGTGCATATATGATGGAACTACTAATGTTGGTCTAACACAATGTCATTTCAGGATTTCCACTATTTTTATCACCACACAGCATATGATACCTGGCCCATGTGAGAAACATATTCATGCACATGATACCCTTGACAAATGTATATCTAGTGATAGTGGTGGCTTCGTTTATGATCCACTAACCCAGAAATATCCAAGTGCAAGTGTGTGACAATTTCTGGTGTGTCCCTAGGGCCAGATATCATGATGTTATGCAACACGTGTAACTCCTACAACAAGTTGCAACTGTCGGCCCAACCCTCCCAGCTCGCAAGCAGTACCTTACCAAAACTCAGAAAGCAAAGGTAATTTCTGGCAGCCTTAAGCATGGACTCCACACAAGGCCTCTCAAGGAAGTTGTGGTGGAATGGAATTTATCCTTTTCTCACATTAGCAACAAGTCTCAGTCACACACAGGGAATGAAGGAGATACAGCAGAGTTTACAATATATTTATTGAAAAGACTGCAATTTACTGTAAAATGCATGAGTTGCAATGATTAGGATAATAAACAGTAAAAGAAGCATAATTGTGAAGATGAGACATCTGAATGAAAAAATTCCCACCATCTTGCAATAAACATGAAAAATAAAATTCCTAGCAAAGAGAACCTAATCTCTAGCCTAATTAGAGGTATGTATGACAAACCTAGTCAGCCAGTACCATGTCCATGAGAAGCAGCCTCCAACCCTTGTTACCTTGGAATGAGGGCTCTAGGTCAGACTCTGTGGTGACAAAAAGGCTGAGTTCAGCAGCAAGGTGACATGCAGTGTAGGTTGCATCTGGAAGGAACCCCTCTAATGACCTTGGGAGGCAAGTATGTTCCTAAACAACTGATATGGAGGCAGACTTGTGGCAGAAATTATATAAACAATCCCCAACAAGCGTACAATATGTTCCTCTCACACGTAAGTTAGAAAGGGACATGATGATAATTCCTGCGTACATCACTGATCATGATGCTGATAATGATGCCTTCACAAAGAGGCACTGATAATGCAAATCAAAACATTTCTATAAACTATAAACAATGGCAGCCACCTTAGAAGAAATAATAAAATAAATGAAATAAAACTGACCAAGTTAAGTAGGCTGAAAGTCAATAGGTGATGAGGGCACATGACTGCAAGCCAAAGGCTAAGCTGAATTCCTGAGTCCCAATAAGAACTAAAATGAATTCATCACACTGTCAGTATGCAAATCATATGCCAACCAACCCTTAGTCTACATAGGACATTCATAATCAGAAGATCCAGAAATGCAGTAAGAAATAGGCAAAACACTAAGGTGGTCATTACAACCCTGGCGGACAGTGTTAAAGGTGGGGTAATACCACAAACAGGGCGGCGGATAAAAAAAGGGAATTATGACCCAGGCGGAAACCGCCAACAAAGACAGCCACTTTAACACACCGCCTGCCACGGCGGTACAGACAAGCAGCGCGGCCGTCACCGCCAACAGACAGGCGGAAGACAATGTACCGCCCATAGTATAACAACCCGCCAATCCGCCACCTTTTCCGGGGCAGATTCACGTGGATAAAAACACGGCGGAAACAGCTTTTGCAATGGGAAAACGCTCACCTGAACACATCCCACGAGGAACGAGGACTCCATGGACCCGGAACTCCAAATACTCCCTGCCCTTGTCTTTCTGCTCCTCTACGACCATCATCTACGTAGGCGCCGAAGACAACGGTGAGTACTGCACCTACGACATGGGGGAGGGGGAAGGCAAAAGTTAGGGGGACACCCACCAAACACCCCCACCCCCACCCCCAACCTCGCATAATACAACATACACACCAATGCATCCAAAAAAATCACAGCAACAACCCACAATCCCCCCGGAAGAATGAAAAGACAAAGCGAAATCTGTTCAAACATTGTAATGTTGCAATATACATGTCTTACAAAAATATACAGATATATACGAAATTCAGTCAGAAATATATACATTACGAGAAGTAGTGCAGATATGTACATAACAATGTCCGTGCACCAACAGTCCAAAAATGCATGGGCGAGGCCCACAAAAGATACCTGACCACAATCGGAGAGAACACTGCCGGGGCATCAGATAGAAATACTACAGGCACTTCAGGGGGAAGGGAAGGGGGGGCACCTCAGCCGGATTACTGCAAAGCCAGATCCACGACGGGGCTCCATGCCCATTGATGTATCCAGGGTAGTGCAAAGCCACAGTCTCTCAAGTCTCTACAGTGGGTGGGGTGCCCACTGTGCCAACCTGGGGAGTGCAAAGCCACAGTCTCTCAAGTCTCTACAGTGGGTGGGGTGCCCACCGTGCCATCCTGGGGAGTGCAAAGCCACAGTCTCTCAAGTCTCTACAGTGGGTGGGGTGCCCACTGTGCCATCCTGGGGAGTGCAAAGCCACAGTCTCTCAAGTCGATAACATTCTCCACTGGTTCTGGGGGGGACTGGTGCCCAGAGTGCTTCATCCTGTGCAGGACTGAGGTAGTGGATGCATCTCTCCACTGGTTCTGGAGGGGGACTGGTGCCCAGACTTGATGAGTCTCCCCGTGAAAGTTCCTGTCCTGTCACTGTCCCAGCTGCACATGGGATAAGGATGCCTCTTGTGGCGGTCTATTCATTCCTACCCGGTGCTTGCCCTGTTCAGTGGTCTTCACCATGGCGGTCTTTGCCCTGTTCAGCGGTGCTTTGCCATGGAGGTCTCTGGACTGTTCAGCGGTGCTTTGCCTTGGCGGTCTCTGGACTGTTCAGCGGTCTTCAACATGGCGGTCTTTGCCCTGTTCAGCAGTGCTTTGCCATGGCAGTCTCTGGACTGTTCAGCGGTGCTGTGGCATGGCGGTCTCTGGACTGTTCAGTGGTGCTTTGCCATGGCGGTCTTTGCCTTGTTCAGCGGTCTTCAACATGGCGGTCTTTGCCCTGTTCAGCGGTGCTTTGCCATGGCGGTCTCTAGACTGTTCAGCGGTGCTTTGCCATTGCGGTCTTTGCCCTGTTCAGCGGTGCTTTGCCATGGCGATCTTTGCCCTGTTCAGCGGTGCTTTGCCATGGCAGTCTCTGGACTGTTCAACGGTGCTTTGCCATGGCGGTCTTTGCCCTGTTCAGCGGTCTTCAACATGGCGGTCTTTGCCCTGTTCAGCGGTGCTTTGCCATGGCGGTCTCTGGACTGTTCAGCGGTGCTTTGCCATGGCGGTCTTTGCCCTGTTCAGCGGTGCTTTGCCATGGCGGTCTTTGCCCTGTTCAGCGGTGCTTTGCCATGGCGGTCTTTGCCCTGTTCAGCGGTGCTTTGCCATGGCGGTCTTTGCCCTGTTCAGCAGTGCTTTGCCATGGCGGTCTCTGGACTGTTCAGCGGTGCTTTGCCATGGCGGTCTCTGGACTGTTCAGTGGTGCTTTGCCATGGCGGTTCTGGACTGTTCAGCAGTGCTTTGCCATGGCGGTCTTTGCCCTGTTCAGCGGTCTTCAACATGGCGGTCTTTACCCTGTTCAGTGGTGCTTTGCCATGGTGGTCTCTGGACTGTTCAGCAGTGCTTTGCCATGGCGGTCTCTGGACTGTTCAGCGGTGCTTTGCCATGGCGGTCTTTGCCCTGTTCAGCGGTCTTCAACATGGCGGTCTTTGCCCTGTTCAGCGGTGCTTTGCCATGGCGGTTCTGGTACGGACATTGGTGTGTGGCATGATGCTCCATACACTGGACATTGGTGTGTGGCATGACGTTCCCTACACTGGGCATTGGTGTGTGGCATGACGTTCCATCATAGCCCACCTGGGCTGTGGCAGCCGGGGCCCTCCTGGGCACTGACTCCGGCGGTAGAGGTGGTCTCCTGACAAGTGACGATACTTGGGCCATCCTGGGCAATAACTCTGGCGGTGGTCTCCTGACCAGTGACGATACTTGGGCCCTCCTGGGCTGTGACTCCGGCGGTGGTCTCCTGACCAGTGACGATACTTGTGCCCTCCTGGGCTGTGACTCTGGTGGTGGTCTCCTGACAAGTGATGATACTTGTGCCCTCCTGGGCTGTGACTCTGGCGGTGGTCTCCTGACCAGTGACGATACGTGGGCCCTCCTGGGCAATGACTCTGGCGGTGGTCTCCTGACCAGTGACAATACTTGGTCCCTCCTGGGCTGTGACTCCGAAGGTGGTCTCCTGACCAGTGACAATACTTGGGCCCTCCTGGGCAGTGACTCCGGCGGTGGTCTCCTGACCAGTGACGATACTTGGGCCCTCCTGGGCTGTGACTCCGGCGGTGGTCTCCTGACCAGTGACGATACTTGTGCCCTCCTGGGCTGTGACTCCGGCGGTGGTCTCCTGACCAGTGACGATACTTGTGCCCTCCTGGGCAATGACTCCGGCGGTGGCGGTGGTCTCTTGACCAGTGACGATACTTGGGCCCTCCTGGGCTGTGACTCCGGCGGTGGTCTCCTGACCAGTGACGATACTTGGGCCCTCCTGGGCAATGATTCTGGTGGCGGTCTCCTGACCAGTGACGATACTCGGGCCCTCCTGGGCTGTGACTCTGGCAGTGGTGTCCTGACCAGTGACGATACTTGTGCCCTCCTGGGCTGTGACTCTGGCGGTGGTCTCCTGACCAGTGACGACACTTGGGCCCTCCTGGGCTGTGACTCTGGCGGTGGTCTCCTGACCAGTGACAATACTTGGGCCCTCCTGGGCAATGACTCCGGCGGTGGCAGGGGTCTCCTGACCAGTGACGACGGTGCTGGCGGTTGTGTCTCGACCGCCGGGAATGATGGCGCCCTTCTACGCCGTTACACACACAACAGGCTGGGCAGGCTTCCTCTGGCCCTTCCCCACCTTTGGTGGAGTCACAGCTGACTCTCCAATCCCCTTGGAACCCATGTGAGTTGTTTTCCCACCAGGAGTCTTCACACGGTCCCGTCGTCCACTCTCCAATTTTAGAGCCTTTACAGGGGGTGGGCTGCCAGTGCCTTGGCTCCGGGTCACACTGCCTGCCCTGGTGGCCGGTGCATTCCACAAACCTTAAACAGGCACCACTGGTATTGGAGGCTTTTTGGCTGAGGCGCTACGACGGGACTGATGAATTGGGGGGGGGGGTGGGAGCAAAAATGGCAACTTTACAGAGGGACAGTTTCTGACATACACTGTGATGGGTGGTTGGAGGGGGTCTGGGAGTGGAGGAAGAGGAGGTTGTTGTCGGAGGTGTCACTTTAGGTGTTTTGGGTGCCGGTGCAGGTACTGGAGGCTGTCGTAAGGTGGATGGATGTTGGGTGTGTGGGTGCCCGCGTTTGTGTACTTTGGGAGGGGGCGTCACAGACACACTGGGAGAGGACACAGGGGAGGTGTAAATGGCAGTGGAGTTGGTGAATGCAGGTGAGCGGGTTGTGGTGCTGGGTCTCCTTGTGCATTTCATGGTGCCTGTAGATGTGGTGCATGCAGGTGTGTGTGTAGACAAGACTGGGAGCGAGGAGGGAGAAGAGGAGGAGGGGGACACAGTGGAGGCAGTGGATGTTGCTGTGTCTGTACGTGGGTGAGGCTTGCGTGAGTGCCTGTGGGTTGTGTGGTGCCTATGTTTGCTTGAGCTACTTGTGTGTGCTGACTTGTGTGCATGCTGGTCTGTAGGTGTGCTTGGGATGGGCTGGGGTACAGGAGATTGGGTCTGGGTGGAGGAGGTTGGAGGGGGAGGTTGGACACAGGGACAATGGCTGCCATCAGTGCTGAGGCCAGAGATTGCAGGGTTCGCTGAAGGACAGCCTGACCAGAATGAATGCCCTCCAGGAATGCATTACCGTGTTGCAACTCTCGTTCTACACCCTGGATGCCATTCACAATGGTAGACTGCCCAACAGTGAGTGACCTGAGGAGGTCAATGGCCTCCTCACTGAGGGCAGCATGGGTGACTGGGGCAGGGCCTGAGGTGCCTGGGGCGAAGGTGATGCCCACCCTCCTGGGTGAGCGGGCACGGGGCGAACGCTGAGGGGCTGCTGGGAGGGCGGTGCTGGTAGGGGAGGTTGCGGCTGTACCTGTAGAAGTGGGGCGCACAGATGGTGCACACAAGGGAGCCCCCATCGGCGAACGAGTCCGTGTCGCTGCTTGGTGATCCGGTGGCCAACGTGAAGCTCCCCTCGCCCTCCGTCCCACTGGTGCATTCAGAGTCCGTGGTGTGGCCCTCCATGGCCATATGGGATGCAGCTCCGTCGTGCTCCGGTGCCACTGTACCTCCGCCTGATGATGCTGATGTACAAAAGGACAGGGAGAGCAGAAAAAGGGGGGGGTACAGAATAAAGAGAGTTTTAGTGCATGGCATACCGCTACCGTTGGCGGACAAGACAGACACAGCAGCACCCTGCATTACGCCGTGCTCCTGCCCTCTGCACATGCAATCTCTGGGATATGGCCTACATGGCAATGGTGGACATCTGCACACATGGATGCCACAGGAGCAACTATACCTGTACTTGGCACTCTGCTGAGGTGGGGTAGAGTGCCACATGGCCTGCATTACGGAGGGGCCTTGCCTACCGAACTCGCCCTGGCCTAGGGACACCCACAGCCCACCTCCCCCACCCACACACCTCCACTGCACGCAAAGTCAGCAGAATGAGGTTGTACTCACCCCCTTGTGTCTGCTGTGATGCCCTCAAGCGCCCATCCATCTCAGGGTAGGCCACCGCCAGGATCCGGAACATCAGGGGGGTCATGGTGCGACGGGCACCCCTCCCACGTTGGGAGGCCATCCCCAGCTGAGCCTCCGCCGTCTTCTTGCTGCAGCGGCGAATGTCCTCCCATCTTTTCCGGCAGTGGGTGCCCCGTCTCTGGTGGGCCCCCAGGGTCCGGACCTCCTTGGCGATGGCACGCCAAATGTCCCTCTTCTGGTGGGTGCTGACCTACATGACATGCACAAGGAAAGAGGATCAGTCATTACCAACTGCACCGTCGATGTGAGTGGCCCCCTCCCTACTCTGGCCATGTGGCCCATTCATTCCCATGCATTAATGTTATATGAACTCTGCCCCCTTCCCTCTTCCAACCAGCCCTCTTCACCCAGGCCTAGCCCATACAACGTGCTCCCTGTGTACTAACCTGTTGGTCTGGAGGACCATAGAGTAGCGTGTACTGGGGGAGGACACCGTCTACCAGTTTCTCCAACTCCTGTGCAGTGAAGGCAGGGGCCCTTTCCCCAGACGCAGCAGCCATCGTCGCTTCCAGACCGAGGTCACAGCAGCACTTACAGTGTAGGTCCTCTCCTGTCGAAGGTCAGGTATCTAGTGATTGAACAGATAGAAAATGGCGGTGAGGTCCGTGGCGGTGACGTCCGCGGCGGTGCGCATCATCACCACCGGCGCACCTGTTCATTGGCTCCTGGGACCCATAGGGTCCAATGTTGACCAATGCAGCATTGCGGCGCGGTCTACGACCGCCTACCGCGACGGTGTGCAACGCCAGCGCAGTTACCCCACAATCCCATTGTCCCAGTTTAGAGGTCAGGGAGCCGCCATTTCAGGGGCCCACATGGCTTCATTTACCTCTGCATTACACATAGCTAGGCCTACACTCAACACACATACAGGAAGGGTTTTGTGAGTGGTGTAGTCTTGTGTATAACTGTGGGTACATACCTGGAGGAA
Source organism: Pleurodeles waltl (assembly GCF_031143425.1). NCBI lineage: Eukaryota > Metazoa > Chordata > Amphibia > Caudata > Salamandridae > Pleurodeles > Pleurodeles waltl. The sequence goes on along the minus strand of NC_090450.1, from coordinate 357,306,492 downwards.
TAATGACTGATTCGTCGCTGTTGTCCTTCGTAGGCACCGTCAGCTGGGGCATGTGAGAAGATGGCGGAATCCTCCGGTGTACCGACCGCTGGTGGACCTGTTGACAATGGAAGAGCGACATGTCATCGTCACCTACCGGTTTGACCGTGCCACAATCCAGGAACTATGTACCCAGTTGGAGCCAGACCTGATGTCACCAATCCGCCATCCGACTGGAATCCCCCCTGAAGTGCAGGTGCTGTCAGTGCTCCATTTCCTTGCAAGTGGGTCTTTTCAGACAACAGTGGCCATGGCATCAGGGATGTCCCAGCCTATGTTTTCCAACGTGCTATCCAGAGTGTTGTCTGCCCTGCTGAAACACGTAAGGAGATACATCATTTTCCCTGAGGTGGCAGATTTGCCTACAGTGAAAGGTGACTTCTATGCCCTTGGACATATCCCCAACGTCATAGGTGCCATTGATGGGACCCATGTAGCTCTGGTCCCCCCCCCACAGGAGTGAACAGGTGTACAGGAACAGGAAGAGTTATCATTCTATGAATGTACAGATGGTCTGTTTGGCAGACCAGTACATCTCTCAGGTAAATGCTATGTTCCCTGGCTCAGTGCATGATGCCTACATCCTGTGGAATAGCAGCATCCCTGATATGATGGGTCAACTCCAGAGGCACCGTGTATGGCTATTGGGGGACTCTGGTTACCCCAACCTTTCCTGGCTATTGACCCCAGTGAGGAATCCCAGGACCAGGGCAGAGGAACGGTACAATGAGGCCCATGGGCGTACTAGGAGGGTGATCGAACGCACCTTCGGCCTCCTGAAGGCCAGGTTCAGGTGCTTCCATATGACAGGTGGATCCCTATTCTACTCACCGAAGAAGGTGTGCCAGATCATCATCGCCTGCTCCATGCTTCATAATTTGGCTTTGCGACGCCAGGTGCCTTTTTTGCAGGAGGATGATCCAGATGACGGTGTTGTAGCAGCTGTTGAGCCTGTGGAACCTGTGGACAGTGATGAGGAGGAAGCTGAGGAAGAAGACAACGACAACAGGGAGTCAGTCATACAGCAATATTTCCAGCGACACACAGGTGAGAACATTTTCATGTTTAACATTACATTAATTTTCACACGTCTACCTCTATCCTGTCTGTCGATTTCAACCAGTATTTGGTAACTGAGTTGTACCTTTCCATTACGGTTTCACAGGTGTGGTTACCAACGTGTCATCTGCTTGCATCCTTCAAGGACTTGTGATGTGTGACATAGGTATGTTAGCCTTACAATAGGAAATGCATTATGACACTGTCATTGATAATACATATTTACTAAATCACAGACTGACTCAAGATTGTTTTGTGTTTCAAGGGTGTTTATTGAAGTGCTCAGAAATGGGAGGGGGTTGTAAAATGAGGATGGGTGATGGCGGAGGAATGTCCATGGCAGAGTCCAGTCTATTAGTCTCACAGATGCACTGCCCATCTGGGCATAGGAGGTGGAGCTGGGGCAGTTTAAGTATGGACAGGGTAACAAGGTGGGACAGTGGGAGGACAAACAGGGTGGTCTCATTTCCTGGCGGGGGTCTTGCCATCTTGCTCTGTCCTGTTCCTGGATCTCAGGGACCGCTTGCGTGGTGGTTGTCTGTCTGCAGGGGGTGGGGTGCTGGTGTGGTGGTCCTGTGGCGGGGCGTCCTATCCACAAGCGCCGGCGGAGTTGGTGGGCAGTTCATCGTCCTGGCTAGTGTCAGGGGCCCCTTGGAGTGCCACGGTGTCCCTCAAGGTTTGCTGTATGTCCTTCAGCACCCCTACGATGGTGCCCAAGGCGGAGCTGATGGTCCTGAGCTCCTCCCTGAACCCCAAATACTGTTCCTCCTGCAGGCGCAGGGTCTCCTGCAACTTGTCCAGGACCGTCGCCATCGTCTCCTGGGAGTGGTGGTATGCTCCCATGATGGAGGAGAGGGCCTCATGGAGAGTGGGTTCCCTTGGCCTGTCCGCCCCCTGTCGCACAGCAGCCCTCCCAGTTCCCCTGTGTTCCTGTGCCTCCGTCCCCTGGACCGTGTGCCCACTACCACTGCCCCCAGGTCCCTGTTGTTGTTGGGGTGGTGGGTTATCCTGGGTTCCCTGTAGTGGTGGACACACCGCTGATTGACCTGTCCTGGGTAGGGAGGTTTGGGACCGCTGGGTGGGTGCTGTGCTGGTGTTACCAGAGGGTGGAAGGTCGGTGTTGGGCTGTGCCTGTGCAAGGGGAACCGACTGTCCCGAGGCCCACGATGGTCCGGGCTGGTCATCAGGATCCAGTAGGGCAGAGCTGCTATCGTCACTGTGGGCCTCTTCTGGGGGTGGAGTGGTGTTGTCTGGACCCTCTGGTGTGGTGACGGTCCTTCAGGTTCCTGCAGGGGCATAAGAGCATGATTATTGCATGTGTGTGTTGTAATGGTGTGCAATGAGTGGATGAGCGTGTACCCCAGTGCAAGCATTCCTGTGTGGGAGCTTGTGTGATGGTGGTTTAGGGGGTTGTATGGGTATGTGCAGTGGGCATGCTTTAGTGCTGGGTGTCCATGCTTAGTTGTGTCATGCAGGGCTTGGTGTTGGGATGTGTGGTTTGAGTTATTAGTAAATTAGTGAGGAGTTGGAGTGATAGGGGTGGGTGTGAGGGTGGGGGTGTGTGATAGCATGCAGGTAGGGTGGGGGATATGATAGTTAAGATTTGACTTACCAGTGTCCCATCCTCCACCGACTCCTGCGAGGCCCTCTGGATGCATGATGGTCAAGACTTGCTCCTCCCATGTTGTTAGTTGTGGGGGAGGAGGTGGGGGTCCGTCGCCAGTCCGCCGAACCGCGATGTTGTGCCTGGAGACCGTTGAACGCACCTTCCCCCGTAGGTCGTTCCACCTCTTCCTGATGTCCTCCTACATATTTCTTGGGTGCTGTCCCACGGCGTGGACCCTGTCCACGATTCTTCGCCATAGCTCCATCTTCCTGGCTATTGATGTGTGCTGTACCTGTGAGCCAAATAGCTGTGGCTCTACCCGGATGATTTCCTCCACCATGACCCTGAGCTCCTCCTCGGAGAAGCGGGGGTGTCTTTGGCGTTACATGGGGTGGTGTGTGTGATGTGTGGGGCGGTGTGAGTGTTGATGTGTAGTGGTGTGTGGTGTTTTGTGCGTGGATGTGGGGTGGGTGATGGTGTTGTGTGCCTCTGTATGGTGGTGTTGTCTTGGCTGTGCAGTCTCTCTGGCCTTCTCTCGGTAATTGTGGTCGTAGGGGTTTGTGTGTGATGTGGGTGTGCGTGGATTTGTGGGTCGTAATAGCATGGGCGTGTTTCTGTTGGCGTGACGGTGGAGGATTTGTTATCGCCAGTTTATCACTGACCTTTGGTGTGGCGGACTTGTGTGGGTGTCTGAATTTCGGCAGATTCCGAGCTGTGGGTCATAATAGCTGTGGCGGTATTCCGCAGCCGTGGCGGTGTATTGGCGGTCTTCTGCACTGCGGTAAGCACCTTTTACCGCCAATGTTGTAATGACCCCCTAATTGCTAGAGAAGTACTGGAGAGTGTACTTTCACTTTCTGATATGTTCTTCATGTTTCCATGAAGGCAACTTGAAGTGTAGTTGTGCTTGGGAAAAGTATTTGTCTCGTTGGAAGCAAGACTAATTTGGTGCTGATAGGCATCAATAAGAACCCAAAATGAACCACTGCGGTGGTACATCAAAGTTCAGATACCTTGTTATCTGATTAGTGTTGTGCAGGAGTGAAGGAACAATATTCCCACTCTCTGTACCTGCTATCTAGCAAAACCACCACCAAGGAAGTGTGACCTGCTCTGGGGACAGTGGAAGGTGGGGAGTTTGAATAGAATAATGTACCTGCCAAACGATAACTCTGGTGTCCTAAGGTGAGCTCTGGCAGAACTGTAACATATCACACAGCAGAAGGGCAGATGCTTACCTGATCATGATTTTCAATTAATACAGACTGTGAAAGTCGGGCCTCATGATCCTTCTGATTTGTTGGGGTTTCAAGCAGAAACGTTACCACAGAGATAACTAACTTGTGACAGCCAGGCGGTCATAGCAGCATCACATTTTGATCCTTCGATGTTGGTTCTTTCTATAATTTTGAAGCAGAATTCACCAAGAGTTGGACTGTTCACCCATTAATAGGGAACAGTTGAGATGGTTTCAGACTGTTGTGTGGCAGGTTAGTTTTACACTACTGATGATGTGTTGTTGCAATAGTAATCCTGCTTAGCACGAGGGGAACTGCAGGTTCAGACATTTGGTATATGTGGTTTGCTGAGGATTCCCATCAAACTGTAACAATACCGCAGTGTCATGGGGACTTGGTTGGCCTGGGAAAGCTGGCCTTTGGGTTGGTGCATAGAGGTGCTTGCTTGGATTCCAAAGCATGGACAGAAGGGGCAGCTTTCATCACCCTTATTGCTCCATATGTTCGTGAGGAACCTGGTGCTAAATCATTCATAGACAACCTGATTCTGGGTCAGGATTTTGTAAGTAGCAGAGCAGCTACCTGGCTGCTCTACTCTTAACAAAAATTCAATCCTCTGAGCCAAACATTTGCCTGTGTCTGTGGATGCCCGCACCCCCCCATTCCCGGTCCACTCTGAGTGGAGACAGGAGCCCAGTGAAGGCCCAGCCAAAAGGCAAATCCCAGGGCAGGGAAGTGTCATATCAGGTAGAGTTTGGGCTCCTGCAGGCCGGATAGTTCCATCGATTCCCAATGAGAGGAAGACAAATCCTTGGCTTTCACCTGGTTGACCTTGTCCCTGCAGGCCAGCACTCCAGGCACCAGTCAGGGCCACCTTCCCTACCCAGAGCATGGTGGCGGTTAACCGGGGAGGAGTCTGGGGATCCTACAGCTGACCAGCTCCAGTAATCCCCAGTAAGAAGTAAGCAAAGCCCTAGCTTTTGCTTGGGAGGCCAGTTCCCCGCAGGCATGTGATGCCAGCCAGCACTCAGAGCCTCCTGAGCAGTCCATGGGAGGGTGGTGCTCAACCTGGAATGGTTTGCCAGGTTTGAAGATGTCCACCATTTACGCTGTAGGCTTCATTTTGGCAAAAAACATCACTAGTGACATTTCATTCTCAAGACCAATAAAGCCAATGGACAGGTTTGGGTATGCCAAGTAAGTGAACCACGTCACCAGCCAATTGGGCCTATTTTGAATTACACCCAAGCCTAACTCCGAGTTGGTGTGATAGCTGATTCTAAATGGAAAGGGTTCCTCATAGTATCCCTTTATCTTTTGGAATCATGTTGCCAGCCTCAGGGGAGAAGGCAGTGGTCCAAAAGCCAAAGCCTTTACCCACTGACGTTTTCCAAAACATAAAAACCTTTTTTTTTGTTAAATCAGATCTAGTTCTTTTAAGGAACACAAGTTGCATTTTAAAAAAAAGTTTATCATTTTGGAATGTCCCTTGCAGGCCCCCATCCTGTAATTACAGCGAGACACAGAGGATTGCAAATCGCACCCTGCCTAATGAATATTAATTAGGCAGGTCATTCTGCAACTGCCTAAGATTCAGTATTTTGTAAATTGATCTAATAGTGCATAGGTCGGTTTTAAAAATATTACTCCATTCACAAAAATGGTGAACACAAAAGGCAACCACTTTTTGTAAATGGAATAATATTATAACAGGACCCAAACTTACAAAAAGAAATGGATGCCAACTGTGTTCAGTCCTTTTGTGCTTCTTAAAATCTGCATAAAGCACAATATTACAAAATGTAAGCTGCTTAGACATCAGCTGGGTAGACAGTTATGTTTCTATGCTATTCGCACAACTAATAGGCAAATTCTGCACCAGCCACCAGGTGAATAAAGACGTTTCTTTTCTGTATGCACGACTGCTGGCTTTTCAGTATGTCATTTCTGCTATTTAGTCAGTGGCCTTGTGATATCAGTTTGCAAGGACACTGGTCAAATGGTTCATAATGTATGCTTTTTCGCCAGCAGCTGGGTAAATAATGATGTATTTGCTATTTGCATGGCTGCTGCACAATTTATACACTATGGCCCTCATTACTAACATGGCGGTCCATTCCGCTCCGGGGGTGGTGGCGGTACAAACTGGCAACAGAGGAGCGGGCTGGACCGCCAAATAATGAACCAAACGAAAGACACGCATCCCGCGCACCACCCACCGCCAGGAAAGGAGTCCCGCTGATGACAGCATAGTAGACCCACCGGCCCTTGGAAAGGCCCAACCCGCCGATCAAATTATGAACCACCATTCCGCCGCCAGTTCCAGGGCAGGAACCACCGCCACACAAAGCCAGGCAGAAAAGAAACAAATAGAAGGAAACACTCACCAGAGTTCTACAAAACGTGCAGCGGCAGCCATCAACAGAGAGCTGCAGATCATGCCAGCCTTGCTCCTTGCCATATATCTACACGACTGAGATGCTGATGAAGACGGTAAGTACCGCAACCTACGACACAAGGGAGGAAAGGGCAAAGTTACATACCCACCCACTCTGCAATGCCCCCCAACCCTTCCCAGCAGCACAAGTCAGATACCCCACACCAAGAGGGATGTCCCTGACCGAAGGCCACTGCAACTTGGCCGTAGTACATACAGTAGCCCCATACACATAAATAATTAAAACAAACACCAGGGTGGAACTGCGTGCAGCCCAAACAGAGGCCACACCGAAACTTGAATATGTAGCTCACTGAGCAAAACAGTGCCAACAGGGCCAATGGCCAGTCCATATAAAGTCATTTGTCCTTGGCCACAACCGGCCACACCTGACTCCCATAAGTGCTGGGTACTCCACTGAATGGGGCACCATATGGGGATCCAGGCACCTCACAGAAGGGGGTAGGGGGAGTGGGGGTGGGGATTCCCGATGGGGGTGGGACTTAGACTTGTGTGAGGAGATTGGAGGGGGGTGGGCTTCTCCTTTGAAGGGGGAGGGGGCTGTTTGGCTCGGGTGGAGCAGGATGCCTTCGGCTCTGAGCGGGCCTTCTTCTTCACCGGAGAAGGGGCACAGGAATGGGAAGGCTGGACCGGGGTGGGCTGGAATGTGGAAGGAGCGGAAAGGGCAAGGAGGTGGGCACGTTTCGGGACAAGACGTTGTGGGCCAGTGAGTTCGAACAGGTCTGCACGGGAGGGGAAAGGTTTTTGGGAGCAATTGGGGTGGTCGTGGATGAGGGCGGGGGAGTGGAGGCAGAGGGAGTGGATGTATGGGGTGTAGGTGTGCGTGTAGTGGGTTCAGGTGACTGCTCAGTATGCTGTGGTGGGGTGGATGTCTGATGGGTGGGTGTCTTGGTGCGTTTGAGTGTTTTGGGAGGTGGGGGGTGGACACAGTGGGAGAAGACAGACAGCTAGTGTGGATGTATGTTGGGTGGGTGTCTGCAAGTCAGGTGAGTGTGCTGCATGTGTCAACTACAGTGGAGGTGGTGAGTGCAGGTGTGGTGTATGGGGTGCATGTAAGGCTGTCTGCTATTGTGGTGAATGCAGGAATAGAGGCAGTAACAGCGAGTGAAGGTGCAGTGCATGAGGGTGTGGATGTAGAGAGGACAGACAGGCAGGCGGAAGAGGTGGGCACACTGGGGGAAGTAGACATTGTTGTGTGTGCAGGTGTCTGTTGGCTGTGTGAATGCTTGTGGTGGAGGTGTGGTGCTTGTGTTTGGAAGTGTGCTTCTTGTGTGTTGATGTGCCTGTAAGCGGGTCGGAAAGTGTGCTTTGGACGGGTGAAGGGAGTGAGGTGCTGGAAGGGGTAGAGGAGGTTGGAGTGGGGACGGAACGGCCAGTGAAACTGGCTGCCGTACAAGAGGAGGCCAGAGCCTGAAAAGATCTCTGTAGGGCAGACACTGCACCGTGAATGCCATCCGGATAGGCATTGGTCTGCTGCACCTCAGAAGCCAGACCCTGGATGGCATTGACAATGGTTGTCTGCCCTACAGAGATGGTTCTCAGGAGGTCAATAGCCTCCTCTGTGAGGGCAGCAGGGCTGACTGGGGCAGGGGAGGAGGTGCCTGGGGCGAAGGAGACACCCACCTTTCTGGGTGGGCGGGCATGGGCAACTCGGTGGGGAGCAGAAGGGAGGGTGCTGATGGTATGGGGTGGCAGAAGATCTCACAGTAGTGGTTTGTCCACTAGGGTACGCCACTGCCGGAGGACCCCCATCGGAGGAGGTCTCAGAGTCACTACCTCCTGTGGTAGTAGCCTCCCCTGTGGAAGTCCCCTCGCCCTCCCACCCACTGGTCCCCTGGGCGTCTGTTGTTTCTGCCTCAGAGGATCCGTGGGCTGCTGCCTAACCACATGCCGGTGCCTCAGCTCCCTCGCCTGATGTTGATGCTGTACCAGACAAACATAAGAGAACAGGGATGGGGAGACAAAACAGGAGAGACACTTGTAAGTAGCTGAATGCTGATACACAATGGCCAGACATACACCTACCCAGAAGACACACCCAACAGGCAGTACCGTGCACTATGCCCATGGCCATGGCCATGACTACTGAGCAGTATACTGACCTACACCCATATCCTGAAATTGTATTGGAGCTGAGGTAGGTGAAACCTGACAGGGACACCCTTACACCCTTTGGGGAGCAGACAATAGCTGGACACCAGTCAAATTCCCTGCTCTAAGCACCATGAGCCCTATCGCACACACACTCATCCCTCCAGGCTGAAGTATGGTCTGTGAGCACTCACCTCCTTGTGACTACTGTGCAGCCTTCAAGCGCCCACCCAGGTCTGGGTACGTCACCACCAGGATACTTCACACTGGGAGGACTTCCCCAGCTGGGCCTCAGTGATCTTCCGTGCCCAGCGCCGCAGGTCCTCCCACCTCTTTCGACAGTGGGTGCTCCGCCGGTTGTAGACCCCCAGGGTCCGTACCTCCTTAGCGATGGCGTGCCAATGTGCCCTCTTGTGGTGGGCGCTGACCTAGTAGGGTGACACAGAAATGGAACACAGAGGTCAGGCACCTGAACAATGGCAACAGCTGGCAGATTGTCAGACATAGGACAGACAGTGCTCCCAGACATGCAGGACAGTGGCATGCAGCATTCTATGCACCAAGGCCCATACTGGCTCACAGGAGCACACATCTGTGCAATCCACTTCATCCATCACTCACATGGTGCCCCCCAAACCCGGACTCACCTGCACCTCTGGCCGGCCGTAGAGTCTGGCGTACAGGGGCAGGAGCCCTTCCACAAGATTCTCCAGTTCTTCCTGGGTGAAGGCCGGGACCCTTTCCCCTGCACCACGTGGAACATCCATAGCCAGAGGCAGTACACAGAGTGGAGTACCTGTCTGCACAAGATCAGGGAGTAAAGTGATCAAACGATGACGAACGCGTGTATGTTCCGTAGCGGTATGCACCGTCACCGCCGGCGGCGATCATAATACACCAGGATTCCCCATTGGCATCCATGTTAGCCAATGAAGGTGTGAACAGCGGTCAACACCGCCGTACGCTGTGACGTCAGCCACTAGCGGTATTAGGTCACTTCCAAAATGAAGGGGCAGAACTACGGTGGGCAGACATTTTGCCATCACCTACGCATCTTGAAATTCCTAATACTCACAATGCTGGGCCTACTAGCCATATGAAGCACCTAGGCCTCGATCCATTGAGTATACAATCACACATGATTTACTCCGTTCCCTCCTAGTGATGTACATGTACATCTGTCAGGTTGCAGTTATTGTACAGACACTACTATGAAGAATGCACTGCATGTATGTAGCAAATCTGCCAGTGTATGTGTGCATATCACTCCTTTCTCTTACCCCTCATGGGTACCGACCCTTGTGGCGAGGAAGGGCACCATCAGTGTACAGACCACTTGTGGATATGGGGACCATGGTGGAGCGTCAGATCATAATCACCTACATACTCACACGTGCAACTATTCAGGACCTATGTGCATTACTGGATCCTGTACTGACTCCTGGAAATTGAAATCAGCATGCCATTCCGACTGAGGTGCAGGTGCTCTCCTCACTCCATTTCCAGGCCACAGGCTCATTTCAAGTGACAGTGGGCATGGGTGCTGGTTTCTCACAGCCAATGTTCAGCCAGGTACAGACAAAATTTCTGAATGCATTTGTACAACATCTGCAGTCCTATGTGCGATTCCCACAAAGTGCTGACCTCCCTGCCATCAAGTCTGACTTCCATGCCTTTGCAAACATTCCCCATGTCATAGGTGCCATCGATGGCACCCACATAGCTATCATCCCCCCAAGAGTGAGTGAACAGGTGTACAGAAACAGAAAGAACTTTCACTCCATGAACATCCAATTGGCATTTACTACAGACCAGTACATATCCCATGTGAATGCCATGTTTCCGGGTTCTGTCCATGATTCATTTGTTTTGGGGAACAGTAGTGTGCCACAGAAGATGGAACAACTACAAGAGGACAGAGTGTGGATCATCAGTAAGTTTGCCTGTCACTAACTGACACATTGCAAAAAACCAGCCTGTCTGACTAAGGATATTCCAATGACGACTCTGTATTGACCCTTTCTCTAGGTGATTCTGACTATCGAAACTTGCGTTGGCTCCTGACACCAGTGAGGAATCCCAGGACTGATGCAGAGAGGAAATACAATGAGGCCCATGGACGTACTAGGAGGGTGATAGAGCGTACGATAGGTCTCCTGAAGGCCAGATTCCAGTGCCTACATATCTCTGGGGGTTCTCTGGCCTATAGGCCTGATAAGGTGTGTAGATTAGTGGTGACCTGCTGCATGCTGCACAACATGGCAGTGAGACATTCAATCCCCCTTTTGGAGGTGGAGGGTGCTATAGGTCCTGATCAGTTACCTCAGAGAGGTGAGTGATGGTGAGGATGAGAAAGGGGAAGATGTCAATTCCAGGAACCAACTGATACAACTCTATTTCCAATAACTGTGTGGGACTTAACCCTGTAATTGTGGTTAGTGACTGATACTGTAAGTGTGCCATGTCATATAGGGTGAATTGGTCATGATAGGTGAGACATGGACCTCTTCAGCATGGTACTGATTGAGAATATATGCATTACCTCCTTGCATAATTTGAAACACACATTACCACCCCCAGGCACAAATTGACAATAAAGTTGTTCCCTGCCAGTTGCATCCATACTCCACTTTGTTCAACATTTAACACAGGGGACAGTGTTACATGTGTGAAATGTTGTTTATTGGTCAAATACAGTGAAATGTGCTATGTACAGTGATGGAAGTCATAAGGGTTGGGTGTCCTCAAAACAGACTTGGGGGCAGCTCTGTTGGATGTCATAGGTGGCTACTATTTGGAGTATAGTACTTTATTTAGCCCTCAGCTAAGTGTAGTTGGTAAATGGGTGGGATGGTTGCTTTGCATTAGTAGCAGTGTCAATTTTTGGAGGGGGGCTTGTTCTTAGCTGGGTTTCCAGTGCCATATCTTGGCCTAAGACTATGTTTGGGCGCCTGCTGTGGAGCTTCTTGGGGTGGCATGGTTGGCCCTTGTGATTCCTGGGAGGGTATTTCCTGTGCTGTTTCTGCTGCTTGGGTCATCTGTTGCTGGTTGTCCAGGGTTGTTGTGGGGGCCTTTTGCCCGGTGTGGGTGTCTGACTGTTTGTTGACCAACTGCAGCATTGCTCTAGCAATGGCGGCCACTGTGGCATTGTGTTCTTTCCACTGCTCCATGGCCTGTTGGTGTTGTTCCAGCTGCATCCTCTGACTTTGCTCCAAGGTGGATACAATCTGTGCCAACCTGTCTTGGGTATGTTGGTAGGCCCCCAAAACCTATGCAATCATGTCCTGGGCTGCTGCATCTATCCGGTGCCCTACCCCCTGACCCACTGGGGCACTTGACCTTGGCCTGGCCCCCTGTGCCTGTGTCCCCTGCGCAGGACTTGACGTGCCACTTGTACTGGGGCCCTCGCCTTCCTGCATGTTGGGAGTGGGAGACTGTGGCCTCTGTAGCTGTGTTCCACCTGTCTGTGCCCCGGGTTCACTGGTGTGGGTACGCCTCCCCTGACCTGCTGGTCTTTACTGGGTGTTAGGGTTGACAGTGTTTTCCTGGGTGGGGCTGCTGCATGGTGAGCATCCAAGGCTGAGTGAGGGGCCTGCCTGCTCATCAGTGTCCAGGGGTTCTTCGCCAGGGTCTTGTGATGTGCCTCTGTCTTTCTGGAGAGCTGTGGCACTCCTTGTCCCCTCCATTAGGGTTGCCTGGGTGGTGGTGCCTGTTGGGGGACATAGACATGTCTGTTACATATGCATGAGAGTTTGAGGTTGTCTGAACTGTGCAATTTTGTGATGGTGTGCCTTTCAGTGGCCTTCCAGGGTGACTTTGTGATGTGGTCATTGCATTTAGTGGCAGTGGTAGGGTTACATTGTGGTGGGGGTTATTATTCCATTGTGGGTACATGCAGGGGTGGGTGGCTGTGCACAGTGGGGGTAATGTGGGCCTTGTAGTGAGTTGTGGGTGATGCAGGGTGGTGGATGTGGTGGGTAATGGCTGGGTCGGGTGTGGGTCTAGGTGGGTGTGGGTGGGGTGGGGTGGTGCATGCATTAAGGGTATGGTGTATATGGGGTAATTGTAGATGACTTACCCAAGTCCATTCCTCCAGTGTGTCCAGTGAGTCCCTCTGGGTGCAGGATGGCGAGTACCTTCTCCCCCCAGACGGTGTAGTTGGGTGGTGTTGGTAGTGGTCCTCCCCCAGTCTTCTGCACTGCGACGTGGTGCCTGGATGCCATGGCCTTGAACTTCCCCCGCAGGTCGTTCCATCTCTTGCGGATGTCATCCCTGGTGCGTGGATGGTGTCCCACTGCATTCACTCTGTTGACAATGGTCTGCCACAGCTCCATTTTCCGCGCAATGGGTGTGTGCTGCACCTCGGACCCGAATATTTGTGGCTCCACTTTTAGGATCTCGTCCACCATGGTCCTTTGCTCCCTTTTGGTGAAGCGTGGATTTTTGGCGGGAGACATGGTGAGGGTGGTGGATGGCATGGGACTGGGGACGGGGTTTGGGTGCGCCTGTGTGGGTCGCTATGAGTGTCCTTACTGCTGCTGGCTCTGGTGCTCTCCATCTTGTGGTCCTGGTTTCGTTGCAAGGGATTGTGGGGTGTGTCTGGGGGTGTTTTATGGTGTTCTGGATGTGTGTCAGGTGTGTGGGTGCTAGGCAATATGTGCACTGGTTGCTGTTGAGCCCAGTTGCCGCCCGTGGTGGTCGCAGCCGCCAATGGTCGTCCGGCCTCCACTGTCCGCCGAGGTGAGTTGTGCATCATTATTTGGAGGGCGGGATGTGGGTGTGCCTGGTGGTGGCTTGGTGGGGTGGGCCTGGATTCCCGCCGACAGGGTCCTGGAAGAGAGTGGTGGTCTGGGAATTGTTAGCAGGGTTGGGTTTTTCTATCATTATATGGCGGGTTTCCATTCGCCGCCGCTGGAAGGTTTCTGTTCACCGCCACAACGGCGGTCGGCAGTCTTTCCCGCCATGTTCATAATGAACGCCTATGTCTGCTATTTTATCAGCAACCAGTTTAGAGTAAAGTGTCTTATTACTGACTTGATCGCTGTCTATTGACACTTCTGTGCTATCTACAAGACAGTAGGAAAAAAGTAAATCATTTCCACTATTAAATCAGGGGCTGTTGGAAATATTAGAGAAAAATCACTATTCACCTTTCGGCTGCAAGATATTTACCTGTAGAGCACTACATGCCATCATCATCAAAACACTATATTCGGTATGAAGATAATCAACCATAAAAAAGAATAAATAAGCAATACAATACATAAGAACAACTTACAATAGGCCAATATATAAATCCCATCATATCCTACTAAGACAAAAGTATGAGCAAATAAAAGAATATCAATCCAAAATTCATTAAAAAATGATGCATCAATCAAGTTAAAAACTGTAAAATCCTTTTTTTTTTGTATTTTGGAAAATGCTCTAGATTACTGCACCAGGTAATAGCTCCCTTCAAAAAATACCCCAGCCCCCACCACACCAATGCATCAAAAGCCATACGCAGCCAAAGAAAAGCTGGGCGATATTGCACAAATCCCTTAGGTCTCAACAAGGGAAGCAAGAAACGATGCATAAAAGGCGCATAAAAATCACAGAACAAAGTAAAGTGAGTCAAAGTCTGCAAAGACACACCATCGCAGGGGCAAGGTCTGATGGACTTTTCATCGAACTGATCTAGCAGAAAGCATAGGTTACTTCTAATAACCCTAGGCGAAATTAAGTAATGACAGTCCTTTCCCTCACACTTATTATCTCTAAAAGATAGGGCTCCGGACCCACCCCCATCTTTAGGATGATAAAGTCCCTTACAGATTTTTTCCTTAACTCCTCCTCCTCCTTTCAGAAAATTTACCTTGGACCAATATTTATCATGACTGGTCAGACCCTCAGGAGCCTCAAACATGTCCGGCCGCCCCATTTCATAGTCTACCTTTCTTACATACATCAGCCAGGGAATTTCCTTCACATGAGCACAGGCCAAGCAGTCCCGCAGGATCTCTTTGTTGACGAGGCACATTCATTAGTCCAGATAGAGATCCAAAACAAGAAGGGAGCAAGCTGGATGGTATCTTGTACAAACTCAAGATCTAATTCCATGTGTAGGCAAAAATCAGAGGTGTTTTGGCCAACTCCAAATAACCTTCTGCAAAAACAATTTTCCTCTACTGCAGGGGCCCTGTTGTCCATAAACCCCCAGAGTGCAGCTCCGTACAGCAAGATTGGGAGACATTTACACCTATAAACTTCAAGCAGAGACTTGGGTTTATTTCCCACCCTTGCGGCAAAGTCAAATGTAGCACCAATGGTAGCATTAAAGAGCACCCTTCTTCTAGAGATATGGAGTTTCCATGTACCTTTATCATCAAAGATAAAACCTAAATAGGGGAAATCCTGAACCTTACTAATTGCTTGCTCTTTAATCCTCAGCTCCCCCACCCTGCTAAGAGGCTTCCAAAGGACCATAAAATGAGATTTTCTACAATTGATCTCTTAATCAAGGGCTGTCATAAAAGAGTCATAGGCTCTGACTGCTTCTCTGAGACTATTCATAGTGCGTGCCATAAGCACCGCATCATCCGCATAAATCAATACGGGAACACTGGTACCATTAATTTTAGGGGCATCCCTACAGCGTTCCACTATGAAATCACACAATCCATTAGTATACAAAAGGAAAAGGGTAGGAGCCAGAACACATCCCTGGTGCACACCCCTATTTAGCTAAAAAACATCTGAACAGTCCCCATTTGTCCCCACCCTCACATTAGCATTAGTCCCTGAGTGCAGATACTGAAGCAGCTCCACAATATGAGGGTCCATGCCTGACTGGCTTATCCTCTCCCACAACTTTGCCGATTTACCTTATCAAAGGCATAGCTAAAATCCATAAAGGCAAGGTAAAGAGTGCCTTTCCTAGCTTTTGTATATTTCCCAATCACCATCAGCAGGTTAAGGCACTGTTCTCGGGTACCAAGCCCTTCCCTAAAGCCGTACTGTACATGGCTCAAAATTTCATTTTCAGCCATCCAAGTCTTGATGTGCTTTAAAATAATCCGGCCCAAGATTTTGGCTGAAGAATCAAGAAGGGAAATAGGGCGATAGGATTTAGGATCATTAGGTCCCCACTACATGCATTTCTTATGAAAATTATCATGTATGAGTGCTCTCAGAATTGAATTGTAGTGTCTTTTTCACCATTGTTATTGAGTATGTGTGATCTTTTTCGGGAAACTTACTATAAGTTCTGTGTGTATACTTTATACACTGAGCATATGTTACTTTCAAATTTTTATTAGTATAGGCCTGATTTAGAACTTGGCGGATGGGTTATTGAAGGAGGCTGGCCTGGTTTGTAGTGGGTACCTTGGGTACTTACACCTTATACCAGGTCAAGTTATCCCTTATTAGTGAAATGTAGTAGTGTTCTAGCATCTTAGGCTGATAAAGGTAGCTATAGCAGAGCAGCTTAGGCTGAATTAGGAGACATGCAAAGTTCATGCAATACTATAGTTACACAAATTATACACAAGTAAAGACAATACTCAGGTTTACCAAAAAAAAGGTATTTATTTGGGTGGCACAGTACCAAAAATATCTTAGAGACAATACTCCTTCTGGAGGTAAGTATTATACACAATATATACACTACACACCGAAACAAGGCAAGTAATTAGACATAGGATAGTGCAAACAATAGGAAATGCCATAGAGTGCAAAGGGAGAAAATAGGTCTAGGGGCAACACAAACTATATACTAAGGAAGTGGAATGCGAATCACAAATTCCCCCCTAGACAAGTGTAGTGTGTGCAGAATCGCTGGGAGAGTAAGAATACAGTAAAGGTAAGTAAATTACCCCACTCCAGAGCCTAGAAAAGCAGGAGTAAAGTACTGCAAGTTTCCTTAGGACACACTACACCTCGTGATTGGAATTATTGCAAGAACCAACCCAGAAGAGGGTGCAAAAGAAGAGTCCCTGGTTGGATAAAGACTGCAGAAATGCACCCTAGGAAGATACCAGCGGGTTCCTGCATGATGCAAAGGATGTACCACATCGTGAAATTGGATACAGGCAAGTTTTGGCACTAGATTCCTCCAACAAGCCTTGGTTCTGGCAAAGTCACAAAATGCAGTTGGTGCAGCACTACAAAAGAAGGTCCCACGCCGCCGGATATCAACTCAGCGCATTGAGCGTAGCAGGATAGAGTGCTGGGGACCTGGGCCAGGCGGTGCACAAAGGAATTTTGCAAATAGTGCACAGAGGCCTCAGGAGGTAAGGAAGACATGGTGCACAGGGGTACTGTCGTTCTGGGGGAAGGCAAAGTCTTACCTCCTCCAAATTGCAACAGCAGGACCTCAGGACAGTCGGTGTTGATGGGGTCCACTCTCTGTTTTCCAAGGAGCATACTCATCACTGTGAGAGGAGTCCAAGAGAACCGGTCATTGACTTACAAGGTGCCTGCGTGAGCAGGTGAGTGACTCCGTCCCCCAACGGGAGATTTCTTCGGTCCTTCTGATGCAGGATGATGACAGGGAGTCCTCAGAGAGTGCACAATGTGGAAACTGTTGCAGTTGCTGGCTGGAGCTGAAGTTGCAGAGGAAAAGTATCTCTTGTGGATACGTTGTTGCTGTTACAACGGTTCCTGGAGCAGGCTGAGGTTGATCTGAGGTCATAGGATGAACTAGTAGTTGTACAGGATTCCTGCTGGAAACTTGCAAGTAGTATCTGAAGAGAACCCACAGGAGAGACCATAAATAGCCCTGAGAGGGGGATTGGCTACCTTATCAGGTAAGGACCTATCAGAGGGGTCTCTGACGTCACCTGATGGCACTGGCCACTCAGAGCCCTTCAAAGTGCAACCTCACCTTGCAAAGCAAGATGGCTGAAGTCTGAGACACACTGGAGAAGCTCTGGGCACCACCCCTAGGGTGGTGATGGACAGGGGAGTGGTCACTCCCCTTTCCTTTGTCCAGTTTTGTGACAGAGCAGGGGACAAGGGGTCCCTGAACTGGTGTAGACTGGCTATTGCAAGGAGGGCACCATCTGTCATCTTCAAAGCATTTCCAGAGGCTGGGGGAGGCTACCCCGCCCCAGCCAGCCTGCAACACCTAATTCCAAAGGGAAAGGGTGTAACAAACTGCTTGCAAAGGAAATGTTTTGATCTGCCTTCCTGGGACTAAGCTGCTCAGAGCCCAGGATGGCAGAACCCTGTCTGTGAGGTGGCAGCAGCTGAAGCTGCAGTGCAAGCCTCAGAGAGCTGGTTTGGCAGTACTGGGGGTCCATAGTGGAACCCCCAGGAGGCATGGAATTGGCTCCCAAATACCAGATTTAGAATGGGGGGACAATTCCATGATTTTAGACACCTTACAAGGCCATATTCGGAGTTACCATTGTGAAGCTACATATCGGTATTGACCTATATGTAGTGCACACGTGTAATGGCGTCCCCGCGCTCACAAAGTCCCGGAAATAGACCCTGAACTATGTGGGGCACCTTTGCTAGTGCAAGGGTGCCCTCACGCTTAGTAACTTTGCACCTAACCTTCAGCAAGGGAAGGTTGGACATATAGGTGACTTATAAGTTATTTAAGTGCAGTGAAAATGGCTGTGAAATAATGTGTGCACTATTTTACATAGGCCTCAATGGCAGGCCTGTGGAAGGGTTTGTCTGAGCTCCTTATGGGTGACAAAGGGAATGCTGCAGCCCATAAGGATCTCCTGAAACCCCAATGCCCTGAGTACCTAGGTACCATATACTAGGGACTTATAAGGTGGAGGGTCCAGTGTGCCAATTGAAATTGGTAAATTAAGTCACTAGCCTACAGTGACAAATTTAAAAGCAGAGAGAGCATAAGCACTGAGGTTCTGGTTAGCAGAGCCTCAGTGAGACAGTCAAGCACTACTGACAACACACACTTTAGGCCACAAACTATGAGCACTGGGGTCCTGGCTAGCAGGATCCCAGTGAGACAGGCAAAGCACACTGACATATAGGTTTTTTTTATCTATGAGCACTGGGGTCCTGGCTAGCGGGATCCCAGTGACACAGTAAAAACACACTGACACACACACTCACAAACAGGCCAAAAGTGGGGGTAACCATGCTAGAAAGAGGATACTTTCTCACAGTTACTCCTTCACAACGGTGACAAATGCTCCCTCTGCGGAACTCTAAATCCCATTGGATGTAATGAGATTTAGATTTCGGCGGACAGGGCATCCGTCACTGTTGTGACGAGTAATCCGTCCACCAAGTTCTAAATCAGGCCCTAAGTTTTTTTTTACTATTATCGATGACCTATACTATGTTGTGCCCACAATTATTTACAGAAAAACATAATTTTTACATTCTCTATACTTGGTCATGCCTATCTTTTGTTATTATATTCTTTGTAATTGCTATACACTGTATAATGGTGAAATATTTTATTTCTTGCAATGTTAAATCCATTATGGACATCTGTACACAAGACCAGTCAAGCTGGCACCTCCATCTGTTTAAAGGTAGCACATTGGACACAGCAAGCTGACACCCAATTATTACTGCTGTGCCAGGCATGTTACAGAATTTCATGTAAACGGATTTTAGCATTTGTGCTTTGCATGTGATGGCGAGAGCGCAACCAGAGATTAGACCTCCAATTATTTCAAATATAAACACAGCCCCTTAGTTAGACAACTCCTTTGGAGGTAACATTGAAACCACCTTCAATAATATTTAACTTGCTCCTCATCATACAGTTCATATAAATGAAAGATCTTCATAGCTCACAAGCCTTTGTGTAGCTAAGCACTAGAAAAAAGTAGATGACTACAGGGACAGGATCAAGGGCAAAAAAGGGCTGGAGAAGCATGTTTCCATCTTTGAATACATTTATTGTCCAAATACCTTTCTGTGAAGAACTCTGTTGAAAAACAAAACTTATTGTAATGTTTAGGCTAATGTGCCATCTGCTACACAAGGCATTTATTAGGTCTGTTTCAAAGGGTTTTCTAATCGAGCATTTGCAAAGCCAATAGGTCCCAAGAGATCTACTGACTTTGTCAGTGATATGATGTGAACAGCGTTGTCCTTGTCATAAAGCTTTTTTAACAGTTGCAGCTCGCGGATGTTAAAGGGAGTGGGGCAGCACGTTGGGGGGGAGCAGGGGGGTGGCAGGTGGGGAAAAATATTAATATAATTTAAAAAAATGAAAGAATAAACTCACCTGAAGGCTGTGCTCTGTCTGCCGAGACGGCTGGCCAAACACACATGCACTCCGAGGGGAGTGCTCTGTGCACTCCCCTCGAGTGCTTGTCACCCCCGTGGCAGCGCCCCTTTTCAAGAAAAAGTTAATAAACACAGTTTATTATCTTTTTCTTGAAAAG